>NW_026562424.1:1682500-2882500 GCF_027474105.1 Poeciliopsis prolifica
ATGGAGACAGAAACCAAAACTGTGATCAACTGCAACACATATTTACTCCAGTAAGAGTAACAAGTGAAGAGATGAGTAACCAATCAAATTATCAATCATTCAATATCTAAAAATTACATCATCAGACAAACCAAGGCATAAAGTACGTTGGAAATTTTGGTATTTTAAGAACCAAAATAACAATAATTCATATAACAAAAAATAACAAAATCAGGCAAAATGAAATGTTTCCAAATCAGTTTCTTTCTGCAGGTGTGTTTCTGTCTGGTGGTTAAAACATGTTTGTTTTTCATTCAGTGTGAAATAAATCCAGAAATTTACTCCAGTAAGAGTAAAAATACTTCAGAATAGAATTACTCAGGTAAACGTAGAAAGTGCAGCGTCGTAAAAATACTTCTAAAAGTCCATGTTTACAAAAACGTTACTAAAGTAAATAAATGTAACTAGTTACTGCCTGGCTGTTTGTTACTGACCAATTAAGACAAGTTGAGCTCATGAATTAAAATGAGTATCTGATCATCTTCATCCCTTTGGAGGAAGACGAAGCTTCACTGTTTAGAGTCAGAAGTTTACATACACTCATCTATAACTAAATACTTGAAAACATGATATATTTTCCATTCTATTTGCCAACATCTCTGCTTTCATTGGATGATAATTCAAGAACTCTAATTTTACCCCAAATAACTCTAAATACACTAATTATGTATTTTTTCACTCTGATATTTTTCTCTTTTTTCTCTTTTGACCATAAATTAGAAGAAACATTTCAGCCTGGTGCTTTGGTCTCAAGCTGCCATTTTTTATTTATTTAATATGAATATTTAAAATGTTCATTAGAATTATTGATCTTTGAGAAATTATCCCGCTTTATCTTGTCATTATTATTTGAAACTGGAAAATGGTCTGAAATTATTCTAATTTACAATAACTTCTGGGTTACATTAAATGTGTTACTGTAACAGGCCTGGTTGTAAATTATTCAGCGCTTCGCTGGTGGAGAAACTTTTATCCTCCCTTAGGAAGAAAGTGCAAATTATGAGGATGTTAGCAAAGCTGGCAGATAAAGTTAGCAAATTCTTCACCCAGTCCTCATAAGCAGATGAAGTCAGTATTATCTATAAATATTAAGTTATATTGAATGTTTCAGGGTTCTATTTTCTGTTTCTTGTCAGCCGTTTGCCAACCACTGCTGTAAAAACCACAGTAAAACCTTAGTGTCAAAAATGGGATCATATTAAAGTTCATGGAGGTAAAACGAAGCCGCCCATGGATTTGAACCTGTTTGCACAGAAAAAGAAAAATTCACTATAAATTTCAAATGTATTTTGAACAAGATTTCTACAGACATAATTAAAAGCAGGAATGCATGTGACCGTGGATGTGAAGGTCTAACCGGAGCCGAGTTGTAATGGATTGGGCCGAGGCACCTTGAACACCAGACAGTTACTCTTCTGTTATGCAAATGTCCTGCAGTCCGGTGACAGCAGGAGCGTCCATGTTGGTCCTGGAGTCCACAGAGAAGACGGGACGACGTCTTTAGGGACGGGAGAAGACTGAAACGCCTGAGCTATCTCTTTAAAACTGTGAGCTCTGAAATGTTTGGGGAGCCGTTTGTAAAGTTACACAGTCAAAAAATGACTAAACATATAGAAAGCTAAATATTTAGTTTGTTAAATTAGCTACTAACTAGCTGCTAAATCAGCTAGTTGAGCTCCAAGATAAATAAACTAGTAAGATTAATATTTAGCCTGGAGCTCAGCTAAATATTAAGTCAGCTGAAGATTTAGCTACTTACATTTGGAGCTAAATATTTAGCTCCAAACTGCAGATTACTTCACTCATGAATTTAGTGAAATAATCTGCCAGCAGAAATAGCAGCTTTTCATCAATGCTCAGGAATTATTGACTTAAAACAATCTCCTGAATCCTCAGATCAGATTATATCAAAAATACTTGATAAGATTTTGTGTTTTTTGCAGTTAAAATGGTTACTAAGAGAAATAAACTGATAGTAATAAACAGAACATTTTACCTGATATAAATGAAATGAGAACTGGAAAATGAACTGTGAAGTTACCTTATTTCTGAAGGTAAAGTAGATCTGCTAATCTGCAAAAGAAAAAGAAATGTGTTAGAAAATCCTTCATCTTGACCAAACATTTCTGCAAATGTTTTCATAATGCAAGTTGAGAACTATAGAAGTGATTTTATTGAATTTGTGAAAGTCGTGCTATCCAAGTTATGTAAAGCTGCTGGAGAGCAGAAATCTTCCCTTCATGAAGGAGGAAAGTTCTGCGACAAAAAGCAAAAAAAAACAAGAAAGAACTTTCCATTGGATCGTGTCTGCAGCGATAAACACCTGAGGATGTTTCTGTGTGGCGCCGCGGTCAGAGTGTGATCAGAAACAAGCAGAAACAGAAACAAATTCACTATGAATTAGCCGAAGAGATGAAAGTTGGATTATCTTCAGGGACTTCCTGAACCATCAATCATTCACATTTAAACAGATTCTGCAGCAGTGATTGTGCAACTCGGGGAATCACCAGAATCGGGTCACTGAGTGACACAGTTTTATCCCAAACCGGCCCACTTACAGCATCTCCGGGGAAACAAAACAGGAAGGAGTCACAGCTAAACTTAGAAAGAGAAAAAATGAAGAAAACATTAGAATTAAAAAATCTGCTGATATTTTCTGTGGGCGATGCTTCCTCACTGCAGAGAAGGCATTGTGTTTCTGAAGCTTCGTTAAAAGTGACCTGTTATCACAGACAATGAGGTTTTCCTTCAGAATGAGCCGTTTCAGAGCCTCTTGTCACTTTAAATGTAAATGAGTTTCTGCTGGCCACGCCCCCTAAACTGAACACGTTAAAATGTCCCAAAGAGACACACAATTATACAACCGCACATCTTTGTCGGTTGAGCCTCCTGCACAAAAGACAGGACAGCAGGAAGTGCGTTCTGAATGGTAAATCAACAATAAAACATTTGTCTTTTCCAGCAGCCATTGTACAGCGCATTAGTAATTAGTGTTGTGTTTGTAATTTTACTAAATTCCTGTAAAGTCTCCGTGTTTTTAGAAAAGAGTTACACAAATCTAAGGCAGTACTATTATTATCACACATCGGCTGAGCAAACATGCTGGAGCTCCGCTGGGGTTGCTCGGTAACGGGCAGAGCTCCGCTGGGGTTGCTCGGTAACGGGCAGAGCTCCGCTGGGGTTGCTCGGTAACGGGCAGAGCTCCGCTGGGGTTGCTCGGTAAACGGGCAGAGCTCCGCTGGGTTGCTCGGTAACGGGCAGAGTCCGCTGGGGTTGCTCGGTAACGGGCAGAGCTCCGCTGGGGTTGCTCGGTAACGGGCAGAGCTCCGCTGGGGTTGCTCGGTAACGGGCAGTGCTTGCTAATTTGTGACATTCTATTCTGGAAGTTTTTGAATTTTCCAGACAACAAAAAACATGAACTTTCTGCCAAAATTGGCTTGGTAGTGTTTTTTTGGTTTGGATGTGTTTTTTAAGCACTTGGGTTGTTTTTAGAAGGAGTAGAAACACAAATGGAAGGACAGGAACACGTAAAATGTGAATTTTAAATAGTACGTCACCTTTGGACTAGATTTAAAAATGTCTGGAGACGTTTCACATCGGTCTGCCACGTTAACAAATTTTGTTAGATGAATAATTGTCCCAGAAATTATTACAATAAATGATCAAATCTTTATCTAATAGCATGAAAATGGCATAAGATACACCGTCTCAAGAATCAATAAACTCATTTCTAAAGAACATTGAATCCAGAAGTCCAGAAGACTTTATAACTGGATTATAAAGTCTCTAAACTTGCCATTCAGACTCTATTCATCATTGGACTCAAACAGGCTCCACTCCAGTTAGTACTATATATTTATATTAGTATAAATATATACATGTCTGTTGCAATTAAGCAACATGTCTTAGTTCGCACTATTTCACACTTGCTTCTGGTATTTTGTTGATTGAACACTACATGAAAATAACGTTAAAACAACAAAGCTTGTGTAAAAGCAAGAGGTCTCACTTTGACACAAAGTGTTGGTTTGTAAGATTTTTTGCTTGTGGAAATGTTTCCTAGAAGAAATGAAGGAGTTTCAGCGACAAAATATGAGAAGGCTCCACATAAGTGTCATTAAAGGTAATGTGTGTAAAGGTTTTGTTTTGAAAATAAAGTGCGAATGTAACAAGACAGTTTAGTTATTTGTCCTTCAGGTAGTGACTACTGCCCTCTGTTGGTGAAAAATCATATTCCAGGTTTAAATGTTTTCATTATTAAAACAAAATGATCAGAAAAGTTTCTAAAATAAATCCTGAGACCACAAAAACATTTAGAGGAAAGAAAATGTAGAGTCACTGATTTATTTTTATCATTCTTCACATTAGTCAATGCAGTTACAGGGTGAAAACTTTCAAGTATTTGAAAAAATTAAATAAAGTTAAAGTTTTTAATTCCTTAAGTAAACAGTTTCTGTTTCTACAGAATTGGTGTTGGTCTCGCGGTTGGTTATTGCAACAGCTTGGACTTCATTAAGTCTCTGCATATTAAAGGGGCAAAGGTCAAAGTCAGGATTAGGGCTAAATGCAGCATTACTCAACAAGGTTTTTAATAAGATTTATATCCTTCAAAGGGTTCAGCTTTAGTCATAATTCAAAAAGCTGAAAAAGAACAAGAAAATTCACAAAACTTAAGCACCAAACAACATCTTCAAACTCTTCTAAAACTAAACTACAACATGGGAAGTGAAACAATAATTACTATGAACCGCTGATGCATCTTGGTTTGTGTGAAGCAGCCATTAACAGGAAGAGGCCATGTTTGGTCTGCCATTGAATATTTCACAGATTGGAAATACATGCAGGCTTGTTTGCTTATGTCTTACTCTTAGCCGTTAGCTATATTAGCACAGCAGAACCACAGTCACTTCACATTAATCTGGAAAGTTGTGTTAGCTCGCTGTAATCACGCTGTTGCTTTTGGCTGCTATGGCGACAGTCTTACAGCTCCTTAAAAAGGGATGAAAGAAATAAAATGTGGCCTGAAAGGCAACATTGATGTTCTGGCCCATAACCCATATCTATGAATATAAGGAACATTTCCTAGACCAACACCACAGAGGAGTTAATCTGTTAATCTGTGAATTCTGACTTTAATCTGCTAAAATGAAAAGTTTGAATTTTGAGATTAAAGTTAGAATTCAGAAAAAAACTGAAATTTTAGATTAAAGTGAGAACTCTGAGATTGAAGTCAGAATTTAATCTATTTTTCACAGGCACTAATTGTTTTCCGTACAACACTGTAAATACACGGCTTTCATTCTGTGCTTCAGCAAAACACCCATAAGCCAGAGCTGCGTCACACTTCCACCTTCTGAAAATAAATACATTTTTTGTTGGTGATCCGGCCAATTTCAATTTAAACGATCCGCGACTGTTGGTTGGAAAAGCCGGAAGGCCGGCTGCAGATTCGTCAGCTGCAGATTCGTCAGCTGCAGATTCCTGATGAACAGTTGATCTAAATACTAACAACTTCAGACACAAAACCAGTCCAGTGGGTCGGGTTGCCACATCCACCACTCACTGTGTTCAGGCTCAGAAACTTTTGCAACATGTTGTTTGGGTTTGTTTAGCAACTCAGAGTTGCTCAATTTCTCCATTTGAATAATTACTGTATCATAACTTTGAATGCTGTGCTGAATAAATGCTTGTTTTTGCTTCAGATAACCTGAATAAATACAAAATGAAGTTTTCAAATAATGAATTACTTTATAAAAGAAACAAAAACTAAACTTTCCCTCTGGGGAAACGTGATTAACTAATAAATGGTCATTATAGCTTCCACTCTTTATTTTATCCTATAAATTTTGATTTCATGTTGGATATTAAGGTTTTTTCCAACATTAATCACCCAGAGGGCAAAACTTTATGACTGCAACAAGTCGTTCAAATCCTTAAACTGCAACTAAGGCCCTGTGAAAGCAAAGCCCCACCCTTTGTAAAATACTGATCAATTTACAAAGTGGGCGGAGCCAATATGTAAAAAGGGGCGTGGCCAGCTGCTCTGTTGCTCGCTGGGAGACTAACAACGACTGCAGCTATCGACTGCAGGAAACCCCAAAGGCTCTCAATATGGTTAGGGGCCCAATAGTCAGTTGGGAGCCCAATAGTCAGTTGGGAGCCCAATAGTCGGTTGGGGGCCCAATAATCGGCTAAGGGACCAATAGTCGGCTAAGGGACCAATAGTCAGTTGGGGGCCAATAGTCGGTTAGGGGCCCAACAGTCTTTTAGGGGCCCAATAGTCGGTTGGGGGACCAATAGTCAGTTGGGGGCCCAATAGTCGGTTAGGGGCCCAATAGTCAGTTGGGGGCCCAATAGTCGGTTAGGGGCCCAATAGTCGGTTCATGCACCGCCAGCCTCTGGAGGATCCTCCACCTTGAGGCTCCAGCAGCTTTAATAACCGTTTGCTGCTTTAAGGGCATTTCAGCAGCTGATCTCTTGATCCCATGAATCTAACATAAACTTTCCTCTTTAGCCTTTGTCTGTAAACCATCTTTGTTCTCAATCAGCCACAAATCTCTTCACAGTACGATGATAACGCTTCAGTTTCCCTTAAATATCTCATGTTTTCATGTCTTTTCTCTGATGATCTTCATCAGCAGAGATTCTTTCTCTTTGTCATGTTGCTGGAATCCTGCGGCTTGCTGAATAATGGAACATCCTTCTGAAGTAGATTTCCTTTAATTAAGCTAAACTGATCAACCAGCTCTCTGAAAGTAATTATAGTGATTCAAAGATCCCAGACACACACCATCAATACCATCTATAAGTTTAATAGCACAACAAAAAATGACACTTCAGTCCAATTTGCATAATAATTTGGAACATGGTGTAAATGTGCGGCCATTTTGGGATGCAATGTCTGCCGTACAAGTCAGAACTGTTGCTCCCACTTTCCCAGTGGAAAATCTGATCTATTGTTTACAGTGAAAATAACTCAGATTTCCTTTCTACTTCTTAAATTATATTTCATAAAATTTCAACAATAGTCTTTCTCAGAGTCCTTTTTATAGTTTTAATCTAAAATGTTGATTAAAAAAAAGACTTCAAACAGAACAGGTTAGCTCGTCCTCTCTTCCGTTCACCCAGAACAAACTGATTTCATCCAAATTCATCACTTAAGGCTGGAAGGCAGCGTGTACATCACAGCAGCGCAGCAGGAGCGCGTTCAGCGTAACGCGTGAGATTATAGCAGGATGGTCGGCTAAAATTGCAAACCAGCTTTAGAGCTGCAGCGCTAAAATAAACCAGCCTTATAGATGGCGTAGCGTCGTCTTTAAATACACATGAAATATAATATAATACAACATGCTGCTGCGCCTGACTCCAGGTGGAATAAGCCGTAATTGGGTCAGGCGTTATGTAAGCTGCATATATGTTGTCCTCCGGCGTGATGCGAATGCTCAAAGAGTCAGAGAGCAGAACAAGTGAATATCTGAACGTGGTTTAAACAAAGCAGCAGGACGGAGACCATCAAGCCTCTTAGCAGAAGCACAACCTAAACACAGCTCTGCATCTCGTCAGGAGCTTTCCAGCTTCACTTTTAGGAGTTTATGACTGAGCTCAGGTCTACTATTCATACATAACTGGTCATCCTTTCAAATTAAAGGTGCAGTAAGTAACTTTTATTTTCAAAAAATGTTTTCACATATTTATTACAACTGTCTGAAACGGCATGAGATTGAATCTGCTGAAAGAAATGCACGGCTCCCGACCAAAAACAACCAAGCAAGAGCCAAAAGGCAGGTCTTCACGCTATCAATCACGCTAATGTATGCGCTAAAACAGATTACAGTTCTAGGAAAACCATTTACCATCCTTCAACGGCGGCCATGCTTCAGAGAAGGAAAGACAATGGAGTTCCACCTGAAAAAAGGAGTTAATTCTTTACATGTAATCAAATTAAGTTTGTCTCTCTTAATTTATTTACTTTTTTGACATGACAAATGCAGTATATTTGCTTTGGATAAAGTTAATTTGATTACTTGTTACAAACTACATTTTTTAAAGTTGGAACACCTGGTTTCTTTTTCCAGTGTAATTAGCTTTAGAATTCATAGCATTGTCTGCTATCTGGAAGAAGCTGCAGCGTAGCAGAGCGCAAGGAGGAGGCTGTGAGCAGCAAGTACACAAATATGATTGACAACACTAAGACCCTCATCTTGGCTCTGATTGGTTTTCCTGTTAACACTGGAAGAAAGCAGACAACCCTAATATTTTCCATTGATTATCTGTCTCACACTAAACTATCAAAACATTCAGTTTCAACAGATATTTACACATGTATATAAAAATAATTTTTTTTTTTGTTTTTAATAAAAATTACAAACTGTAGCCTTAATTAGGGCTAAAATGGAAGTCACATAACATAACTGAATAAATAAATAAATTAAAAATATATTATTTATCATACACAGGGTGGCACCTTTTGCATTGTATACTTTTAACTTCATGGCATAGAGTATGTTTGTCTTTCAATGCGTGTTTATTGTATTCTAATTTGTTCCACATTTTTCAAACTAAAAAAATTATTTTTTGAGTGTCTTTGTTAGTACAAGGTCATTTAGAGGGGGGATGGACAGGATGTTCGCCCAGGGAACCAAAAAGAGTTGGACCGCCCCTGCATAGACATGGTGGATTGAGTCATTTTTAAAACTGATGATAAAATCTGCTAGAGATTTAACGACATCCCAATTATTTTACCTTTAATTTACCTGGAGATATAAACTGCAGAGGAAAACAGTCAAATTATATAATAAACAAAATTTACAACACTCCCCTGTTCTGCCACCATGTTGTGATTTCAGACACATAATCTGAAATGATGGATCTCGTCTACTTCCTCCCTGAGCTGCTAATGAAGCTACTGGCCAAAATCAAATCACAGGTAGGAAACCAGGCTAGCTAAAAGCGCTAAAAAGTAGCACATTTAGAAAATATTTAGCTAAATGTTGAGAAAGTTAACTGAATGTTCTTCACCTAAATATTGAGAAAGGTTATCTAAATGTGGCAAATATTTGTATATTTAGCTAAATGTGCTAATATTTAGCTAGTTACAGAAAAGCCGTTTGCCCGTGGCTTTGCTAACGAGCCTTAGCACAGGCTAACGTTGGCAGATATTTTCCTTTCAATAGAAAAGGACCCATCCTGGTAAAAAGCAGCCAGACGGTTTGTCTCTGGCTTTCCAACAATGTTTGCTAATTGCTAACGTTTTGCTCGTGCTATATGTAAGTTTGACGCTATGAAGCTTACCGGAAGTTGCCTGAGAGACGAACAACCAAGATGGCTGTTGTGAATGAACGGCCCAGTTCACTTCCGTCGCTGCCGCCATGACTAAAACTAGACTAGAAAATGACGTAATCATTCACCGCTTCTCTATCTGTTCGCTGATTGGCCCGCTGGACAGAAAAAGTCCAGAGGCTGTAAGTTTAGTTTTTTATTCTTTTATCTTCTTGTAGCGATAAACGCTTCATTTTGTGGAATAAATAAAACATTTCAACCTGATAAACAGTCAACAAATTATGCAATAAAGTTATAAAAATGAGATTTCAACCTATAATTTCCAGCACATTAAAGCAGCATGGCGGGTTAATTATTACATCATATTATCCGGTTAATAGTTTTAATAGTTCATATCAGAACCAGACCCATTTATAGGGAGGAGGTCCAAATCTGTCCTCACTCCCCTTCATTTACCACCAAATGAATGAATGAATGAATGAATGATTTAGATGGTGATCAATAAAGGATTTATTCCCAGCAGATCTGAGTTTCCAGAGCAGCAGTAATAAACAACGCGCCTCTTTATTTTATGTTTTTTTTTTCTACCTTTAAATGTATGTAGCCTATGCATAAAACTGATCTGAGCAATAAACAAACAAACAGCCTCACATAAACAAAACAACAACAAAAGGTTTCAGGTGACATCAACAGGATGAGATGGGATGTGGATCTGGATCCTGCATCGGTCCGGATTGTGGATGTGGAAACTGGGTCGCCATCCGAACCGCAGCTCCAGTAACTTCATCAATACGGAGAAAAGTCGGAGGAATCATCTGAATGGAGTCTGAATCAAAATGGCGTTTCGGCGACAGACACCAGCGCAAATCTGTAAAATAAGAAATAAAGCTGCGTAAAGAGCTGAAACTTTATGATGACTGCAAATCGATGCGTTTTGGGTCATAATGAGGACCGAAACCAGGACAGGATGAGATGATTGGCTTCTGATGCGGCAGCGACTGAACAAAAGACAGCCGTCATCTCTGCGCCCCGCATCAAGGACTTTGGTTCCAGCGCCAGCCTGCAAACCCCGCACCCTCCCCTCGCACGCAGCCGGTCCCGCACCTGAAGTGACCCCCCCTTTTGCCCCTCCACCGGTTCTGATCCCAGTAAAAACACGTCACAACCCGAACCAGCAGCTTTTAACTTCACCTGATGTTTGTGGCGCTGGCAACTTTCCTCATAATGGAGCTGCAGAGGCGCCTGCCGTAGTGACAGTTATAAGCAAATCTGGCGCAAAAGCGAGAAATAACGCAAACACAAAGGTTGCACTGCGCCCCGCATGAAACCCGGATGAAGGCCCTGCTGTCACCTGCGGCTTCCAGGTCGTGACATTTGATTTATTGCGGGTTTAACAGCAAATAATCTCGAACACGTCATTCAAAGTCAATGGCCGGGCTGTGTTAGTTGGGAAAACGTATCGAAGTATTAAAAGCATAAACGGAAACCTGCGCAGTGGGAACTTCACGCATCCGATCAGTTAAAGATTGGGTTTTAATGTGCGTTGCGTGTCATCCCGCATGGTTCCGTCTGTTCGGGTCAATTTGACGGGAATTGGGCAAAATTGTTGGCGGCGCGCGTTACTTCCAGCGGGTTTTCCCGGAATAAAAGTTGTTCTCCGGTGGAAACGGCGGCGGCCGAGGCGGCGGACGGCAAGCCGGATGTGTCCAGCACCGGGCCGGCGCGTCCGGCGGCCGGCGGGGGACGCGTGGCTTTTATATTTGACCGCAGATGGAGGATGAAGAAACACAAACGGGACGGCGCCAGTTCCATGGAGTCCGCTAGATCAGCTGCTGGCAGTTGGTGTTTTCAATCACGTCCGCAGATAGGCTTCATAGGCTCAATGGAGCCTGTGGAATAAGACACTGAAAGTGAACCCGGACGCCGAAGACGCACTTTTTGAATTTTTGGACACTTGAGCCGAAACTGCTTTTTCTGGCGTTTTGTTTCCACATTCTCTGGTTCGCATTGTTTTGTTTTTCCTCCCGGTGAGGCGTTCAAAAGCGGCGGGGAAATTACACCTCCAAGAGTTTTTGATCAACTTTATTTTTAAAAGGAGAATTGAAGGAGCCACCATGGCAGAGACGTCGGCCGCTCCAGCCAAAGCCAAACGGGCGTCGAAACCAAAGAAACCCGCGTCGCATCCAAAGTACTCGGACATGATCAAAGCGGCTATTGTTAACGACGCGAGTCGGAGCGGCGCGTCCCGCCAGTCCATCCAGAAGTACGTGAGGAAGAACTACAAAGTGGGCGACAACGCCGACGTCCAGATCAAGATGGCCCTGAAGAGGCTGGTGGCGTCCGGGATGCTGCGCCACACCAAAGGCATCGGCGCGTCCGGGTCGTTCCGGCTCACCAAGCCGGAGGACTCCAAAAAGCCCCCCGCCAAGGCGCCGGCCGCCGCCAAGCCCAAAAAGGTGGCCAAGCCCAAACCCAAGAAGGCGGCCAAGCCCAAGAAGGTGACCAAGACGCCCGAGAAACCCAAGAAGGCCGTCAAGAAAGTGAAAAAGGTCGCGAAGAAGGCGACACCTGCGAAGAGCAAGAAAGCGCCAGTGAAGAAACCCAAAGCGGCCAAAGCCAAGGCGAAACCAGTGAAGAAGACGGCCAAGTCCAAGGCCAAGACTCCCAAGAAGGCTGCGAAGACTTCCAAAAAGAAGTGAACGGACTCTTTCTGAAACCTCCTGTAAATACTTGAGGATTGTTTTTCGTATATGTATTATTTTTGTAAGATTTCATGCAAAAAGTCTGTTTCTACCTGTAGTTTTTCCTCCATCCATTGCAGCATCAATAGACTGTAAAACTAACTGTGGACATTTTCATTCTGCTGATATTTGAGTCTGAGGAAAATGTGTATATTTATATATATATATATCTATAAAATAAGCAGCTGAACTAATGAGTAATTATTGTTGGTGCTCAACAATAACTATTCAAACATCCCAACGTGTTAAAAACTATTTGCAATATATGTCAAATAAAAACAACTTCCAACTTCCTGTCCTCATTTTACACAAGTATTACAGATGCACTTTATTCACTTTAAAACTTAACATGTTACTCCAGCAGCACATATTTCATCACATTTCCAGATAAAGTGAAAGCTGTGATAATAAAAACTTTATGAAAAATCTGCTTCCAGGGGTGTATCCAGAAAACTCTGTAAGGGGGGCCAAAGGGTGACAGTGGGGGTAAAAAACTCAAAATGAATGTTTTCAATTTAAGTTAATGGTGGATGTTAAAAACATTTTAAATGAGGATAATTTCCACTTGTAAACAGTTTAAATCAGAAGTTTTTTTAGAACAGCGAAATGTAACTGACGTTTGGTTTAGATATGATTAAATTCAATTCAAAAATATTTTATTTATCCCAAAGAAATCAATTAAAAACAAACATGAATTAAAATAAAAAATACTTTATTGATCCTACATGAATTAATTAAAAGAAAGAATAAAAAAAATTATGGAATAAATGTTTTTGTTCAGTAAAACTTCTCACTGCAGAAATGATTAAATTCACCCAAATAAAGTAAGTAAAATATATATTTTAATTAGAAAATGGGAGATGCACTGAAAATCATCACAGAATAGTTTTATTCAAGTCCATTTCTATGGTGAACCTTAAAATTATGTTTGTTTTTTTTACAATTCTTTGTTCTGCAATTTGAAATGTTCAAGTATGAATTTTTTAACATATTGAAACACATTTTTAATTCTAGAAAATAATAAACACGATTCTCTTCTAATTTCAACTAAAATATGAGATTCTGGATCAGAAATGAGCGTCGCAAGCACTCAGAAAGAAACTATGAAGAATAAAAAAGAAAACATATCAACACAAAAATACTTAAATGGATTCATGCATATTGTTTAAAGCAATATTATGCATGAATCCTGTGGAGTAAATAACTTCGAAAGGGAAAATCATTATTCAGGTTGGACTTTGACTCTACAAAAAGCCAATAATGCAGCATCAGCTCATTTGAACTTTTCCCAGAAGTGATTTTAGAAATTAAATGCAATACAATAATGTCATTAAGGCTAAATAAAGGCAAACAATTATATTTGACAACGTCAGGTGTAGGAGGTCTTCTCAACATCATTTCTGTAGACACGCCCATATTTAAATGTTCTGCTTCCCACCTGACAAACACTTACTGCCACCTTGTGGTAGCGGAGAGAAAAACAAGAGGCACATAGACACAAGTCAGTGTTAAAAATACTATAGTTAGACGATCTAACTGTGAATGGCTCCTAAAAAATAAATAAAACCTGAGGAGAAACTTTAAAAACAGTTCTAATGATTAGAGAAATGTTAAATGCCACAAAATTACTTATTCAACACAAAATGTCCATGTTTAAGTCAATGAAAGCTCTTAAAACAAAACTATTTCACAATTGGTGCCTTTTTCCTTCAAAACAACTTTAATATCTGAGGCTGAGGATTCAGATTTTTTAGAGCCTAGTGTTCCTTTTATGTTTTCAAATTTAGTTTTAAATTATTTTTGAAATTTTCTATAAAAGACTTGGACATTTCTGAGATTAAATCTAAAAATTTCTTTTGTTTTTCGACAGAAACTGACCCAAACACGTCATTCTACATAACATTATCAGAACAAAGTCATTCAACAGAAAGTTACAAATACACGAAAATAAACTATGAAAAATCAAATCACAATGAGAAAAAAATATGAGAATGAAGTCGTAACATTAGAAAGTTTTTTGACGGAAACTCATCAAAATACTCATGAAATAAAGTTAAAGATTGAACAAGAATAAATATCTGAATAAAGTCGCAACGTTAGTAGAATGAAGTAATAATTTTGTTACTCCCACATAAAAATGAAGATGAGGGATGTTGAGAAATGTTAATTTGGTTATAAATAAGAGAATCTTAACTCAAATAGCAGAAGTGCAGTCAAATTTACATAACTAAGATTTTACAGTAATTTTCTTCTAGTAATATTGTGTCTTTAGTTCCATAAAATTATCTTAGTCTGGCCTTAATACCCCGTAACATATTTTTAAATAAACACAGATTTAAACTTCTGACCAATCACACATGACTTTGGACAGTCTTCTGTACCTTAAGCTCCATGTAGCTTAGCTTAGCGTATTTTTGGTGTTCCCGAAGTTTTCAAATTTCATTTTGCAAATTTTGAACCTAGTGAAGTTCATGTCAAAGTCGGTAAAAGAATAAAACTTGTCCAAATGTTTGCCTTTAACGAGGCGGGCCGGTTGAATTCAGTTTCTTTCCTGTAGTTTTGGTGCTTTGATGCGGACGTCCCGTCCCGCCTGCGTGAGGACGTCAGGACGTCCCGCCTGCGTGAGGACGTCAGGACGTCCCGCGCAGTTACTAAATAGAAGCCGGCAGATTTGTTTCTATTTTTTTAGATTTTGGGACATTTTGAACCGTAGTAAAACGCGACTCGTTGCACCAACTCTGGTCTTTTATTAAGCATCTGGATCTGTTCACTTTCAGTAAGAAAACAGTTTTTGAAATGTCACAGAAATGTTTCCTGCAGAACCATCCCAACCGATTGGTGTTGGGCAGCAGGAACTGGGTCAGTCAGGCGCAGAGCAGCAGCGTCAGGCTCATTAAAACAACCTGGAAGAGACGAAACTGGAGGCAGAAACTCCCAGCATGATTCCTTCAGTCATTCAGACTCAACGGCGCGATGATGTAGATAAAACAATGAACATCCCTTAGAAAGGCCATAAAATGTCAAATAAAACCTCAGGAATGAGATTTATCTCAGAAACGTCCCGGAAAAAACAGACATTTTGGAAGTTTTCATGTTTCTTTTTAAAATCTTTGATTTTTTATAACAAATTTGGTAGTTTTCAAATAAAAATTTCATATTTTTTAATACAAAAATTCTGAGATTGATCTCAAAATTTTTGAATTTTCTCCAGCAATTTTTCGCCTTTTCAAAATCAGAAATTTCCACCTTTTTTCTAGAGATTTTTTCTAAAAATATGATTTGAAAACTCAGATATTTGCTAGAAGAAAACTCCAAAAGGTGAAAAATTTTGACTTTTGAAGCTAAAATTTTTTTTCTAGAATATTTCTGAGATTAATTTTTTCTTGAAATGTTTACTTTTCAAACTGAGAATTTTACTTTACTTCCCTTTGACCAGGTAAAGTCCCATTTAGATCCATATTTCATTTTCAAGAGTGATTTGAGCAGAAATTTTCTAGAAAAATAAATTGTTTTGGGCTGAAATGAACTCATTTTTCCTGTCTGCCTCCTGATCACTTCGTCACAAACACTGTTAAAATCAAAACAGTCCATTTCCTCAGAAAAAGCAAATGTCTTCATGCAACAGAAGCAACTTCAGGATCAGAGGATTTAAACGGCGGTGAATGATTTGTGAAGCTAAATCTTCCTGTTTGGGGTAAAACCAGTTATTTGGCAACCGCATCAGGACTTCATGAGGTTTTGTAGAGCCGGTCTGAACGTCCAGCTCTTTGATTCGGAATAATTTGGCATCATTTTGGTTTGCAGGCGCTGCTTGCATGCAGAACATGATCTGTAAGTCGGATCTCCTGACGGCAGCAGGAGGCGGACGTCTTCCTGGTGAAAGCACCGTGGTGTTCAGGAGGACGAGCTGCTCTTCAGGCTCGCTCCAACGCAGCCCGGTGGAGCGTAAGGCAGCAGCAGCGGGGGGAGGAACCTCCGGCACAGGTCAGAGGTCAGACAGAGAGCAGGACAGATGGAGAACAGTTCGGCCTCCGGGTTTGGTCGTGACGGACGCAGATAATCGTTGGGTCATTTTAGCCGAGCCACGGCTCTGTAGACGGCGAAACCCAGAACGGCGACCACGGCCGAGCCCAGAGCCACCCGCAGCCAGAAGGAGGCGCTGCTCAGGTCCGACCCGTTCAGGTGGCTGCAAAACAAAACACAGCCGTGAAAAACAAAGAAACAAACGGTTTCCATCGAGACGGATGAAAAATACCGGAATGGCTTTCAGACCAGGGCTGATATAAATGTTTTTTTCCATTTTTTTTACTAAAATAATTAAATAAAAATGACAGGAAATATTTAAAACTGGATGTTATTTGGAGTTTGAGGCGCAGGCTACAAGAATCTCTTTAACTGTGAGAATGTAGTCACAATGTTATCAGAACAAGGAGAATTTTACCTGAATAACATGGAGATGATCTGTTTCTGATGTGTTAAAACATTATTAACATAATAAGGTTTTCTTATTTGTAAAAGAAATAGTATAACTTCATTCTAATTTTTTATTATTCTAACTTTTCATTACGACCTCTCATATTATTGAATGTTTTCTTGTATTATTACCACTTTAGTCGTATTTTTACAAAATTTATTGTCATATTTTTACAACATTTTCCTGAATTATTGTGATTTTATTCACTTTTTTTTTCTCATTCTAAAACTCTTCCTCGAATCAGTAGGACTTCATCCTGTTGGCTTAATAAGTTTCCTCTAATGGTTAAAATAAAAAACTGCAGCCTGGCTCTAAACGTCATGGAGTTCACCTGATGTCAAGTCCAAATAAATAAAAGCAGTAAAACAAGATGGCCGCCCTGACATCACTCTGAAACCCAACAAATGCATCATGGGAAAAATAAAGATTTTACAAGAATTAAATAAAATAAAAAGTTGGATTAATTAAACCTACTTATCACCCATCCCTGTTGTCTTGCATAATTCAAATCCACATTCAAAAATACATTATTGACCCCAAAATTGAAATTATTTCATGTTGGTTCTGGTGTTGGTTCTGGTGTTGGTTCTGATACGTACGGGTGCATGGCGGCCCAGGCCAGCCTGCTGTAGATGCTCCTGCCGGCGGCGTCCAGCGTCAGGCCGCAGAACGGCAGCGGCGGCGGCAGGCGGTGCTTGTAGCAGAACTCGGCCGGCGTCACGCCGTGGAACTGCTTGGCTTCAGGAAGGTCCGCTTTGGAGGCGACCAGAACGCAGGGAACGCTGCCGTCCATGTAATGCTGCTAAACATGGAGGACACAGAGAAACTTCAGTCAGTTGACCTGCTGCTCCTGTGAGGAGCAAAATAAATTCGGTTTCTATCGTCTGACTGACTCTATGTTTTATTTAATGCAGCATTTCTGCTGGAAATGTTGCTGAGTCTCAATCACAATAAAATAAAGATTTTTAAAATGATTTTTGAATTAAAGTCAGAGATTCTAGATTTTCCATGTTGAACTTTCAGATTATTCCAGACACAACTATAAACAGATCTTCAAATTAATTTGAAATGAGGAAATACTGGAGTTGACAATGAAGACAGAAACAAAGGAAAGAAGCAAAAAGGCAACAAGACAGAAACCAACATCGGTTATTAAAATCGACTCGGCTTGACTGATCAGATTGACGTGTAAAAATCTACTAACGTCTGCAGACACAGATAACGCTAATGCCAATAGCGCTAGTGCTAATAGCGCTAATGTAGATAACGCTAATGCCAATAGCGCTAATGTCGGTAATGCTAATGTCGATAGCGCTAAAGCCAATCAGATCTTGCGAAGGCCAATAATGCTGAGGCCGATAATGCTAACTCCAATAAAGCCAACCCTGATAATGCTAAAGGCGATAATGCTAAAAATGCTAATGGGAGTAACGCTAAAGCTGCTGATACCAACAGGTATTGAGCTCATAACAGTAATGCGGATAAAGCTAATGGCACTAACTAACACCGATAAGGATGCTAAAGCTAATGCGCTAACTGAAACCCATAAACTCATTAAAGCATAACTTTAGTTTGTTTGATCTTTCTAATCTTACTAAGATGAACCCAGAAACCAGGCAGAAACACCTGGACATCGACCTTTCACCGCTGCGGCCTTGACCTCGACACCGACCTTGTAGATGCTGGCGCAGTAGTCGAAGGAATGGGGATCGCTGGCGTCGTACATGAGACAAGCAACGTCGCAGGCGGCGTCCGACGCCTTGAGGAACTCCGTTTCCACATCCACCTCGTTCAGCTGCACAGGAAGGACGGGAGGGAGGCCGTTCAGGCTGGGGTCAGAGGTCAAAGGGCAGCAGGTCTGATACTTACAATCAGGTATTTCTCCTGGTTGCCGATCTGAACTGTATTTATGACATAGGGTGAAAAGGCACTGCTGGCGTTTCCTTTACTCTGAGAGATAAAAACCAGAAAATGAAGGTTTACAGCAAGAAACGGGTTTTAATTTCCCACCGTTTATTTTTTCAGATGGCGACGAACCAGAACGCTGCGGCCCACGAACGCCTGGAGGAAGGCGGTCTTCCCGGTGCCGCGCGGTCCGATCACCTTGCAGAGAAACGCCGACCTCTGAGTCTGACGCTTCTCCAAATCCACTTCCTTCTCCCGAGTCACTGCATCCAAAAACATAAAGCAAACATAGGTTTGAAACCTCAACATTGATTAAGATTTAAAATATTTAAAAATTAAGGGGCACAGATTAGAATTTCTTTCGTTCTTTAAAAATTCTAACTTTGGAGATAAAAACAAATTAATTAAAAAAAGACAGTTTCAACCAACGATTATATGCAAATAATTCTTTCCAAATTTTGTTTTTAATCAAACGTCACATTGAACTTTATTACTAAACTGTGATTGAATCCTAACAATTCCTCCAAACTGAGTTAAACTGAAACAGACGAGTAAAGTACCAAACATGATACTAAAGAACCAAACATGATACTAAAGTACCAAACATGATACTAAAGTACCAAACATGATACTAAAGAACCAAACATGATACTAAAGTACCAAACATGATACTAAAGTACCAAACATCATACTAAAGTACCAACATGATACTAAAGTACCAAACATGATACTAAAGTACCAAACATGATACTAAAGTACCAAACATGATACTAAAGAACCAATCATGATACTAAAGTACCAAACATGATACTAAAGTACCAAACATGATACTAAAGAACCAAACATGATACTAAAGAACCAAACATGATACTAAAGAACCAAACATGATACTAAAGTACCAAACATGATACTAAAGAACCAAACATGATACTAAAGTACCAAACATGATACTAAAGTACCAAACATGATACTAAAGAACCAAACATGATACTAAAGTACCAAACATGATACTAAAGAACCAAACATGATACTAAAGTACCAAACATGATACTAAAGAACCAAACATGATACTAAAGAACCAATCATGATACTAAAGTACCAAACATGATACTAAAGAACCAAACATGATACTAAAGAACCAATCATGATACTAAAGTACCAAACATGATACTAAAGTACCAAACATGATACTAAAGAACCAAACATGATACTAAAGAACCAAACATGATACTAAAGAACCAATCATGATACTAAAGAACCAAACATGATACTAAAGTACCAAACATGATACTAAAGTACCAAACATGATACTAAAGTACCAAACATGATACTAAAGTACCAAACATGATACTAAAGTACCAAACATGATACTAAAGAATCAAACATCATACTAAAAAATCAAACATGATACTAAAGTACCAAACATGATACTAAAGTACCAAACATGATACTAAAGTACCAAACATGATACTAAAGAACCAAACATGATACTAAAGTACCAAACATGATACTAAAGAACCAAACATGATACTAAAGAACCAATCATGATACTAAAGTACCAATCATGATACTAAAGTACCAAACATGATACTAAAGAACCAAACATGATACTAAAGTACCAAACATGATACTAAAGTACCAAACATGATACTAAAGAACCAAACATGATACTAAAGAACCAAACATGATACTAAAGTACCAAACATGATACTAAAGTACCAAACATGATACTAAAGTACCAAACATGATACTAAAGAACCAAACATGATACTAAAGAAACAAACATGATACTAAAGTACCAAACATGATACTAAAGTACCAAACATGATACTAAAGTACCAAACATGATACTAAAGTACCAAACATGATACTAAAGAATCAAACATGATACTAAAGTACCAAACATGATACTAAAGAATCAAACATGATACTAAAGAATCAAACATGATACTAAAGTACCAAACATGATACTAAAGAATCAAACATGATACTAAAGTACCAAATGATACTAAAGTACCAAACATGATACTAAAGAACCAAACATGATACTAAAGTACCAAACATGATACTAAAGAACCAAACATGATACTAAAGAACCAAACATGATACTAAAGTACCAAACATGATACTAAAGTACCAAACATGATACTAAAGAACCAAACATGATACTAAAGTACCAAACATGATACTAAAGTACCAAACATGATACTAAAGTACCAAACATGATACTAAAGTACCAAACATGATACTAAAGTACCAAACATGATACTAAAGAACCAAACATGATACTAAAGTACCAAACATGATACTAAAGAACCAAACATGATACTAAAGTACCAAACATGATACTAAAGAACCAAACATGATACTAAAGTACCAAACATGATACTAAAGAACCAAACATGATACTAAAGAACCAATCATGATACTAAAGAACCAAACATGATACTAAAGTACCAAACATGATACTAAAGTACCAAACATGATACTAAAGAATCAAACATGATACTAAAGTACCAAACATGATACTAAAGAACCAAACATGATACTAAAGTACCAAACATGATACTAAAGAACCAAACATGATACTAAAGTACCAAACATGATACTAAAGTACCAAACATGATACTAAAGTACCAAACATGATACTAAAGTACCAAACATGATACTAAAGAACCAAACATGATACTAAAGTACCAAACATGATACTAAAGTACCAAACATGATACTAAAGTACCAAACATGATACTAAAGAACCAAACATGATACTAAAGTACCAAACATGATACTAAAGTACCAAACATGATACTAAAGTACCAATCATGATACTAAAGTACCAAACATGATACTAAAGAACCAATCATGATACTAAAGTACCAAACATGATACTAAAGTACCAAACATGATACTAAAGTACCAAACATGATACTAAAGTACCAAACATGATACTAAAGTACCAAACATGATACTAAAGTACCAAACATGATACTAAAGTACCAAACATGATACTAAAGTACCAATCATGATACTAAAGTACCAAACATGATACTAAAGTACCAAACATGATACTAAAGTACCAATCATGATACTAAAGAACCAAACATGATACTAAAGTACCAAACATGATACTAAAGAACCAAACATGATACTAAAGAACCAATCATGATACTAAAGTACCAAACATGATACTAAAGAACCAATCATGATACTAAAGTACAAAACATAATACTAAAGAACCAATCATGATACTAAAGAACCAAACATGATACTAAAGAACCAAACATGATACTAAAGTACCAAACATGATACTAAAGTACCAAACATGATACTAAAGTACCAAACATGATACTAAAGTACCAAACATGATACTAAAGAACCAAACATGATACTAAAGTACCAAACATGATACTAAAGTACCAAACATGATACTAAAGTACCAAACATGATACTAAAGAACCAAACATGATACTAAAGAACCAATCATGATACTAAAGTACCAAACATGATACTAAAGAACCAATCATGATACTAAAGTACCAAACATGATACTAAAGTACCAAACATGATACTAAAGAACCAAACGTGATACTAAAGAACCAAACATGATACTAAAGTACCAAACATGATACTAAAGTACCAAACATGACTAAAGTACCAAACATGATACTAAAGAACCAAACATGATACTAAAGTACCAAACATGATACTAAAGTACCAAACATGATACTAAAGAACCAAACATGATACTAAAGTACCAATCATGATACTAAAGAAACAAACATGATACTAAAGAATCAAACATGATACTAAAGTACCAATCATGATACTAAAGTACCAAACATGATACTAAAGTACCAAACATGATACTAAAGAACCAAACATGATACTAAAGTACCAATCATGATACTAAAGTACCAAACATGATACTAAAGTACCAAACATGATACTAAAGAACCAAACATGATACTAAAGTACCAATCATGATACTAAAGTACCAAACATGATACTAAAGTACCAAACATGATACTAAAGTACCAAACATGATACTAAAGTACCAAACATGATACTAAAGTACCAAACATGATACTAAAGTACCCATGATACTAAAGAACCAAACATGATACTAAAGTACCAAACATGATACTAAAGAACCAAACATGATACTAAAGAACCAATCATGATACTAAAGAACCAAACATGATACTAAAGTAAAAGGAGCCAAGAAACGACTCAGTTAAGAATAAAAAATTTTTTGGTAAAAAGTGCTGAGTAATAATGAATCATTTAATATTTAAAACATGTTTGTTTTACTAAAAAGTAGACTTACTTTATAATAAAATATCTCAAATAAAAGAATGAAGTAAAAATAATTATAAAAGTATATATTCTGAAAAACGTTACTGAAGTAAATGCAGCGGTTGCTGCAGCGGTTGCTGCCCAGCAGGTGCGTCTCACCTGTGACGGCTGCGGTCTGCGACTCCTGCTCCGTCAGGATCGGGTATCCCAGGTAACCCAGGTGCTCCAGGCAGCGATGGACGTCCAGGTAAGCAGAGAGCCTGAAAGCACAAGCTAAAGATTCAGCCGGAGAGAAAAGAGCGGCTGACGCTCGTTCACACGGCAGGATGTGAACCAGCAACCCTTCGGTGAAGCAGGTTCAATCCAAACCTTTTCACTCAAAATTAGCGGCGCCGGCAACCCGACCCGATGAGTCAGCACCAGAACCGGGAGTAACTAGTTACATTTACAGGAGTAACTTTTTGAAACAATGGACTCTTAGGAGTATTTTTACTTTCTACTCTTACTGGAGTAAAATTTTCTCCCCACTGAATGAAAAACAGACTCACCTGCAGGTTCAGGTAAAGTTTTAAAGTTCTTATAATGAAAAAGTGATTTGCAAAATTTATCTTTTGTCTGATTTTGTTATTTTTATGAATTATTGGTTCTTTTTTATATTGATTATCTGATGATAATTTATAGGACAGTAACTTTTAGTTGTTCTTCAGTAAAAACATGTTGAGGTCGTTTTACTTCTACTTGAGGACGATTTTAGCGCAGCAGATTATCGTAAAGATTCGTCCTGATAATCTGGAATCAGGAAATAAGCAGAGCGTCCTGCTGCAGGAACTCGGCTTCGCGTTTCGGTCACCTACATCCACTGGCAGTGGTATCCCTGGCGGGTGATGTAACCCCGGTCGGTGGTCGGCACGGCCAGCAGGACGTCGGCGCCCCACGGCATGTAGGGACAGACGCAGAACAGGTTCTTCAGCTCCGCTGGCGACAGGGCGGAGTCCTGATCCTGAGCAGAAAAACAGCCGACTCAGCAAAACGCGCCCATCTTTACCGGCCGACCTTCCTGTGACTGGGACTCGCCTCGTCGTATTTATCAAACAGCTGCTGGAGGAACTGGTGGCCCAACTGGTTGATCTCTGTGCTGCAGCCGAGAGGAACTCTGAGTCTGGAAACACATAAAACTGATCAATTTATACAATAGAAACATTCAAACGGAAATTTGAAATGATGACAGAAATCTGTCAAGCCATAAAATCTTCAGAAAACCAATGATAATAAACGTATTAACTGCACTAACTCGGGGTACAGGTAGTCGTCAGTCAGCTCCAGGTTGTCGTCGTAACCAAACTTCCTGAGGATCGTCCAGGTGGTTTCATGTCGGCCTCTTTGGATGAACAAAGTGTTCAGAAACAGAAAACCTGAAACACAGAAACCGTGAATGTAAATGACGCCGCCAGAGAAGCAACAACCTGGATGTGAAGCTTCCTACCGTTCAGGGTCAGGCCGTTGTCTTGCACCCCGTCGCTGGTGTTTTTCCACACCACAGTCTTCACATCCTCCAGAGCCTGAGGCGCCAGAGGATTCCCAAAACACGACTTCTAAATGGAAGAGTTCAAATCGTAGCATAAAACAACAGCTGGGCAGTTATTGAATAGCTCTGAGTCAGACACGTGTTTCCTCCATGTAATGATAAATTTGCTGCAGAAGCTGAAAGTGGTTGTGAACCTGGAAGCTGTTGAGCTCGGCGTCGCTCAGGATGTGATCGTTGTCCTGGTCAGAAATGTAGAATATTCTGCTCAGAGCGCGAACACAAGCTGGCTTCAGCTGCAGGAGAAACAAACAAACCGTTGAAGCTTCTGCAATGTGAAACATTTACCTCAGACAGGAGAAAAAGACCTGTTTGTCCTCGGGGTCGTAAAGCGGCGCGGTGGGGTGGAGAACGGCCTTCTGGGCGTAGTAGAACAGCTCGGAAATGTTCTTCAGGTTCTTCGCAGAACACTGGGAGAGAAACAGAAACGCTCGGCGTCAGAAAGACAGTGAAAGCAGAATATCGGAGCAGGACGGCAGCAGCTTCACCTCAACGCACGTCTCGATCTCAGAGAACTGGTTCATAATGGGAAGAATGGTTTCCATGGAGCTCCCACTGCGCAGGTCGGACTTGTTCCCAACCAGGATGATGGGAACCCTGACAGACACCATGATGTTATTAATACAGAAACAGATGCTCTACATGTGACTCAAAACAGAGGCTTCTTCAGAACCGCTGTAATACAGACTGCTACAGGAGATTCTTCCTGTCTGAAGTCCCTCTGTGAAGAATCTTAATGAGTTACAGCAACATTTAATTTCTCTTTGGATCAATGAACTCTTTTGATTTCTGTCAATAATTCTGACGATTAATCAGATAAAAAAATCGCCTCCCTCTCTCTAAAATCATCCTGCAGCAGCAGAAGAGTCTAAACAGGAACTAACTGCAACGATCGCCATAAATCATGTCCGTCTTCATCTTCTAGTCGAGCGCTAATGTTTCAACGCTAGCTGTAGCGACCCGTCCATCACCGGGTGTTCCCCTCTAGCTCCGCCCCTTTTCCTAACAGCAGTCCAAGTTGAATGAATTCCCTTTGTGACACGTACTTGTTTCCTTTCTCTGCATCTCCGTTGACTAGAGGAATCCACTTGGTTTTAATCTGGGAAACAAGAAACCGTTAAAGTATAAACAGAATGAAGTGATGCTGGTTGATATAACCGGACTATCCGGTGGTTACCTTCTCTATTGTGTCCTCGTTGGTGACATCATACACCACACAAACTACATTGGCCTGTGAAGGTTGGGCAAAACAAGATTGCGGCTCATGAGTTTGAAGATGCTAAAAACGTCCAACAAGCAGGAAGAGACCAGCAACAGGTGGTAAATACAACCTTTGTTGGTGTTTTGGGGATATTTTATCCTGCTGACGTGTTTTCACTCCAACACCACAAAACAAGTTTGAATCGACAATTAAAAGTCTCAGTTTTCAGTTTTACCTTTTTAAATAAACCCTAAAAATCAAAGTAGCTTGAAATTAATAATAAAGAAAAAAATTTTTTATTTCAACTCAGGAAAGTTTTGATGGCCTAAATGAAAAATGTAACTCTGAACTCGACTTGATCAATTTCACATCCGGATGGATGTTACTACTGATGGAGACGACAGAGAAGACGACAGGAAGTGATTACAGGATGACTTTTGTAAATACACAAACTTAAATAAGTGCAAATTTTTATTATCTTTCTTATTTAATGGAAGCACCACAACTGCAAAATCGTGTTTTGTCGACATTAGCAAAATGTCAACAGTTTTTTTTTTGTAATAAAAACGCAGCTAATTATTGGATAATTGCATCACTTCCTGTTTGTATTCTGGTGCATAAAAACACATTTCCTGCTGCTGCTTTGTTTTTGTAAACATTTGTGTTTCTAATATTTATCTATAGATCGCAGTGAATTTACCTTGACAATTTCATCTCTGAGAACTTCATCACTTTGTTCCTTTTCTGATGGAAACAACAGAAAACCAAACAAAACTTGAAATATTGACATTCAGAAGATAATTTTGATTCTAACAGCAGCTAACACTGCTGGTCCGGTACCGGTGTAATCCACGATGTGAGTGGGAACTTTCTCAGGAGTCACGTCGGCTGGGATGGTGATCTCCTCGGCTCTGGGTGGAACCTTCAAAATAAAAGCAGACAAATGTTTCAGGTCACAACGTTATGCCAGACCTCTCAGACCAGATCAGTCAATATCAATAGTTATTGATTCGTTTTTGTTTAAAATATCTGAAATACAGTCTGGCTCTTGTTGTGATTTTCCTGTTTTCCCTCCATTTTGTTTTTTTAGCAGTTTTGAGGCAAAGATTGGAAACTTGAAACCTTTATGTCCAATTAATTGTCAACAACTAACATAATTAATAATTAATGACGATTAATCAATCATTTCAGCCTTATTGGAAACTGATTAATTAGCTCATGGATGGACAAAAGAACAAAACATTTAGAAAATGAAAACTGGGAATACAAACATTTTTCTCACATTTATTCCACTAACATTCAATCAAAGAGATGTTCAACTCAAATCAATACGGAAGAAAGTCAAGGCAAAAACCACTGAAAGTTGATATATTTTTTGCTATTTTTCATTTAAAAACAACAATTGAGCTACAATGTCTGTTTTTATGATTTATTAATAAATAAGTTATTAAAAATAACCAGAAATGCATCTTAAAGATGAACTGGAGCTCATTAATATTAAGTCCGTTAGGTGCATTTAGTCAGAAATATGCATTATTAAGTGAAACCCTGGCAGCAGTGACACTTACCCGCTCTGGAAACTCTTCTCCCACCAGAGACATGATGAGGGACGTCTTCCCCACCTTGGCTGCAGAAACAGTGAAGCATCGCATTCAAAAAACCTAAAAACTCTTCACATTATTGTAGAAATATGGATCCATACAATATGAAATAAACATGGCGGATACCTGTGGATATTCTTTTGAAATGTATTCTCGCATAATTTCAACTCAAAAAGTAGACTATGTGCCTAAGAGTTTGTTTTAAAGTGACTTTTCTTTAAGTTTTTTATTTTCAATAGATCAATGTATTTTGGAGATACAATATATAAAAGCATGCAGAACGGTGAGTCCCAAATAACAGAACAGGTAAGACGTGATCTGAAGCAACAACAAGTTATTCACTTTATTAAATTCTATTAGAAATATAATTATATATTTCTGAAGGAAGAAAAAACACATTTTATCCCAAAATGCGCCAAATACAAACCAGCAGTTTACGTTTAAGTGAGACCTCCTGTTAATACACCAGCTTTGTTATTCTGCTGTAGTTTGGAGGTCAAGTGAATATACAGTAAACATGATATATTTATAGTGACTGGAGGTATTTATTCTGTTCTAATATCCATACTTTAAGTATTGCTTTAACTGCTCATTATGAAAAATGTTGATTTGGAAAGATTATTAAAAAGTTTATTTTGCTCTTATGTTACTCGTTTCATATTTTGTTATTTGAAAATCCAGAATTAGAAAATAACCTTATACTTTTGTTAGTCTGATTAGATTATTTTTCACAAATTAAATCACAGGTCAACATAGAATAAAGTGACACAGTGCATGTTCAAATTGAAGTATAAATATCAAAACTGCACGTTTACAACACAGGAAGTTACACTGCAGTTATTAAAATGGTGTAAACAAACCAGGAGAAATATGCAAATGAGGAGGATAAAGTAGAAAATGTTTGAATCTTAAACTATGACTAACATGTATATAATATTTGATTTGCGTTTCAAATTTATCTATTTTAATTATTATTGAAGGTTTGCAAACAGCTTAACTATCATTTTAAACTTTGAAGCTAAAACTCATAAAGCTGCCATTTAGAAAATTAATACATTAAACACAGTAAATTTGCCAAAGCATAATTTTATGGTTAAATGCGGAACCGTTTCAGGAATATTTAGTGATGCAGCTGAACAACCAAAGTTAGTTAGCAGCTGCGGCTAACGCTTGCTAGCCGTGTAGCTTGTTAGCTGTCAGAGTTGGACTTACGTTCCCCCAGTAAAAGTATCCTGACGTCTTGCTTCATGTTTCCTCACTCTGGGAAGAAGAGCTAGCCGAGCCGAACTGCTACGCAGACATTTATCTTTCATTTGAACGTCAAAATTTTAAGATAGACCCAAACGTGCGCCTTTTCACGCCGATATTCAGCCAAGGTGAAACCCGTTTACTGTTCCGGTTCACGAAGTGGAGTGCGCAGAACTACGACCCCTGCTGGACAAAGTGGTTACCGCAATCCAATATGGCGCCCAGGAGGGGAATGTGTAACACGAGGCCACCCAAAAATTTAGATAAAACTGTAGCAATACTGGTAGATAAAGCAAAAAGTAGACAAATAAGAAATTATAATTATAATAACAAAGCTTAAATGAAAAACCAGCAGAATGTTGCAATTTGTTTATCCGATTAATCTTTGATGTAATCAATTAATTGATAACTAAAAATAATCGTTAGTTGCAGCCGTAGTTTTTGTTTTTTTCTTAAATTTTTTGTCATTTTATTTTTGGGTGTCAAAGTTAAAACCCCAGTTTCCAGCAGTCATTTGTCTAAAATTGTGAATTTTCATGATCCTTTTGGTCTCCCTCATAAAGGCCCATTTAAATACCTTTAGGTCGACAGTTGTAAGGAAATAAAATCTGAATATATTTGCAGGGCTGCCTCTGTAAAAATGGCTGACATGCTGCAGATGCAGTTTGGGCTCATAATAACAGCCAGCTGTCAGTTTCTAAAGCATTTAATGGATGATTGTGCTTCAGCAGGAACATTCACTCAGTTTATTCCAAGAATATTTGCTTTCATGTCATGAACTGCGCTGGTCTCCACAGAAACCACGATTCTAAGCCAAAGACCCGAACACTGAAACTGAGGAGCCACACAGCAGAATCTCTCCCATAAAAAGGCTTTATTTTTAAAACCGTACACGTAAAAATCTAAGAAGTCTGTGGAACAATAAAAACCGGAACAATAAACGGATAAATAAATGTACAGGTTGGGTCAGAGGCCCGGCACTGCCCAGAGCAGAACCTCGTCGTACGCGGTGGAGAAGAGAAGCGACCCGGACGGAGAGAAGCGGCACGTCTGCAGAGCGTCGCTGTGCTGCAGGAAGTCCTGGAACCGTCCGCTGGTCGACTTGATGAGCTTCAGGACTCGCTCTGATGGGAGGACAGGCATCACATCAAAAGGCTTTTTGTAGCAAGTCTAGGAAAAACCATCTCATCATTTCACAGTTTTAATCAGTCATGATACTCCTGGCATTAGGGATGAAACGATTCATCCTTTTCTTTTTTCTTGCTGTGTCGGCTTTTCGCTACACACACACTCATTGCCATAACACCTGACGCCACTTTATGTTTCAGGATTCAACACTTCAAAACGTTTCCACACAAAGAACAGAACATTCAGTCCGTTAGTTTCATGTTTTCAGGCTTGATGTTTATTTCACTGTCACTAATAAATGATCGTCTGAACACAGTGGTGATTGATCAGCTCATTTAAACACCTGATCTGCTGATGATCAGTCAGAGGTGGAGTTTATGTCGCCGTTTTTATATTTTTTAACTACATGTTACACAGCAGTAGGTGTGCTGTGTAACATGCAGGTGAAACACAGCACACCTACATGTTACGGTTGTCATAGTCAAGCTAGCTTAACTGACTTTCTTCCCTCTCCCTCGCCAGTGTTTTCTTAATTAAAACATTTTCCTGATCTTGCCATTTAGTTCTCATTGTGTTGACAATTAGTATCAAAGCACTGTACCCTTTTTTCTTTTATGTATTATGCAAATATTGACAATTTAACAGCTGAAACCAATGCTAGTCGTCGTTAGCCAGCAGCTTTTTGCCCTCCAACAGGGAGAGGCGTGACATCACGCTGGAGCTGGCCTACGGTTATTATGACAGTAATGGTCCCAAACTTGAGTCGCCATCTTTGTGACCAGTTCTCACCTTTGCACCCCACAGCTAGCAGGTGACCCCTGGGAGACAGGCTAATGCACGTGGCCCAGTGGGTCAGGGAAATCTTCTTAATGATCTGAGGTGAAGAAAACAAAACGTTTAACGATTATTCCTCCCAATCTGGACAGAGGAAAACAACGGGAGACAGGAAGTGAAGGGAGATACTTGTTTTTTAGTCAGGCTGTAGAAGGACAGCTCTTTCTCCAGGCCGTAGCCGGTGTAGAGCAGCAGGCTGTGGTCTGCTGGGTAGAAAGCAGCCAGGCAGGGCGGCAAACTGTCCTCCTGACACGTTGAGTGACAGATTGGGATTATTTACACTACAGAAATAAAATAAGAATCCAACCTAAACATGTGAAACTGCCTCCTGTCACTGCTGACGTTCACTCCAAACAGATAAATACTAAGAATGAAAACCAAACACTGACTTAAAATTTCTACATACATTTACTTTTAAAAATATGTGAAGGTCTAAAGAGTAATAAACCTTTATAAGGAACAGTTTGTCAGATAGTAACCAGAGGTTAGTGGTGGGTTTTTATTTATGGTTATAAATTTTTATTTCAATTAATGATGTTTAAACAATTAAACTGTCCAAATTGTTGGGATTTTTAATCATCAATAATGTGAAAATATGAATAAAATCAGTTATTATGTGTTTCAGTGAATCAGTAAAAGAAGTTAAAATAAAACCAGGAGCCGAACTTCGGAGCTGGGCGGAGCGGGAAACGACAGCCAGTCCAGCAGGTCACACTTCTCCTTGAACCAGTTGGTGGCCCAAACGCTGACCCGTCTGTCGGCGCCGGCAACCAGGACCATCTCGTTTCCTTCCAGTCCAAACCGCTTACACTGAGGACGACGAGAAACAGAGTTCAGCTGACGTCCAAAACCAATAAACTGCTTTTACAGTTTAACGCTGCTTGTTAAACCAGTTTTAACTTTAAATGTGGGAAGAGAGGCCAGATATTTACATACAGTGTGAATATTAGACAATAGATCAATAACTTATACTGCGATCGATACACAGCCACTACTAACAGATAACACATCTGATACGTTCAATATTTATCAGAATATTTAACGTTCAATATAACATCGCAGATCATTTGCTTCACCTCGCTCGCTCTTCGGTTGCCTAGCAACAACGTGTCAGGTAAACAGCAGTTTCAAACTTTGGTTACCTAGCAACGACCCAAAAGTCGCTCTGCTTTGATCCCGCCATCATGGAGTCAGACTGGTTCCAGTTCTCACCTGTTCGCTGTCAGACTGGTTCCAGTTCTCACCTGTCAGACTGGTTCCAGTTCTCACCTGTCAGACTGGTTCCAGTTCTCACCTGTTCGCTGACGCTCTGGATCGAGTTGATCGCTGCCCCTTTGTGATCCCTGATGACTCGAATCGTTACGCCGCTGATCGGGCTGCTGACGGCGACCAGACCCTTACTTCCTGCTGAGAGGATCACATGACCTGAGGGAGAGACAGAACCGTCACAAAGGAATCCGTTCGTTCGATTCGACCAAAAAGGACTCAGTTCCCAGGACTCCAGGACTTCCTGGGCCGGGGTGTGGACAGCGCTGCGTCCAGGTCGCTGTCGGCCGTGGTTAGTGAGCGTGACGCAGCGTTTTCTCACCGCTGGCTGAGTAAGTGATGGCGGTAATGGCTTCCTGATGAGGACGCAGCTTCATCTCCATCTCAGTGGAGGTCAGCTGGAAGATCCGGAGCGTCCCGTCGCCGTAGCCGGCGGCGATCCGCGAGCCGTCGCTGCTGGACAACGGACTCCAGGACAGACAGCCGCAGGCCTGAGCAGCACACGGGGCAAAGGTCAATGGAAGAATGAACAGAGAGCGAGTTCAGTGCAACCTACTGAACGTCCTCACAGATGTTTTATTGATATTGATCACGTGTTTATCGCAATATTATTATTGATTTATTGTCCAGGTATTGTTTCTCTGCGTTTTAATTCTTTCTGCTGGAGAATCACTGACATATTAGTTATGATACAAAAATATATTATTAAGCAATCATAAATAAAGTATCGTGAAACAACTAATAGACTTTTTATTCAAAGCAATACCTTGGACTTTACTGAATGTGGTGTAATAAAAGGAATGAGTAAAGTTCACATACAAACAAAATAAACATAAAACAAAAGCAAACAATAAAAGTAGTGAAGTATATTTACATGTTCAAAGGTATATTTACAAATTTTTGAGACATTGTATATATAAAAACACTGGAAATAATGTAAGAAATATTGACTTCAGAAATTATTTAAGTTAAGAGTGAAATGATTGATTGTAGTCTATGTTTATATTTAAATATAAATGTGAGTATTCGTGCTTGTTCATGTACTTTCACTACTGCAGAGTCGATGAGCCAAATCCTCTTTTGGCTCAGGATTATTGTTCTGTCCAGTTGTTGATGTGCCAGAGTGTCCTGACAGCAGCTGCATAACGAGCCGCTGACGTTCGCCCACCTGGTTGATGACCTGGAACTGGACCACCAGCTCCAAGCTGCCGGTCGACCAGACCCTCACGCTGCCGTCCTGGCTGCAGGTGGCGAAGCGGCTCTCGTCGTGGCTGAAGACGACGTCGTTGACCTGAACGGCGGAGCAGAGCGTCAACGGGGAGACGGGGTCATGTTGGCGGCACGAATCCTGAACTATGACCTCTGACCTTCTGCACGTTTTAGTTTTTCTATTTCCTGCTTATGAAACAATCCAAGTGCTTAAAAGAAGCAACCATATTTTGGTGAAAAGCTAAAGTTTAATGCCAGCCGAGCCCAGCCCCGTCACCTAGCAACACAAGCTGAGCTCCAGCATGACTGGTCAGCTGGTTTTCCAGATGCATACAGCTGTACAATGGCTGCTGGAAAAGACAAAGTGTTTTGTTGTTGACTTACCATCCAGAAACCACTTCCTGCTTTCTTGTTGATTGTGCAGGAGACTCCACTAATACTTTTCAAAGATGTGTGGCTGTCTAATCTGTGTAAACATTGAGTTGGGGGGCGTGGCCAACAGAAACTTATTTGGATTCAAAGTGACAGAGGCTCTACAGCTCATTCTGAGTGAAAATCTCATTCTGTGCAGAACATGTGATGAAGATGTTTTGTTTAGGCCACAGACCGATCCGAACCTGCTTCAGGAAGCGCGGCAGGTCGTCTCTATGAGGTTTACCTTTGCCCTGTGTCCGCTGACCAGGCGGATGATGCTGCTGTCTGACCAGTTGATGTACCAGAGCGTTCCCGCTGTGGTGCCAACGATGCCCATGTCCATGAAGTTATCGAAGGCCCCGCTGACCAACTTCCCATCCAGCACGACCTCCTGCTCCACCACGACCTTCGACACACTCGGGGTCACACGGACAAGAAAATCTGACGTCATCACTCCGTTTTTCACAGCTTCAAATAACACATTGATAAGGAGCTCCAGGTCAGAGAGGCCCCTTCACTGTCCACTTTTACAGCTCGTCTTAAAACCATCTGTTTTACTTGGCTTTCATCTCCAGCGAGATCTAGTTTGACATCGTATGTTTGTTTGTTTTAAACTTAAGAGTTTTTATTTGTTTTTATCTATTTTATGTGCAGTACTTTGCATCAGCTGTGGTTGTTCTAAAGTGCTTTATAAATAAAGTTGGTATGACGTAGTGAACAGGCGAAAGTCTGGAGGAAAAACACTGAACGAAGAGTCAGGCATGGTGGGGGCTGCCTTCTCTTGACACTGATGGAAAAGTTCTAGTTTCACCGGCAGATTTCTTCACTAAAAACATGAAAAAATGTCTTTTTATGAAATAACCTGCTAGTGGATATATAGTTGGGTCGCTAGGCAACCACGCCAATGAAACCAGAACGTTTTCGTCAATATTAATGAATTATTTAATTTGTTCTGTAAAGTTTCTTTTGAGTTAGTTTTGTCTTATTTCAAGTGAAGTAAAACATTTGTAGTAGAAACTAAAACTAAAATAATTAGTACTTTAGATTCTTTGTTTCGTTTTTCTGCCTGAAGCCATCAGGAGCGTTTTGAGTTACTTCTGTGAGCAAATTGTTCTGTAACGATGGAAAAACGGTGCAGATTCTAGAGCTAACAGGATCATTTCTTATCTGGATAGCAACGTTAGTTTGGTCCAGTTCAGATGAAATGCTGGGCAGATGGAAGGAAAAGCGACTCGTTACTCATTCATGCTGCAGGTCGTCTCAGCGAACTTCACGCCCTGAACCACTTCAATCTGCCATAACTGCAGGCGGCCGGTGGCGCCGCCCGTCAGCAGGCGATTCTCTCGACAAAGCAGAACTCCTGCAAAACAGTTTTCAACTCAACCAGGACAAAATGAAACGAGGAACCTGATATTACATGCCAGAACCATCTAGTACCGATTTCTCCCTCATCTGCTTTCCAGACCATGAAGCAGCGCTGCTTGTTCACGTCCCACGCACAAACATGTCCGCCGGCGGTGCTGGTTAACAGGAAGGAGTCCAGGTGGTAGCAGAGGGCGGTCAGCTCTACGTCGCCCACCTCTGGCGGCGCCGACACCCTGCAGGCCTATGGAGGCAAAGGAAGCAGAGCAAGACTTACAGAAAACTGGGGGAAAGAAAGCAGAAAAATAAATAAAACTAAAAAAGAACATTTAAAAATGGGTAGCACACAAAAAACACAAAAAAATTATAAAAAAGGAAATGAATTGCCCAAAAAAAATTTAATTAAAAAATGAGTATCTCAGAAATAAATAACATAAGAAATAACTAAAATTCATAATTCTTAAATTTACATCTAAAATAAGAAAAATTAAATAATTAAAAACTGAAAGGAAAAATAAATTTGTATAAAAAATGCAAATAACAATAGTTAAAATGAAAATAAAATAAGCATCTCAAAAACTAAAATAAAAAATAACTCAAGAAAGAATATTTACCCAAAAATTAAATAAATAAATGACAATAAAATTAATAAATATTTTAAAATAATTTAATTCAGAATATAAAATAATAACAATCTACAGAAGTAATAATGTGACATGGAAAAATAGAAATAGATCAAATTAACAAAAGATATGGGAAAAATAAATAATGAAAATATATCAAACTGATAATTTAAAAAGAGAAAAAAAAACAAAGAATCCCTAAAATAAATTAATACATAAAAACAAATAAATTAAATTAATAATCAGTAAAAAATAAAACAGGAATAAAAAGTAGCTAAATAAATGAATAAATGTTTGTGCGTTGACCTCGATGTCGGTGGCACGTGTGTGGATGAGGCAGAAGTGGATCCCTTCGCTCCCCACACAGGCCAACTGCCCGGCTGCTGCGGGGCTGAAGGCCGCGTCATGGACCGGCGCCGACATGCTGACGCTGCACAGCAACTGGACCGATGCCGAACTCCACAGCGCCAGAACCGGATCAGAGAAATCTCCTGTACGCCAAAACAATCTTTATTATTAAGAACATCAGGAGAAAACACACAGTTACAGCTGAACTTTGTGATCAGACACAATCCGATGAGTCTGACAGACCAACAGAGAGGAAGAAGAGGTCGTCTCTGGAGAAGGCAAGGCTCTGCACCGCCCCCTTGTGGTGGGAGGCGGTTCCGCGGCAGGTTGCGGTCTGAACGTCCCAGACGGAAACGAGGCTCCTGCTGCTGCCAGCGGCCGACACCAACGTCTGGACAAAACAAGATGGAGGACAGCTCAGCGACAACGCCAAATGTTCTGGAGTTTATCACAATACGCAGCGGATATCAACATAAACCAAACATTTACGCTCAGTTGAATGATATATTTACTCAGTTAGGACTGATTTAAACATTTAATCCATCATTTCATGTTTTTATTCTTGTGTTCTGCTTCACATTGTTGCTGTGAAAAGCAACAAATAAGCATCAAACAGGAAGCAGAAAATATTGGCTGATTACATCAGTGTAATTCAGGCTCTGCATGTTGAATGATTAAAGCAGGAATTGATCAAACGTACCCAGTTTAAATATTGTTGAAAAGGAAAACAAAATGGTTTCTGAAGTTTCCTCACTATCCAGAGTCTACATTTTAAATCAATCCACAGATATTAACAGTAAACATCCATCCATCCATCCAATAAACTGATTAATCGATTTGTCAATATGAATATGTAAATTTAAAAAAATATGTAAATTCAAAAAATGTTAATATTCTGTAAAGCTTTAATTTAAGTCTTTCAGAATATATAAAAACAAATAATTCATATTTTGAAATAAAAAAATAAATATTCCTTTAATGAATGCTTTGTAATTTGTAAAAATTTCTTAAAACAATGACTTATGTCTTTTTTAATATTCAGCAACCAACGATTTTCTTACTAATCAATTAATCTGATAGTAATAAATGTATTGGACCAAAACTCTGGTCCGGTTAATATTTCAGATTTTCCATTTAATTTAGCTTCTTTCATACAATATTAGAAATACATGAAAAACACACAAAGTTAATTTAAAAAAAATAATAAAATAAGCATTTTACATAATTATATTGCATTACATATTACATGTTAAAATTAGCCATTTTAAGCGTCTGAATACTTCAGTTACTGATTAATCAGTTACAAAATTAGTTGACAATTATTTCAATAATCGATTAATCGTGATTAATCGATTCTGCCCGAAGCCTTTTGAAACCCTGAACATTGAGCATCACAGCGTGGATAAAACGCAGAAGCACCTGAGCGTCATTAGAGATGGCCAGGCAGGAGATTTCCTCGCTGTGGCCCTGCAGGTGACTCTGGGTTCCCGTGTGGAGATGCTCCAGCACCACCAAGCCGCCGCAAGAGTACGCAAATAAACCTGCAGCACCAGAACACAATCACAAACATGTTCATCTTAAAGGGGCGGTGCGATGTGTTTTCTAGGTACAAAGTAACATTTTAGAGCACAATCAAGAGTCTGTTACCTCCAGTTGTAATATGAACACATATAAGAAATATGACTTAAAAGCAATTTCTTCCTGATTTAACACCTTGAAATTGGGCCTCTGTCTCTTTAAGAAACTCCTGCTCTTTCTGAAGCTCCGCCTCCAGGAAGTCATCCCAACATGGCTCCTCTATTAACCCTTCAATGTTTCCACCAGCGCTGCTCTGAGCAGCAGCTCCTATAACGAGCTCTGCAGATGGTTGCTAATTGCTGCTGACTAGTCTAAAGGAGCTGATGGGGGAGGAGCTGCGCCAGGAAGGCGGGGCTAGGTCCTCATATGAATGGTTGCCATGGAGATTGAAGGATTTTTCAAACATGCATGACGGAATCAAAGCAACACTACAGGTTTGGTTTTGATGAAGGTAAAATATTAAAACATGAAGGGAAGATTTAAAAAATGGGTCAAATTTAGAGAACACTGCCCCTTTAAGTTAAATAAACAATGCAGCCATTATCAGAGTTCATGGTTTCATGAATTAAAGTAAAGTTTGTCAGATGAAGATAAATCCTAAACTGACCTTGATCGGGGCTCCAGCCCATGTTGCCTCGGCCGTTGCCGTTGTAGCCAATCACTGCTTTCAGCTTTATGCCTCCATCTTGAGGTCGAGGAGTTGAAACGGACTGAATTAGCAAAATAACAAGTTAAATCTGTTATTTTTTTAAAGTATGTAACTTTCATTCTAATATTTTCTGTTTACATGTTTGTTGAAACTGTCACCATGTCATTACAGTCGTTATCAGAGCCAGGAGGCGGGCCTTAGCGCTGTCAATCACCCCTCAGAGCAGCTTTTTATTCCCCTGCTGCGCTCCCGCTAGCATAGCCTATCATGAATGCCAAAGCTAGTTAGTAAACAGTTTTCCTGTAACTATAAGTTGTTTCTCCCCCATTAGTACATTTGGCAGCGCATTCCTGAGGATGATTGACGGCGCTAGGCCCCTCCTCTTAGCTCTGTTAGTTTTTGGTTGATGTGTTTCTTCAAACAGCTATAGCAGCTCAGGGAGACGGGGAGGAGATTGATCTTTTCACAGATTATCTGTCTCGTATTAAACTCTAACAACAGTTTCAACAAATATGTAAAAAAACTTTTCTTTTTTTATAAAAGTTACAATGCAGCTGACTCTGGATAAATAGCTACCTGATCCAGAGACAAGGTTTTCAAACGGGGAGTAAAGTGCTTATAGCAGTTCGGATGGTCCGGTTTGTTCTGATCCAACTCCGCTGAAAACAAACGTTTACAATAAAAAGTTTCAATGTAACGTAATTAAAAATGTTCAGTTCCCAGGTGCAGATAAAAGGGACCGGAGGACTTACTGGTATCTGGTTCGTCTGATTCCACGGGAGAAGCGCTGTCCAAGTCGGTGACTTTGAGAAAGGAGACGACAGGTCTGTGGTCGGGGATCTGACTGGGACCGGTGGGTTGGACTGGTTTTGCTGGGTCGTCGTCACAAACCGACAGGTGACCCAAATCTGAGATAACATGCCCAGGTTCAAAACTAGGTGCAGAACTAATGCTTGAAAACCAGCATGTAAGGATTAGCACAGCTAATTGTTTAGTCCACTGATGGTGTGCATCAGTTGAATTTAGCGCATTAGCTCCTGCTAAATACCATGTTGACATAGCACATTAGCATTAATTCCTGCGATAGCACTTTAGCATTAGCTCCTGCTAAATACCATGTTGACATAGCACATTAGCATTAGCTCCTGCTAAATACCATGTTGACATAGCACATTAGCATTAGCTCCTGCGAAATACCATGTTGATATAGCGCTTTAGCATTAGCTCCTGCTAAATACCATGTTGACATAGCGCTTTAGCATTAGCGGAACCAATGTTGGTGATTAGCGTTTACTTTTAACGTAGCTAACCGTTTAGTTAGCAGTCCCCACCACTACTATCTGTAAATGAACTTGATTTATTGTGTGTTTAAAACAGTTTAGTCAGTTTAGTCAGATGGATAATGAAAACCAACATGCCTTCCTGAATCTCTGGGTCCATGGCGCTAACGTCCAGCTGCTGCTGTGAGGAGGGGAGCGGCGCCTCCTGCCGAGGCATCCCACCTGACAGCTGTGCTGCGTTCGCCTCACCGTCTGGATTGACAGAGGGAAGAAATTAACCCCATAAAGGATCCTTTCCACAATCAGGAGCTGCTACTTTAAGTCTAAAGTACAGTAATTTAGCACTAAGCCAAAGTCGTACCTGCTGTCCAAGAAAAGTAGCTCGCTCTACCCGGGGATCTGTAGGAGCAGGAGTTGGTTCTTCAGTACTGGAGATGAATCTGTAGCAGATGATCGGAGCGACGTCTTACCTCCTGCCAATTAAACATTCATCAGGCTCTGCCAGGAAGTCCCACAGGAAGATGGCGTCTCCCACGGAGACGACTCCGAGCTGGTCAGGGGTGAAGCTGACCTGGCGGATCGGCTGACTGTGGCCGATGTACATCTGGTACCAACAGGCATGTTTAATAAACATTCAATCAGAATCCATCAATTGCAGATGAAATGATGGTTTTTCTCAGAAACTACACTCAAATTCACAACATAAAAATAAAAAAAATAGAAATTTAATAAGAAAACTGATTATTATTTGTTCTGATTGTTGTTTTAATGTAATTAATTGTTTTTTAAAAACATGAAAAGCTCATAAAACATATAAAACTGAAACGATTCATCTTGATTAATCAATTACTGAATAATTAAATCAATCAATTACTGAATAATTAGAGTATTCACACTAAGACCAGTAATTTATCTAAAACTGAATAAAATATATGTATATTTTGCATTTAAGATAAATAATAAAAACTTTTGTAAATTTACCAGGTTCTGTAAAATAAAAACTCCTATTAAGCATTTTTGCTGTTCAATAATTTAATAAAAATAATAACCAGATGATTCTTACACTGAAACTTTTACATGATGATAAATATTTCAGCTGCAGATGCATCCTGCGATACAAATGATCAAATGTTTAAGAAAGGAAAACTGTTTTTGCATTTTAGGGAATAAAATGTTTATTTTATCACATAGAAATACATATTATGTGTTTATTTACATTTTTAAATGTATTTCTAATATTTTGGAAAATAAAAGTAAGTGGTTAAATTAAAAATCTACAGAAAGTATCCATGTTTTATCCAATTAATCGTCAGAATTATTGATCAACCCTCGCAATTATTGATTAATCAAATAATAGAGAATAATCCACAACCAAAACCACTGATTAAAACTATTGAATCCAAAGCTACCTGTGGCTTAACTTGGTTTGTCCTCTTGTAGTCCCACACTTTCACAGTGTTGTGTCCAGATGTGAGGAGGAAGCGGCTGTCTTCACTCACAGCCAGAGAGGAACAGGGACGCCTATGGACGTTGGACACCTGCAGAGACGGAAAAACTCCGGTATGAAGTCAAACGGACACCAAACGACTGCAAAAACACAAAGTATTTTAGTCTAGTTTCTAGTGCAGATATTTTATTACATTTACAATAAGACAAAACTAATTTACAGGAAACTTTAATTAGCATAGGAGCATGCTGCAAGTCAATAATTTCTTAATATTGATGGAAACGTTCTAGTTCCATTTGTAACAAGACATTTTTTCCATGTTAGAAGGGAAATAATCTGAGTGGATCTCAAACTGGGGAATTAACTGAAAAAAGCTTCAGTGTTTTGCTGAAAAGCTACTTGCAAGTTTATTTTGTTTTCAGTAAAACTAAACAAAATATTTGGTCAGATTTAGTTTTTGCAGTGATGCTGCCACAAAAAGTCCGTACCAAAAACAAAATAAACAAACACGCTGCAAGAAAACAAAATCTGACCAAGTAGTTTTTGTCCATTTTTAAAGTTACTTGTTAGTTTTATTTTATTTCAAGCATTCTAAGTTATTTGCATCAGAAACTGGATCAAAAAAACTTTTTTTGCAGAGTATTATGCATTTCCTTCCTCAAAACAGTTTTGAAAAAGTTTCCCTTTTCATCAATGAGGGTTTAGGTTTCAGTCACAGAAACAAAATGGCAGCAGCAGGATTAGTTACGTGATGTCTTACCAGAAACAATAAACACGGTAAATCACGGCGGTTACCTGTCTGAGCAGGCGGCCCGTCTTGGTGCTGATCCACAGGATTTTGTTCGCAGACGTAGCGACGAGTAAATGTTCAGCCGAAGCCGGAGAGAAGCGGACCTTCAGCGCTGCGTCCAGATCGGGGCCTTCTGCGTCCAAAACGCTGATATCAACATGCAGCAGCTGCAGAAAGCAACACGTTCAGGCTCAGTTCAGGCTCAGTTCAGGCTCAGCAGCGTCAAACTCTTTTTACTTTGGGAAATATTGAGATTATGGGTTCTTAAAGGGCCAGCAGCGGTGGGACGCACAAACCCAAAAGCAAACCGTTAAAACTTCAGGAAACAGCTTCCTCTGCTCTGAGGACAGTTAATATAATACTGAACATCATTTCACATTGATTTGGCAGAACACATATAAAGATTACGGAAGAATATTACTGCCACTGGAAAGAAAAGAATTCTACATTTTTTTTCAGAATTTTGAAATTTTTTCTCAGAATTCTGCCTTTGTTAGAGAAAAACAGAAAGTTTTGAAAATATGATTTCTTTATTTTGCATCTGACATCTTTGTAAGTAGATTTTGATATACAATTCCCAGTTTTGTTCAAATTTAATTCATTCTTGAATTGTGGTTGGTGAATCAGTCCACGAGCCACAAATGGCCCCCGGACCACATTTTGAACCCCTTAGTATGAGAGGGAGACTGGGAAACAATTTAAATAAGGCAATTACTCATTTTGGTTTCATTAAGCAGAGGAAGGGGGTCAAAGGTCAGATTACCTCGTTCAGAGAGCGCGCGTCAGCCACGGTGATGATGTGCGGCGTCGGACCAACAAACGCCAGCCGGCTGCTGTCGCCGCTGACCGCCAGAGCGTCTGGAGCGCGCTCAGTGCCTTGGGCCACAACGTTGCCTGCAAACATGGAGTTCATGTTCAGCAGCAGCAGGAAATCATGAAAACTGATCCTGACATAACGAGTTTAAAGCCACGGTTTGAATCAAGAGATGCAGAGAAGTAGAACTGTAATGTAAAGGTAGATTTAGAGAAAATTACAAACAATCGTCCCAAGACTTAAAGCTTCCTCATTTCTGAGAATCCTTGACAGATTTGCTTCTAACGATCAAACATAACCTAAACCAATCTTTACTTCCTGATTTAAAAAATAAACTTTTGTCTGGAAATCTCTTCTTCCCAAAATGATGGTTATTGCATTTTAGACAATAAAATGTTTATTTTTTCATTTAAAAAATGGATTTAATTATTTGTAAATTTTTGATGTATCTTATATAAAAAAACCTCCTGTGGTTGAATGAAAAACCTGCAGGATGTTTGTATCTGATTAATCAACAAAAATTATGGATTACCAAAGTAATCATTAGTCGCAGCCTTTTTTTGACAATAAAGCCAAATTTTGGAGGAATAAAGTGGTGAAAACTTTTAACAGGCCCAGTCGGATCATTCGTTATAGTATTTGTGTGACTGAAGAGGCGAACGCTTCTTGTTGGGTTTGAGTCTTTTGTTTCCAGTTATTATTCTGTAAATAATGACATTTTTAAAGCAAAGCTGCATTAAAATTATAAACATCAATTGAAGACTCCTACATGGGTATATCAGCTGTTCTGTCTTGTGTTCAAATAAAGAGTTACGAAAATAAAATCCTCCTCGTTCGTCATTGTGTGATATTTAAAAGTATTCCTGAATCTGAGCTTGTGATTTCAGTCTTTGTGTGTCTGAAGGAAGTGATGTAATGAAGTGATCCAGGAGCGATGGCATGCATACATGTCACTCTGATCACGCTGTGATCCTCCTCTGAGGCGTCATGAAGCGCCAGAGAGCCCTCAGAGTCTGCGCTGTACATCAAGTCTCCGTCTGGCGAGAAGGCCAGACCGATCACCTCCCCTCTGTGCTTCCTACGAGGAAAACAGAACCGTAACAGAACTGTGACGCCGTCTGTCTGAGCCAGCTGCTGTCAGCGGACGTGGGAAAGCTGCGTACTTATGCTCGGCCAACAGCCTGGCACTGGAAATGTCAAACACTCTGACGGTTCCGGAGGAGAAGCCGCAGGCGAAGGTTGACTCGTGTGGATGAAATGCCACGGAGCGTGGGTTGTCCATCGACACAAAATCATACAACTGCAGGACGAAAAACACACAAAACTCAGCTGATGTACAGGACGGAGGCGACCTGTCTGCCTCCTTCAAAGGTTATGATAGATCTATGGCCTATACAAAACATGCTCACTATCTTTTGTCCCCATTTTGACTGTTTTAGGGCTTCTGTCACTTTAAATCCAAATATATTATTCTCATTTTATCTCTGCTTTATTCTCATGTCTCCTCATCATTTTATTTATGCATTTATTTATTTAAGTATGATCCCAACACTGTAACAGTACAGCAAACAGAGCAGCAAAATCAGCTGCAACAAATGTGCTGCAACTCTGCCGGGGTTGCTAGGTAACTCTGCCGGGGTTGCTAGGTAACTCTGCCTGGGTTGCTAGGTAACTCTGCTGGGGTTGCTAGGTAACTCTGCCGGGGTTGCTAGGCAACTCTGCCGGGGTTGCTAGGTAACTCTGCCGGGGTTGCTAGGTAACTCTGCCGAGGTTGCTAGGTAACTCTGCCGGGGTTGCTAGGTAACTCTCCCGGGGTTGCTAGGTAACTCTGCCGGGGTTGCTAGGTAATCCAAACGATTCAGTGCTCGTTGACAACAACTGGGTTTTTGAAATTGCTCACTTTCCAGACACTAATAAATATTAAATTATTGCCAAAAAACAGCAGATGTGAAAAAGGAAAATCAATTTCATATCAATTTGACAGGCCAAAAATTAGATTAATAAACACAAAGGGAGTGTCAGTTCTAATTTCAGTTTGTTTTATAAAAGTACAATAAAGTTCCAGCTGTAATTTTTCTCCTTTAATTACCATTTTTATTAAATTCATTTAACAAAAAAATCCTGTTTTAATTATCTCATTAGTTTTAGTTAATTATAGTAACAATTGCCTATAGAAGTCAAAGCTTTCAGTGTCTGTTTCCATTAATTGGAGTCACTTTGAGAAAACAGACGTCAGCATGAGGAGATTGGTGTATTTCATGGAGTTTCCTGATATTTTCATGACTGTAAATTGAAAATAAAACTTTAAGTCGGCGGCCGGCTGACCTGCTGTAAGGAATCCTTGTCCCACACGCGCACCGTTCCGTCGGCCGAGGCGGTTGTCAGGTGGCGCCGGATGCCGTCCACGCTGAAGCCCAGCACCTCGTCGGTGTGCGACCTCATCAGAGTGTTGTAGGCGCGGCTGCTCACGTCCAGGTAGCCCAGGTTTCCGGAGAAGGTGGCCGCCAGAACCTGCTGGTTGTCGAACGACACCGACACCACGGCCACCGGGCCTTCGTGCTCTGGAAGACAACGGACCGGCCAGGTTTGGACTGAAACACTTCATGTTCAAAAAACCCAACAGAGAAACTTTTAGCATCAGTTTTTGTTTATCCTATCATCTGCAATAAAAATCCACAACAATCTAAAATCTAGTCCTATGAAATGCACCTGTGGCTTTGTAGTTTCTTTTCACTGTGTTTTCTGTGCTGCAGTCAGGAATCTCTTGAGGTTTTTAAACTCAAAGGGTTTTTTACCCCGATAAAATAAAGGCTAGAAACCAGACAAATGGGAGATTCATGCATATGTATTTCATGGACTATTTATTTAATTAATTTTGCCACCTCTAGCCCTCCATACTCGATAATTTCTTTCACCTATAGATTGAATCAAACATTGATTTAATAAAACATTCCCACCCATAATGATAAGAGTCACCTGAACTATGGATGCCCCGATATAAAAATTTGGGCCGATATCCGATATTAATATTGTATGATGATCAATATTTACTGATATTATATTTATTTCTCTACTGTTTTGACACCTTTGGCAAAACGACCAGAAACTGTTAGCAACGAGATGGAAATAAATATCAGTCGTTATTATTGGCCCACTTTTATTCACCGTGCCGATACCAATATGTTAAAAAATGACAAATATCAGCCGATACTGATGTTGGTGGCGATATATTGTGAATCCCTAACCTGAACCGTCGGGTTGACTGTTTCAATGCAATGAGAAAATGTCAATCGCAGCATGGATGAAATGACAGTTTGCAGAGCTGGACCTGTGGGGAACGGTGAGCTCACTGCAGGTAGAACCGTTCCCCCCCCGCCCCCCTGCCGACCCGCCCTGCCTACCCGCCCTGCCTACCCCCCGCCCGCCCGCCCGCCCCCCCCTGCCGACCCGCCCTGCCTACCCGCCTCCAAAATGACAGCAGAGAAATCGAGGGTCCAGAGCCGAAGGAAGCCGTCCTCGGTGCCGGTGGCGCAGAACGACGAAGACACGCTGATGCTGTTGATGGGAATCCCTGGACCTGAGACACAAACAAACACTGAGCTGCACGATTCACACCCAACACTGGGAATCTGTGAAACCAGATTTCACAGAGAGACATATTTGGTTAAACACAGAAAGCCCTGCGCGGTTCAACCCACCGGTGTTGAAGGTCCATTTCTCTCTGCGTTCTGCATGCTGCTGCTGTGCAGGCAACAACCGCCTCGCGTTTCTAACCATCACTCTGCTGTAGTCGATCTCCAAAATATGGCCGCTTCGAGTGCTGGCGAATCTGAGCCAGGAGGAGAAACGACAAAACGCCTTCAGAGGGAAAACTGTCCCGGACTCGCACCAGCAACAGCAGCGACGTCACTCACAGCGTTCGGTGGTCGACCGGCTGGTCAGAGGCGTCGCCCTGCTGGAACGCCACGTCGGTGAAGTCCAGGGAGTGAAAGTCGCCCAGGCAGACCGGGCAGGACCGCAGCAACCCGTTCCGGACCCGCCACAGACGGACGTTCTCTCGGCCGCACGACACCATCCTGACGACGAATCAGCTCAGGTTGGCACATCAACGCCACTCAACAAAACTCAGAGAGGCTTTAATGACGCAACATTACCCTCAACGCCTGAGATTCTAAAGTTACTGCGATAAATGACAAGATTTCTCTCTTTAGACCATTTTCTAGTCAAATTCAAATGATGCAGGAACACATTTTCAACGATCAATCAATCTTAACTTTGAATGAACATTTAACACTGGAAAACATTTAAAATATTCAACACGAATAAACAAAACAACAGAAACAACAAATAAGATTGATTATAAAGTCTCTGTAAACACAGGAAATAAAAAAATAAGGAATAATGCAAAAGGAAACTATTGAGTTTGTTTTAATTTATCATGTGATTCATTGATTGATTGATTAACTGCGGCAGGTCTTACTGAAAGTGTTTATTCTTTTAAAGCATCTGGGTTTTATTTTAATGCACGATGGTTTTCCTCACTTTAGGTTAATCTATAGCATAAATGGAAAGAACAAAAAAAATTATCCTTTATTTACAGACGCGGTGGAATGTGATGCTCAAGATCTCGCTTGCTAACAAAGACTAGCATTGTTTTTAGCTGTTATCAACATAACGCGATAAATCATAAATGTACCCGAAATGTAAATAAAAAATGTACCCAGTGCTTTGCTCCTAATTGTCAACACTAAGACAAGCAGATAACAAGGTCAGGAAAAAGTTTTAATTAAGAAAAACGAAGTAGGTCATCTATGCTAGCTTGACTATGATGACCATAACATGTAGATGTGCTGCAGAATTTGTTGTGTTTCGGTTCAGTTGAAAAATAAATAAAAAGGCGGGCGACACACCAACTCTGACAGCTCATCAATAATCAGTTAGCTAATCAATAACTGCTCTGTTAGCTTAGCTAATAGCAACAGCAGTAAGCAGCAGGAATAAGCAGGATACCTCGTGTCATCAAAGAAAGTGACCTTCATGGTGGCAATGTCCACATCTGTGTGCGCTTTGGCCAAGATGGTTCCCTCTCCTCCTTTAGAGGCGTTTAGCGTGTTCCACACCACCACCATCTGAGAAACACAGATAATACCGAAACAAAACGCAAACGAGTCGACGTTACCAGCTATTCACAGAATTACTCCTCCTGTCAAACTTGTTGCTCTGTAAATTTTGTTAGAGGGGGTCTAACTGTTCAAAATATGTATGTGTATCTTTAAAACTGCTAAAATGACAAAGAACGAATTAAAAAAAAAAGTCTGTTTTTCATTCAGTGGGAAGAAAATTGAGAAATTTTACTCAAGAGGAGAGATACTTCAAAATGAAAATGAATGTAACTAATTTCTGCTCATTGTGTGAAGAAGCTCTTTGCAGAAATAACCTGCTCACCGTTTTATTGTGTCGGTCCTTCCCCACGCCACAGAGGATGCCGCCTCCATAGGAGAAACTTCAGGGCAGAACGAGGTTAAAAAGAGGAGAATACAGGAAGCTGAAGCTGTTCAGGTCTGAACTCACCTGAGACAGGACAGAGAATGAGCGTGAGCCCTGAACATGGACAGGCAGGTTCCTGCGCTGTAGTCCCACAGCCGCACCACGCTGTTGCTGCCTCTCTGCGCCGACGCCAGGACAGTCGTACTGCCGTTAAAGGTCAGCGCAGAAATCTGCAGACAGAAGATACAGGAAATCAGTCCGTCCATCCATCATTATCCATCCTTACAGATTTAACAACTCTTTAAATCTGGCTACTGTTTTTCTTTAAAACAACTAAAAACAAATGTAGCAAATTACTTCCAAAAAAGTAACAAATTTAGCAACTTTTTACAAAATTTAGCATTAAATAGTAAACAAAACAGACAAGTGATAAATCTGGCAACTTTTATACTTTTATGCTTTTTGCAAAAGAGGAATAAATTTAGCAACTTTTTCACGAGATCAATCTAGTGACTTCTTTTCTATAAAAGCAACTAACAACAAATTTAGCAACTTTTCCAGAAAAAAACAGATGCTGACAAATGTAGAGACTTTTTTCCAAAAGGCTACTAGCAACAAATCTGGCAACATTTTTCCAGAAAAAAAAGGTCGTAGTGACAAATTTAGCAACTTTTCTCCAAAAGTAACTTTCTGGAAAACTTGAGTTTTTTCCAAAACTCGGCTAGCAAGCAACAAATTCAGAAACGTTTTTGCAAAAGACAAATTGGTCGGAGACAAATCTATAAATGTAGTTCCAAAAACTGAACACGGGGCCAAGCGACGTAGCATCAGCTAAGCTGCACCGTTGGAACCAATGGGACAATTCACCTGCAGTACCATAGTTCAATCAAAAGAGGGCAGCACTGAGTTTTAGGACAAATATTGCAGATTTAAACAAATTCACACAGAACACAGGCGCCTAGCGAACCAGTTCAGTTTATCTGGGAAAAGCAAACTGATTTAGGGCTTAGCTGAAATAAAGTACCTTATCCGTGTGGCCGATGAAGAATCTTTGCTCGCGGGACAGAATCTTCATAGAAACAATGATCGCGTGGCACGGATAAACCACTTCCTCCCCTGATTGGCTCCACAAGGCCTGTAGGACGGAAAGCCTCTGCCACTAAACCTCTAAATTAAATCAGATTTCATTTGAAAAGCAATTATCATACGTCTCCAGCGGTGGCTCCTCCAAAGCCGATGATCCGGCTGAGCCGCAGGATCGGGTCGGGCAGCAGCTTCCAACGCAGAGCGCGACAGGAAAAGACGTTTTACATTAAAGTATTTAGTCACTGAGGAAGTGCTTCTGTACCAACATACCTGCTGCTCACTCTCTTTGACCGAGGCCACAGGAAGTGACTCTGAGGCGCAAAACACCTGGAGAACACAGATCAGGTCCATTTAAATCACTTCACCGCAGATTTCCTTAATGTTTAGACTTATTTCAGAGCAAAGTTCAGTTCAGGAATGTCAAACTCGTTTTTATTTTGGGAAATATTAATATTATCAATGTCTTGATAAAACCCACAAACAAACTTCTAAAATTTGAGTCAGTGTTAAATAATTCTGACATCGTTACACATGGATGCAGTTTGGCAGAATTCCCCTTGAACCTATGGAACAATATTACTGCCACTAAAAAAAAAGTCTCACTTCAGTCTTCTGAAGTCAAAAGTCAGAATTGTGAGAAAATGTGAGAATTTTCTCACAATTCTGAAAGTTTTTTTTTTCAAATTCTGAATTTTTCTCAGAATTAATTTTTCCCCCCCAGAATTCTTATTTTTTTCAAAATCTTTTTTCTCCATTATTACGACTTTTGATGTTAGAAGATTAAAGTCAGAGTAAGTGTGACAGCTGCGATGCAGCATGGAGCATCACCTCGTCTCCGCTGCTGCCTCCGTGCGGCCTGAGAGCGACTTGGGGTCGCGCGTACACATGAACCCCCGCGTCGCGGCTCAGCGGGCCGTCCCCCTCCATCGAGTCAGACGGACTCAACTCGGGAACACTGGACAACACGGACGTTCGATTCCTCGGGAGCTGACAAGACGAAACGAAGAATGCAACAATGTTTAGATTCTTCTTTTGTCAGAAAACAAAAACTAAATGTAAGGGTTTGAATCGGCTTTACGAGTTTTGAGGCGTCGATCGGCTGACAGATAGAAACTCGGTGTTGAACCGGGCCGCTGATTCTGGCGGCACCAGGCTCGTTTTTCTGGCATGAAGGAGTTCCTGGAAAGAAATTAACTGGACATCATATTAGTGTTTTAAGAGTTTTTACAATTATTACAAGAAAAGTACAAATATCATCTTTCTTGTGGGCTGAACTCTGGACTGAGCTGCATTTATCCGTCGGTACAAAACCCGTTTCAGGAGAAATGAAAACCCGACGCAAGTCAAGATAAAAATTAGGCTTTTTGTTCAGGAAAACATAAAATGAACTCATTATTCCAATTTGAGTAATTTTGTGAGAGCAAACAGCATCACAACATTTAGTTATGACCAGACAAAAAGCAAACGGCACAGAACCTTTCGGTCAGAACCTTTTCTGATCCAATTGGACCTGCAGAGACTGATGGCAAGGCCTGGTGATTTCAACCAATTCCAGGAAAACTATGGCTGCCACCGTTTCTGATCGCTCCACACGTTGGCTTGTTTGAGAAAGAAAAGCTTTTCTGAGAGTCTGAGGCTCGTTTTGTGAAATAATGTGTTTATTTACCAGCCGCTGGATCCGGTTTCTGAATGGAGTCAAAGGGAAGTTTAGTCCCATCAGAGGGAAACCTGCAGAGCAAAACAACATCATTTAATTCCTTTTGCAGTCTCGATATGAACGGCTGAGCTACTGGTGTCATAAAGACCTTTTTAAAGACCACCTGTTATGATTCTTTAGCGGGTTAGGATCGGTCTGTGGCCTATACAAAACATGTTCATAACATTAATAATTAATAGATAATCACATTTCAGCTCCGTTCAATGAGCTGCTTTTAGGTGTCCTGTCACTTTAAATCCAAATAAGCTGCTGCTGGCCACGCCCCCAATTCATCGTTTACGTAAAAACGTAAACAGATGTGCAGTTATACAACTGTGTCTTTGAAAAGCAGAAGTGCCGTCTCCTGCACAACCAACCAGAACGTAGCAGGTGGTTTCTGGATGATAAGTCAACAATAAAACACTTGTCTTTTCCAGCAGCCATTGTACAGCGGGAAAAACCAGCTGACTGAACATGCGAGGGATCAGATTGGGTTGCTAGGTAACGGCGCATTGCCCTTTGAGATACCATACCATATCAAAATGATGTTAGAAGACGTTAGAAGCCTCCATACCATATCAACATGGTACTGGTGAAAGCGGTTCAGAGTTTCATACTTGATGTGATCATAAAAGTCATTCCAGAAGCCTCCTTTCGGCACCGGGAAGGACATCTCTCTGGGAATCGGACCCGTTCCCCGTGAGGAGGACAGACCTCGGAGCTTCGCCTCATTGAAGGTCATTGCTGTGGAGGGAAATTGAGAAAGTTCTGGTTGGTGAACTGACTGCAGTTTTCAGGCTGATGACCGATTTTTAAAAAAATCTAAACTTCTGATTCTGATATATTTGTTTTTTAAATTCCTGTCTGGTGCTTTAAGATAAGATTTGGAAGCATCACATTAGAAATTGTCGATGGAAATGTTAATATTACAAATGATTTTGCAAACAACTAATGTGCTTTTGTGCCGTACCAAAAGCACAAAAGCCAGAACATTTCCAGTTCAAGCTTCAAGTTGGGAGGCGAGGATTCTCCATTTTGTGCTCCATGCTAGTTAGCAAACACTGCTTTCTGTTTATTATAGTCGAGCGTAGCGTTAGCATAACCTGGCTATGAAATTGTGAAAGTTTGCATGAGTTTGGATAGAAACAAAGCAGTAAACATGTTTCCATCAATATTGTTATGCAATGCATTAGAAACTATTATTAATGGAAAAATGGAAAATAACCATCTCAATTTCGGAAACACATTCGCAGAATTGGTTGTGAACTTTTCCATCCACTGGAGGCTCTGTGCCTTACCAGAGGCATGAAGTGAATTGGAAGGTTAGGCTTTTTATAGGTTGATGATCATCCTAGTTTCACAGGGCCAACAGTAATCAGTATATCTTGGAAATGTTTTTTTCTTATTTTAACATGATGCCACTCTGAGTTCCTGACACAATGAAAACCCTTCAGTGTTTCTTTATAGTCTGTCAGTGAAGTAAAGCTCGGATAGGAACTGTTCCCTTGGCGGTTTGGCTCTCACCCGGGTCCAGCAGCAGGTCGCTGGTGAACATGTTCTTCACGGCCATGTTGGCGCAGAGCTTGACGCTCTTCAGGTGAGTATAGTGCCGGTTGAGGTAGAAGCTGAGCGTGGAGCAGAGGTCGATCATCAGGCAGGTCCAACGCGCCGAGGCCGGAGCCGGACCCACCAGACCTGCAGCACACAACAAACACTGCAAAAACAAACTGGACCTGCAACTGGGACCCACTGAGCTCAGTGTTTTCTGCTTCATAGCAAAAGTATTCACCTTTGATCACATGTCAACAACAAAATATTATGCGTTTTATTTGTTTCTATCAGATTGTAACATAACGGCTCATTTTCCAGACACCAAAAAACAGCTGGTTGTCTTTTTAAGAGCTTGGAAAACAAAAGGTTTCCTGTAATTATTGATTAATTGAAGAACACCTGAAGGAAACCTTCAAGGAGGGAACATTAATTTTACCTTGCCTTGCTGACCTCGAGGTTTTTTCGTAAACCGAATCCTTCGCAGCTCCACAGAGGAAGGGAAACTGGAGCCAAGTAGCCGTGGACTTGAACTCCTTGAACATGTTGGAAAAGGAGATCCGGACCGCCTGGCCCTCCTGCAGCACACAGTGACCAGAACACGAGTTACATCCACAGCCAAACCCGGACCTAACCGCCGCGGTTAGCTGCGCTACCTCCACGGCGACGTCCAGGTGGACCATGAAGTATTTTCCAGGCGTGGGTCTGAACAGAAGGTAGAAGTATCGACCGGTCAGGCCCAGAGTCTGGTTGCTGCTTTTGGGAACGAGGATGTAGCTGTTGGTGGGAACTGGACCTTTGATCAAAAACACCGGACACCTCAGAGTCCGGTCCTGCAAAACAGTCAAACACAACCTGAGTTTCATCTGAGGATTAACATAAAGCATCTTTTTAATTTTCACAGGAAAGTCGACTAAAAGCTAAAGACCAGAGCTAAAGCTAAAGCTAACGATGTTCTAAAAGATGTTTAGAGACCAAACATGCCGAATTTAGTTTGGGAGTCCATTTTCAACTCTTTTGTTTTATTTAAACAGTCAATAAACGCTTGATCATTTGCATCAAAGGATGAATCTGCAACTAAAAAATTCTCCTTCTGCTGGACTGGAGATCATTGAAATGTGGGATTGATCAGGACATTAATTACTGATTAACTGATTAATAACTACCATCGTGTTTTTTTACTGAATTTTAGCCAAGTGAAGATATAAATGCAATTTTAGAAGAACAACACAACAAATATTTTCTTTACCAAGATTTTTCTTATTTCATTTTAATCTCATAATAAATATTGGGGACACCCATCCATTATAATTGGCAACATTGTAAAAGAAATCTCTTATTTTCGTTGCTGAGAATATGCTAAAATTTTACTTTAAAAAATTGGAAAATAATAAGCCCAATCGTTAAATGACTGTAAACAGTAAGGGGAAAAAATAACACTTTGTTTTATTTATTCTTGTTTAGGCAAAAGAAAAATAATTTGCAATGATATTTTTGAGTCTTGTAATTGGGGGAAAATTAAAATTTTGGGCTCTGAATAATTTCAACTTTGGGAATTTGGCAAAAACTCTGGACACAATTGTTGCTTTTTAACAGAATTTGTTATATTAAATAACAATTTCATCCTGGATAGAAAACCAGGGTTAGAAAAAACAATTTAAAATGCCCTATAAATGAAAGCAAACTGTAGAGAGTCTGTGATTTAGGTTTATTTACCATAGAAGAAGACACATCTCCAGCTTTGGCCGACCTTCTCCATTCCTCAACTTTAACATGTTTGAAAATGTTCACGTAAGGATTCTGCCAACCTGCACGAATCACAGCCACAGCATCACACAGGGCAGCTTACACAACACTAAATTAGCGACACTAATCAAGCAAGACGTGTTTCAGCCTTACCTGTCGAGGCCATTGAAGGATGCTTGAAATCAACAGTCAACCTGTTGATTTTTAGCTAGCAAACAAACAGCCGGTCAGTAGAAGAAGCGGGTAAAAAGCTCATTATCCTATTAGCCCACATAAATAATATTTATGTTTTTATAAAAATAAATATATTTCCAGCTTTTTGGACGCGCTTCGGGTAACTTTTCTTCACTGGTTTCAGCGTTTATTTCTCTCTTCCCGCTTCAGTCTGCGCCGTCTCCAACGACAACAACGTTAGCTTCACGTCATGACGCAGCGCCCAAGGGAACTCTGGGTAGTGATGTTTATAAAGCTAAACAAACACCAATCACATTTCAAGACACAAAAATGATATTAAAGTCAGAGTAGTAGCACCGCTTATACTTATTTTTCTGAAGTAAAAGTGAAAAGTATTCATCCAAGTAATTACTGAAGTAAAAGTACAAAAGTATTTGGTAAAATGTTGACTCTGATCAGAACTTCTTATTCAATATTTATAATGGTTTCATAAAGCAAAAAAGTATTTGGTCAAATGTTTGTAATTGCGGGTTAAATGACATTTCCGGTATTTTAAAGGCTAACATGAACAAATTAATAAAAATAAAGTTTTAAATAAGAATTTTCAATATAAAATATCGAATATGAAATGCTTACAGGTATGCATATGGATGAAAGAATATAGTTAATGAAAATATATGCTGAAAAATTATGTTTTCAGTCTGAGTCTGTGTGAACAGCATGTGGCAGCAACTCCACAGGATCTCTCAGGCTATTCAATTTTCCAAATGCTTCATCATTTTAAAAGATATGCCTTTTAAAAATAAGATGAACCATTAAGTATAGCAAAATGAAGCACAATGCGAAAAATTAGATCTACAGATTAATACAATGATAAAAATACTGTTTTCAGTTCTTTTTTTATTATTGTTAATAATTATTATTTAAAAAAACATTTGCATAAATCATAGCAAAATATGGTAAACAAAAATTAGCTGCACTATTAATACAATAGTAAAAATGCTGCTTTCGGTTATTTATTATAATTAAGTATTTCAGGAATACTGGTATAAATGCTAACAGGAAATGCTGAAGCGCTAAATAAAAAATTTGTTGCGCTTTTAGCTCAACAAATGGGGTCAGGAGGTGTTGGTGCCTCTCCAGCTGACGTTCTGGTTTTACAACAAGACATTTTCCCATGGAAAAAAGTCCTATAAATTCATAAATATTGTATTTATTAAAATCTGAATCTTAATGACTCGAATGATTCACGTTTTACTGGTTTTTACAGAAATAAATGTGGTAAGAATGCTGGCTTTGTCTGACAGATTTTATTTCTTTTCCTCAGATTTTAAGAAGCAGTTATACATAAATAACTATTTTTAGCTTAATGTGGCAATTTACATCTATAACACACAAAACATACAGGATGTGTAAAAAATATTAACATCCAATTTATAAAAAAACATCTTTTATACGTTGATATTTCTGCATCAGCCATCAGTAAGAGAAAACATGGAGATCAATAATTATTGATAAATTTCTACATGGATAGTTTGACGAAATGAAGCCTGAAAATCTTGGTTTTTCTGCTGGTTGGTTAGATATCCACCACGCAGCCGGGAGCGCTGGCTCGTATTGCATCAGAAATGACCTTTGCCCCGGATTCACCAATACCATTTCCCTGCAAACTGGAGGGAAAAAAACTTTATTGTTTCTGATTAATGTGACGTTTTCCTGTAAAAACGTCACAAACACTTTTTTAGAAAAACAATGAAATGTTTTAAAAGTTGAACATGTTAAGAAACAAACATTTTTTAAACATATGCCGGCGCAGGAATCACACAGGATACTTTCTGGAGGAAAAACTCACTTGATGTAAGCCAGCTGGTGGTTCCCCTTCAGAGCCGTAGCGATGAAAATGGCTCCATCCATCCCCAAGGAGTTTTCCTGCAGACTGAGAGAGAGCAGAAAGTTTATTTCATTTCACGTTAGCGAGATTTCCACTCATTTTTACTGCCATAAATCAGTGCAAACATTGCAAAATTTGTTGTGAATATTTCTAAAGTAGCACCACAAGATCTGTTGTGTTGCCAAAAAAATAATGAAAATCAAGAAAACAATTGTCAAATTGTGGATGGATGTTTCTGGAAAAGATGTTTTGTGTTATTTAATATTAATAGGAACCTATTGAATGCAGAGACAGATATTTAAATAATCTCCATTGGTTCCTAGTAAAGTATGTTCATATTTGCAAGAAAGAAAAATCATAAATTTCTAATTGAACACCATGAAAATGGTTAAAGAGATGAAATAAAACAGCAGAAATTCAAAAAAGGGTCCAGATTTGAAGAGTTCAGACTTACTTTAATGATTTAAGGCTTCTGTTGGATTTCAGAGAGTTGGCCAGAGCTTTGGCTCCCTCCATTCCCACCGCATTCCCACGCAGACTGACAACAAACAGCAGAAAACACAACATTTATTCAACAAATACATAAAAAAGGATATAAATTATGTTGTATTCCCAGATTATCGCGACAGTTTGAATAAATATGCAACAAAGTATTTTTGATAAAAGTTACATTCTTCATGTTAAACATCTAAAATTTGAGAATAAAAATTGTTAAATGATGGAATAGGACAGATAAAGTTTGTGAAGATTTAATGCTAATGATCTAGATTTAATCCACATGGAAATGAAAACATTTTCATTTCCCATTTGGAAATTTAATCCAACTTTTGTTGCATGTCCTCTGAAGACTAATAAATAAAGATTACAAGAAATCAACAAAAAAAAACTGTTTTGTTGATTCAAGAGAAGGAAAGATGAAAGAAAGACTCACTCTAATGTTTGGAGCGTCTGATTGGACGTCAGAGCGTCAGCCATTGCTATGGCGCCGCTCATCCCCGCCGACACGCCCTGCAGACTGAAGGCAGCAGGAAGCATCATCAGACATGTTGCAGCTTTTCATCACTAATAAAACAATTTGCTGGCACTGTCACACCAACCATAAGGTCTGCAGAGACGCGTTGACCTTCAGAGCTTCAGCAAGGTGAATCACTCCTTCGTTCCCGATGGTGTTTTCCTGTAAACTGGAACCAGAGATGAAAACACACACAAAGAGGGTCTGTAGTTAGAAACCCGATTAACAGAAAGACACGCTCAGCAATAATTCCTCTCAAACTCAAGAAGAATGGTTGAGTTTGAATAAATGACAAGTTTCTACTAGGAAGTTCAGAGCGAATCGATGTGACAAAACTAATCTGGGTTGGTCTGTCACCAGAAGAATGAAAAAAGGAGTTCATTCTTCAGTCATTTTCATTTTGTTATTTATTCATTCATAAATGTCTCAGTTTCATGCTAAATATTTAGATTGAAGCTAAATGTTACAAGCCAAAGATCTAGTTAGTAAGGTATATTGGGAAGCTAAATATTTAGTTAGCAAGCTAAAAATTTTGTGTCCACTGAAATATTTATCTCCAAACAAGCTAAATATCCAGTTAGCTCTGAGCTAGCTAAATGTTTAGCTACAAGATAAGCATTATTAGCAACATATTTAGCTGGTAAGCTAGCGTTTGAAGCTAAATATTTAGTTAGCAAGCTAAATATTCAGTTTTAACCTAAATAGTTACATCTGAGCTAGCTCAGTGTTCAGTTAGCTTTGAGCTAGCTAAATATTTAAGTTACAAATTTATATTCAAATTGTTTTCAGATAACTATTTAACTCTAACCTAAATATTTATTTGGTAAGCTATAGACTGAAGATAAACATTTCGTTAACTAGCTAAGTGAATTTGCATAATAGCTAAATATTTAGCTCTGAGCTTAGCGAGATAGCTTCAAATTAAATACTTAGCTTCTAACCAAATATTTATTTTGAAACCGTGACTTAAGAATGAAAGCATGACTTGTGAAATGAGTATTTTCTGTCAGCCGGTCTCACTCCAGGAGCTGGATGGTGGTGTTGGAGAGCAGCGCCTGGGCCAGAGCTTTGGTCGCTGTCGACTTTATGAAGTTCCACTGGAGGCTGGAAAGGAGAAAAGTGAGGAGCAAGTCAGAGTTTAGTCTCTGTAGAAACCTTCTAAATTATAGACTGCATCTTATCCATGTGTATTTTTTTAATCGTGGTGGCTGGTACTCTTGGGGCCCCTGGTGGTGCGGAGGCCCTTAGCAGCTGCTTATTGGGCGCACTTACATTTAAATTTAAATACACACCAAAATATTCCATTTTATTTTAAAATGCACAATTTTTCTTCCACTTTGGCATTAAAAACACATTGAAACACAACAGGAGTGAAAACTTTTCCAATCCCCAGTACGCTGACATCTTAGAGACATTTTTTATTTCAGATGTAGGTCCAGCTTCGATTGGACCTACATCTGAAATAAAGTTTGAATAAACATGAGATTTATGTGTTTCTTGTTTTCCAAACTGAACTTACTGCAGAGACGTGAGTCCTTGATTAAACCTGATTGCTCCAGCAATTGCTTGAACCCCGTCGTCGTGTAGCAGGTTAGCTGTGAGACTGGGATGCGCACACACACACACACACACACACACACACACACACACACACACACACACACACACACACACACACACACACACACACACACACACACACACACACAAATTCATGACTGATGCAGTGAGACGAGATGAAAAAGAGAAATCAGGTGTTTCTGCACAACAGCCTCCTGATTCCTCTGTGTTCTTGAGTCTTTTTCAAGTTTTCCTAAATTTGACCTTCACTAGATAAAAGTAGTGGATGAATTAAGCAGCTGTGGTAGATTTTGTGTGAACATGTTGAGGACTCACTCCAGGTTCTGCAGAGAGTTGTTCTCCTGCAGAGCGTGAGCCATGTTCCTGGCTCCCTCCACCCCGATGGAGTTCTCCCTTAAACTGCAGGAGAGAAAAGATTCATGTTGGCATCACTGCAGCTTCCAAATAATCAGAAATAAACAAGACTGCCAGCAAATTATTATTGTAGTAGTTCATTATTGTGATGATTCATCGATTAATCATCAGAATAATCAACTATTCTTTTATTTATATAATCAACAGAATAACTGATTATTATGACAATTATTTGATTAATCAAATTAATCATTTTAGAAATAAATAAAAAATACAAACAATGAAATTCCCTTTAAAGTATTTTTTTATTTTTATGTTTTATTGCCTAAAATGCAGTCACAGCATTTTTTGGTGCAGTCCAGAGCTGCTCTGAGGTTTTAAATCATCAATAATTGGATGAAAAAGCTGCTTTTTTCATCATTTGAACCAGGAAAAGTAAATACTGCCACTTCAGAAGTTCGAGGTAGAAAATATTCTTCAAACAAAGAAAAATTTTTTTTATCACAAATGAAAAATGTAGATTTTTTTATGTCCTGTTGGTTTAGTGTATTTTGAGTCTGTGTACTCCAGTTAATCTGCCGATTAGATTATCAGGACAGTCGATTAATCACAGTCAGTCAGCTGCAGATGAAACCCAGTTCTCACTTCAGGGAGACGAGGCCCCGGTTGAGCCGCAGCGCTTTGGTCAGGCCCGTCATTCCCTTGTTGCTGATCGAGTTGCTCTGAAGTCTGTGGAAAGAGGGAAAATGAATAAAATTGTCATTAAAGCAGCTATCTGTTTGTAAAGGATCAGCAGCAGGTGTTTCTGGCCGATAGGATACTGACTGAAGCGACAGCAACGTGTGGTTGAAAGTCAGAGCTTCAGCCAGAGCGACGGTTCCTTTGTCCCCCAGTTGGTTACTGCAGAGTCTGCACAGCAGAGGGAACAAATTCACCTCTCATGATTAAAAACAAAGCTCTTCTGCTGCTATGAAAGAGAAAATGTTCTTTGTGTGAATGCAGGACATATTCTGCATTCAAACAAGCTGGATACTCTGCACCACATTATCCAGTCTTAACGGGGATTTCATGTTAAAAATACATGAGTGAATCACAGACATGCTAAATGCAAGATCTCTGATCGTCACGCTGAAACATAAATGGTCTTTTTGTTTTTGTCTACCTGAGAAACAGAACAAGGTCTGAAAGAAATGAGGAGATAAAGGTAAAATCTAGTTTATTTTGATCTTTTTTTGTCTTCTCTGGTTTCCCAAAACACTTTAAGACACAGAAAGAGTTTTATTATTTCCAGCCTGCTTCCAGTTTTCTAATTGATTAGCAAAATGCTTCATGCAGGGAGCAAATGCAAATATTCATCAATCAATCATTGTCATTCTGTCTGCAACCCTGAATATGAATAAAACTCATTTACATCTTCAAGAGAATAGAAGTTACACCAAACAAATCACACAGCTGCAGTGCTGTTTGTCCTTAACATGGTAAATAAAACACAGAGAATAAATCATTGTGATCAAGTTGTTTTCATTTTGTACAGAATGATACTTGCTAAATGTAGCTAAATAAACAGAACAGAAATTATTTTTTCTTTTGTTTCTTTCAATAAAATGTTCTGGTTTTGATAGACTTGATTGAATTTGTGCGTTAGCATTAGCTTCTGCTACATTCGGTGATTATAAAAGTTATTTTATTAATGAATATATCTAAGTTTAAGCATCAACTGTCATATATAACAGGCTGTAAAATCGACTGGCATTCATGAACCGATGTCTGGATGAAAACTTGGTGGTTCAGGATGGATAAATAAATTAAAATGAGTAAAATTAAAAAATATTACATCAACTTTGTAAGAGTTCGGTTTGTCTTCAGCGCCTCTGCAATCCTCTTGGCTCCTCCTGCGCCGATTGTATTTTTCCGCATGCTGAAAAAGCAAATTGGAAAGAGAACATGCAGCATATTTCACATGAAAATGACTAAAAATAAACTGTAAGCAGGACAAAACTGACTTTAGAGACACAAGTTTGCGGTTGGACTGCAGGATGTCTGCGATGCCCTGAGCTCCTTCTTCCCCGATGGAGTTATTCTGCAGGCTGACGATGGAAGCAAAGTCACTAATGTGCAAAATGTGAATTTTAAAAGTGTGGAAAAACGTTTTACTGTTTCACTCACTTGATTGATATCAAGGCTTGGTTCATTTTCAGAGCCTCTGCCAGAAACTTTGCTCCTTTTGATCCAATGTTGTTGTTCTTTAAGCTGAATTTAAAATAAAGTAAAATAATTTATGGATATAAAACTGAAAGAGGACAAACATATGCACAGTTTACTCATCCAAAATCACATTAAAAGCTTCATAATTATGCGCTACAAGCAGTTAAACCCAAAATTATTCACATTGTTTGGACATTTTCACACAGTTTTGTTTCTAATTGGACAAAAATCTCATAAATATTTACAATAACAATGTAAATATTCTCATAAATTCTATTAGATTATGATATGGCCAAAATTATCAATCACATTTTTAATCAATCAAAACCTTTTTACTGTATTTCTCAAATTCTGTTTTTAAACCTCTCGGAATCTTTTTTCCATTTTTTATCACTTTAATCTTTAACTATATTTAAATATCCTTGGGGTTTGAATAGTCTTTTATTTAGTAAAATAGTAATAAAATTAAATGTATATTTGCCGTTTATGAGTGGAAAATTGTAAAATAAACCAATAAAACAGCAAATAGTTGCAGTTTTATTAGTAAAACTCCAGCTATATTGGAGTTTCACCAATAGAGGCAATTTTTTTCTTTCATCACTTCAATAACAGATTTAAAAATCTTAAATTACAGGTTTGGGTTGATTTCACAGGATGTGAATAAAAGCCTCACTTGATGGAGGTCAGTGTTCGGTTCACCAGCAGGGCGCGGCTCAGGGCTTTGGCTCCTTTGTTGCTGATGTCGTTGTCCGCCAAACTGAAGAGAAGAACAAAACCAGCTGCATTTATTCGATGTAATCAGGCAGATGTGTATTTCTAGCAGAGACGTTCACTAGTGATTTTGTCTGAGTCCAAGTAAAATCCCAGGCATTTGAGGAGCAAGTCCACAAATTATCCGACTCAGCGGTTCCAGTAGAGAAAACCTTTCCAGATTTATTTAACCTTATTTTGCGGATGTGGCAGTCTTTGGCGCTCAGGAGGCTCCCGAGCAGCTCCATGACGTCGTCCTTGAAGTTATTATTCTCCAGCCTGTTCAACGGAAACGTTCACTGTAAAACTGTGCAGATTGGAATTACAAAAACAAATGTGCTAATTGGAGACAAGGCAATAGGATGAAACAACGTTAGAAACATATCCGAAAGGCTTGATGTCGGAACTGACCTGAGATGGGTGCAGTACAGCAGCTGTGGGAGCAAACTTTTCACCGTTGAGTAGTTCAGACATCCTGTCAGGTTGGTTTGTTCGCTGCACTCTGGAGACACATGCAGGAGGAAACCCAGAACCACACAATGTGGCCGCGTCAGTTTCCCAGCCAAGCTGCCCTGCCGCAGGTCCTCCTCTACAGTCCGGAGCAGCTCGCTATGTTGCAGCTCCTGTAAACAGTAGGCCAGGTTGACGGCACGGAGGGACACCACCGAACCCACGGAGGACAGGAGGCTTTGCAAAAACCCTCCAGCCCAAACCTTCTGGCTTCCATCGTCTTTCCCGAGAGCCAAGAGTCCAGCCAGAGGTTTTATCGTTGTCGGGCACAGCAAGCCTGTCAGGAAGCGCACAAATAGATCCAAGTAACCGTCTTCGGCTTGCTGCGAGTGTTGGAAGGCACTTCTGAAGTGATTTTGGAACCCAATCTTGGGCCAGGACATTGTGCTCTCTGAGAACAGGTCAAAGATGGCCCGCTTGGAGGAGACATGATAAAACATAGCTGCAAGGAACTCCTGCAGGGTGAGGTGTGTAAATCTGTAAGTGGTGTGTATGGTAGACTCCATTCGGATGAGAACTCCAACTCCAAGGCTGCACTGAGTCTGCAGTAAGTCTATCCCGTAGGCCCTCAGGTCCTGCTCGCTGAACGTGTATTTGTGTTTCAGGAGGCTGTAGAAGGCCAGTCGTCCAAGGTTGCCCAGCAGTTTGCGATTGGTTGCATGATGCTGTTCAGATTTCACAGGCTCCCTGCCTCTTGGTTCACCTACTTCTGCTTTCATGGAGCAGAAATGGGCATACAGCTCAGTGCAGGTCTTAGGCAGGCTTTCCTGTGTCCCGCTCTGCATGATGTACTGCAATGTCTCTGCTAGCATCCAGCAAATGCATGGTATGTAGCACATCACCATTAGTATCTTATGGGCCTCCAAGTGTGCCCATATTCTGGTGGCGAAGTCGTTCTCGGAGAAGTAGTGGTTCAGAAAGATCTGGATGTCCGCTGGGCTGAATCCCGGGATTTCCGTGACCCGGTCCACCAATCCGCCTGGGATCAGGGAGGCGATTCCTGGTCTTGACGTCACCCACACTGATACGTCTGGGAGCAGATTCCCTCGGATGATGTTCGTCACTAGGTCGTCAATGGAAATTTCCTTCTTTGGGTCGTTGCAAGGAGCCGCATCAGAGAAATTCAAAGTGCTGCGAAATTCGTCCAAACCATCGAAGATGAGCAGCGTCCTGCAGGCGTCGTTTAGGACCAAACTGGGTGCTGGCAGATGCGGGAAAGTCATTTTCAACAGCCTCTCTGCAGAAATTTTCTCCAGACCGTTGAGCTCGCACAACGTGAAAGGCAAGACAAAGTGTATGTCTGGACACACAGTCCCTTGGCACCATTGTCTGATGAAGTGTCGCACCCAGGTTGTCTTGCCAATTCCAGCCACTCCCACTGTGAGCGTCACTCTGGGAGGCAAGCTGACCCTTGTGAGGGGCTCGAAGAGCTTGGCAAGGCCCAGCTGCCTCAGATGGTTCCTCCTCCCTCCTCGAGTCACTCCCACCTGCATCAGATCGTGCTCCTTTTGCTGGAAGTCGGAGAGTCCGTCGACCATCAGTAAACTCCTTGAGGAGATGTTCAGTTTGTGGCAGCTGACTGAATCTCTGTCTCTCTGCTTCTCATATTGCTGCAGCAGCACCTCTTTGTGCTTCTTCACTGTGGCATCTAAGGAGAAAGGATTTGAGTCAGTGTCACATTTTCAGTTACACACTTCTCAGCCTCTTTGGTGCAAATCTCAAAACTACAATCTTCAAATCAATGCAGGCCACTTTATTGTCAACAAGACGAATCAATTTTGAGAAACAAACTGGGTTTTTCAGGTAATCCATGATTTGTATAAACTGTTTTGAGGAACACGGTTTCTGTTTTACTGATGTTGAAAATGATTGAAGAATTGCACCAAAGCGATTGAGAAAAACGTAATGAGACATTTCAGAAAGCCTCTGACCGTAGCTTAAGATAAGCTGGGCAACCTCTGAGTCTGAGCTCTCTATGAACGCCTGCAGCGCGTCCGAGCTTTGGCTTTCCTTTGCAGTGGTGATGGAGGTGAGCATATTAATCTGGTCCTGTAGCTGGCCTGCTCCCTTAATGCTCGTCTCTTCAGCTGACGTCAAGACGTTCACATTTCTGAGGTGCTGAAGTATTTCCTCCAGGAAGGAATGTGAAACGAAGCTCAGCAGCTGGTCTTTATGCTTTTGGATCCAGTGCAGCTCTAAAGCAAAAACCAAACACTGACTTAGTTCACAGTCAATAGGAATTTAAAATGATGAAATCTGCTAAAACTAAATACTTGCTAATGAGCTCTGAAAACCGCTTTGCAAAACTGTACAAATCTTTTGGCAGTAGTCGGAATTACTAATTAAGCTAATTAAAAAGTTAGCAATGCTAACCCTAAAGCACTACTCATAGATGCTAAAGTGCTACAACAACATGCTATTTAGCAGAAGCTAATGCTAAAGCATTAAAATCCCACAATTTGTCAATATCGCCCTCATTTGGGTCACATTTGCTGTTACACACCAACAGTTTGCGCTTCAGGAAATGACCTTTGACTCGGTTTCAGTTTTATAGTTTTTGATTTTCTGTTACATAAATCTACTCTAATGACTGTTTTTTTATTGATTACATTTCTTTCAATGAAGTTTTCAAGAAAAAGAATGGAAGAGAATGTGAGGAGAGGAAACAGCTGTGCAGTCTTCATCCCTTTCAAAATAAGAGCATGAATATGAACATAAAAGTACTTCAAGAATTTCTAACAGTTGCTAACCAAAACCTCAACACAGATGTCAAACTTTGTTCAGCTGAAAATCAATTTAAGAGAAGCTAAGAAGGCTAAAGTTAGCAAACATGCAAAATAAAAAATTAGCTTGCCTATTAGCGCATTAGCATAAATTTACCCACCACTGCAACCAAGTGAATCAATGCTTCAGAATTTATATTAAAAATTAATTAATGAGAAGCTAAGTGCGCTAAGTCAGCAAAGTTAGCAAAACGTGCTAAATAAAACATTAGCTCCCCTATTAGCGCATTATGTTTTTCTTGTCTTGTTATTAGAGTCAGTTATTAGTTTGACTGTCTAATATAATTTATTTGTTGGTCGTTTATCACAGTATGTTGAACATCATAACACGGTTTTAATTACAAAATTCTGATAATTAGTGAGTCGTTAACTAAAAGATTTCATAAAATAGAACAAGTTTCAATTTTATAAATGTATTATTTATTTATTTAGCATAAATATGGCTGAATTACTGCAGGTATAGAAAATGGATGATGAGGTTAATCACAGGTGATTCAGGTTTGAGATTCTTTACATCATTTAAAAGCATATTTATGAGGATTTGAGTTTTCTGTGTGTTTATTCAGGTTTCTGTGTCAGATGCTCCCAGTCTGATGCCTCTCTGGGTATTTAATCCTCCTGCCCTCCTGCCCTCCTGCCTCCTGCCTTCCTGCCCTCCTGCCTTCCTGCCCTCTTGCCTCCTGCCTTCCTGCCCTCTTGCCTCCTGCCCTCCTGCCTTCCTGCCCTCTTGCCTCCTGCCCTCCTGCCTCCTGCCCTCTTGCCCTCCTGCCTTCCTGCCCTCTTGCCTCCTGCCTCCTGCCCTCCTGCCTCCTGCCCTCTTGCCTCCTGCCCTCCTGCCTCCTGCCCTCTTGCCTCCTGCCCTCCTGCCCTCCTGCCTCCTGCCCTCCTGCCCTCTTGCCTCCTTCCCTCTTGCCTCCTTCCCTCCTTCCCTCCTGCCCTCCTGCCCTCCTTCCCTCCTGCCTCCTGCCCTCCTGCCCTCCTGCCTCCTGCCCTCCTGCCCTCCTGCCCTCCTGCCCTCCTGCCTCCTGCCCTCCTGCCTTCCTGCCCTCCTGCCCTCCTGCCCTCCTGCCCTCCTGCCCTCCTGGTCGCTGCTTGCCGTGTCGGTTGTTGGGTTTTATGTCTCTGGTTTTTTCTGTGCTGCCTGGATTTTTCTATTTGTTGTTTTCATCATTAAACTCTCATCATTTTCATCCTCACCACTATTCATACGTCATCTTATATTTTCTCAGGTTATTTTAGTCTCTTATATTTCATAATAAAGTTTTAAATGTGATAAAAATGCAAAAATTGGAGTAAATACGTTTTTTTGAAAATCTTTTTTCCAAATCTGACAAAAAAATTTTTAAAAAAAGAAGAAAATTATCCACCAAGTATTACTTCAATATTTCAATTAAATTTCTACTTTCAAATGTGTTCAGTTACAGTAAACTGATTTCCTGCCATCAACATTTTCTCAAATACACATAAATCCATGCATATAATAAATAATGTATTGATGGGGTTCAATAGTTTCTTTAAATCTTAAAATACAGAAATATCTTTTGTATTTGGACTCCAGAATGAAAAAAATGTCAGAGTTAATTATAATAAACATCTGGTTTTAACAGGAAAGGAAGAAAAGTTTATGTTAGCACCTGTAAGCTCCGCCCACTCTGGATTTCCATTTTCTGTCAAACATGATGCAGATAATCCAGAAAAAGTTTTATTCACATTAAAGATTAATTTCTGCATCCAGAGAGATTAAAGTGAAACCTTTAAATCCTGTTCAGTAAAAACCAAAATGAATCCTGATGTTTTTCTAAATAAATCGACTTTTTGTCTCATTAAATCAGAAACTTCCTGTCTGTCCTGACATCCAGCAGTAAAGTTTTAGTTCTCTTTATTATATTGTTGTAAATATTCAATACAATAAAGTAAACGGTCCTTAGAAAACGATGAAACTTGATTATTCAAACTGAATCAGATCAGAAAACCTCAGAGTTCATGACAAATAAAAGTCTCTTATTTCCACAGTTAATATAAAGTTGCTTCTGTTTCATCTCCAGGCTTCATTTGCTTGTGTGAACAACAACAATGCGGTTCTTACGTTGCGTCTCTGTGTGCGTGGCGGCGCAGCAGGACGTGGACTGCAGGTCCATGTAGCAGTCGTCCTGCCACATGATGCGTTTGCTGCGGTCCATGAGCGAGTCGTAGTGCTGCTTCCTGTCCATCACAGCAGGACGGCGCTGCTGCCGTCCATCCACACCAGATGCAATAAATAATATATGAATATATGTCCTAGAGCATATATCTATATGTGAAAAAACGTAACAATAAAAGACAGAAAAGAAAGAAAAACATAAAATAACAAAAATCCAACTTGATTCTTAGAAAATCTGATTATATGTTGCAAAAATGTTTCAACTTAAGTTTGTACAAAATAATTTTAAAAAGCATCAAGATGATAAACAGGAACAGAACAAAACAGATGATGTGATTTTTTAAATTCTTGATTAATGCTGGGGTCTAAAAGTGATCAAACGAACGTTTCCAAACCGAACAATTAATGTCGGTCCAGCAACATGTTGACGTTTCCTGGTGAGCAGAGCTTAGTTTGGATTTTATTTTTATGTTATTCTGTTTTCTTTTTGCTCCAAGCCTTCATGATCAGATCATCGTTTTTCTGGGCTGAACTGCAGGAAGTTGCGACGCGCCGTTCTGAATATCTCTGATGTTTGACCTGCTTTCTCTCTGAGGTCGCGCCGATTCATGACCTGCGGTTCGAACCGCGGCCAAGCTGCCAGGCCGTTGCCACGGAAACCAGGCGGCTGTTTCAACACGTTGCCGTTGCTATGGGAGCCAACGTGACGTCAGAGATGGTCGGTGAGTAAAGGTCATGGAGTCAAAGGTCATGGAGTCAAAGGTCATGGAGTCAAAGGTCATGGAGTCAAAGGTCATGGAGTCAAAGGTCATGTTCAGCTCTGGTTTGGTGTTTCAGTTTCTGAAATGGTTCCAAACTGGTGGGATGATCTTTCCTCATCTATCCTGTTTTCTCTCCACACAATTCTTTTTAAATTATTTTGAGGCAAAACCTGAAACTGCTGCTGAATAATTTCCATTTTTATGATTCATATTTTTTCTCCTTTTTGTTTGTCTTTCTACCAAAACCTGGAAGTTAAAAGTCTGGTATTTTTTTCCTCAACCAGCTCTTATTTTGAAAGATAATTGTGTTTCCAGAGGTTTTATAATTTGTTTTATTTGTTGTTTTTCCTTATTTTGGATATTTAAGATGTTTTCCAGTTCCAGTATTAAATGTTCATTGAACGTTTATTGATCTTTTAGATTGTATTCCTGCATTTTTTATCATATTATCATTATATTATTTGAAAATTTTTGCTCCGTTGATTCGAACGGAATTTATTGCAACAAACTTCGTAACATTTACTTTTGTAATGTTTTGGGGAAAAATGCACCATTACTGTTTACTTTATTCAAAAATTCACACCTGCAGTTTTTGTTAAAGTTTTATATCAGAAGAAATTAAATTAGATTTCTTTATTTTTTGCTTGATTTCATTTTTCAATTCTGTTAATAATTATCCTGCTCAAAATAAAATTTCCACATAAACTTATATTTTGCTGTGTCTGATGATGTTGTTTAATATTAAATTATTGATTATTTGATCAGTTACTCAGTTCAACATCGTTACCAAATAATGTTTTTGTTTTTTCTGCTTGAATTATCATTTTTTATTGATGGTATTTAATATGCTACACACTCAATTATCTGTTTTCATTCTCTGTGAACCAGAATAATCAAAATTACAGAAACTAATAACTCAAAGGTCACCGGTTCAATTCCCTGCATTTGTCCTGCAAAGCTGCTAATAAACACAAAAAAAGCCCAGAATATATTTCACTTTTCACAATATTCACATTGTTTTGTGCAAAATGCATTGTTTCACTGAACTAAAGCAGTTTATTAATGAAGCAGAGCATTACGTGTGTTTATAGTGTCTGAGGTTTTACTGAGGAAACCAAAGAGTCCAAGTTTAAGACGAGAAGGAAACGGCTTCAGCTTCTCTAAACGGCTCAAATTGAAACAGAAATCGAGAAAAAATGCGAGCAAGACGAGAAAAGAAGAACAAAAACGGTAGGAAGTGAAAAAAGCACTGCAAAGTAAACTAGTGCATATAACCTGCTGAAACACTGCTTTAAGTTATTTTGTCTTATTTAAAGTGTCCTGAGATATCTGGACCAGAAACTGGACCAGAAGTAGTTGGTGCGTCGTTTATTTAGCTCTAAGGGAAATCTACCAGAGTTTTGTTTAGTATTTTAACATCCATAAATAATTTTGAGGGCGGATCACTGCAAAAACGCAAAATCTTACCAAATATTGTTGGTCTAGTTTCAATACTTGAAATGAGACAAAACTAATGCAGCTTTTCAATAAGACACAGTTTGTTTAGAGTCAATAAAGCCTCCATATTGAATGGAACCATTCAGTCATAAAGTCGTCATAAACGTCATATATAACAATGTTTATAACGATGTTTATAACGATGTTTATTACGATTTTTATTACGATGTTTATTACGATGTTTTGTTCATAACTCTAAACAAGCTGCTGTAAAGTCACTTCAGATTCAGTTTTGTCTTATTTCAAGTGTTTTCCAGTAGAAATTAGACCAAAAATACTTAGTAAGATTTTGTGTTTTTGCAGATTTGTCCATTTATTTAACTTGTTAAACATCTACTTTAAACTTTAGCTTTAATAACATGAAGCCACATAACTTTTATAGTTTAATCAGTGATACTTTTGTAACAAATGTTTGTCAGATCATGATGTCTTGGTTAATGTCAAATTGTCATAACAAAGACACTTTGAATAATGACAACTTTAAAAATGAAAAGTGTCATGATTTACAGAGTGACACTTTCTGACAACAGTCATAAATATTCATGAAGCTGTACTCATATTTATGATGATGTCATGTTTTTCATGATGTCATATTTATAACGATGTTATGATAACCCATCAAATAAAATGTTACCAAAAATATTAGCACACCTGAAGTACAACAAAACCAACTTAAAAACAACTTTCCAGCAAGATATGGTAGCTTGGTTTAAGTCAATAATTCATTAATATTGATAAAATAGTATTGATTCCATTGGCAGATTGTTTTCCTTATAGCAATACATTTTCCCACCTTATATTTTTTCATTAGTAGTAATGACCTATTGATAGGTGACATTTATCACCTATGTCTTGGTGGAAAGTTGCTTTGTCTCATTACCAGTGTAATAAGATGCTTCCAACAGAAACTTGACCAAAAATACTTTTGGGTTTTTGCCTTTTAAGGCCATTGCATCATCCACATCATCGTTCAAACAAACGGTACAGAAATGTTCAGGAGAATTAACTTTAAAAACTGAGCGACTCACCATGAGTTGAATCAAGTTTCCTGGAAATGTGAGGAGAATCTTGATCCTGCAGGCAGAAACTCCATGAAACACAAACAGCAGAAAGTCTGAAAACGTCTGAATTGAGCAGCAGCTCAGGGTGAAGTCAGCAGCTCTGCAGCATCTTCCTGTCTCTCTGGTTTCCTGTGCTGCGGTGAGAGCAGGTTCAACCGTGAAACTAGAGAGAGAAAACACGCTTTGTGTCTGCGCAGGCCTCACGACCCGATCCCAGAGCTTAACCACGCGTGAGCTGCATGTTGCAGGCTGCAGGCGGCGCCAAACCGCAGCTCAGGCCGCCATGATGGATGGTTGAGGTTCAGAAAGGAGGCAGAACGTTCTGCTGTACCAGAAACACGACACAAAGGTTCCCGCCGGAACCTCAGTGCATTGAAAAAGCTGTTAAAGAATGCAACTCTAACAAAATAAATGTTTGCAGCGTGTAAAAGTCTTTGCCCTATTTTTGATTTTTTTACATAGTTATAAAATAAACCAAGAAATTGAATGTAGTTTTTCTCAGCTGTAAACTAAACTCATCAAAATGAACAGAAATAAAAACATTTAAATGTATCATTTACTAATTTCAGTTTCTGAACTGAATTCCTGTAATTCAGAAGAAAAATCCAACAAACTGACAGAACAAGTGAAGGTATTTCAGTTTAATATGTGAAACACTGGAGAGGAAATGAAAACTTTATGTTTTGATAATGAAAAAACATTTTTCCAGTGTTTTTAGTGACATGGAGACATTTTCTGCTGCAGGGAGTCAATTTATTCAACATCTGAAAAACGAGAGCTTATAATGACTGTTTAGGGCTGAATGAGCAAAAACTTCTAATCTGCAGAAAATCTGGGAAAAAAATGACATTTTAAAAAGAAAATATTTATAATTTACAACATTCACTGTTTCATAAAAATGCAGAATAAAGTTTACCAGAAAATATTCTATTATACACAAAATACTGACTGCAGAAAAGGCCTGATTTGTGATAATTTCCCAGGTTCAACAGAGGAACAGAAACATGGAGACATTCGGATCAGATTTCAGTAGAAATAAAATAAATGCACAGATTTCGGTTTTCCAGGCAAACATTGAACATTTCTAGGATCTTATTAGACGAGGACAGAGCTATAGTCCACATGTAAGTAAAAGATCGGCTAATTGGACGATAAGTTTCTGAGTAGAAATGCACCGATTGCAGCTGCTGGGCCGATTTTTGATTTCTGTAGATTTTTGTAGAATTACATAATCGAGATTTCCCTTCAAAAGCTACAAAATGCTTTTTCTGACTGAATTCAACATTTAAGTTCATGTATAAAGAAGTGAGTATTGTTATCACTTGTTATAAAGACGCTTCATATATCAAATTTAACTGTGTAATTCAGCACAAGCTGAGGGGGGAGGAGCTGCGTCTGGGGGCAACATGATGGAAACATTTAAAAAGTTGATTTTATTTGATTCTATAACTTTAATTTGTTGCTTTAAAAATTTTTTACTGGATCAACAAAGAACAAGTTTCATGCAGGAAAACTATTGTCTTCTTCTGAGACTCAACAATAAGGACAATGAGGGTTATTAATCAATAAAGTTACTTTTAAATCAAATTTGAAATGTTATAATTTCACCAACTCACATTTAAGACTTTTTAAGACCATTGGGAATGAAATTTAAGACTTGTACAAAAGATGACGAATTGGTGATAAATTTGCACTTACCCATTATGGACTTGAAAAAGCTCGCTAGCTGGCTAGCTAGCCATAAAAGCTATATTAGCAGCTAGTTAGCTTTAGCCGCAGACTGCAATGAAGATTTCTGCATGTGACTCAAACTTTAAAAAAAACTACATATGAGATAAATAGTCAGGTTTTAGAGAGCAGTGGTTCCAGTTGGGAAGTCTGCCCCCTGCTGGGCGGAGTGTTTATAGCTCCAGGTTTTCTGTTTATTGTAAACAGAAATACAAACAACTTGTTCACCCAACTTTTGTATTTAAAAAAATAAAAAGATCAATAATTCATAAAGATTTTTCTCCAATCAAAGTTCAAATTATGAACGTTCATAATTTTTTTTCAAGGTGGAAAATCGTCAGATTCCGATAATCAGCAGAGCAATCGATGCATCCCAATAAAACACATCAGGGATTCGGTTCTCAAGACAAAAACAACGTAATTTCCAAACATTCCTCATTTAGGATCATTTTTCTTCAAATTCTCAATTAGGAAAGTGTAAACAATTTGCTTTAAGCAGAACATAGAGAGTGGTTACAGGCACATTCAGCCATTCACATTTAAGGGACAAACGATCAAAATAAACCCGACCGTTTTTAAGAACCAGGATTATTTAGGAGCTTCAAGCAAAAATGATCCAAAGTAAAGTTGTTTTGATTTAAAAAGTGGAACAAACAAGTCAACAAATGAGTATTTAGGACTTCAGTAATAAGAAAACGCGTTCCCTCTTCCTCCTGAATTTCCCTTACAATCGATAACCAGCAGTTTCACAGAGTCGCACATCCGTCTTTAGAAAACTACGTTATTATCTGGAGCCGAAAACGCTGCGCGGCGCGGCGCGGCTCCCTGCTGAACAATTACAGTCATTTCCATCGGGGATCCGCCTGCAGCGTCTCGCTCACAAATACCTGAAAACATCCCATGACTTTCCCTGATCGCCTTCCAGCAACACGGCGGTTATAGATCTGACAGGCCCTCCGCGTGTTCGCTCAGCTCCATGGTGTAATAGTCCAACGGACGCCTGCAAACACATCAGCATGAACATGAAAAACACAACAAAACTGCATGAAAACATCTGAAACAGCATAAAAATGAAAGTGGAGGCATGAATCAGACTCTCACCTCCTCCTGTAGAGGTAAGTGAACAGAGCCGCTCCGAGTCCGAGCAGCAGCAGGACGGCGACGATCAGGCCGATCTGCAAACCCAGAGCCGACGCTGCAACGCAAACAAACCTCAGAGAAACATCCAGCAGATTCATCTGAAAAACTTCACTGGCTCTAAATATGTGAGGAAAAGAATCAGAAACTTAAAGAACTTGTTGTTCATATATCGCTGTATCTAAGAATATTAATGGAAAGTTAAGTGGAAGGAAGAAGCGAGGTGCAGCAGTACAAGGACCTGCTTACTGTTTTCAGAATCTATTTGTTCACAACTATGAAAATAACAGGGAAACAGTGTGAAGACTTTTGCAACAAATGATTTTTCCTTTTCAAAGGAAATTAAAAACTTTTGGATATTTCAGGAATTGTTGCTCATGGAAAATTTGGACAATTTTATTATAAAATGTGATGATATTGAAAAGTTTTCACACACAAATCCTGATGCTAAACTATATTTCACTGCCTAATAACATGTTGACTGTGTTTCTGTGGAATCGGAGCTGAAGAACGAATTTCACATTTCTTTTGTTAAATCGTGGTTAATTCAGCCGATTGGCGCCGCTTTGTGGATAAGCGAAGCGTTTTGAGTTTGCTGTTCCTGACCTGCTCCGCTGTAGCGGCCGGTGCTGGGAGGAGAGCAGGCCTCGCTCCGCGCAGCAGAGGAATCCGCGCTGGACGTCTGGATGATGAGCGCCCTCTGGTGGTCGGACAGCGCCTGGATGTTGCCCTGCACACGCAGCCATCCGGACACGCAGGAAACGTTGGTGCCTGCGGCAAAACCCGGACAGAAACAGTTCAAACACGAAACGGGAACAAACCTGAGCTTAGCTGCAACTTTCTGCCAAACGAGGCTAAAAGTTAAAAACTGAACGGATCCGTTTTGCCTCAATCTGAAGCTCTTTGACTGTTCAGGATCTGAGAGCCGGTTTGGACTTTTTTAGTAACTTTAACTTAATAACAAATGAGGCTGCAACTGAAGATTATTTTAAAACTAGATTAATCAATCATTCTGATGATTAATTGATTCATTCTGGTGATTAATTGATTATTCTGCAAATTTCTCTTTGAATCATCTAATCCTCCTCTGTGAAGTTTTAGAAATACATTAAAAATATGCAAATAAATAATTTTGAAAAATCAGAAAATGTTTTATTGCCTAAAAGGCAAAGCGATATTTTTTTTCTGTGCCGATTCTGGAGCTTAAAGGACCTGAATCACAGATTAAAAACAATACATGTGAAAAAGGGGTTTTGAATGTTTATTTTATAGATAAATGTTTTTTGATTGATTTCAATTAATTAATTAATTACAGACCCTGCAATTAACTCGATTAAAAATCAGTAACTCCCATTAAACTGCAGACCTGCAAAAAATTCAGCTGTGAAAGTTTCCAGTGACCTTCTGGAGAACCGAATCTTTACTCTGGTCTCATTTAGACTTTCTTTTCACAACACTGTGACTTTAAAGGAAGGAAAAGTGGCGGCGCCTGACCTTGCAGATGGAGAGCTGAGATGCCGCAGTCGCACCTCTGCTCCAGGTAATGCGCCACTTCCGCCATCTTTGCTCCCTGCATCAAACCGCTGCAGTCTGGGACAAACAGAGGAAACGTCTGTCAAGGTTCATTTACGGTTCAATCGTTTCAGGAGAAGAAGAAGAAGATAAAGGAGATGTAGAAGTTTGGGTTTTTTAATTAAAAAACATTATTTATAAAAGTTTTTCCTGGTTGAATTTATTGTAATAATATTATTTATTCTTGAAAATACTAAAATTTGCACATAATATAATATTTGTGTCCATCTGAATCTTTAAATATGGCAGCAGGTGTCATGATGAAGCAGCGACTCGCTGCCTTTCACTTTAATCATAATATTTCTCTCTTCCTCTCTCGCTCTGGGGGAAGCCGGACTCGTTTCCCTCCCTGCTTGCTCTGCTTTTGTCTTTTTGGAGCTTTGGTTTGCACATCCTCCGAATTTACAAATTATGGCTCTGGTCAACCGGTCTCTGGACCCAGCTGATCCTGGACCCAGCCTGGACCCAGCTGATCCTGGACCCGGCCTGGATCCAGCCTGGACCCAGCTGATCCTGGACCCGGCCTCTCCTGCAGGGACACACCTGGATCTTATTGATGAATTTGTGACTCTCAGATGTTGGTCTGGACAGAGTTGGATGCGCCTTGGGGGCGGGGCTAGGCCCATCCAGGTGTTTACACACCTGGATGGTTGCCATTGAGATTAAATGCTTTCTCAAACGTGCATGGAAGAATCAAAGCAACATTGCAGGTTTTGATGATGAGAGAAAGACATTGAATCGTGACAGAAAGATAAAGTTTTCTACCTCTGAATCTGCAAATCTACATGTAGAGAAGATTTATTTAATCAGCTGATGCTCCTCATTTCTCCTCACTTAGTCTCTCAGTGTTTCAGTGAAAGTCAGGCTGTAACCGGCGGCTACCTCCCGGCTGCTCCTGCCGGCTGCTGGCCGGCGGTCCGAGGCAGAGGTCGATCGGACTGGAGTAGGCGGAGCTTGGACAGACGTTGCTGCTGTGCGGCGTCGGAGACGAGCTGGTCCACGACGACGGGCTGCGGACCTCACAGCAGGAGCAGCGGCTGAGCGAGACGGGACCGCCGCCCACGGACCTGCACCAGCATCACACACACACACACAGAAACACACAGGAACACACACACAGGAACACACACAGGAACACACACACACACAGAAACACACAGGAACACACACACACAGAAACACACAGGAACACACACAGGAACACACACACACACACAGAAACACACAGGAACACACAGGAACACACACAGGAACACACAGAAACACACAGGAACACACACACAGGAACACACACAGGAACACACACACACAGAAACACACAGGAACACACACACAGGAACACACACACAGGAACACACAGAAACACACAGGAACACACACACACAGGAACACACAGGAACACACACACAGGAACACACACAGGAACACACACACACAGAAACACAGGAACACACACACACAGGAACACACACACACAGGAACACACAGGAACACACACACAGGAACACACACAGAAACACACACACACAGAAACACACAGGAACACACACAGAAACACACAGGAACACACACACAGGAACACACACAGGAACACACACACAGAAACACACAGGAACACACACACAGGAACACACACACAGGAACACACACAGGAACACACACACACAGAAACACACAGGAACACACACACACACAGGAACACACACACAGGAACACACACAGGAACACACACACAGGAACACACACAGAAACACACAGGAACACACACACACAGAAACACACAGGAACACACACACACAAACACACAGGAACACACACAGAAACACACAGGAACACACACACACAGAAACACACAGGAACACACACACAGGAACACACACAGGAACACACAGGAACACACACAGAAACACACAGGAACACACAGGAACACACACACACAGGAACACACACACACAGAAACACACAGGAACACACACACAGGAACACACACAGGAACACACACACACAGAAACACACAGGAACACACACACACACACACACAGGAACACACACACAGGAACACACACAGGAACACACACAGGAACACACACACACAGAAACACACAGGAACACACACACACACACACACAGGAACACACAGAAACACACACACAGGAACACACACACACAGGAACACACACACAGGAACACACAGACACACAGAAACACACAGGAACACACACACACACACACACACAGGAACACACACACACAGAAACACACAGGAACACACACACAGGAACACACACAGGAACACACACACAGGAACACACACACACAGAAACACACAGGAACACACACACACACACACACAGGAACACACAGAAACACACACACAGGAACACACACACACAGGAACACACACACACACAGAAACACACACACACACACACACACACACAGGAACACACACACAGGAACACACACAGAAACACACACACACAGGAACACACACAGAAACACACACACACAGGAACACACACACAGGAACACACACAGAAACACACACACACAGGAACACACACACACAGGAACACACACAGGAACACACACACAGGAACACACACAGGAACACACACAGGAACACACACACACACAGGAACACACACACAGGAACACACACACAGGAACACACACAGGAACACACAGAAACACACACACACACACACAGAAACACACACACACAGGAACACGCACACAGGAACACACACACACAGGAACACACACAGGAACACACACACAGGAACACACACAGGAACACACACACACACAGGACCAAAAGGTTTTAATTTATTCTTTCTGGCAGCTGCATCTTAATACGATTTAATTTACAATTTAATAATTCGTATTAGAGCTGAAACGATTAATCGGACTGATCTTGATTAATTGATTACTGAAATCATTGTCAACTAACTTAGCAATTGATTAATCATTAACCGGATTTGACAGGTTTTAAAAAAGGTAATTTGCTACATATTCAGAGCAAAAACTGTATAAAAATATAAACATTGTCCATTGGGGATATTAAAGGAAAAGCATTTTGTCTAAATATTTTCAAATTCTGTAAAAACCATCTGAAAGGCGCTTAACTCTTCCTCTCGGGTTAACTGAAACCATTTCCCACCTGACAGAAGGCATGACTTGTCGCCCCCTGCTGGTGGACAGAGAGGACAGCAGCCGCTGGTTGTCGCTGAACACCAGCACGTCTCTGAGGCTGGAGTTGGTCAGCGCCGTTCCGGCCCTGCAGACGCTGAACAGGTCGTAGCAGAGAACCGCGGCTCCTCGCGCCGGCACCGAGGTTCCCTCAGGAAACGCCTGATCTGCGCCACAAAGACAGGAAGTTCATGAACCGGCTGGTTCAGAGACACAAGTTATCCAAACTGAGCTGGTCTGTCAACTACTGAGTGACTAATAAGCAGCTATTTTCTGACAGGTTTTCTCTGGTAAGAAAGGCGACATTTTCAAAATATGCAAAATTATAAACAATCAATTAAATTGTAAATCATTTTGTGTCAGCTGCATTAAATACTGACAGAAAAATGTGTATTTTAGAAATCCACCAATAATGGAAGCTCTCAGGTTGAAGATGTGGAAATCCAAGTAAAATTTTCTCAAAACAGTAAAAAGTTTCAGATTAATTTCTAAAAAGCAAACAGCTTGAAAAGTCCTAAAAGTGGGAGAGAAAACATGAATATTTAGATTAATATCAGAAACTTTAAACCTTAGAGCTTTCTGTGTTTGAGAACAATTTCCATTTTTTTCAAGAAAATTTCTAAGATTCATCTCAAAACTTTGGGAGGAAATGTTTTAAATGTTCATTAGTATTGTCCCCAACAGGCCACCGTACTGAATATTTATAAAGAATAAAATGACCAAACAAACTGAAGTTTCTCTTGAGAAAATATTCAATCTTCACTCCATGGAGCCCAGAAACAGCCGACAGTCTTTAAATCAAACTGAAGTGCTTTTTCCATTATCTTACTTTATTTTCTGTTTTCCTCAAGTCATTTATTTATCGTTGCTCCTTTTTGTGGCTCGGCTGAATAAAATGATCTGAAGTTCATAACTTAAGGAACTTGTTGAGTGTTTATATCTGAAAACAGAACCGCATAAAGTAAATTTTTCATCCCACTTCGGACTTTGTTTGGACCATTTGTCTTTCCTGTTTTGGTCTGGCTCCACTTAAGGATGACGAGCGGCGCCCTCTGCTGGATGGCGGCCAAACTGCCACAATAAAAGAACCACGAAGCCGATGGGGTCCAAACTTTTAGTCATTAGGGCCAAAATTATTAAGTTGAGAGAACTCCAGATGTTTTTAAAAATTAAAACTGTAAAGATTTATTCCTCAAGACCTTTGTTATGTCATATCTATTCAATAGTAATTAGACAGTATTTCAATAAAATAGTCCAATTGTTGGAGAAACAAAATCTGTAAATCATTTTTGAACCGAAATAACAAAATGTATTTAATGAAAACAGAAACACTGTTAATAAAAGGAAAATACTTTGTTCTGTACTTAAATAAATGTTAAAAAAGATTTTATTTGTTTGTGAAAATTTCAATTTAATCGTAAATTCGCTCCATTTTCGAATTGTGGTCCAACAAAATCATCCAGACAAGTGGAGTTTGAGCCACTTTGGGCCTTTTTGCTCAATCAATCAGTTGATTGACTGCAACTGATTTTAGTCTAATAAACCATTTATTGGCAACGACTGATAAACCTGCGTCATCTTCGTGTCCAACGACGTAGAAGCCGTTCTGGTCGATGACGCCTCTGAGCGGGAGAGCGACGGCGGAGCCGCCGGCGTCCTGGTCGAACACGGACAGCACCAGGCCCCTCAGGTCCGTCATGGGGGGCCCCTGCAGCTCCACGAAGCCCGCCTGCTGGCTGTGGTTGCTCCAGCGCGCACTCGACACCTCGCTGATGACGACGCCCTCCGGCGCCGGAGGAGGACGGGGGCAGATGTTCTCCCGCAGAGGAGTGGGCTGAGCCACCTGCTCGGATCAAACCAGGTGAAGTTGGAGGGGAGAAACAAAGATGGACGTTTTGCAGAGAAGATCTGATGATCTGTCAAACTCTGAGAAACGTATATTTGACCCTGATAGGTTTATTCTGCTTCTAATTTTTGGCACAATTAAATTTTTCTCTTATTCTGACTTTTTTTTGTGAAGTTCAAGACTTTATTCTGGTATTATTTTGGCTTTATTCTCATAACATTGTTGTTCAGCTTTGCTCTTGTTGTAACCTTATATTCCTTTTTCTTGAAATATTGTGATTATTGCATTATTAACATTTTTTGTTATATTATCATACAGTTTTTTTCACACTATAAAGCTTTATTTTCTAAGTAATATTATAAGAATTTTTCTAGTAATTTTTAAATTTATTCTCATAATGCTATGAGATTAAAGCCGTCATTAATGGGAGCAGTGATAAGTGAGAGAGTAGAAAAAAGTCGTAATAATAAATGTTTTGTATTCTCTTAATATTACAACCTTATTTGTATTTTTTCTGGTTTCTATGGACTGAAGAATGATGTTGGCTAATTGATGCTGGCTAGTCTGCAGGGGCTGCGTGGGGGCGGAGCCTAGAGGGCGGGGCTAGGTCCACCCAGGCGATTTGAACAGCTGGATGGAAATTAAATCATTTCTCCAACATGAATGAAAGAATCAAGACGAGACTCCAGGTTTGTTTTTGATGAGGGAGAAACTTTCAAACATGATGTAAAGATGAAACATATTTCCGTCTGTTTGAGTATTTACTGTTCTCACCGAGAAAGCCGACAGGTCCAGCGGGTAGAGGCCTCCGCAGCGGCTGAGCGCCTCGTCGCCTTGCATGACATCGGGGTCCTCCAGCAGCGGCAGCTGGCCCGGGGTCAGCGCCTTGCTCAGCTCCTGCGCCTCCATGTCCGACCCCCGCTGCCGGTACACCACGGCGTCCAGCAGGCCCCGGGTCGGGATCCCCCTCTGGACCGCCGACGGCGGGCCGGACGGGCTGCGGTACAGCGCCACGGCGTCCGGCCCGTTCTGGATGGTGTTGGGAGGAAGGCGGAGCGCCGGCGCCGGCGCCAGCCCGTCGCTGCCCAGCAGGAAGTAACCCTTGGAGGTGGTGAAGTGGCCGCTCAGGCTGATCTCCCGGTACGGCTTGTTGTTGTGCGCACTGAAGAGCAGAATCCAGACCCCCTGCAGGGAGGCCCGCAGGCCCGACGGGTGCCACAGCTCGATGTACTCCCCGTCCTCGGCCGCGCCCGGCGTGTCCGTGTTCAGCTCGTTGATCAGGAAGTCGCCGCTGCTGCCCGGCGGCAGGTGAGGCGGCGAATCCATACCGCCAGAGATCACTGGTCAACAACAGGAACATGTGGAAGTTGGCTCAGGTGTTTGTGTGTCAAACATTTTCATTTCTGCTGCTGTGATTTTTGAAGAGCAAGTCAGATAGAAACATCATAAACTGGAGAAACAAGGAACAACTGGAGACAAGAAATGAGCATCACAGGAATCACCAGGAAGGACTGAACTAAAACACAACAGAAACAAAAATGATCCAGAAAAATCAAACAACTCAGGTCACAACATGTCACATGTGATTTAACTTCCAAGATATTAATAAATGTTTCTGGAGGTCATAGGTCAAACACATTTATTGACTAAAAAAGCGTGTTAAACGCCTCTGCAACTTAGAAATTTTGAGATAAATGTCAGAAGTTTTCTAAAAGAAAAATGAACATTTCTGATTTTCAAAAGTCAAAAGTTTTAAAATTTTCAAACTTAATCTAAAAATGTCTGTGGTTTGTGTGATCACTTTCTTCCTATTAATCATAGATTTTTCTTGCAAATTTTTGATTTCTCAGAAATGTTCTTGTTTTTTGTTGGTTTTTCTCTAAACAGGATCATCTTAACTCCTTTTATTGATTGTACAGCCCAGTACTTTCTGCTTTATTGACTGATATCTCATTAACAGAACGACAGGAAAAGATGGAGCAACTTCAAGCCAGTTAAAACATGTTGTTAAGCTAACAGCAAACTAATTAAATACCTTAGAGAGGTTGTGAGTCATTATCGCCTTTTATTCTGGTGTTATGTAAAGACCAGCAATAGGCGGTTATATAAGCCCACCAGTTTGCCCTGTTTGCCCTGAGGGACATAAACACACCCGGCAGATGGCTGGAGGCCTGAATCTACCGGATCACGGCCTGTTCGCTCTGTTTCCACCCAGAGAATCGCTCCCACAGCCGGAGGAGAGGCATGGTGGGGCTCAGGAGGCGCGTTGCCCCCCGGGGGCATCTGGGCGAACAATGAGAACACGGCTCAGGGCGGCTCTGCAGAACCACCGGATCAGCAGACAAACTCAACAGATACCTGTCTGTTTCTCTGTCCAGCAATACACAATGACCTCCGCCATCTTGGTAGGCAAATGCACAGCAGACCTCCGGAAAACATGTGGACACTCTTAACAAATGCGCAACAGAAAAACACATGAACAAAATGGCTGCTGTCAGGACCAACCCATATGAGACGGAGAAGGAAAATGATTCAGACGATGTGAACAAGCTGCCTCCGCTCTCATGCTAGGTAACGTTAGCTACCCAGTGAACAGGAAGTGTGCGAACAACATGGAGGAGCTTCAGCTGAAACTCATCCAGTCAATGTTTCAACAGATTTGAGAAAAACTCTGTGCAAATAAGTTTCTGGTGATTGGCACATTGAGAACAAACACAGACATGTCCGTCTTGGCTAGCAGATAAAAGCTACGTTAGCCAAGCTAACTGTGCTACTTCAGCAGAAAGTAAACATAATCCCAGGATCACAGCGGAGGGTCCAGTACTCACACACTGGAATAGAGTGATAGTTGTAATGTATGTTATTGTTCTTAATCTAAATAGGAGCAAGGTGAGAGCTGGTACTACTGTTGTCATAGCAACTCCATAGCAACTGCCTGCCAAGATGGCTGCCAGCTACAACTTTCCAGAAGAGTGAGGTCACAGGGGTCAAAAATCCAAAATCTCTTTATGAGAAGTTTAAAAATGTTTTTTTTTAAATTCAGGATATGAACTCTCCTAAAAAATAAAAACTAGAAAACATTTTCCTGATAGTTTCAGAGCAAACGAACATTTCAGAGTCGTCTTTTAAAAACTGTCACATCATTTACAGAACTGTGATTCTTGAAGCAGCAGGTCGGGCAGAACGGCGAAGACGGGTGAAAAAAAATCAACATTCCCACAAAATAAACCAAAATTTTCCTCCATTTCCTAAAAACTTGTTTCTGTTCTGCATTTTTCTCTCCGTTGCTCTCAGCGGTTCTTTCGCCTCAGAGTTTCAGTTCTTCCAGTGAATCTGTTCGAATCAGAACCGTTTAGTGAAAATATAAACTGGATGTTCAGTTTTTACTGCTGGTTTCACATGAAGGGCAATAAAACAACGTCACCCCAACTATAAGGTGATCGTTTGGTTTCACTTCCTGTTTATGATGTTGGTGAATTTAAAAATAACCGGATTTATGTCACATCAGCATTTTGACTGAAACCTAATAAAGCAAGTTGTTTCTGTTACAACCCAGATTAACGTAGTTTTATTTAATATGACTTTATTATGACAGCTTTGTTCTAATAATACTATTACTCTTTTAATTTTATTCTTGTAATTTTAACACTTTTATCATTATATAGATCATTACAAATTTATTCTCGTATTATTTTGATTCCACTTTATTCTCACATTTTATCAGCCTGGTTCTGATTTAGAAAAGATTTTTATTTTTATTTCTGATAACTTGAAGAACATGAATGCTAGTGTCCGTGTTCAATGACTCAAAAGCAAAAACAGAAGGAGTCTAAATAAAACCACAGTGAGACGCATTCAGACACTTACAGATGGTGTGGGGGCAGATTTTGGGCCAGGGGCATTTGTTGGGCAGCCCGGGGGTCTGAGGCGCCTCCCAGAAGGTGCCGGGATCTCTGGGCCAGGTCGCCACACCGCAGCGACTCAGGTAGAAGCCGCCTTCTCGCAAACTGGAATGAGAAATGAAACGAGTCTGGATTTGTTTCTGTCCAGGCAGGAAAATACGAGCCAGAAAAGCCAAGACAGAGTTTGAACTGCATAATCGATAATACAAAATGAAGTAGTGAACTAAAAAAGCTTAGCTCCGCCACCAATTTAAAAAATGACCAAAAATGGGTGGAGCCAAGACGTCCTGAGGGGCGTGGCCAAGAACTGTTACCAACTTAGTGACTTCGACTTTTCAGATCCCGATTGTTTGTTTTTTAAAAAACAAAAAGAAAAACTAAATTACAACGTTTTTCTTTTTTCTGGAGATTTGCTTTAAGCAAAATATTGCAGAATTCAACAAGTTTTCATAAAAATGTCACAAAATGCTACAAAACATACAGAAATAATTAAGGACCAATTAGGACAGTTTATCTGCAAAAGACAGATGAATCTTTAAACATTAAAGATTCATGAAAAGTTCATATGAGGCTAATATTTAGGTTTCTAAAGTTAGACTCCAACAAAACGTTTTGTTTGCACTGAGCCGTTATACATTGTAGATAAAAAAAAGAGGAGAGAAAATCTCAGAAATTCTAAGATTAACTTCAGAAAATTTCTGGGAAAAACTTGGAAATTTCTGGGTTTGAAAAGTAAAAAAACTGCAAGAAAAAAAGTCAAATTTTTTCTACTTTCAAAACATTTTAAAGAAAATTTCTTAGACTATATAAAAAGAAAATTCTTGCAATTTTTCAAACTTCCTGAGTCTCAAAAGTAAAATATATATGTATTTTTCAAACTCAGTAAGGTCTGTTGACATAGAATTTTAAGTTAGCACAATACTGCACAGGATAGCTTTGACACATATAAAATATAACATAGAAAGTTAAAGTACACTCTAGGTTCATATAAATTTAGATGAAACTAAAAACAACGGCTCAATCTCTGAAACGCAGATAAATTCTTAAAAGGAGGATCAGACAGAAAAAACAGAAAACATAGGCCTAGACTCCTTGGATCTCTTGAGATAAGGAGCCTGTCTGCCAGGCAATTAACAAATTCCTGAGCATGGTTCAAAAGTTCACTAGGATCTTAAAACTTTTTATAAATAATTTTATCTATATTAGAATTAACTATATTTCTTTAAGAATGTTTTTAATTAGTTACTTATTAGATCCAAACTTATAGTCATTATTTAGCATTACATTGTGTGCAAGCTTGGTTAAAATACAAACGACTTTTTTGTGAAAAACAGCTTGGGGAAGAGATAGCGCTGCAGCTGCACTCTATATCAAACTGGACAGCGGCAGGTACGAAAAGAGCCGGGCCATATATCTGCTTTTGGGGCTCTTTAGCAGGAGGTAATAAAATTAACATTAAGACAGCCCACACAAAGGAAAAGAACACACCTCCTAATGCATATATTTAAATGAGGAGAATATGCAGTCTATAAAAAATGGTTTGTTTCACAGCAGAAGTTGGAATCTCTTTGTGCTGAGTGAGAGTTTCCCGGAGGATGCATCTTCTGTTATTCTTTTGTCTTTTTTACTCAGTTCTTTGTCTCTGTTTTGTAATATCTTGGACTTTTGCTCTAGGTGAGAGGCTTATTGTAAAGTTCTTCTTGGATTGATTTTCTCTGGATAAAACTCTGAATATCTGAAGTCTGACGTCGTATGATTGCTCTTTTCTCTCTGCACACTTACACAGACACAGGAATTCGGGACTAAGAATTAATTAACGAGCTAAGATCAAGTTCTTCATCTTTTTAATTCTTAACAATTGGGGGCTTCGTCCGGTCCTTTTTCTCTGTGTCTCTGTGTGTGTTGCAGTGGAGACTTGTTTGTTTGTGTTAGCCTGTGGAGCGCAGCTGGAACGTTGCGGAGTGATCTGCAGCGCGGCTATCCCCGCGGACTGATCTTGGTTAGTGTGTGATCTCTTTGTGTTGTTTTGTTTCTTCTTATTCTACTGAACCATTAGATAAGCTGGTTACACACCCGTAGTTGGCAGTGGCGCGCCTCAACCACACTCGACGGAGTGTGGATTTAGCTAGGTTGGCCCGACCTGAGAATTTACTACACTCAAACGGAGCCTGTGAGATAGGGTGTGAGACAGGAAAAGGCCTGAATCGACCTTGGAGTTTTGGTTCGCTCCGAAAGCAGCTGATTATTCGCAGGGCTTATGAGAATTGGCTACGGTTGTATCACCACGTTCCAGTTTTGTTCTGGATCGAAAGGACCTCCAGATTTAAAAGTTGAATCACTTAAGCTATTGCCCGAGCTTGAAAGGACTTATGCTAAATTGGGAGACGGTCTCCTTCCGCAGCAACTAGTGCTGAAAATGTAAGTGATGTGCAGTAAAGTGCAAGAGACATTGGGGCCCCAAAGAATTAAACTCTTCTGTTATCGATAACAATAGGGACTTTCCTTTTGCTTTCTTATCTTTCTTAATTTTCCTCGTTTGTCTCTGTGTGTTGATGTTATTTTGATTTTTTCCTGTGTGTTGACCACCTTGTCTGTTCGTGTGTTTTCGCTGTTTTTTCTGTTTGTGTTGTTTCGCCGGCGTGTCTTCGTGTCTTTGTGTTTTTGTCTTTGTGTTTATGTCAGTACGTTATCTGTTTGTGTGTCGGAGTGACTGAGCCGTTGTTTGTCTGTGTGTTTGTTGTGCGGTGGTCGTGTGAGTTTTGCCGTTGTCTGTGTGTTTTACGGCTCTCTGTATGTTATTGTGTGTATGGGAGACGGCGTTTGCAGCTGCTGAGTGAGTGTTGTGTTATTTTGCCGTGGTTTGTGCTTATATACTATTTGAGAACTAATTATAAGAATGATACTCTCTAATATTAATAATACTGATGATATAATTTTTATCAGGCTATGTGCTTATATGGCGGTTGATTTTAATAATAACGTGTTAGCTTGTTAGTCTGCTTCTGTCTCGTGGCTTACGGTACAGGCGCATGTACGGAGCTACATTAGCATTTAATTCAGCAGTTGGCTTGTTACGTTTGATGTGACTCCGGCTCGCTTTACAGTTCTCATGGCAGATGTAGTTCGTCAATAAAGTGATGTTGTCATTTTGATTGTCTGTTACACGTAGACAGGTCGTTGGTTTTTACACACTGTGTCTGCAGAACAACTGCAGGCTGATTTTTTCCCTGGACAGCTGCGTCTGTGAGTTTACAGGAGGCGACACAGGACAGAAAGTTGTGGACCCGTTTTGGTGAGTTGGCCAGACATTGAACACTTCTTTATACAATGATTGTTATCTGTGACTTTTTATGGGGAACCGGTGAGTTTTAGTAATAATGCTAAATTAAAAGCGGTGTCTGAGGTTTTGTCGCACCTCAGTCTACTCCATTCTCTGCAGTGCTGGCCTCTATTTTGGTTGTTGATTAGAGTTTAGAACCACTTTGCAGGGTCATTTTTGTTTTGTTTTTTTTTTGTTTTTTGTTTTTTCTCTCTCCTGCATAAATGTTTGCTAAGTAAATGTGTTGTTGGTAGCTTTTCTATGGTGATTAGAATTAAGCCTGTTGATTTGTATAGATCGGATTACAAGTGTTTTGCCTAGTTCCACCTCTTAACAGAAAAAAAAACAGGGAGGTGTGATTGTCTGTGGATAGGATTGGATTACATTACACCAGTATTAAAATCCCTTCACTGGCTCCCTGTGGCTCAAAGAATATATTTTACAATACTGTTGTTAGTTTACAAATCACTGACCGGTTTAGCACCACAATACATCTGAAGATCTGCTGTTGTTGTATCAACTTTCCAGACTCTTAGGTCTTATGGCTCTGATTCTGGTTCTGATTTTGCAGAGCCAGAACCAAGAGAGGGAAGCAGCTTTCAGCATCTGTGCACAAACAATTTGAAGTTAAATTAGTGGGTGGCCTAGTTTCACACGTCATAGTCTGGTGCGGTGTCATATTGCAAATCTAATGAATGAGAAATATATAAAAGTAATTGTATAATGACTAAAATATTAGACTCTTGTGAGCAGAAGGCTGTCCCGTTTCTTAGACGTGTCTCCTTTGTCACACTGATTATCAGTCGCACCTCTAGAGAACAGATGTGAAACTTTGTTTTTGGTGTTGTTCCGTTCAAATAAGAAAGTTTGTCTTTTTGGACTTTAATACTGGTGCTGTGTTGTGGATTAATGTCTTTTATTTACTTATGAGGGATTTAAATTTGATTTGGGGGAATTTCAGATTTTTAGGTTCACCTCCAACTAAATATTTATGATTTTGTATTAAGCGCTAAACCTTCCATTTTTTTCACTGACCACACACATTTTTACTTGGTTTTGGCTGTTTTGGATGCGGACCAGGGGGGAAATTATTTTTCTTTTTTTTTTGCCGCGCTTTCAGTGTGTTTTACAGTTATGTGGGATTTTGAGGAACATCCCAAGGTATTTTTTGATAAGGCTGTGGATATGTGGCACAGGAAATCTGGTATACATCCGGCACGGATTTCCAAGATGCAGGAGCATTTTCTGCAAACTGTGTTGGCCGCCGTTCCTCCTCCTGTGGCTGGTTTGATGTCACAAAATCCTGTGTTGACCGGATGTGATCATGCAAAATGGGAAACATATTTGTTGCACAGTTTGCACATGTTTCAGGATATGAAGAGAAAAAAGGTGGACGATCAAGAAGAGTTGTCGCAGCACTTCCTTGGGCTGCAGTTGGAAGATGCTCAGTTCTCAGTGAATACACATAATAAACGGGTGACTATAGTTCCTGCTGCCCCTCCGAGGGCTACTTTTTTGGCTCAGGCTCCTGTTGCAGGAACACGGTTTGGTCCACACATCTATGATGCTCCAAATTTGCAGACTGAGGTTTCAGCTTGGCATGGTGGTCACAGGCAGGGGCTCAGATGGTCTGGTGTTAGGAGAAAGGGTGGACGACGAAATGCCTGTCGTCGCTGTGGCGAAATGGGACATTGGGCTCTGCAGTGTCCTCATAGGTCGCCGTCATCTGCGGACGATCCTGTCCAACGGACTTCCCCTGCTGAGCAACCTCCGAATGCTGCAGTGATCCCTGGCGGTGCTGGACGCCACCCTCACCATGGAGAATGCTGACATGCCCCACAGAGGCCTTTTGATCAGGAGCGTTGGCAGATCCCCTGATTAGCGGAACAGTTGATGGACATTTATTGTCATTTTTGGTGGAAACTGGAGCTCTTTTTTTTTCTTTCCACTATGAACACTGCCATGCTTTTTACAAGACTCTGATATGAATGCACAAGGGCTGAGGTTCTCTGAGGTGAAACAGACTCTGTCAGTGAATACATCTTTGGACACGGTGGGGGCAGATGGACTGATGGATCATGTCATGTCTGCTCTGTCATTTGCCTTCCTGGACAGTTTTTTGCTGCTGCTATAGGAGGAGCATATGGCTGATATGTATGGGGTCTAATTCAGCCAGAAAACACCTGACAGTGCCGGAAACCCTGGATTCTGACACTTGCACCGGATGAGTAGAAGTCTGTTTCCTCATGTCACGCTGTCTAAAAAATCTGAATGAAATCAAGAGCAATTGGTTGTAAATTTAGCGGGTTGGGACTGAATAGTAATTTTTTAGAATTTTGTGGACCCAGAAGTGTTGCTGCCGCAGTTTGTCTGACTGTGGTACAATTGGTTTAACATGCAGGACGAAGCAGTAACACATGTTTCTTTGGTTCTGTAACACAGCAATACAGTTCAGGACTTAGATGCTGTGGTAAAATGCCTTTTATATGTTTTGAATTTGAACATTATAGTTTCTCCTCCTCTATTTTTTCTCTCCATCGACTGACACGTATAAAATATAACAAACAAGAATTGTCTGTGTAAACACTGGTTTTGGGACGTCTTTTGCTCCCTGGTTATCACGGTCTGTTTGACATCACACCAATCACATTTGGTTTTACAACCTCTCCTCCCATTTGATTTACAGCAATTTCTGGAGACAGGAAGATAGGACAACTGGCAGAACACATGATTTGTAGAAGACTGTTTTGACTTTGGTAACCTTGTAGTGCCGGTCAGTACTTCTAGGTTCCTCTATGACTTATATTTTTATGTTGATTTTAATAGCGCTTTATTTAGTTTTTCTCTTGCTGGGGTTGTAGAGATGTTTTCTTTTCCTTACACAAGGTGACCGTTCGTGGTATGTACTTCTCCCACAGACGTTTGTTTTCTTTTTTATTTAGGAATGTTTAATTGGGTTTTGTAATGGTACTTGGCTAGTTGTCTATTTTTCAGTAGATGTGAATTTGGTTTAGTATGTTGATAATCTCCTGCTATCTGCTGCTGCATATTTGGCTGCACCTCATTATAATTTGCCGTTTAATTTGGATTTTTCTATAACAGAACTGATGTTCTTTGCAGTTCTGTTTCAGAAAAAGGGGGAGAGCAGATAATTCTCCAGTAAAACATGAGATTGAAATGAGAGAGCTGCAGAAAGCATTGCTTCTGTGGTGATTCATGCGAGGACTGTTGATGCTTAGATATAAAAGTTTGTAAATGGTAAGTATTGCGATTGAATAGGTGGAGCAGAACCACTTGGTGAAATCATTTAACATCAACAGAGTGTCGCCAGAAGAACTATCTATGGGGAAGGCAAGCAGAGCCATCATGAGATGACATCTAATTAAAGAGTATGTGCCATCCAGCCCGCACATATATACAAATATGCACAATCAATAACTTATTTTTGCAGCTTAAACGGAGACGGTTCATTGTGGGTGCACATGTGTGTTTCTCGTCTAGGTTGGCATGCTTTCAAATCTATTTTCAGTCAGACATTTTCCCAGGATTTCTTTTGGAGTGTATTTTAATTACAACTTTATTTATTATATTCTTGTATTATACTTTAATAGTTTATTTGAGTTAGAAGGAAGTGCTTAATTGCTTAATTTTTTGATACACTGAACAGATAGAAAATAAATGTCACTATAGTAATCTCTGGCCTTGGCCCATCATTTTTGGGTGTGGTGGCCCGAGTCATAAGAGAAACCGTCACAGGTCAGGTTGATAAGGTGATTCTCCCCGTAAATATGAGAATTAATGTTTTTCCAGGTAACACAGGGAACGACACAGGTAGGTTTTCACAGGTAGGTATTGAGGGGTTTTTGAAGCCATTTCTCAGGATTTTTTATATACAAGGAGTACAATTAACTGTCACAAGGATTTGATTACTTATTAGATTCCAGTGATGGATTCCAGGAACTTATGAGGTAGGTTGATGCTACATTTCAGGTATCAGGATCTCCAGGAAGTGGAACAAAATCCTGGGTTTGAATCATTTTATTTTTGGTACAATATATTATCCATAAGTTGCAGGCAAACGTGGGGATTGAATGGAACAAAATACAAAATTGGCTAAAATCTGTGTACAGACAAAATTTTAATGGGGTAGTTGCAGTGCCTGTTATATTGCCTGTTGCTTTGTTGTCTGTTAGGATGTCCATTAATAAATTTACAGGGCTTTTCTCTTCGTACGAGCATGAGATCAGAAGAAGATTTCCAGGGCCAGCCGTCAGAACTCCCAGATGGACAGGTAACCCTGTACATTTATCTCATAAAATTTTTTTGATGAGTTACAGTTAATAGCAGCGGAGTTTGTGGAGTACCAGGGGTCACAGGAGAGGTCGGAGAAGTGATCTGCATCAGGATACACCTGGGTGAGGCTGAAGGTCATCAAAACGGCAGTGGTCTGAATCCTGCTTCACTGAGCTCTACCAAGTCATGGAGAGGACGTCCGAGCCCTCCGACTGACGGTGTGATGAGAGACCTGGTTCTGATGGGGCCAGCAGAGGATCTTCACTTCACATCAGACCCAGAGGAGGAGCAACACTCTGGGCCAGAAGGATAGCAGATTTATTCCTGCTATAGGTTCTGGTTCCTGGAGTTCAACGTTTTGAGGCCCAAAACAGGCATAATAATCCTTTTTGGGTTTCTCTGATTGAATGAGAGGATGAAATCCCTCAATTACACTCACGGTGTTGGCATAATAATCCAATATTCAGTGAGCTTCGCATATTCAGGATGGACGCCTGCTAAAACTGTCGGGATCAAGAAGAAAGGAGTTGCCGATTATTGCGAACTCTTGCGAACTGTTGCGAACATTTCTTCCTATTTTTTCTCCAGTCTTTTTAATTTTTCTTCACCAAAGATTTTATATCTTTCAGGAACAATCGATGGACACGAAGCAACATAAAGAAGTAAAGACATTATTGTTTAATATAAGTGTGTGACTGTATGTATTTGTGTTATTTTTCTCTTCACAGCATTGTTGTGTTTTTACTGTTGAGTTTTACTGTTTTTATTTTACTATACTATTTTACTGTTGTGTTTTATTGTTTTTAATTTGGTGTGTTTTTCCTGCTGTTATTTTACAGGAATATTTGACTGTAAGGTTAGTTGTTGTACTGAGGTTAATTTTTATTATCTTTTGATCACCAGTGGATTCGATTTTCGATGGGCTTGTGATAGAGTGGTGTGAGGTATTTTTTAAATTTTTATTTTTTTTAGTCTTTAATTTCTTATTATATAAGAATATTGTTGTAAGACTAGTGGATCTCTACAGTGTTTCATGTTCTATTTTACTGTAGTTCTTTTGTTCAGGAATCATTTTTGGGAGTTGGTGTATATTCACGGGGTGACACGATGGCATTTGGTTTGCGTTATGTACACTGGAAGTTACAAATTCTAGTGTGTGTGGTATTTGGCCCCGTCTTGTTCGGAATCTGGTTTTTTTGGCGCTCTGCTGATGTGAGTGTCCCCTCTGACCCTTTTGTGCCCTCAGCGGGTTCAGTAAGGGAACTGGGGTTCCGGGGAAACATGACCTCCAGATATAGGCGTTCTTTAGGGTTTCTTCCTGACGCATGCCTCACTAAATACGGAGGTCTGGAATTTAATTATACTCTGGGTGCTACTGCTTCTTTTCATTTTGATTTGTGTGAAGTGATTGGTTGTTGGTCATCCCCTCGTTCATGGCAGACATATTCTGTGTATTTGTGTGGGGATCCTTTTTTCCAGCGCCATTGCATGAAGCAGGAGGACGGTTTTCACTCCCTGTGTCCAGGCTGGCAATCAGTTTTTCAGTGGTTGGGTCCAGACTGGAGACCACTCTACGGGTATAAATCTGTCACTGCCTACAACAAGGTTGATTTAAGGAGGGGTGTTCTTGGAGTTTCTCAAAGGCTGGGTTTGAATCCTCTCGTATTAACCATTGATACATTGTACAGTCCCTTTTTCAATAAGTTTCCCCGGGATTCTGCTGTGTATTTGGTTTTGGGGATTTCCCTGCGGGGGAGAGATCCTTTGGGGGTGATTAAGATAAATTTGGTAGTGCCTGATTATGTGAGAGAGGTTGCTCATCGGCCGGTTGATGTATATGCAGCGTCTTTTGATTTCACTGCGGTGACTCCTCTGGACATGGTTCGGGCTGAGACTGGTTTTATGGAAAATAATTTGTGGTTAACTTGGTTGGCACAGGTTGTTCAGGATGCTAATTTTGGGAATTGTGTAGCGTGCGCGACTGCTAGGCCCCGTCTTTATACGGAACCTGCCCCTTTGCACTTGGATGATGTGTGGGGTTTGAATTGCATGATTGCTCTAACCAGAGAGGCCACCCCAGTGAATTGTACTTTTCTTGCCGGTTTGTATCCACCCATTAGTAATCACACTAGGACTGGACACTTCGTGCCAGTGAAGGGTGCAGGTTCATATGTTTGTTTTAAGTTTACTCCCGTCGTTCCTCATTTGCTGGTGGGGGACATTCCCAGTGATTGGTGTAATCATACTCTGCCAGGTTCTTTGATTGGACATTGGGCAAGGTCCGGTTTGTACTATTATTGCGGGATTGATATGCTGTTTGTGCGTCTTCCTCCTCATGTTTTGGGTCTGTGCGCTATGGTTCGTCTTGCTGCACCGATCATGGTTGTGGGGGAGAAGCTTGACCCTGCTGACCGCGGGGTTGTGTCCACTCTTTTGACAAGAAGGAAGAGGCGGCTTGGTCGCTCAGCTCATTCTTTTGATTTAACAGCGGACTCTTTGACCTATATTGATGCGGTGGGTGTCCCGAGGGGAGTTCCGGATAGATATAAATTGGCTGATCAGATTGCTGCGGGTTTTGAGAATCTTCCTGTTATTTCAGCTCTGTTTCCTGTCACCCCGAATAAGAATGTTGATAGGATTAATTATGTTCATTATAATGTTTTGCGATTGGCTAATTTGACCAGGGATGCTGTTGAAGGTCTGCGGGATCAGTTGGCTCCCACTTCCTTAATGACGATACAAAATAGGATGGCGTTGGACATGCTGCTGGCAGAAAAAGGTGGTGTGTGTTATATGTTTCAGGAGACTTGTTGTACTTTTATTCCCAATAATACGGCGCCAGATGGTTCGGTGACGAGAGCATTGGAAGGGTTGAAAATTTTGAGTAAGACCATGCATGAACATTCTGGTGTTGATGGCGGTTTGGATCGATGGTTCACAACCATGTTTGGGAAATGGAAGGGCATCGTCATCTCGCTGATGGTGTCAGTGGCCACGTTTTTGGCAATTCTAGTTACGTGTGGCTGTTGCTGTATTCCGTGCATACGTTCATTGTTGATCAGGTTTATTGCTGTCTCCGTTGAAAAGGGGAGCGGCGCTACGCCGGGGCCGCCTCCTTATCAGATGCTTTTCCGTGGGGTTTTGGTACGTAGGCAGTAGTATTTTGGGTAATGCGGGTGAGGATATTTTTTGGTTGTTTTTTATTTCTCTCGGCTTCTTTCTTATGTATTTACTCCCAGCTACATATGGTCGAATATTTTAAGTGATCTCTTTTTGTTTCTAAAGAGATCAAAAGGGGGAATGTTGACATAGAATTTTAAGTTAGCACAATACTGCACAGGATAGCTTTGACACATATAAAATATAACATAGAAAGTTAAAGTACACTCTAGGTTCTAGGTTCATATAAATTTAGATGAAACTAAAAACAACGGCTCAATCTCTGAAACGCAGATAAATTCTTAAAAGGAGGATCAGACAGAAGAAACAGAAAACGTAGGCCTAGACTCCTTGGATCTCTTGAGATAAGGAGCCTATATGCCAGGCAATTAACAAATTCCTTAGCATGGTTCAAAAGTTCACTAGGATCTTAAAACTTTTTATAAATAATTTTATCTATATTAGAATTAACTATATTTCTTTAAGCATGTTTTTAAATAGTTACTTATTAGATCCAAACTTATAGTCATTATTTAGCATTACATTGTGTGCAAGCTTGGTTAAAATACAAACGACTTTTTTGTGAAAAACAGCTTGGGGAAGAGATAGCGCTGCAGCTGCACTCTATATCAAACTGGACAGCGGCAGGTACGAAAAGAGCCGGGCCATATATCTGCTTTTGGGGCTCTTTAGCAGGAGGTTTTAAAATTAACATTGAGACAGCCCACACAAAGGAAAAGAACACACCTCCTAATGCATATATTTAAATGAGGAGAATATGCAGTCTATAAAAAATGGTTTGTTTCACAGCAGAAGTTGGAATCTCTTTGTGCTGAGTGAGAGTTTCCCGGAGGATGCATCTTCTGTTAATCTGTTGTCTTTTTTACTCAGTTCTTTGTCTCTGTTTTGTAATATCTTGGACTTTTGCTCTAGGTGAGAGGCTTATTGTAAAGTTCTTCTTGGATTGATTTTCTCTGGATAAAACTCTGAATATCTGAAGTCTGACGTCGTACGATTGCTCTTTTCTCTCTGCACACTTACACAGACACAGGAATTTGGGACTAAGAATTAATTAACGAGCTAAGATCAAGTTCTTCATCTTTTTAATTCTTAACAGGTCCAAAGTTTTTCTAGAAACTTTCTGACATTAACCACAAAATTTATTTTCTTGCTGATTTTTATTTTTTCAAACTCAGGAAGTTTCCTCCTCCTTTCATGTTTTTTATCCACAAGGCCCTGAAACGCCGTCGCAGTGACAAACTGATAGATTTCAGAAGGTTTCAGTGGATGGAGGCCGTTTCCATCCACTGCTGACATCACAAACTGGAGAGGAACTAAAGTCATACACCGATCGCGTCACCGATCCTCAGCTGAATCACAAAAACCAAACCTTAAAAATAATCATGGAAAAGTTTGAGCTGCAGACATTTCTGAGGCAGGAAGTGATGAGAGCTGCTGCCGGTCTGACCTGGTGCTGAGCTGGAACGGCAGCCTGCCGGGGATCAGCGTCTCCGTCAGGTTGGAGCTCGGCTTGTTTCCAGGCCCGGCGAACACGAACGCGTCGAGAGGCTGCGTCTGCCTCAGCGGACTCCCCACCGGGAAGTCTGCAGCGCCGCCGCTGTAAATAGCCACAGCGCCAGACTCATCGCCTGAAGAGAAGCACAAACAGAAATGACAAAAACAGAAACAGATAAACAGTTTCCGTCTGTTTCTGAGGCTGAAAGTCATTTAATTAAGAAACCAGAGAAAATGCTGGAGTGATCTGAGCGTTTTTGGTCCAGAATGTCACTGCCCCTCCCCAACCTGCTGCTGCTCACGGGAAATGTCGCAGTTTGGAGATATTTTCAGCCACTGAGGATGTGAAAATGAAAACAGCGCCACCTACCTTTGTTAAAGCTGCAGTAACTTTGATAAAACTTTTTTTTTTTTACGTATTTGTTAAAACTGTCACAGATAAAAGCTACACAGCTACTAATTTTGCTAGTGACATTTGTCTGGCTGGAGTCCTCAGAAATTGTAATAGTTGTGATGTAATGATCATAAGATCATTAGAGGTGAGAGCTAATACTGGGCTTCTTTATTGTTGTCATAGTAACTCCATAGCCAGTGCCTGCCAAGATGGCCGTCAGTTAGAAAGTTTCAGGAAGTGTGACGTCACATGTACGTATTCAGGAATCTAACCTTTCATGAATTTCTTGTTGACGGTCATGAAGTTGAGTCCATTCCTGGAGGTGTCCACGTCCATGCTAACGCTAACCTTGTCTGTTTTCCCGTCCCACACCACCAGCACAACGGGCCCTGCAGCCGAGGCGTCCGTCAGCTCCACCGACCCGTCCACCTGTCCGCTGCCCAGCTTCAGCTCGTTAATAAAGGGGGTGGTCAGCGGCGCGGCCGGCGGGGTGCAGTTGTTCCGCTGACCTGGAGATGGCAGCGACACCCGGAAGCCCCATTGGTCGTCCGACAGCAGACACCTTTCCATCGACTCGTCCGCCTCGTGCGCCGCTTCGTCTTCAACAAACGCCGGCTCCCCGGGCGTCAGGACCTCCGCCAGGAACTCGGCTCCTCCGGAGCGCCGCGTCATGTAGACCACGGCGTCCACCAGCCCCACCGCCGTGACGTTCATCTTCTCCAGGTAGCGGGCGGCGGCGCTGCGGTAGAGGACCACGGCGTCCGGGCCGTTCTGGACCGTGTTTGGGGGAAGCAGGATGGCCGGCTTGGGCACCAGGTCCAGGGAACCGACCAGGAAGAAACCTCTGTCGTCCGTGCTGTGGTCCTTCAGGTCCAGAACCTTGTAGGCCACGTTCCCTTTGCCATTATAAAACACCAGGGTGTAGCCGTCCAGGGAGGCTCGCTGTCCACTGGTGTGGTAGAGCTCCACAAACTCGGTGGTGTCCAGTCCAGGGTTATCAGCGTTGATCTCGCTGATGATGAGGCAAGGGTCTGCACCGACCATCACCAGCAGGTACAAACAGATCCATAAAGTAACAAACATCTTCTATAACTTTTCTGGAAAGCTTCCACGGCACAGCAGCTTCTGGAAAACAGAACGCAGGATCATCAGCATATCGTATCCTTTAAAGAGTCAACTGGAGAAATGCTGTCATTTGTTTTAAAAGGTGACAATAAAAAGTACCAAAGACCAAATAAACACCAAGTTCAACCAAAAACAATGAGTTTAGTTTGAAATTGCAGAAAACACAGTTTGAGCATTTGGCCTGGTAGACATGAGACAGACAGACAGACAGACAGACAGACAGATAGATAGATAGATAGATAGATAGATAGATAGATGTTAATCGTTGCTAAATTAATTAACATTATTTCAACCTGTCATTTATCAGCATGTTGCTTATAAAGATCTCAGAGCAACATTATTATCACAATAATTACTGGGACAATTTATCGTCCAGCAAATTTGTTATCGTGACTTTCAGACGATCTCTGCATCACTGAAATGTTTTTTTAAAACATAAATCTATCATGTTGCTACAATAGCTGTATTAACAGATGAGCGGGTCTTCAGTGTGTTTTGCTCCCATTGACAGAAGCAATCCGCGTTTTATTCATGAGTCACCAAACGTTGCGAAACATAATGGAAACTTTGGCTTCAAATGAAGGAAAATCCTCAGCAGACTGGAGACAAAGTTACATGCAGCTCAGTTTTACACAGGATGTGACCAAATGTCCTACTTTTGGTTTCCCAGTGCGTCTTTTTGTGGGTTTATTGGTTTAAAGTTGCTGTTTGTGAAGCTGTGGTCCATTTTGGCTCGGAATGATCCAACAGTTATTCCGGTCACGGTCATGCATCTTTCCGTCGGAAGAAACCCGTGAAGCCCTGAAAACGAGCCTCCGGTACCGAGCTGAGACTCACCGGGCTCCTCCGGGTCGGCGGCGGCTCCGAAACATCCGAACTTTATGGTCCGGGAGGGAACATGGAGGCAGGCTGCAGGGAATAAAGCGTAAAGTTTGTTTTCTGCTCCCGTCATTCACAAAGCTCCGCTCTCTCTCCCCCCGCTCAGCTCCGCGCTGTGGGCGTCGCAGCCACGGACACAAGGAGCCGCTTCAGTTCCTGGGTTCCCACAAACCCACTGGAAAAAACACGGAGCAAGAAAACACGCAGAAACCGCAGGATGAAGTTTTAAGGCTGAATTGTGAAAATGTGTCTGCGAGTCGTTCATCGCCAGAGCCCCGCGGACCTGAAGGGGCCCCTGACCCCACTGTGCGCAAAGGTCCCGCCCATCACGCGTGACACATCCGTGTGAAGAGACTTGATTCACATCCTCACAGCGCGCGCATCAGCATTCACACCCACGCAACTTTTCACGTTCTCGCATCTTGTATGGAGAGAAATCTGGTCCAAAATGAGATAATGACGATGAGAATAACGATAAGAGGATTAGCATCATTTATCCACTGATCCGTTTGGATGTTTTACAACAGAAAACAACAAAAACAACAAAAACAGCAAAAAACAGAAAAAACAACAAAAACAAAAAAACAGCAAAAAACAACAAAAAACAGAAAAAACAACAAAAAACAGAAAAAACAACAAAAAACAGAAAAAACAACAAAAAACAGAAAAAACAACAAAAAACAGCAAAAAATTGAAAAAAACAGAAAAAACAGAAAAACAACAAAAAACAGCAAAAACAAAAAAATCAGAAAAAACAACAAAAAACAGAAAAATACAGCAAAAAAAAAAAACAAACAGAAAAAACAAAATAAAAAAAACAATAAAAACAAAACCAACAGAAAACAACAGAAACAACAAAAAGCATGACACATTTAGGATTTTGGTTTTCTAGAAAACAAACAAATCAAAACAAAATTTACCAGTAAAATCTCAGATATTTTCTTAAAAACTTTAACATTTCCAGAAGTCGACATTTGTGATAAGAAAAAATCTCAGAATATTTTACAAAAGAAAGAAAATTGTTTGAGCTCCAAAAGTTGAAAATGTACAATAAAAGACGTCAGATAGTCTAAAATTAAATCTCAGAAATTTTCTAGAAAAAAACCCCCAAACTGTCAACTCTATTTATTTTACTAATAAACTCGTAAAACAAGTTTGAATGGTGAAATAAAAATATTAAAAGAATTAATGCCTTGGACACTAAATAAGAGAAATAAACAACAGAAGCTCCGGATGCTTCCAGTTTCAGGATGACAGAAAAGTGGCTGCGCCCCCTGGTGGTAGGAAGAGGAAACTACAGATTCAAGGATCACATGTTTCCTTTTTTCAGTGTGTAGTGAAGCACGGCGGTGGCTCAGTGATGCTTTCTCTGCTGCAGCGCAGTGGCGTCACCAGCATTACTGATGTCAGGTTATAGACTCGGTCTCGGTTCAGTTTGAATGAATAATGTGAACACGAAGCGGACCGGAGGACTCTCCAAATGCAGGAAGTGGACTACCATGCAAGGCATTCTGGGTAAATGTAACCAAAACAAACGCACTAGCCTAGCACTAGCGGGAGAAAAGGGTTGAGAAATCCTCCAACTGCTAACCTTCGACGCTAGTCTGTTTCAGTTTACATTTTGTAATGAAGGAAGTTGTGCTCAAAGTCTTCAGAGGTTTTTTTTTGTTGTCATTTCCTTCAGTGTTTCTTGGTGCAGCTCCCCCACAGGCCAGGAGGGAAACAAAATTAATGTTTTTTTAAATTAATAATAACAATAATTGTGTTTCCTTATGTAAGTTAAGCTGGACCAGTGAGGGGAGAACCGCACTAGAGCGCCCCCTGGTGGATATTTTGTTATATTAATTAGTGACGCTAAACCAAAAGAAAACAGATCCAAGATGGCGGAAAGCCGGACCGATCGGTTAATGGTTTAAGCTGCTTGTTGTTCTTGTGCGTTGTGTTTCGGTTAATTGCGAATTATAATTTCTCCTTTGTTTTATGTAACTTTGGTGTAAATGTATGTTAAAGTAATTTAGGAAAATGTTTTATTTTAGCTCGCAGCAAAAAGGGCTCGTTCGTTTGTCTTGTATGTTTCAGTTTATGATGGTTGAAGTGGTGGCAGAGGTCAGAGGTCTCTCTTCAATAAACCACTAAAAAAGAAATAACTTTGGTTTGGTTTGGTTAGTTTGGTTATTGGAGCGTCGTTATTTGGCCGTCCAGCTGCTGAAGGAATGGAAAACTCAGGGCGAGGACAGGATGATAATAATATTAAATTAAAATATATATTTGTGATATTTATTCCAGCTGTAGTTCGTGCATCTTGTTTGCAAAATTAAAAATAATTCATGGCTTAATTACTAATTAGTTTATGGTTTTAAACAAATACTATTTATAAATATATTTTTAGAATAACAAAGAGATACAAATTTTGATTTGAACACATTTATTTTTCAATAAATATGCATTATAGCATCAGACTTTGCCATAAAAACATAATTTAAGAAGGAAAGAAAGAAAAGAAACGTTTCAGGGTCAGCTTGCAGCCCTCTGTCCTCGCCACCAGATGGCGCTCAGAGCGCAGGGTTTGATTGATTGTTTTTATTGCTGTGTGTTTGACAGGCTTTATTTAAAGGTCAAACAAAAACGTTAATGATGTGATTATTTTTATTTTCACAGCATAAACATCTCAGAGCAGGAAGTTGTTTTTCTGTTGATCTAAAATTTTCCCCTTTCTTGTTTTGTTGAGTCACAGTTTGATGTCTGAGTGGAAAACACTTTTATTTTCACAAGTTGCTCATTTTAAAAACCAATTTGGACTATTTCAGATAAATTACACGTTAGTCAAGGGAAGCCGAACCTCAAAGTCTGGTGTTGTTGAACGTGTCGCCACGACATCTTCACGGCGGTGACGATGATTGGACCCGAACGCTGAGTCATTTTACGGGCGGAGAGGGAAGCCAGCCTCAGATGACTCTGAAGGTCTTTGCTGGATGTTCTCATCAGAGAGGGGATGTTGGCCTGATTTACAGTGGTGACCCCGAGTGGTGGGGAAAAGGGGCCCACGGCCCCCCTGGAGCAGAGCTGCCCACCCCACTCGGCCCACAGAAAACCATTTGTTCCAACAAGCCTAAAATGATTTAAAACTAGATGTCTTTATTTTAATTTAGTAAATGTTGCAACAATAGCCATTTCCTACAATGAAACAAAATAAATCAGATGACATTATTGCTTGATTTTGGTTTTATTTTTCTTGACCAAAACTTTGTACATCTCTGGTTTAAACTATAATTTTCCTCAGAATGTGAAGTTTATTCAGTTCCTTTCAAACATCTTTCTCAAAATGTTTAGTTTATGTGGAAAAAGGCCATTTAAACACGTTTTAGTGTTCAGGTCTGCCACTAGTTTCATGTCTGAAATGTAAAGAAGGACTGAAGCTCTTTAAGAGGCAGGAAGCTTGCAGACGACAGAAGAAAAAACACAGTCAGAGTGGGAAACCTTGGAGACAAAGACACTAAGCGAACTGGAAACTAGACTGGATTACCAGGACATCAGCTGCATAACAAGGAGGGAATCAAAGAGTATATAATTACTGGGAGGGTTAATTAGGGAAGTGAATGGAGGGAAATTAATGAGAACAAGAAAACAAGTGGTGACATGAAAATCTGGAGTCAAGATAAGGACAGCAGAGAACAGACTGTGCAAATAAAACTTGTGGCATGCATATTTATTAGTTCCTTCGACTCAGATTGCTGTGATGTCACAGCTGGGTGACTTCGAGGAGCCAGCGTCTAGAAACTGAAATGTGCGTCCCATTCTTCTCCTGAGTTATTGTGTTAAACTGTAGGACTAAAAGTTTTTAAGGGATTATGTTTGCCTGAATTTGTTGTGATTTTCATATTATTCTAAAAGTTATTGTTTGTGATACCTAAAAACTCATAATAAAATTTTTTTTTTTTTGTGTTTATTATATTTTTCACCTGTGCAATGCATGCTGGGTCGATAACAGCAAGCATGAAGAATTTAGATCATGGAGGCCAATGTGGCGACAAAATCATCCGGATTCAAAGTTTAATGAACCGTTAAAGATCAGATATCTGTTGAAACAAGCTAACATGATGGCTTGTGATCTGTTTACAAAGGTAGCTAGTTAACACTGTTAGCAACATTAGCAGGAGCTAACAAGAAATAAACAGAAATTGGAATCTAAAGAGTGGATGTTCAAAGTTTCTTAAAATATCATTTTAAATTTGAGAAAATGTTTTGATTCTGTAAACAGTTTCACCGCTAGTGCTTTTCTTTCGGGTTAGCACCTAGCAGATAGCCGCACAAACACCTGAATCGATCTCTGGTCTGCTTGGTGTTCAAATCTGCGTTTGAACCGCACCAGAGTGGAAATGAACTTTGATTCAGTTCAAATGCAGATGTGAACGCCAAGTGGACTGGAGACCGCTCCAAAAGCAAGGAAGCAGACAACAGTACAGTGCATTCTGGGTAAAAACAACCAGAACAAATATGTTAGCTTGTGGAGTTTAGCCAAAGGCTAAAGAGAAATCCTCCAACTGCTGAAATCTGACACCTCTCCAGTTTTGTTTCAATTTGGGGGAAGAAGGAAGCTGCACTGTGTCTTCAGAAGTTTTCATGTCGTTTTCTTCAACGGCTCCCCCTACAGGCGAGGAGGGGAACAGGTTGGACCGCAGCAGCTGCAACTTTGGTCCCAATAGAACCGAATCTACCGAACTATCAGGTGGTAAAACAAGAGAAATACACTGAGAATACAAGAAATGAAACAAACGCTAAATATAAAAAGTTGTGCACAGAAGAGAAAAGAACCAAACAAAACTAAGATCAACTCAAACGAACAATGAAATGTCCTCACATACGTGACCATCTCAGGCTGCATGACAATCCAGAGCATGTAATCTGCAGCTGTGTCACAGTAAATAGCTTAGCATGCTTTTGACCCTAAAGGCCTCTGGCTAATTTTTCACCTCATTGGCCTGGGCAGATGTAAAAACTGGGACACTGAGGACAAAGGAGGCCTGTGTTCACATCCCCGGCAGGAAGGAACGGGCCGGTGGGAAGGATGCAGGCGGCGCCGCATCATCGGAACGCGCTGCTACGCCGCGCATTCAGGCTGCAAGACGATTAGTGACATGAACAGAAAGGGCAGCGATTCACCAGGGTTATTCCACCAATGTGAGGAATTATTTAACTGCACACGTATGAGGACAGAGGGACGACGATGAGAGACACTGCAAAATGAAAATGACTTTAATCTCAGAATTCTTACTTTTCTCAGAAATTTGAATTTTGTCAGAATAATTACTTCTTCTTAGAATTATGACTTTTTCAGAAACTACTTTTTTCCATAAACTAATATCTTTTTTCTGGGAATTCTGACTTTTCTCAATGTCTTTTCAGAATTTTAATGTTAATATCAAAATTATGACTTTAGAATTCTCAAATTTTCTAAAACATTTAACATTTTTCTCATTATCATACCTTTTCCTCATAATTCTGACCTTTTCCAAAATTTAACTTTTCTTTGAATTCTTTTTAGCTAAGAATAGATTTCTTCTCCATAAATCTGATTTATTCTCAGAATTTTTAATTTTTTTTCCTCAGAATTCTTAATTTTTCTCAGAAATTGTATTTTATTTGATTTTCCCCTCAGAGTAATGACATTTTTTTCCTCTGAATTCTGAGTTTCCTCAGAGTTTGGTTATTTTTCTTTAAATTTTCTTTTCTTTCTGATTAAAGTCAGAATTTTGAGGGAAAACGTTTTTCGCCAGTGGTTCTCATCCTCTAAGGTCTGCAGAAGTAACCAGCTACTTTTACTTGGTTACTTTTACGTGTCCATTTTCTTGGACAGATACTGTTTCCTCTTGAATAATCGCGTCTTTCTGCGAACTCTCCCTCCTCAGTGTTGATGTCTGGATTCTGTTTCTCTTCCTCTTTTCTCTCTCAGAAACAGAGGAAGTTTCTGCTCCAGGTTTTCTCATCGGTATTCAATGTGCATCTCACTGCCAGCATCTCATCACCACGTTTTTTTATGACCAGAAGAATCGGGGGAAAGGTCCAAAGGTTCTTCATCCCAGCATTCACAGGCAGGCAGGATATTTCGGGATTAGGATTTAATTCCTTCCAGCACATCTGGGTTATCGGACCAGATGCGCATTGGATTATGGACCTAAAGTGGCGCTTCTGCCGTAAAACCCACACATGCTTCTGTGTTTATATTTACATCCTGACCGGAAAGAGGAGAGAGAGAGAGAAAGGCGGGAAGAAGAAGCCTGTGTTGCTCAGTTCCCATGGCTACATGTATGGTGGATGTGGACAAACATGGCCGCCGTCAGGTTTTCCAGATGGTGACGGACCGAACCGACAGAAACCGGACCTGAACCGGTTCTGATCTCCAGGCTGATTGGAAACTCATTGAGCAGAGAACGTGGAGCTTCGTGTTTTAAATCCTAAATGTCATTTTAAATTAAATATCTACTTTACAAACTATATGTTCATTAGAAAACATTTAGTTAGCTCCATAAATATTAGGTTTGAAGTTAAATATTTAGTTCCAAACTAGATGTTAGTTAATAAACTATTTAGTTTGAAACAAAAATATTTAGTAACCAAGATAAATATTTAGATTAAATATTTAACAACCGAGCTAAATATTTATTTTGCAAAGAAATATATAGTTTGAACCTAAATATTTAGTAAACTACATGTTTAGCACCAAAAGCTATAATTGATCTACAAAGTTGATATTTAGCAGAAATGTGAATATTGTGTTAAACATTTATGGATTTTATTCTTCAATATTTCACTGTTATCTGAATATATTGTGGTTTATTTATTGCTCAGAAAAAGTGAGCAGATTTAAGATTAATTTCCAGTGTGAAAATATGTTAATGTCTATTTATTCTTTTGGAAATATTAATCTTTTTAGGAACAATAAATAAGGTAAAAAAATACATTTGAGATATTTCATTCTGTTGTCTGCTGATTCACAAATGTAGGTAAAAAAAATCATCCATCCAACATAATGCAATGTGCAGATGAGTCACATCAGTCCTGTTTCTACGTTTTCTGCTTACAGATAAAATCAAACAGGAAATCTCAGTTTGCTGAGAACAATTTCACAGCTGAGCACATTAAGCGGCAGGAAGTCCAGACCATTTGATGCCGTTAGCGCAGCATGAAATGCATCATCCTGGGTGAACGGCGGAGCATCTTCAGCATGGGAAGAAGAAAATGGTCCCCAGCTGCAGCTGCAAATAAAGACCAGAACCAGCTTGCTGTAGCTGCGGTCCATGTGAAAAATGTCTTATTTCCAATCTGCTAATGAAAGGTACATTTTTAAATCAATATTAAGGAATTATTGACTTTAAAAAGCTCCTGTAACTTACTGAAAATTTGTTTTGTCTTATTTTTAGTAAGATTTTGTGTTTTTGCAGAATAACCAAATCAGTTCATCTCACTTCGTGCTCTGCAGACGCTCTGTCTGTACTGATGAAGATTCTCTCGCAGCATTCATCCTCCATCTTTTCTAATGCTTATTTTTGAGAAACAATTCAAAACGCTTCACAAAAATCAGTTTCTGCTTCTTTAAGACAACCTGTGATGCAAAATTTGCATTTTGCACATTTTTGTTCGTCCATTTAGGATTCTGCTGCTTCTAACGCTTAAAAAAAGTGGAAAAAAAATAATTAAATGATTTTTGGTGTCTGGAAAATGAGCCGTTTCAAAACCCTCTTGAAAGTTGCTTAGCAACCCGAGCAGAGGTCCGTCTGTTACCTAGCAACCAGAGTTTGAGCTCCAGCATGTTTTGTTCGTCTGGCTTTATGTGCTGTACAATGGCTGCTGGAAAAGACAAAGTGCTTTCTTGTTGGCTCACCATCCAGAAATCTTTTGCTGAACACTTGCCGGTTGTGCAGGAGGCTCCACATCTGCTTTTCAAAGATGTTGGCAGCCATTTTCATGTGCGTTTACACGTTGCGGCGTGGTCAGCAGCAGCTTATTTGGATTTAAAGTGACAAAACACCTCAAAACAAGCAAAACTGATCATAAGGCCTTTGAATAGGCCGTAGCTCCATCCTCAGCTGTTCAAGGAAACATTTTGGGTCACCTTTAAAGATCTGAACTCGGCTCCTGTTCTCTGCGTCTTTCTTGAGTTCTGTTTGATCCGAAGCAGCCATTACCTTTCATCTTCATCCTGCCGCTCCTCTTCCCTCAGCTTCATCGATTCTGCCCAGACGGGGCCGGGACGGTGCTCCCCGCGGGGCAGTCTGGGTAATAAATCTCCCTCCTGTCTGCATGTAGAGAGGCTCCTCCTGGGAAGATCTCGGCCTACTTTCCATCCAGGCTAAAATATCCGCAGAATGAAAAGGAAAAGTGGGCCAAAAAAAGAGCAAGGAGGTGAAACTGAGTAATGAGTGACTTTGCTAAAATCTGGTCGGGTCTTTCATCAGCCTCAATGTTTTCACATCCAAGTCTCACTTATGCCAATTTAAAGGTGCAGAAACTGAATGATTTCTTTTCACAAACTGTTTTTCTTTGATGCAAAATGAAACAATAGATCATAAATGAACCGTTCCCAGAATGTTTGTGGCTGAAGCCGCAGTTTCTCTTCGCCCTTTAATTTTCTCTGAGGTTTCGTCTCTTTGTTCTTGGATTCTTTGAAACAAGTTTCATCTGCCAAATACACAGAACATGCAGAAGAAGGAGTTCCTGTGGTGGAAAGAATCAGCCACTCATCATCAATTCAGAGTCTGATTTTTACTTATTTTGATCTTAAAAGGGCAGCATTCAGTAAAATTTATCTTTCCATCGTGTTTTTATGTTTTTCCCTCCTCAAAACCAAACCTGGAGTGTTGCCTCCAGCTTCTGTGTGTCTTTTACGTTCATGTGTGATTTTATACTTCAATCGTGTTCGAAATAAATAAACAAAAAACAAAGTAATTTAAAATGTGTTGAAACTTTATATCTGGGGAACTTTATGCTCAAAAACATCATCCACAACCATCTCAACAGAGAATTTGGTTGATTTGACCTTTGAAGGCCAGATTTCAGAAGAAACATTAACAATCCAAATTATACTTTTGTATTTTTATAATAGATAATCTTCAGGGAAAGTAGTGAGCTTCCTGTCTGAACAACAGGTGACAACATTTATTTGACAAATTCCAGCTGGAAAGGATTTGTTTCGTCAGTAAACAAACAATTTTCCATTTCCATGATGCTGACAGAACCAATCTGAGGATCCATCGTTACTCCTGGGATTGGAACCGACTTCCTGTTTTACGCCGTCATAAAGTCAGAGACATGACTTTAAAAATGAACTGGCAGGCAGAACAGAAAGACATCTGCTCTTTAGCTTTATTACATCATTTCTATGATGCAAATCTTTTGGGCCAATCAAACTACTGATGTAAAACATATCAGATCATCGCTGGAGGAGGGAAGCAGCCAGGATCAGCTCGCTAAAGCTAACAGTTACTGATGACGGAGATCCACATGCCATGAATTTCTGTTTTTTTCTTTTAGCATTTCTGGTGAAAGATTTCTGTGAACGTCTCCTGGGCCAAAACACGACAGCTGCGGCGAAAATTAGGTCATGAAAATAAAGTCAGAGCAGAATGGCGCCTCGTGTGGCATCAGTGAGGAATGCGACGACGTGAAAAATCAAAACTGATTGGAAGATTTTGCTTCGGGCCGTTAAACTGCTGAACCTGTCATATCGGCTTTTCCCTCTGATGACAGCGCCGTTTGTAAAGTCAAACAGTAAAATGTCAACAGCAACACTTTGGTTTATTTGGTCAGTTAGAGAAAAATGGCTGCTATTCCAAGCTAAATATTTAGTTCACCAAGTTAAATTAAACATTTAGAGAGAAGATTAGTGAGACTCACTAAATATTTAGGTGATTAGCTAAAGTTTTAGATTACTAGTTATATACATAAATATGTTAAGCATTTAATTTGGAAAAATTTATAATTAAAGTGGAACTAAATACTTAGTTTGTAAATGAACAACCTAAATATATAGGTTGATATTTAGCTTTATAACTAAGCATTTAGCTATAATTCTAAATACTTAGTGTAAGTATTTTACTTGTAAAGTATTTTACGTGGATTATGAATATTTAGTTGGACTAAATATTTAATTTGGAGCTACATTTAGTTTGTTAACTAGCAACAAGAGGCCAGAAGGCGAACGTGACAACTAAATATTTATGTTGCTAACTAAATATTTAGCAAACAAGCAAAATATTTAATTAGCAGGCTAATCAAATATTAGCTTGGTAGCTATAATTAAAGTTGGTAAAGTTAGCAATTTAAAGTGTAACTAAATATTTATTTTTGGAGTTATAAATTTCATCTAAACATTTTTGCTTGTGAATTAAATGTGTAGTTTGTAACTATGGCATTAATATGACTTTGAAAACTGAACACCCAGTTGTATTTTTTCTCTTTGTCAAACTAAATAAACCAAAATTATAACTGTTAATATTTGACTGAATAACTTTACGAACAGATGGGAGACGTGCAGAGGGACTCGTTCTGGCTGTCGGACAGATTTTCCCATTTTCACCTTCCATGTCGGCTCTTCCAGCAGCTGCAGGCAGGAGTCTTTCCGCCTGAATGTCTCGTCATAATTAAAAATGGGATTTATCGTCCAGAGAGCAACAACTTCTCAGGCCTCATTAACATTTAATGTTTATTTTCTGGAAATTACATAAGACAATATGAATGTAAAACGCCACGAACAACGGAAAGAAACAAACGTGACTTGTGCTTTTTTCCCCAGACGATTCACTTCCACTGTGGGTAAAAGTCCCAGTGTTCCCATTTCGTCCCCCAGTTGCCCACTGGGACTGGGCCACGCTGATGCGCCACGTATGAGACGGCAACACAATTAGCCCAAAACGCCTCCTTCCTCCCAGAGGTGTCTCCTCCCTCAGCGAGTTATTTTTGACTTCCTGGCTAATGACGGCGTCCTCTGGGGAACAAAGGAAGACAACCCGCTTTGTGGGGAGCCCTTTGCTGAAACTCCCATCCAGTGACATTTTGTTTTCCTTTTCCACCTTACGGCAAAAGTCCAACCTGATCCGAGCGTTTTGGTTTGGAGAAGAAACCAAAGATCCAGCTGAAGAATCATCTTTTCTTACAAAGAATTAAAACCAAACCACAAGCAGCCAATTTTACCCTCAACTCAATAAAACTGTTACCTGACTAACAAATGATCAACTTATAATTGATTATCATGAAGTAATAATGCATGACTGCATTAAATTGGCCCCATTCGACCAGCTGATGACGTCCAAACGTTTCAGGACGGCGTTAAAAACAACAACAAACTTTTTAGTAGGTTTGTTTTTGCAAAAACTATTTTTTTGTTTTTTTCATTTTTACCTGAAGCTATAGTGTCAAAACAACATTACTGTTCATCGCGGTGCCGTGTGGACGGTTTATAGTTATTGATGATTTAGTCCCACTAATCGGATCTTTACCGGGTGAAATGCGGGTTTACGTTCCCCTACTTTACGTTCTCCGATGTTATAGGTTGTGGTTATTGGTGAGGATATGTGATGAAGGTCAAGAGGTGGGAATACTTCTTCAGTTTTCTGTGGTCATTTCCATGGTAACCTGAGCGATGATTATCCAATCAGAGCCGCCTAACGAGTCGTTGTAAGTTCGTTCAGAGCGACTGTGATTCCCATCCACACGTTTCTGACTGATTGCAACGTTTTGGTGTTTCTGATCGTTTCACCACCCAACACGCCGTTCATGTTTGATTAAAATCATCGCTGAACATCTTCACACGTTCTGCTTGCGTGATGCGGCTGATTATTTATTTACAGGTTTGCTGCAGCAGCAACCGTCCCAGCAGAGGGAAACCAGCCGCTTCATGCCTGCAGGAGGAAGACGACGAAAATATTTCCTTTAAACGTCAAACCAACAGCAACTTTTGCACTCAGTTCACTGCTTGTCTGTATTTTCTGAAAGGTTCTGTGCTCACATTACATGAATTGAACTATGTGTGTCATTTGTACAGTTACACAATAAAAAAAATGATTGCAATATTTAATGAAGCCTCTCAGAGAAAGATAAAAATATAGCTAGTAAGTTAAATATTTAGTTATGGAGCTAATTATTTATCTAGAAACCTAAATATTGAGTCTGCAAGCTTAAAATTTAGCTAGCAGCCTATAAATTTAATTAGGAGGTTTTATATTTAGTCAGTGAGCTTAAACTTAGCTAGCAACCAAATCACTTAGCTTGTGGGATAATTTATGCTTTAAAAGTGTGCTAAAAGAAGTTAGCCTGTCAGTAAAGCTTTTCAAGTCTGAAATAAAATCTCAGGGCTAAACATGTAGCTGCAGTATGCTAATGTTAGCATCCACAGTCCAGATTTCTAAGGTTTCATAATCAGGGACCAACAGAAGGCAGTAGAACCAGGATAACAAATTAAAAACAATAAATATCTTTGCTGTTGGGCTCATGTATAATTAATTAATAATTAAGCTGAATGAATTGAAAATTTTGCTTATTTTGACTAAAATGTATTAATTAATCACAAACTGCACAATTAACTCACTTAAAATTTATTTTTTAAAATAATTATCTTGTAAATAACATCTGGATCGCATAATCGGGTCAGTAAGAAGAAAATTTTCCCAATCAGCTGCAATCAATGCATTTATGTTTCACCTGTAAACGACCTGGAGCAGCGCTGCAGTCGCTGTGTGTGTGTGTGTGTGTGTGTGTGTGTGTGTGTGAGTGAGTCATTACGTCACTGCTGATCTCTCCATGCAGCTTCACATCTGGTTTGTTCCCTCGGTGTTTCCTGAAAATGGGTCAGGCAGGACCGGGAAGATGGAGACCACGGCTGGGCCCGGGTCGCTGCACACAGACACATCTGGGAAATCAATCATGAGCGACAGATCCACATTCAGGTGCCGTGTGTGTGTGTGTGTGTGTGTGTGTGTGTGTTCAGGGCAGAATGCTTAATAGGAAGCAGAATCCATTATTGTTTACTCACCTTCAGGATTACGTCTTCATAATCGCCTCGCTCAGCCGCCTAACTTAATTAATTTGACTCTTCATGAATTTGCATATAGACTAAAATATGCGTCAATATTTAATTCGTCTTATGTGTCAAACTGCAGGCATGGGGGCTGAATCCGGCCCGCCGGAGCTTCTTTTGCGGCCCATGGGCTCCAGAGATAAACATGAACAGAGCCTGCTGGACAATGTGCTTAAACATTATTTTATCCAATTAAAACTGTCCCTCCTGTTGGTCATGGCTACACAACAATGGAAATCTACACAAAGTCAACAAATCCCCGCATTTTGTAAATTAATATTATGGGAATAAAGTCGTAAAATTACAAGAATTAAGTTATAACATTAAAGAACTAAGTATTTAAAAAACCTAAAATAAAGTTCAAATAATGAGAATGAAGTCATAATTGTTCTAGAATCCATTGCAGTTTATTGGAAGTTTCATACAAAGATGGTCAAAATATTGAGTTAAATTGATACCAACTCCTAACAGTAGGGGGCAGTATTTCTGACTTGTAACAACTTTAGTTACAATCAGCCTGTAATCCATAACAATGGTCACATTTACCATCATAATGAACACGAATGTTTCTAAATTAGTTTAGCAAAAACTTCAATTTTTATTGAAAAAGATAAAAATCAAAATCTCAGAGGGACTGAAAAAATGTTCAGTATTATTTAATTCTAATGTTTCAACAGATTATCGATGAGTTTTATCAATACATTCTGGCACAACCTTTCAGAGCATTTATTGCTCTGATTTGTGCCAGAATGACGGTGGGTTTGTGTTAAGCAACGCGCAGCGGCGTCTTCCCTCTGCAGACGTGTTTCATATTTATGGCGGCTCGTCCAGGAAGTGACAGATGGCTCTTCCTCACAGCTTTTCCTTCGCATGCCTGACAGAAAACACGTCGCTGCTGCTGGGAAAACACAGGAAGCAGAACATGCAGCACAACCAAACACAAACCATCAGTTTCATTTTAGACTTTTCTCATTTTAGACGGACTGGAAACTCATTTTGCAAAGAAATAAAGAGCTAAGGTGAATCAGTGAGTCCGTTTTCCGTCCCTGGTGAGCGGATGTGGAGTATTTTTGGTTTTCTTTTAATAACTGGTGGTTTAGAGGAGATCCGTTGCTGGCAGACCGGTGCGTCTCTGACGCTGGTCGTGATGCAAAAGCCCCAGCGGATCCTAAATGAGCGATCCAGCATCTTTCAGCAGCAGAAACTCACTGCAGGGTTGCCAGGTTGGACGGGTTTCCACCCAATCGGGCTGTTAAGATTGACGCGGCTTTTCAAAAATGTTTGGCGGGTTTTAGAAAGTGTTGATTGGAAAATTCTGTCAAAATAGTATGACAGAGTATAAATAGTAAAAATCGAGTTTAAATTCATAATTTGAGAATAAAGTGGTTTAAGTCAAAATAATGCATCAATAAATTTGAAGTATTGTGAGAAAAAAGTTGAATGAGAATAAAATCAAAATAATCTCTGAAATTGTAACATCATGAGAATAAAGTTATGCAAGAATAGTGTTGAAATATTGCAAGAAAAAAGTCATAAAATGACCATTTCATTCCGATAATATTGTGACATTCCCTAAATGCCATAATTGGACGACAGCGCCGGGCATTCTGGGTAAATACAACCAAAGCTAACGTGCTAGCCTAGCACTAGCAGCAGAAATGGCTGGTGGTCATTAGCCACAGACTACAGAGAAATTAGTTGGGAGGATTTCCTGTTGTGTTTGGGCTCGCAGTTATTAATAACAGATTAATAAGTGAATGTTTCTTCTTTTGCAGTTTCAGGTCTTTTCTCTGTTCACTCACTCAGAGGCCGGATCTTCTCGTTGCCATTTTTCTTTTAAGATAAGACGAGCAATTAATGAGTCGAGTCCCAGAGCCGCAATTACTGAGCATCAATCAGTCCAGGCGCCGCTCGCCCTCAGCAACATGGCTGCTTATGTGATGATGCCCTCCTAATGTCATCACGTCCAGGAACTGTGTAATATGTGGTGATAAATTTATTTTCTGCGTATCGAGTGAAGGAGGCAGTCAGCCAAGCGAACATGCTTTCCCTACACGGTTCTGTTTTTACATCAATTCTTGCAGAAAAATTCTTGCTTCTTTAACTTTTCCACTTTGTAACCATGAACTTCTATGGAGCGAAATTGGTGCCCAGATGTTTGTTGAAACCTTGAGTTTGAAAAGAAGTTTTAAAAAATGTATATTTTCAGTTTACATTTTTTCTAAAACTTTTATTTCAGTTCCAAATCTTTTTTTAAGTTTGTAAATGATAAAATCTCTTCAGTAACGTAACAAACCCCCTGCTGTGTAAAATTAAAATGGAAAGTGAGATAAATGTGTCCGGATTCTCTAAACATAAATTATAATCATGTATTCAGAATCTGATGAAACTGTTTCTCCTTAACTTCCTGTCTTTTCCCCCCCGACGCTCCTGAAACCCAAACGAATCTCCCAAACAACCTTTAGTGGGTTTGACGTCGACGCAGACGCGTTCATGTGAGCAGGTTGTGTCGTCCCCAGGAGGGAAACAAGGCGGTGCAAAGCATGATGGGAAAGAGACAAAGAGAGGGAAGGTGGCACAGCAAGACGACGGCTGATTTACCACAAGCATTTCAAATTAAAGTCACGGTCAGAAAGCAGATGCACCAGAATAACCTGAACTGATCAGGAACTGAGATCAGATGTGATTATACACTGAAAAACATTTCTGTTGGAATAAAAGGCCGTAAATCTGCAGCTGCACTCTAAACATGAAAATGTTGAAGGCAGAAAGCAAAACTCTGGAGTCACAGACCTGCCCTGATGAGACGGATCAGAAAAAAACTGCAGAGTCATGATTATTATTTTCTGATATTTATGCAAGAAAACAATTAACTGCATTTCAAACAAAATTTCATATTAAATCTTTAGTTTGAAGCCAAATAATTGGCATGCTAACTAAGTTCAAAGCTAAATATTTACTAACTAGCAGAAATGGCTCATGGTCATTAGCCACAGACTAAAGAGAAATTAGTTGACCTAGAACCTAGCTTACTAAATAAGCTAGGTTCTTTAGCGAGCTAACTATATTGGCTACATATTTAGCCGGCTAACTAAATACTTCATTTGAAGCTAAATTTTAGTTCAAAGCTAAATATTTAGCTTACTAACAAACTATTTAGCTCCAAACTAAATATTGAGTTAAATATTTAGCTGGTGAAGTTGGGACTTTGGACACTTTACTGATCCAGTGGCGTTTAGAGAAATTTCCTCCTGATTGCTGCAAATTGGATACAATCTTCTGGTTTCTTTACAAAACCTTCCTTTCAGTTTGAATAATGAACTGATTCCTTGTCACCATTTTGAATCTGATTGTATTGATTATATCCCCGTAAATTAATTAGATGTTTTGTATTTGTTGTGACTCGGCGCCACATAAACTAACTGAACCGATTTGAATTAGACCCAACAGGCTACCTGAACCAGCAAATGAAGTTTCGTCTGCAACATTTTCCACCTTTAATCAAAATCATGTTGCGCTCGGTGTGATTTTGCTCAGTGGCGATGATTTCAGCCGATAATGAGGAGGCTGATGGCAGAAACGGCGCGGCGGGGCGCCTCCACATCAGCCTGAAGACGCTCATGAAGGCAGCATGAAAACACAATTATCAGATTTCCTGAACTGTCCTGGGCTAATCAGCGGAGCGGCTCAGATTAACGGCTGGGATTAAAACCAGCCAACACGGGAGACAAGAAAACATTATTATGGGAAATGCTAATGTAGCATGTTGCTTCTTTCACTCATGTTAGAAAAAAGAACACATTTCCAAAAGTATTCATACCCACTCATTTAAAACACTTTTTAACATTTTATTCTTCTTGTAACTTAGATTTAATTTTAATTGTTGTGCAAAAATGTAAAGTGCAGGATGCAGTTTGTAAAGTTACACAGTTAAAAATGAACAGTAATATCTCGCCTTATTTAACCCAAAATAAGAGGGAGAGTTTCAAACTAGCTTATCTTGCTAACTAAATACTTTGCTTGGATTTATAGCAATATGAATCCAAGCTAACTAGTTATAGATTTAACTAGTTAGTTTACCATTTAGTTTGTAAACTTCCAGGCTGAATATTTACCAACTTTAGCTAAAAGTTAGTTTGCCATCTATTCAAACTAAATGGTTACTTAACTAAATCCTAAGAGCAGCTGGAGGAAACCGACCGTCCAGAGGGCCAACCACCCCGAACATGCAGCCTGAGACATTATAGACGCTTACGTCAAGGCAGATTCATGGGTTACAATGGCCTAGTCAAAGTCCAGATCTTAGTCTGGGAATCAATGACGAGACCTACAACTTGCTGTTCTGAGGACACAAAGCAATCTGAGAGCTTATTTTGCTCAGAATGGACAAAAGTCAACATTTCCCAAAGTAAACGCCTGAAGAGGTGTGAATACTTTTCCAAGCAGATTTATGCGAAGCAGCAAGATGGCTGAACGTTTGGTCTTCGGCGGCTGCATGAATAAAACACGCGGCTGCGTCTGAGTGGATGAGGGAAAGCAGCAATTAGAGGACAAATGTTGATAAAGTGTGCAGCGATGCTATCAGGGAGAAAAGCTGAGCTGTAATTACGATGAAAGTTATCGGCTGTGTGTCTGTCAGAGCCGCCACGCCGCCGCCGCCTTATCATCGCAGCAGTCAGGGAACGAATCTGAGCCGGGCAGAAATGAGTCTCACAGCAGACAATACCTCTGATTACCTTCATCACGCCGCTCCCATCACGCCGCCGCCGCGGCGCAGGGCAGACGACACGTTCCGGGCGCATTCAGTTTGCTGCTACGCAACCAGATCCAGTTTTCACCTTATCGCTGCTGCTTCATGAGGCTTGAACGGGACAGACAAATCACTTTCCACATGGTTTTATATGTCCATTTGAGTTTCCACTGACTCTAAAAACAGCCAAACTCTTAAAACAACAGATCTAGCTTTTGCTTTTTGGTGTCTGGAAAATGAGCCGTTCCAAAAACCTCTCAAATGTTGAGTCACAATTGATGGGCACTGCACAGTTACCTAGCAACCCCAGCCCCGTCTGTTACCTAGCAACCCATTAGTTCTGCAAGAGGAACTCCAGCACATTTGGTCAGCTGGATTTACTGCGCTCTACCATGACTAGTATTACAGACATCCTAACAAGAAATAAAAAATACAAAACTTACAAAAAAAGAAAACAAGAATAGTCATAATAAAGTCGCAGTCGCACGGCTTTATTCTCGTAATTCTTTTTTTTCTTAACTTGGCTAATACTCTCTCACACAGTACAATGGCTGCTGGAAAAGACAAAGTGTTTCGTTGTCTTATCCAGAAACCACTTGGTGCAATCTTGTTTTTTTGGAGGCTCAACTTCTGCTTTTCAAAGATGTATGAATGTATAATGGCGCAACTGTTTGAAGCCATTTCCAAGTGTGAGTTGGAGGGGGCGTGGCCAGCAGCTTATAGTTGGAGGGGGCGTGGCCAGCAGCTTATAGTTGGAGGGGGCGTGGCCAATAACTGCTTATAGTTGGAGGGGGCGTGGCCAGCAGCTTATAGTTGGAGGGGGCGTGGCCAATAACTGCTTATAGTTGGAGGGGGCGTGACCAACGGCAGCTTATAGTTGGAGGGGGCGTGGCCAACAGCAGCTTATAGTTGGAGGGGGCGTGGCCAATAACAGCTTATAGTTGGAGGGGGCGTGGCCAGCAGCAGCTTATAGTTGGAGGGGGCGTGACCAACGGCAGCTTATAGTTGGAGAGGGCGTGGCCAATAACTGCTTATAGTTGGAGAGGGCGTGGCCAATAACTGCTTATAGTTGGAGAGGGCGTGGCCAGCAGCAGCTTATTTGAATTTAAGGTGACAGGACGCCCTAAAACAGCTCAAAATAAGCAGAATAATCTTGTGCAAAAACAGCTCATGAATATGCTTTGTATAGACCATTGATCTATCCCAACATGCTTAATGAAAGAGGATTGGGTCACTTTTAGGTTTCTGCTGGTGGTTGTCCGAACTCCAGTGTCTGCCCTGGCGTTTCTTTAGACAGATGTGTGCTAGCTGCGCCGAGGCTCCAGTGGGAGAACTCAAACAGGCCAAAGTACTTTACGAATGATTAAAGTTTAAACTGCTTCCTGTCGGGCTGCAAACTGGCTTTTAAAAACACGCTCACGCTCTGGGAAATCCAATCAAACGAAGCACCATCAGCGTTGCGTAACGAGCTGAAAACAGAACGATTGTGACTGAATCACGGGGATGTGAACCTAAAAAGCAGAGGGAGTCGCTTCTGCAGAAGCTGCTGTGGTTTATATTTCCATTCTGCTCTCTGCAGGATTCTCAGGTTGCATTTTTCTGGCCCCCTGGGATCCGAATGTACGGCCAGATCGAAAACAGATTGCAGTAGGTGGAGTTGCATCTCTTTCCAAACTCTTCTTCTCATGTAACTGGCAGCCTGGACAACTTATGCAATCAATAGGTGAAAGGTTTTGTTCTCATTGTTCTCCTGTAGAGGAGAAAATTCCAGGCAGGATATTATATAAACACACAGCATGATGAATACAGGACTTTGTCACAGCATTTTTATTATGGATGTTTTTCCTCACAGATTTGTTTTTTTTTTGTTGTTGTCAAATTTAAAGGTTTTATTTCCACAAACATATTTTAAATCCAAATAGTTCCAAACACGTGATAAAACAATAATTCCCTCCGTGTTAAACCATGAATTGCATTGAAGTAGCAATCTGATTGCTGCTTCTTAAATCAATAAATCAGTTCTCTGTCTGACATAGATCTGAAACAGCAACACATCAGTCTCACCTAAACATTTAAAGTGCAGTTAAATGCTAAATCAAAATTTATTTTGCAGATAAACTTTATAAATTGGTTCCTAAGAGCCAATTTCTAGAGTGCAAATGTTGATTTGTTTAGTTCTGTAATATTTCATCTAAAATCAAATCAGTTATCGCCATAAATGTCTCCAAAAACACAGGAAACACGTGATGGAATCGTGACTTTAGCTAAAAATCCTGAAGGAACTTATTATGATCTTAAGCCTTTTTAAAAGACATGAAGGTTTTGTAGTGGCCTAGTCAAAGTCCAGACATAAACCTGCCACTGGCTTAAGGAGGCGATTACTTATCCACATAAAAACCAGGTCGTTTAGAATTTTTCTTATTTAATAAATAAATCAACAAACTTCACTCTGAATTTCTTCAGGTTAATAGGAAAAAAACTATTTAATGTTAAAGGAATTTAATGAACGATAAAGACATCCGATTCCATGAGGATGACGGTTTGATTAAGGAAGCTGTTTTTCTTCACAAACATTACATCCCTCATTTTAGCTCCACTTTCAAAACAACAAAAACCCTTTAGAAAATCTCGTCACGCTGAGATAATTACACCAATAAACTCGCTGCTCTGCAAACTGAACTTGGAGAAAGTGGGATTTAGGATTAAAGCTTTTAGGGCAATTTTCTAGCATATCTGATTGGTTCTCAGCAGTGGACATTGGCTGCAGCAGTGGCGTCTTCTGTAATGAACCTCCATATGCTACATGTCTGTTGAGAAACGCGCTTCCCTGCAGGGAGAGATTCTTCAAAAAAATGCTTTCTTTGTTTGTTTTTGAAGAGTTCAGGGAAATAGTTTGGTTTCACTTTCCATATTTGTATGTAAAGATACATAAATTATGTATCTTTACTACATGTTTTAGCCTGATTAAGAATAAAAAAATGAATAAAATTGTATCGTTCTTGGTTTGCAGGTAGGGCCACAAATTTCCCTGGGGCTCTTTGGATACCATTGATGCAGGTAGCTAACAGCAGCTAACAGTTTTTAAACACATTCAGTCAAAAGTTGCTGAGGCTAACATGAAGCATAAGAACATCTGGATTAAGGGAAACTGAACCGTTAAATCAGAAACAACTGTTGAAACAAGCTAATGTGATCGGCGCCTGTGTTCCTGTTTACTATGTTCGCTAGAGCTAACGCCATTAGCAGAAGCTAACGTAAACTCAAAATAAATTATAGACATTTAATGAGACAACACACCATTCTGATATATTTGAGAAATATTTTGATCCCGGTGCTAACCGCAAATAGCTTGAATTAGCTCCTCACTGCTAACGGTCTCCGTCTGTGTTAGCATTTTCTAGCCGTAGCGGCACAAACACCGTGCTGCTATGGCTTTCGGCCGATTCTTCATCCGTTTGGTCCTTATTTTCATTCCTCTCGTCAGTTCTGCAGTCTAAACGCGCTCCAGTTCAAATTGAAAGAACTAAACTTTACTTATTTCGCAAAAATTATTTTTGTGGCTGGACCAAACTAGCACTGTAGTGATTAGCATGCATAATTTACCCAGGATGCATTGCAGCGTAAGCGACATGGCACCGTTATTTACGAGACTTGTTAATTCTTATTGTAGCATTTTCTGGATCAAACGTTTTAGCATTAAGGTGCAAGTTTACTGTTGTAATTTTTTATTCAATTTGCGAATGAAAAAAGTTTCTGTGCTGCTAATTAATGGAACTGTTATTAAACTACAAAAATGGCTGAATTGATACACAGCAGGTTCATTTAAAGGTTTTTTTATGTACATTTTGGTGTCAGAAACAGCAAAATTGCTCTGTAAATGTTATAAATTTTACATTAAAAAACAATTTACAAAATATTTTGGATTAGTTTTTGTTGTGCTGCTTACAGAGGATCAATCCTGCTTTTAATAATCTGAAAATGTATTAATTTGACTTATTTACATTTGTGTGAGTCGTTATTTGCCTCTGTTTAATTAACAAAGCTTCCTGCTGTTGAAAGCTTTTCTCCTCCTGTTTCTTCTCAGTAATTAACTGGCTGCACTATGACTTTGAAAATAACTATTTCTTTGGTATTGTTTTAAACAAATACTTTGTTTTCACCTCTGCCAGGAATTATAAACGTCATTTAATCTGATCAAAGTGAATTAATCAAAGTGTATTTGTCAGTCCACCTATATTATAAATGTGTTTGCTTTGATGATGTGTTGAAACTAAGCTGAGCTGAATTAATTATATTAAATAATGTGTGCTAGTCTGTATTTTCACAATTGAATGATCTACATTTTCTTCTTTTCTATGCAGCTTTGACTAAAATAAGTCGTCACTTCATTTCCTCTTCTATCACCGACACAAAGCGTTCAGATTGGCACATTTAGCAGCATGAAAAACGTCCTCTGAGCTGCCGGGTTTGCAGAGCATCTCATCTTTTTTCATGATGCATTATCTTTGACAGCGAGTGGAAGCTCTCTCTGCAGGCCTCCTGCTCACTTCCTCAAATCATTGTTGCTCCACTGTTTTTATTTTTTAACGACAGAACATGCAGTCATATCCTGTCACCAGCCAAGCTGTTTAATTGAGATTACCCAGGCAACAGAAGCGCATGCATCTCCACCAGATGCAATAAAAACTAAAAACACTTGACACTGCGAGGAACTTGTTGTAATCACTTCGGCAACACGGTGAAACTTCTAGGCTTTTTTGATTTTTCTTTTCTTTCATTCATGGTGGCGAGTGGAGGATGAGTCAGTCGGTCGCGACGCCAAAACGCTGCAGAAATACGTTTGAATGTTTTCACCTCATGTTTATTTCCAGACACATCCGAGTCCGTCTCCTTCTCTGAGCCGCGGGGCTGCAAGGCTCGCAAGAAACTCAAAATGTTGTGGCATCAATGCAGACGAGGGCTGCAACTAAAGATGATTCCAGTAATCGATTGTTCTGCCGATTAATCGATTGTTCTGCCGATTAATCGATTGTTCTAACAAATCTGAATTACAAACACTTAGCCAGCAAGCTAAATATTTATCTTACTTGCTAAATATTTAGTTTCCAAACTAAATGTATAGCTTGAAAACTAAATATTTAACTTGCTTATTAAATGTTACTAAATGATTAATATTTAGTGAACATATCCAGCTTTCTAACTAAAATGTAGTTAGTAAGCTAATTAAATTAAATATTCAATATGTAAACAAAACGTATAATTAATTATAATCAAATGTTTAAATATTCAATTTACTTAATAAATATTTCATAAGTCTATCTAGTTTTCTAACTAACATTTTGTTATGAAGTTAAAATATTTAATATGCAAATACTTAATTAGCTTGTTAATTAAATATTTAATAATCAATATAAATATTGCATATTGCTGCTAACAGTTACACTAAACCATGTTCAATATTTAGTTTGAAACTGTGACATGTATAAATGAACTATTTTCCTTTGAACTTTCTATGAATGTTTAGTTTGAAAACTAAACATTTAGTTAGTAAGCCAGATATCTTGTTCACACTCAAATATTTTATTTAGTAAATATTTAGTAAGTCTATTTATCTTGCTAGCTAAAAATAGCTTGTAAACTAAATATTTAGCTTGCTAATGAAATATTTAGTTTGAATCTGACATCTGTAAGTGAATGTCGCCATTTTCTTCTTCCACTCAACATTCTATGAATGCAGAATTTGACCACAGGTTTCTTTGGCTGTGGTTCAGAGCAGAACATGTTCTATAAGAGATTTTAGGCCAATGTTTTGTAACTTTGTAACCTTAGTCGAGACATGATATGTTTGTCATATTACAATAAAGCGAGAAAAAAAAAGCATTTTAATTGAATAATTTCCCACTCTTTGAAAGTTGCTAACACATTGCTACAGAGATTTAAGATCAATGGAGGTGAAATGCAAAGACCAGCAGGGAAGAAAACACCTGAAGCTGTTTTTAGCTAACCCCCTGCTTGACTGTTTTCTCAATAATATAAAATCTATATCTCTCAGCAGGAGCAGTACATGCGCCTCAGACTAATCAGAAAACTGACTGCAGGGTGGTCACCCAACATGGCTGCTCTGGACACATCGATTGGGTATTTCAGACCCATAGCCAGCTGCGAAATGTCAGAGCTATTAGCGAAGGCAGCCTGAGCTCAAAGAAACCACATCCTGCTCGCTTTGTTTCTATTTATAAACTCAAAATGATTCATTTTCTAAATCATCAGGAGAACATTCAGAAAACGGATCAGACGTCTGTCTTCTCGCTGTACATCTTGTTCCTGGTGACAGAAACTCATTACTGCAGATTGAAAGTAAAGACACTTTGATTAAGAGGGATGTTAGCGTAGCGTAGCAGCTTTAATAATATCTGGATAATCTATACCAGAATCCAGCAGGGAGCCGTGCTGCTCACAAGCGCAGCAGCAAGAACATAATTGGTTTTAATTACTGGGTTTTGTTCTCCCTCCATATTGTTCTGTTGCATCACATTTGCTCTGGCTTTCCTCATCGTTCCTTTTTAGTCTCTGTCCTGCTATTATTTTAGTCTTTAAATAGTTTCATTCTGTGGTTCAGTTTGGGCTCCTTCTTCTTTTAACGTCATACAGTTGAATGAGTTAAGTTTCAGCTGCTCTCTGTTCAGCAGCTCCATTATAATAATGGGAAGAGAAACACACTTAGTTTTCTAATTACATACTTAGTTTAAAGCTAAATATTTAATTAGAAAACTAAATTCCCTGCAAAATATTTAGAAAACCAAATACTGAGCTCCAAACAAAATATTTAGCAAGTGACAAGATTTAGCTAGATGACAAGCTAACTTAATTATTTTGTTTGCTAAATATGTAGGTTACAAATACTAAATATATTTAGCTCATTATTTAACAAGATAAATATTTAGAATACTAGCTAAATATGTGGTTTGCAAATTAAATGTTTAGCTAGTTAGCAAGCTACATATTCAATATGAAGCTAAATATTTAGCTTGTGATATAAATATTTAGCCTGATAATTCATTTGATTATTTTGTACCTAAATAAGCTAAATAATTGCTGTTTTTTGTCCATCTGATGTCTTAATTTACATTTGTTGGCATAGCAACAGCAAGAAGATTGAAGGTTTCAATCCCAGCTCTGGATCTTCCTGCCTGGATTTTGCTTTTGCTGATTTTTCGTCCCAACATTAATTTGAACGGATGTCAAGAGTTTCTGAAGTGATCTCAAGTTGCCGCCATGTGAACACAGCAGCTCGTCTTCAGGCTCTGCATCGTTTTGAAGTTTCTCTGCAGCATCACAGCTTGCTGATGCGGCAGAACGTTGGTGGAGTCTCTCCTCAGGCTCCGGGCGTGAAGACACTGAAGCATGGCGGATGGCAGATGTTAGTGGGTGGCACACGCAGGTCTCATGACGGCACATGTTCAGGCTCCAAAACATGCAGGGAGAATTTCATTTCTGAGTCGTGCGAAACAAGAGGACCGGAGCGAAACGGTCCTGGATGACAGGAAAAATCTGAATTCACGCAGCAAAACAGAAATTAGAGGCAAAACCTCAGATAAACCTCTATGGATTTTATGTGATGGACCATCTGGTTGATTATTTCATCTACACATCCGATTTTTATCCTGACAGGTTCATCACAGAGCTGGAAAAATATTCACATTTCAAATAAAAATAGAATAATATGAACTTGTATTCCACCCCTCTACTTTGATACACTTGAATAAAAGCTATTTGTCCTCCGTTAATCCATTTAGATAAAGAAAGATATTATTCAAGGGGCAGTATTATGTGTTTTCAGGCACATAGTGACATTTTAAAACACAAGAAAGCAACTGTTACCTTCAGCTGAAATTATATACATATCAAAAATCACTTAAAGGAAATTTGAATTCCTGATTAACGTGTTGAAATTTCAGAACTTCTGCTCTTTCTGAAGCTCCGCCTCCAGGAAGTCGTCCCAACATGGCTCCTCTATTAACACTTTAATATTTTTACCAGCGTTGCTCTGAGCTGCAGCTGCTATAACGAGCTCAGCAACTGTTTGCTAATTGCTGCTGGCTAGTCTGAAGAAGCTGAGAGGGGGAGGAGCTACGCCTCGAAGGCGGTGCTAGGTCCAATCAGCTGAATGTAAAATACATAATATACTGCTCCTTTAAAGAAACAATGATTGCTCATCTTCTGTAATTAATATTAAATAGATCCTGTATTAAATACTAGCTTAGATGTTATATGTATGTAAGTGGATAAAGAGTGGGAACATTGGTAGATTTATACTTCCACCCATTCTATTGTGAAAAGCAAAAGTTTTGACATTTTGTTACATGCTGTAAATATTATTTATTATTATGATTTAAACATTTTTTGTGCATATAAAAAAAAAACAGATTTTAAATTAAATCTTAACACAAGTGCTCGGCTTTATGTGGGAAACTCTTCAGCAGGCTGTGATTTGTAATTCACGGTTTTATGGTGAGCCATCTTCCTGCTCCATAAACTATTTTTCTTTGTGCTGGAGACAAAAACGCCGTCTGCAGCACAAAGAGCAGCATATTTCTGCAGCACAAAATGACAACAACACATAGCGAAACATCGAGTCCTCGCCCAGCAGAGAATACGTGGGACGCCGTTTCTAAAATGAGACCCAGGATCTCACAGCTCCTCTAAATTAAGGAGAAAAACAGAAAGAGAGGAGGGAGAGGGATCATCTCCGTTGCTGCAGCAACCGTGGCAGACGACCACGCTCTGTCTGAGAGTTTATACGCCTCAACATTTCTCTTACATGCCACAAGGAAGAAAAAACTGCAATCTGAAAGGCGCCAACGCAGATGCAGGCTAAACATAGCTGCATTAAACCCAAGAGGATTTGATGCATGTAGCGCTTTGTTGCCACAAAAAACACGATTCCCTCGTTACAAATCCGCCGTTCCGTTCAACGTTTACAACTTTTCCTTACAAAATCATTCAGCTGTTTCCCAAAAAAAAGTATGAATAGAAGAATTAAAAATAAAACTACAGCCCCGCAAGCATTAATGAAGTGATTCATTCATCTGGAGGTGCAGAGGCAGGAAACTGGGTGACGCAGGAGGGTTAATATTGGACTCCCTGCGGTGCCAAAATAAGCAGAGAAGATGTGCAACGTGTGGGCGAAGATGATCAAAACTTCTGTTTCTATCAATACCAACACAAGTGTGGTGCAGTTTTAGAAAGTCTGGGAAGATGATGAGTTTTAAATAGAAATTCTTTGCTGCTACTAGCAACAAGGAGGGAAAAAACTGAGGACAACAAAATAAAATAAAATAGATGAAAACATGAAAATTCTGCCAAGAAGAATGAATATGAGAGCTTTTTCAAGAGGACAAAGCAGAAGATGAAATGCTTCACAAATAATCCTTGGGCTTCATTAAAAATATGTTAACTTTAAGAAAACAAAATGCAAGAAATAATACTTCAAAAATCAAACTAAACGAGAAGCATGTTGCTTCCTTTAAACAAGAATGGCTGCACACTTTACACTGATCCAGAAAAAGTATTAAAATAAATTAATTTTTGTTACAATTATAAAATATTATATACCCAGTTAAATATCCAGCTTGGTAACTTTATAAATGAATGGAAAAATATGGCAAAAATATAACTCTGAAAAATAGACACCCTTTTTTCTGCTAACAGGCTGCAAACCCAAATTACTGCTGTTAATTCTTGTTTGTGTAACTTTACAAACAGCATCACATTATTTTTATTTCTGCTTGAGTAGAAATAGGCTGAAATAAATCTACTTTAAATTAAGTAACATTTTTGCTACTCTAGCCACATCTGGTTTCTTTGCGTTTGAAAAGTCAGAAATTTAGAAAGAAATGTACAAATGTTGAGATTAGTTCCAGAAACTTTCAAGAAAAAATTTGCAAAAGTTGAAAATTTCAGATTTTTTTTCGAGCAAACATTCAAATTTTGGAGATCAGAAATGTTCTTTCTTTCTAGAAAATTTCTGACATGAATTGCGAAATTTTAGAAATTCCCAAATTTTCCACTTTTGAAACTACAAAATTATTTTTTTCTTTAAAAGTTCTCAGATTAATCTCAAATTTTCTGAGTTTTTTTTTTTTTGCAGAAATCTACTCATTTTTCTATCAGCACCAGCTAATAGAAACATATAACTTTAAATTTAACTTACATTTTACATTATTTAACGGCCTTCCTGTTAGACCTGAATTATTTAATCCGAAATGTTTTTGCTTTTGTCACATAGAAGATAATGTTCCTCCATTTCTGACTCTTCCCCCTGAAGCCTCCCATCACCTCGTGTTGCCTCATCAGCGGCGGCTCGCAGCGGGGATTTCACAGCTGTTTCCACTGGAACCGCCTCTCCTGGACCACCAGCCGCAGGCTTAACGTCCAGCTTTCTCCGTTACTGCTGGGAAGCAATTAGGTTTTAGCTGGCAGTCATATAAAAGCTGCGGCTAAGAAATAATCCAGCAGCAGCGATTCGGGTCACTTCCGCCCGATCAGATGAACGTGACTCTGGCGTTACCTGACATGGCGGTCCCGTTGTCGCAGGTGACAATCTTGACACATAACTGGCGGTGAAATGAAATCTCTGAGTTGTGAAATCTGCTGTATCACTTTTGACTCCACATAAGCAGAACATTGCCACCAGGCTGCAGTAGATAAAGGCAGAGATATGAGAAAAGACACTAACATGAAGTGTCATGGCTGACCTTTCCTTCCTCTGCCACTGTCTGAACCCATTAGCTTTGCTAACACACCAGCGCTCCGCTACCGCTCTCCAAACCCGTCAGAACTTTTTCTATCTTCGGTACCGATTTTTAATCTTACCCTGTAAATAATTAACAGGATTAATTTGGGTTATTTAGATTATAAAATTTGTAAAAAATGGCAGTTAATTTTTCAAATTAATATTTTACTCTGGTTTCAAACTATTTAGTTAGCTAGCTAAATATTTCGCTTGTCAATTAAACAGTTGCAAGCTAATTATTTAGCTTCAAACTAGTTAGCAGCCAGAATTTTAGTTTGACTTTAAATATTTATTCCAGGGATAAATATCTACACAGCTATGGGCTGAATATTTAGCCAACATGCAAATTAACTTGCCGATAACCGGAAGTGGAGTACCCACATAAAAGCTATTTTCCACATTTCTATATAGCTTTTATATGCTTTCAAATTGCTTTTTTTTAAACATTTCAGCTTAAAGGCCGAGTCTTTTAAAGGCAATACAGACATTTACCAAAAATCAGCAGCGATGCATCACCAATGATTGTTGGCCCAGCTTTTATGTTAATAGTTCACTTCCGCTTGTCAGCACGTATTATATTAGCTCAATATTTAGCCGTGAGCTAGCTAAAGTGGAGAAAACTATATTAACGTCAGCCATATTTAGCTCTGCGTTAGCTAAATATTTAGTTTCTAAATTACCTCTACCTAGCCCCTTTAAATATTTAGTTTGGAGCTAAATATATTTATTTCTAAATATTTATGGAGATAAATATTTAAATTGGAGCAAAAATATTTAGCTGGCTAACAAAATACTTAGCTTGCTAATTAAATGTTTACATTGAAATTTTTTTTTTTGCTCTTGACAGTCTAAACAGCCCAAATTAATCTATTACTTCTATTTTTTGATTGTATCTTCTCCTTCTTAGTGGTACATTAGCTGACAGGCAGCAGAAAGAGGGACGGGTTCACGATGACGGCTCCCAACCCCGGCGCCATTTTCTGTTCGTCCTTGAACCTCTTTGCTGTTAGAGGATAGCAGATAACTCCTATCTCCAGATGTGTTAATTGGTCTTCGGCTCCATTACACCAGTCTGGAGGCTCGGTGGAGGGACAGACGAGGAGCTGACGCCTTGGGAAATCACATGTGATCCAAGCTGACCTTCATCTAATGGGATGGGGACTTCACAAGGCTCGGCTGAGACTTTGCAGAGGGAAAAAAAGAAAGTCAGTATTTGCAAACATGCCTCAGAAATGCCCAGAAGCAATAGGATGTGGTGCATAAATTTATTTCAACATATATTAACATTTTGTTTCTACCTCTTTTAAGGACACAGCCTGTACATTTTTATACAAATAGATTCTAAGACTAATTTAAGGGCAGAAAAATTGTCCAACACTGGATCAGGATACAGAGGATAAAGGGAAGGATAGCCTGACCAGATCTCAAATTAAATTATTTTTATGATTTCCTGCAATAACAGTCCATCAGAAAGAATAGTTCACGTCAACTAATGATAGTCATTTGTTACAAAATGGTATTGATGAAAGCAAAACCAAAACATTGCGGGTCAGATATATTAGTATTACAAAATACCTTTAGGTTTGAATGCTGTTCATTGTTGCACTAAAAGTAAGACACTCCATATAAAATGCTTTTTTATACAAAGTTTGAGGTTTTGTAATGGCAGCAAATGAAATAACCTTTGTTTTCTTTTTGTAGTCCCAGTTAACAAGCAAACACTCTTAAGATCTCAGGGAAAGACGGAGGACCCTGGGCAGCCCAACAACCAACATGGCCGACCCCGGGCAGCCCAAAGGTAACAACCAACATGGCCGACCCCGGGCAGCCCAACAACCAACATGGCCGACCCCGGGCAGCCCAAAGGTAACAACCAACATGGCCGACCCCGGGCAGCCCAAAGGTAACATCCAACATGGCCGCCACGCTATAAAACATAGCGAAACTCTACGTTAACTCCTCTGAGAGTCTAAATTTTACCCTCACATATTTTTGGTGAAAATGTTTCTTAAAATTTCAAAGCATAAAATGGAGACAAATACATTGTTATCATCTTAGCAATGCTAACTGCAGTTAGCACCACCACTATTAGAAAATCCAAAATATTTCTCCGACTTGAGAACTGTGGTGTGCTCCATTTGTAGATGGAAATCGGAAATATTTCTTAATACAATTAAATTTTTCTCATAATTTCACAACTGTCTTAAGGTAACATTGCGTCATGTTCTCATAATATTATGGCTTTAAATCTCTTAAATTGGGCCCAATCCTCTATTGTACAATAGAACTCATGTCAATCTGTGTGAAAATAAAAAGTAGATTAATAGAAATCAAAACCAGAACAGTATGGTAGTGAACTAACAGAAGACGCTACACTGTTATAGATCACCCATCGAGATGTTTTGATCGATGATGGTCATTTTTGCTACATACACTATGAACTGGAAACGCCTTCACTGTTGTAGAAAAAGAGTTCAGCTACATTGAACTACCTGATTATATGGTGCAAATATCAACCAATGTACAACTTAGAGTCATAACTTTCTCTAACAGTAATTACTAATAAAAAAAGACGTTGTGCTTTTGAAACTTTAGACACACCGAAGATTTCTCCTTTTTCGTCCAGAGTGCGACATCTCTGTTTTTGTAGCGTCTTGCAGAGTCATTGAAAAGTGCCAGCTGCGTCCTCCAGCCTCCACACGAGTTTCCATCAGTGATTAAACAGGAAGTTTTCCACTGAAGAGTCCTGAGTTGATTCTTAGCGCTGAGAGTCCGTCTCTCGAGTCTAGACACCGTCATAAAGACACGTCTCATCCAAGCTGCTACACTGAGGGTTTTATTTCTTATCTGTTTTAGTAATTCTTTCCCTTAGATAAATCTGGTTTTATGCACTGGAGGTCAACAGGAGGTCTCAGAAATGGCAGTAAAATGCAGTTACCACCTTAATTTGTTCTCCTGACTTGTTTACCCAAATTACTGTTAAATCTACAATATTTTGTCACATCAGAACCACAAACTTCAGCGTAGATTTTATGTGATAGATTGGGTGGTGGCAGCATCATGCTTCAGAGATCATTTTCTTTCTCAAAACAAACAAAAACAGAATCTCTAAAAGTGCAAACCTAGCAGGTTTCTTCCAGTTAGGGCTGAGTGATTAATCAGCTTCATCAGTTTAGCAAATTTTGGGTTTTTCAAGTTTTGATTGTTGGAAAATTAAATTTTTTTTTCCACTAATTGCATTTCCACTTGGACTTTGAATTCGGGTTTTAGGGTGAAGCTATGATTTTATTTTCCAATTACGGCAATGAAGTCGTGATATTAAGAAAATACATGAATAACTTATGAGGAATAGTGATTATCTTCTGAAGTTATGGGTTTTAAAAATAAGGAAATATTTTGTCTTACTACAAATTAGTTTCAAATTATCATCACTCGCTGATCTTTGAGATAAACTGACTGAGCCGCTCATTCAGATTAATTATTTAAGTACTATTTGTAAATTTAAAAATGTTCTGGTCAAACTGGATCTTTATTTTGCAAATATGACATTATTAAACTCTTAGTTTAATAATTCATTGCACAGAAGGGATAATTGTAATAATAGAGATAATAGATGATAAGTTTATTGATCTATGAAGAGGGTTGAGTGTTTTTGTCACAGAATAAAAAATTTAAGAAAATCAAATTTAGATAAATAATAAAAGCCACTTGTCATTTGCATACATGAAGTAAAAGTAAAATAGATAAAAATGAGATTTTATTTTCTTATTCTCGTTGCCCAGTCCTACTTTCAGTTCACATAAAATCTCAAAGTTTGCAGCTATAAAGTGACAAAATCTGACTTTACTGTTACATTTTACTGCAGATAAGCAAGCAGTGAAGCTCTGGAACATGGAGGGAAGCTAACTTGAGCGTAATTAGCACCACCACAAAGCGTTTGGGCCGGAAATGTCCGACTGGCTGAACGAGGAGCGGCGCCGCCTGCATGGCTTCTCTGCTCAGGAATCGGTCTTTGGTCACAAATCAACCCCAAAAGGAATCGAGTTTCACTGACAGGCTGTCCGACAGTTCGCCGCTGATTGATGGCGTCCATTTCCCCCAGCGTGGGTTTGGATCCTGAGCTTCACGTCTCTGGAAGCCATTAAAGGAGGCCAATTATGCTAAACTCACCTTTTACATGTTTTTATACTTCCATTTGGGTTTCTACTGCTTTTAGAAAAACAGAACAAGATCTTTAAAAAAATCTAATCAAATAACCATTTTTCTGGCAATAAGTTCAGTTTTTTTAGTGTTTCAAAAACCTCCTTGTTGTTAAGTCACATTGAAGTAACCTAGTAACCGTTGTCGAGCCCTGTTACCTAGCAACAGCTGCCGAGCTCCAGCACGTTTGCTTCACAGGTTTTACCGCTGAAAAGTGTTTCGTTCTTGACTTAACATCCAGAAACCTCTTGCTGCATTCTTGGTGGTTGTGCAGGAGGCTCCACTTCTGCTTTTCAAAGATGTCCTGTTGTATAATTGCGGATCTGTTTGCAGCCATTTTCACGTGAGTGTAAACGTTGAGTTGGGGGGCGTGGCCAGAAGCAGCTAATTGGGATTTAAAGTGACAAAACAGCTCATTTTGACTAAAATCACCTTATCCCAGAGTGATTTTGTTCAAAAAAATGTAATAAACATGTTTTGTATAGGCCATATATTTATCCTAAAATCTTTCAAGAAAGCATAAATAGGTCACTTTTAACGTCTCTTCTCTAAAACGCCACATCGGGACCATTTAGATAAAAAAAAAGAGAACATTTCCACCAAGAAACTCAGAAATTTTGAGTTTTATCTCAGAAAATTTCTGGAAGAAACTGGGAAATTTCTGAGACTGGAACTGAGAAAATTTTCAAAACAACAACAACAAAAACATTAATCTGAGATATTTTTATCAAAAAACTTGAAATTTCTAAGTTTCACAAGTCAAAAATTTCAAGAATTTAAAAAGTTGAAAATTCAGGTCAGCTGCTATTCTTGAAAATATTTTTGGTTAATTTCAAGATTTCACTTTTTTTTAACCATATTTTCAAATTTCAAAACATACAAATTTCCAAGATTTTTCAATGCCAAACATTCTGAGAAAAATTGAAGTTTTGAGGTCCAAAAATGAAAATATGCTCGAAAAAAAAACAAAAATTTATATTGGCCCCCAGAAATTTTCTAGGAGAAAGATAAAATTTCTGAGTGTGAAAAGTGGAAAATGTGCAACTTTTGGAAATTTGTTTTCGTTTTTATCATCACATTTTTGACTTTTGGAGCTCACAAAATTTGATTTCAAAATTCTTCTATAATATTTATTCAATTATTCTCAAAATGTCTGAGTTCCTGCCATATTTTTGGTCATTTATTCAATCTAAAATGGCAGCTTTATGCCGTCAGACCTGTGAGCCATCAGTGCTCAAACGCAGATTTCGATGGCAGTCGCCATGACCATCTGACTCTTGTTCTTGTCTCGGCCCGGGGACTGGTGCTGCCCGGCCTCGTCTCTGGGAGACAGCGGGTCGGACAGGACGCTACGTTTGAGCGGCGCCGGGCGGAGGCAGGACGTTCCGGGGGGCGTGGACGGCTCCGGGTGTCTGATGGAGGAACGCGAAGACGACGCGGCGCAGCTGCCGGTGCACACTCCGGAGCTGGACCTCTCGCCCCGTTTGGCTCGGTAGGACGCCCGGCGCCGCAGCTCGCTCACCAGCTCGTACTTGATGAAGCAGAAGATGTCCTTCACGCCGCAGCGCTTCTCCGGCTCGGCGGCCAGCAGCCTCTGGAACATGCGCAGCGCGTCGTCGGTGAAGCGGCGCCACTGGGACGGGTAAGTCCCGGCGGGGAAGCCCGCTTTCTGCCAGCGCCGGAACTCCTCGTAGAAGGCGTCGGCCGGCATGGCGGCCTCCCAGGGGAAGTTCCCCGTCAACATGCAGAAGACCAGCACGCCGAACGCCCACACGTCCATGCTGGTGGTGACCAGGAAGCCCTCGGCGCGGTTGGCCCGGCAGACCTCCGGCGCCGTGTAGGGGATGGTGCCGCTCACCCGCTTCACCCGGCAGCCGACGCGCCGCGTCATGCCGAAGTCGGCCAGCTTGATGCGGCGGCACTCGCGGTCGAACAGAAGCACGTTTTCGGGTTTGACGTCCCGATGCACCAGGTTTTTACTGTGCATGAAGTCCAGAGCCAAACCGAGCTGCTGCATGCAGCGCTTCACCATGTCCTCCGGCAGGCCGACCTGCAGGACAGATGGAAAAAACATTTCTGACGGTTTCCTCAACGCTACAGATCAAGATGATTTTAATATCAGAGAAATAATCTCGCCAAAACAAACAAACAAACAAAAAAACTGTTTTCAAATGAAAAGCTAACCAAGAACTCCTGTCTCCAAGATTAACTACCGCCTGAAAACTACGGCAGCATCAAACCACGAGAGCATCAAACTATGGCAGCATCAAACTACGACAGCATCAAACTACGAGAGCATCAAACTACGACAGCAAAACTATGAGAGCATGAAACTACGGCAGCATCAAACCACGAGAGCATCAAACTACGAGACCATCAAACTACGACAGCATCAAACTATGAGAGCATGAAACTACGGCAGCATCAAACCACGAGAGCATCAAACTATGACAGCATCAAACTACGACAGCATCAAACTACGAGAGCATCAAACTATGAGAGCAAACTACGAGAGCATCAAACTATGAGAGCATCAAACTACGAGAGCATCAAACTACGGCAGCATCAAACTACGACAGCATCAAACTACGACAGCATCAAACTATGACAGCATCAAACTACGAGAGCATCAAACTACGACGGCATCAAACTACGACAGCATCAAACTACAGCAGCATCAAACTACAGCAGCATCAAACTCTGGCAGCATCAACTGCTACCAAAAGACAAGCCAGCTTTTGTTTTTGTAGTCCACTGATCAGCAAGTGAATTTCAATATTAGCTAAATATTTAGTTTGAAACTAAATATTTAGCTACTAGCTAAATATATAGTTTCAAGCTTAATATATAGCTTCCTTGCTAATTATTTTTGTTTGGACATAAATTTTGTTGTAGGCTAACTACGTAGCTTACTAGCTAAATATTTACCTAAAAACTTGATATATTAGGTTGCTACATTAAATATTTAGTTTTGGATCTAAATATCTAGCTTAAAACTAAATATATTGCTGTCTAAATAAAGTATTCAGTATTCACAACAACAATGAGGCTAAATATTTAGCTCTGAGCTAAATATTTCCACATCAGGTTAATTTGGTTCTTTTTTTTCCTTTAATGAATGAAATTCTCATTTGAACATTTTCTATTTTCGTGGGTTATTTTTTGTCTCATTGACATTTGCTGAGGATTATTTTTCTCAGAGCTCTCCTGCAGAAGTGACAGAGGGAGGAGAAACTAAATGAAGACGCGGTTTGGAAAAGAACGTCGACATGCTGATAAAGGAATACTAAAATATGGATTTTCTTTGTAATTTTTCCTGCAATCAGTTGTAGCGCCTCTTTAAAGCAGCCTTGAAGTCCCTGCACATCAGCTGGATGGAGCGACTGGAACCGTAAAATCTGGTGCAGAAGGAAATTCATCCCCAGGAGAGATTATTAAAACTTCAAACATTATGACCGACTGCAGCGCTTCGTTTCGGCCGAGATGTCCAAACTTTTCTCATGTTGTTCAAAGCTGCCGACTCAAAAGTAATCAAACCAAACCAAAAAACCAAACCAAAAACAAAAAACAAACCAAAAAACAAAATGAGAAACATCAAGATGATAAAGGTTGATTTTTTTAAAGTTATCTTTTCACAATGGATATTTATTATTGATCCAATTTATTGTTGGGTCAATTTCCGCCCAAAAGCTGAAATTTTTTAGAATTACTTCTAAAATTTTCGAGAAAAAAACTGATAATTTTAACGTTTAAAAAATATATATTTGAGAGAAAAAAAACTTTGAAATTCCTGAACTCCAAAAGTCAAAAAATTTGAGAGAAAAAAACCTGGAAATTTTAGAGTTTCAAAACTAAAATAAAAAAATTGGACATTTTGAGATAAATCTCTGAAATATTCTCAGAAAAACGTGGAAAAGAAACATTTCCACGTCTGTTTTCCAAATTAGAAATTGTTCTAATTTGACATTTTTGAGTTTCAACATTTGAAACTCTTTGAATTTCCAGCAAGTTTTTCACCAAAAATGACCCAAAAACGCCAGAGCGGATTTCGAAGGTTTGCTGAATCAATAGAAAGGTTTTTAGTTTTCAGTTTCTTTTGGGCTCAATTGAATAAAATTATTTTCAATAAGAGCAGGATTAAGTCTCATTTTTTCAAAAAGCTCGCTATATTCAAGTTTAATAAAAAATAAAGATGATTTTGGTGCATAAAAGCAAAAGTTTCAGTATAATCTTGGTTTTACTTTTTGTTAAAGCTGTATTATAAAAGACAAATACTTTCTAAGAAAATTATTTAGATATTAATTTTAAAAACTAAAGTTGGCGACTGATGCAGGGCGTTGTGCTGGCGCTACCTGCGGCGGTATGATGTCGAAAAGGTCGCCGGCGGGGGCGTACTCCTGGCCGAACACGTAGCTGTCCTCCGTCTCGAACAGAACGTCCAGGACTTTGATGATGAACGGGCTGCAGCTCAGAGAACCCGTCAGGCTGAACTCCCGCAGGAAACTCTTCAGCTTCGTCTTGTTCTTCGTCACGAACTTCAGCGCCATTTTGGTGCCTAAAAAACCAGGAGAAATCGTTTCAGATTGCTCTGCTGGATCCCTGCAGAGGAAACCTTAAATGTTGTGAATAAGCAACTCCTTACATTCGTCACATTAGAAACAAAAACTTGTGTGTTTTCCAGCTACACAGTGCGATTCTATAGCATCAGGTTATTGTGTTACCTTCTGTTATAAAGCTGCTGTATATATCAAACGTGAGTTCAAAGAAATTTGACCTGCTCCGTCGTCTTAAAATTGGGCCTCTGTCTCTTTAAAAACTTCTGCTGTTTCTGAAGCTCCGCCTCCAGAAAGTCGTCCCAACATGGCTCCTCTATTAACCCTTTCATGGTTTTACCAGCATTGCTCTGAGCAGCAGCTCCTTTAATGAGCTGAGCAGTTCCACCTGCTGTTTGCTAATTGCTGCTGGCTAGTCTGAAGGAGCTGAGAGGGGGAGGGGCTGCGTCTCGAAGGCGGAGCTATATACACCCAGGCGTTTTGGATTGCTGAATGGTTGCCATGGAAATGAAAGGATTTCTCAAACAAGAATTTCATTTTTACTCACGTTCCGTGTTCATGCCACCAAATTAACCATGAAGAAACAATTTTCTGAGATTGTAGTCAGATTATTATTATTTTGTCGATCTGTGGCACTAATGGGCTCCCGTACAGGGTAGTAACTCACCCTGCGTGCGGTGAGCCACCAGGTCCACCTTGCCGTATGTTCCCTTCCCCAGTTCCCGGATGTGTTCGTACTGCTTGGCCACGTCCGCGGCGGACAGCGAGCTGATGGCCAGCGCCTGCATGTCCTCCACCGGCACCGCTCCGCAGTAGCCCGGTTTGGACGTGGGCGACCCGCCGCCGCTGCCCGCTCGCCCCGGCCCGGAGGGGGAGAGAGACAGGCTCGCCTTGACGCTCTGCGGCACGCTGGTGGGAAAGGAAACACGGTTAGAATCGACGTTTCTCCAACATGGCGGCTCTCGGGTTTCACGCTGTCGATTCGGGGCGAGCACCGCCATCAGGAGAACTTTCAGTAAATGCATCAGACTTCCTGCTGCGCCCAGACGGCTCTGCTAAGCTTTCAGGCCTCAGACAGCACTTACTGGCAAGCAGCTACCGAAAAATCAATAGCAGAAAGAGGAGCAAATGGCAATAAATCCGGAGCTGACAGCTTCATGCGCGCTTACAAGAGCAGGAACTACATCTGCATTTACAGGGAGGCCTGCAGAAACAGAAGAGATGCTGAAAGTGGAGGTTAAAGGTCAGAAAAATATAGGGCTCAAACGATTAATCAGATTAATCGTAATTAATTGATTCTTGGAACTGAACTCTACCAGGACAGTCTATATTGCAGTTCTCATAGAAAAATATTGGAAAGTAAAACTAATTATTTTCATTACTTTTATTTAGGACTGAAATGATTAGTCCAATTAATCATGATTAATCGATTTAATCATGATTATTATTACAGAAATAATATTGACTGGCTGAACTCCACCAACACTGCTTATGTTTCTGTTCTCAGAAAAAAGGTTGAAAGTTTAACAGCAAATTAAATGTTAATTTTGAAAAAGGAATTATTTGTTTATTTACACCTTTCAATGTATTTTAATTTTCTATGAAAAAGGCTGAAGTGGTCAAATGTAAAATCTGTAGAATGTGCCATTTTTAAATTGGATTAATCGTTAGAATAATTGATATATCAATCTGAAATGATCATCAGTTGCAATTCTAGAAGAACTAAATCAGGAAGCTTCACATGAAGTGAGATTGCTTCTGTCTCAGTTACTGTTTGAACAACAGCGAAACTAAAACAAACGACACACATCCCACTAATGATCTTACCCACTGTCTCCATCTCCTTAACTCAGCCTCCCTGCACAACCAATCAGATTTAATCATCCAATCATGCACAGCATGCACACACACAATACAAATGGCTCCAAATCAGCACAAGCTATTCTGCTCATGGCCTTTTTCATCCGTCATTCAGAGCTAAAAGCTTCTCTTTTGTTCCTTTTTCTTTCCCTGCAGCCAATTTCACAGCAGCGCTGCTTTAAACTAGGTTCAAAGAAGAGCGCCCAAAATGTGTCTGCCACTCACTGGTGGAAAACCATAAATTAACGAGGCGCTTTGGAGGTGAATGTAGATGGGAGAACATGGATCAGAAAGTTTGGTTCAGGTTTTTGGAGGGAGAAGATCTGGTAGGAGGAGATAAAGTCGAGTTGGACTGAATCTCTGTGGTTTTGTTATGAAAGGAGAAATCTGGAAACAGGGAGAATTATGGCGTGGTATTAGTGCCAAAATTAAGACTGTTGTGCACCCAGTGGTGACTGTTTCCTTGTGGCAAGAAGCTATATCCATTCTGAAGCAACTTGCTGATGTGATTAATGATCAATAATCATGACTCAGTTACCGACATTTTTAACTCAGAGGAATGTTAGCTTGCGTTAGCTTTGAAGAGGCTCCTCCATCATCAGATATAGACAGGTCTTAATCTTGGACAGGCTAGTGTTAGCATTGAACAGCGTAGGGTTAGCATGGGCTTAGTTAGCTGCTTTTATGCATATAGTTTCTTTCAGTGTTTCTTGGTGCAGCGCCCCCACTGGCGAAAGAGGGAAATGTGTGCGATGCAACAAATATTACAATTTTTGTCTCAAATAAAACATAACAAATCTTGTTTTGGAGGACAATCACCTCCAAGTACTGAAGTTTTTAAGCAAGACGAAATGAAAAGTAGATGGAATTAGGCCTGTAACAATAAGAAATAAATCAATTAATGACGATTTAAAACAAGCTCAATAATTTTCATGTAAGTGATTATTATTTATTTTTTTTGTACCAAAAATTGGTTGCTTAAACTCTTATGTCAGGGCTTTGGTTTAAATCAGACCTTTTTTGAAGGTTAATTTTGTTTATAGAGACTTCATTATTCATTTTATTTGTTCTTTTGTTTGTTTATTTTGATTAATTAAAATGTCTTTCAGATCTGGTATTAAATGTTCATTAGAATTTAAAGTTTATGGATATTTGAGAATGTGTTTTTGCATTATTAACATTATATTACTTGAAAATTATCTAAAACCAACAATATTATCATTTATCATAGCTTCTGGGACAATTAATTGTCCAGCAAAATTTATTATTGTGACAGACCAAGGTGGAATTGCCCTGTAGACATGTAATGAATTTTGGGACTATTACTGCTCCATAGAAGATGCTTTGCAAATCACAGCCATGAAAGTGAAGATAAAAGACGGTGTGGATTTTTCATCCTTTAAGTGTTTGTTGCAGTCCAGACCGATCAGTGGTTCTGGTTGGTGATTTAACGTTAATCCCAGAAAGACAGAGCACTAGCATGTTAGCATGCTAATGATTAAACATGTTAGCATGTTTCCTGTTAGCGCCCACCCTGCATGGCTCACAGAGAGCCGAGTGAAGCTGCTCGACTGTCCCTACACTCAGCCCCAGCTCCTAATCTCATTACCCACAAAAACAATCCCGCCTCCTCGGTTTCCCTGGGAAAAACTGGATTAGGAGTCTTGAAATGTGACGAGAAGGTTGGTCGTCTCAGGAAACACAGCACAGAGCCTCGGCGGTGTGCCAGTGGAGTTGGGTTATCTGAGGGATGATTGTGTGGAGGCTTTTGGCAGAGAGCGGCTCGGTCCGGCGTATCGGAGGCGCCGTCAAAGGCCCTTTGTGCTTTCACCTCTCACAGGAAGCAGCTGCAGGCTGCAGCACAACTGCAGCGTTTGTGGCTAACTGCTGCTTCATCCGAAAGAAAAGGTAGCAATCACACGCTCCACATACAGACCATCCTGTTTTAATACCTGGAGGTTCCAGTCCGACTCAGTCCGACCCAAATGTCTCCAAACGCTTTAAATACGCCCACTGAACTGCTGTCCTCCGAGAACAAGGCGCAAAGCTGTCATTTTCATTGTTTTTATTTAGGGCCGAAATGATTAATTGGACTAATCGTGATTAATTGGACTAATAGTGATTAATTGGACTAATTGTGATTAATTGAACTAATTGTGATTAATTGAACTAATTGTGATTAATTGAACTAATTGTGATTAATTTGACTAATTGTGATTAATTGAACTAATCGTGATTAATCAATAATTGAAGTAATCCTGACTGAACTCTTCCAGCTCTGCTGAAGTTGCTCTTCTCTTAGAGAAAAGGTGGAAAGTTCAACAACTGTTATTTTCATGACTAAATAATTAAAATAATTGTCAACTAAATTAGTAATCGATTAATCGCGACCGGAGTATAGACTGAAAAGCTTTCTTCTTCAGGAAATGTAAGCAAACATGGAGTGGAATCGAATTTTAGAGGTTGTAGGATTTCTCTATTATGTTTAGCTAAAGACCATCATCTATTTCTCCTGCTAGCGTTAAACTAGCACATTTGTTTTGGTTGTATTTACCCACAATGCCCTGTGCTGTAGTCCACTTCCTTTTGGAGTGATCTCTGGTCCACTTGGTGTTCACATATGATATCAAACTGAACCAGAGTTCACTTCAACCATCCTGGTTTGGAGGACCAGAATTCAATGTTAGCATTTAAACCTCCACAATCAAACCGGACTTTCTGGACAACCAGAATGGAGTCGGATGAACATGGCTGGCGTTAAAACATCCTAACAGGCTGAACTCAGCAGCTACTGATCCGTTCCCCGTCTGCATGTTTCTACAAACACAAACTAAAAAAATAAATAGACTGCAGACTCTCGCCACGTCTTCACCATCTCTGCTAATAGACTAGCCGCTTTGCTCTGGGCCAAACAGCCATTATTAATGAGGACCGATTTCTCAATTAGCTGTCAAAACGCCCAACATGCTTTGCCTCCAGCTCACAGAGAGAAACCCAGCGAGACCAAAGCCGTTTCTGTCTGCAAACCAAACCTTTTGGCTTCATCTGTTTCTGTCAGGTTGTTTTAATGGGCTTCCAACAGAACCAGCCCGTTAGAACTGAAACTGGTTCCAACTGAAACCACGGAGGACGTCGAGTCCATGAGAAAAAATAAATACTGATTTTAATCTCAGAGTTCAGGATTTTCTTTCTGAGTCAGAATTGTTTCGATTGTTTTTGCTCCATCAGGCAAATTTGGTGTTAAAACTGAATTTGAGGCGGCTTGCAGTCTGGATAACGAGGAGAAACAGTTACATAAATATTTACATATTCTGACAATATCGGTGAAATACACCAAGAAATATTTGGTTATTTAGCCGGATTTTGACACAGAATTCTGAGAAAAACATCAGAATTTTGAAGAAAAGTCAGATTTCTTCCTGCTTTCTCAATCCTCTTCCTCATGAAGTTGACATCCTGTGCAGAAACCAGGATTTCAACTGACTTTCAGTTCTACATGGTACTTCAGACGAGCCCATTTATTTTTGTGCGACGCGCTAAAACAACCTGACAGAAACAGATGATGTCTAAAGGTCGTTTTTTTCTGCTGTTTGTCAAACCCAGTGAAAGAAAAAAGCTCCTTCTGCTGCGCTGCTCTCGGAGCCACAGACTCTCACTTTGACAAATCACCTGCTCTGAGCTGGGCCTGGCTCCCGTACGGAGCCCTGCTGTTAGCGCTCCAGATTCACCTGGCCTCCTGCTGGGAGGACCAATGAGCCAGGAAGGACGCTGGCCAAGGTGAAACGTCCCCAAAACTTTGAGAGCGGAAACGTCCGCAGTGACACTGGAAGGACGAACGGAGGCGACTCTGACTGGACGGGTTTGGTTCAGCGCTCAGCAGCAACAGCTTAAAGATAAAATCCCACATTTTTTCATAACATATCCACTTTTAATCTATTTTTTTGTTTATTTTCTAAAAAGATAAATAAGAACTGACTGCAATAAAAGCCAATCCTCCATTCCATGAGTCGTACGTAGCAAATTATGAAATCATATATTCATAATTAAGAATGTAAACAATTGACTTACAATTAATTGTCAATTAATGGTTTATTTGATTAAAATGAGATGAACTAATAATGTCCATTTAGACCACAGGTGTCAAACTCCAGTCCTGGAGGCCTGGGTCCCTGAAACCTTTAGATGAGCCTCTGCTCCACCACCTGAATACAATAATTAGGTCATTAAGGCACCGGAGAACCGATCTGCAGATCTAAAACCTGCAGGACGGCCAGCGGCCTGGAGGACGGGAGTTTGACTCCCCTGGTTTAGAGCTTCTTGCAGTGATGCAGTTTGGACGCCATCCAGCAGAGGGCGCAGCTGGTCATCCTTAAGAGGAGCCAGTTGATACAGAAACAAAGATGGCAGAAGGATACCAAAAAGAGAAACGATACCAAAAAGAGAAACGATTCAGACAGAGTCCAGTTAGGGTCTTTGTAGGTAGAAAATTTAAAAAAATAAAAATTCTACTAAAAAAACAGAAACATTTTGTTTAAAATATCAAAAATGTTCTAAAAAAAACGTTACAAATTCACAATATGCTCAATATATTTTTTTATTTTTTGTTAGTTTTTATGTTAGAGTTCTCAGAAAATTACTTCTTCATTCTGCTAAAGTAGTTTATTCTCCTAATATTACAGCATTTTCCTTATTTTAGTTTATTTGATAAGGACAAACACACAAACTGCTCAAAACAGCAGTCCCATGTTTGCATCATAGTGCAGCTAATTCGCAGCATTTGGGCTTTTTATGACTTCATAAATATTGCAGCCTGAGCCTAATATTCTGCCGTAAAGACCAAATAAATATAAGCTGTAAAACAAGATGGCCGCCGTGACATCAACCAAAGGAATGCCAGATTTTCCAAATATGTAACGTTCAAAAACCAACAAAACAACAAGAAGTCATTCAGTTCAATATAAAGTGTGCAAACAGCCATTCCAGGCAAATGATGCACAGACTTGTCCACCATCTTAAACTTTGAGCTTGGTGGCCCACAGTTATCCTTGCACATGTCCACAGCCTTGTTTAATTGGCCAGGTTGCCATCCCTTCGGTTTGTAATGCAATTAGGAAATGGCATTCAACAGAAACCGGAAAAGTCAACCCGAGACATGGCAGAAAACCTTCTGAGATCCCGACTGAGGAAGCCGAATCCGTCCCTGCAGAAACACCTGGGAACTGCTGGGTCATTAACCCGAGCAGCAGCATTTGCATGAATGTGACCTTCGCAGAGGAGAAGCTGAAAAATGAACATTCAAAATGCAAAAGCAAAAACTGCTTCAGGTTTGTGTTCCTGCAATCAGAGGAAACATTTTAAACTGAATCCTGAGTTTATTCTCACATTAAAAAGATAAACTTTCAAATCTTCTATTGGGATTTTATGTTTATTCTTCTGAAACAGAAGAAAATTAAATTGGTACTAGAAGGTTGTGGTGTATTGGAATGGAAGTTAGCGCTTTAGCATTAGCTTCTGCTAAATACGGTGTTGGTATTTAGCTTTAGCAGAACTAAAGTTTATGATTAGTGATTTAGGGTTAGCACAGCTAGTCTTTTATTTTCTATAAAAATACATTAGATTTGGACCAAATACTGAAAAACTTAAACCAAATAATCTCAAACAACAGGAAGAAACTTGGGGGGGGAAATCAGCCCAACGAGAAAGAAAGCAGCTTTTATCCACAGCAACTTCTTAACTTCATGCTTTTTGGAAATGAGGTCATCTTTCACAATCTGATTAGGACGCATGTTGAAAGTGCTTTCCATTGATTTGCATCCCACAGCATTTCCTCTGGCACTTTCTATCATCATCAGAGTTTAAAGATTAAAGCTCCAGCTGCAAAAACTTTCCCCTGCGGCATCTGATTATGGACGCCAATCATAATAAGTGTCGTCGCTGCAGGACACGCTGTTCCCACCGACACCATTATATTCACACTAGCCAGTAACCTCTGGCTGCAGCAGGGAGTCGTCGTCCGAGGAAGAAGACGGGAAGAAATCCAGCGAGGCGCCAACAGAACATGGAGCGCGTCTCTTTGATGCTGAACGCACGGGGGAAATCTGATGCTAACATGAGCTCAGTAAAATGGGGTGTCGCTAAATGATGCAACGGCGGCATAAGGTGATTAGTTCTGCTGGAAGTGGCAAATGTTGATTCGCTAAGCTGCTCCCTCCTTCACTTTGAAACTGAAAACCAGTTAGGGATCAACTGAAACCGTGTCAGCTCGAGCTGGAGCGGGCATTGAAATGTTAAATTATCACTATGACGGTAAATTAAACGTAATAATTACTGAATAATGAACAAAAAACCTTCTTAATGTTGATGTTTCTTTAAATATTTTGTGATATTGTCTGTGCTAAGCTAATGCTAATGCTGTTTGGGGGAACAGAAACGTTGGGAACCTCTGATATAAATCACACTTTGTTATTGGTTTGTTTATCAATAATCAGGTCTCTTGAGATGTGAAAAGAAGTAAATAGTTCTTATTACCTCTTTTACAACAGTCCCATAACGTAGCACCAATTCACAAAAAACATCTTCTAACGGAGAAAAACATGATCAATTAGTTTCATCAATCAGTTCTTACTGAGTAAATAAACCCAGTCAACTCATTTATTAACAGACAGAACATCTGAATTTGTCTTAAAGATTAAATCTTTATGTTTCTGTGTACATTTTTAGATTTTCATGGAAATTAGTTACATTTCAGTGCTGCCCTCCTTGGGTTAAACGGTGGTACTGCAGTTGACTTTTCCTATTGTTCCAATAATCAATGGTTGATGTTTACATCACCCGCTTTCCGGCTGCAGATATTTCTGTATATTTCAGTTTTTGTGTTCCTCTAATTTAATAATAAAGCTATTAAATACCAGAAAAATGTTAGCATGGTGCTAGCACTGTTAGCACGGTGCTAGCACTGATAGCACAGTGCTAACACTGATAGCAGGGTGCTAGCACTGTTAGCACAGTGCTAACGTTCCCTGTTGCTGCCTGGGAATGTTGTTCGTTACTCTTCCAAAGGTGATCAACGATTGCAGAAGTTAATGCTCCAAACCTTGTAATAAATACAGTAATAATATCAAAATGTCATTATATTTATTTAATGCCTGATCATTTCAAGCCACATAATCTAAAGAAATCTCACTAAATTGACAAAACAGTTGAGATTTGCTTTTAAAAACAGCTCAAATGAAGGGACTTCACAGAAATGAGCTATTTAAGTCAAGAAAAGGACAACATTTGTTTTCATTCATTATAACTTATTTACATGCTTGCAGGATTTGTTTATTTCCCTCTGCAAAGTGAATCTGCATTTAAAACAACCAGCGTAAAAAAAAAATCCAAACATTTCCCTTTTATTTTCAAGTAATAATCATAAACATTTTAATTATGCATGTTCATTTCTTTGAGTCATTTGGTTTGGAGGGAAACGGTTTGTTTATTCCAGCTGGAGTGGGTCAATTTCCTCTCTAACAGCATGAAAACTCATTTTTGCTGCTATTTTCTGCCTGAAACATTTAACCGAGCTGCATTTAGAGGAGACAATTTCAGAGAATATGTGAGGAGCATGTTTCCCCCAGAAAAACTGCTCATCAGCTGTCGATTCTTACTGGGAAATCACCCTGAAATGTGAATTATTAATGCAGCAACCAGAGGCTGCTTTGAATATGAATTGTTTTGGCCTCTTTAACAAAAAGCAGGTCTGCAGAAGCAAACAAACACGAGTCGCTGGTCCCTCTGCCGTGTTTGTGACCCATTTGCAGCCTCCAGGTTTGGCTTTTTGCAGGAATTTTAAAGTCAGATGGATTTTAAAGTCGTTAAGATGCATTAGAAATGAGATTCCACCTATCTGGTCCATTTTTCTGCATCGGCTAACAATAGACATGAGGATTAAAGAGCAGAGGGGAAAACAAGTGAGCAGCTGTTCAGGAAAAATGATGCGACCAAAGTTATGAAAATGCATCAAAATTATGATTTTTTTTTAACCATTTTATGTCTCTGAATATTGCAACAAATCTGTTTTGGGGCTAACAATTATTTTAATAATTGATCATTTCAACAATTATTCTGATAATTGATCAGATTTTTTAAAAACGGCACATTTTGCTGATTTTTATTGAATCACCTGCAGCTTACTGTGTACAGTATCAGAAGTAATTAAACAAAAATAACTCAATTCCTTTTTAAAATAAGAAAATAAACATATTAAAAGTTAGTGAAAAGAAAAGCCCTTCAATTAAATTCAACACTGATCTGGTTATTATGATCTGAATAATTAACTAACATTTGGGGAGCAAAATGTGTTTAATAGCAGATTTTCTTTATTTGAACCAAGTGAAGCTAAAAATAAAGTCGTTAAGATGCAACTTAATGAGTTCTGGGTAAAACTTAACAAAGATGTTTTTTCATATTAAGTACTAAATATTTATATTTTTGTACAGTTTTGGCTCAATAGCTGCCTTTGTTGTGTCTATGCCAAAATATATGATTATTTGACAACTAAAGTTTGTTGAAGGTTATTTTAATTACAGACAAAGGTTTTTCATGTTAAATGCTATTTTTCTATGGCTTTGTCTTAATTACCAATAGCGATTATTGGACTTCAGTAAATTAGCTGAAGGTTATTTTAATAACATTCATCTGAATAATTATTCCATCCTTAATTTCTCCCAGTTTAGTTTCTCTGGTTTCCTTTGGATCTTACATTTTCTGTTGGATTAATTTTTCTCTTAGAAACCGGAAGAAGAAAACCTGAACGATTTGCTGCACAAAACAGAGTAAATTCGGAATAAGGGTCAAAGGGTCAGAGGTCATTTGGTTTGAATGATGAATTGGAGTATTCGTGGACTGGATTTTCCAGAACCACTGCTTCTGGACCCAGTTGAAACTCCTCATCGCGGGTTGCTCACCTGCTGGCGACCTGCCTCTCTCCTCCATGGTCCTGCATCTGCTCGGAACCGACTAACCGATTCTTCGCTTTCGAATGGCAACAATATTTCTCCAGAACAGAGGAGTTGGAGCCCCGGTTCTGTCCGTCAGTGTGAGATTTTGTTCGGGGGAATCAGAGCCGCATGTGGAGCGCGAGAAGCGGGATGTGGGAGCCGTTAACCGGCCAGGCAGCTGCGGGAGGCTGCGTGTTTATCTCCCGCTCCTCCGGTGGTCCGCATGACCCACTTCCACTTCCACACGCAGGAGACGCGCAGAGGAGCCCGTTCATTCACTCCGCCGCGGCTCGGATCTCTGAACGAGCCTTCAGGCTGAGCCCGGGTCGTCGGTGGCCGTCGGTCCGCCCCGGTCCGTCCGTTCGTCCAGCGGGGCTTCAGAGGCGGGGAGGCGGGTTCAGATGTTCTGCATCTGCTGGTCCTACCAGTCATTGTTCACCGGCTCCACCCTCTGGACCACTACAGGAGCTCACGTGTGCTGGGTCCTAGCGCCGGGACACGGTCAACCTCAGCGGCGAACACAAGAGGGGGGTCAGAGGGGGACATGGACCCGGGAAATAAAGCTGCTCACCCTGCTGGCCCCCACAGGGAACTAAATATATGTAGCACAGACAGACCCACTGTATGTATGTATGTATGTATGTATGTATATATATATATATATATATATATATATATATAGATAGATAGATAGATAGATAGATAGATAGATAGATAGATAGATAGATAGATAGATAGATAGATAGATAGATAGATAGATAGATAGATAGATAGATAGATAGATAGATAGATAGATAGAATATAGTAACTCCAGAGGATTGGACTAGGCCACCCCTGACCCAAACCAGGCCAGCTCCCAATCAGATCCAGGTGCTTTTCAGAGTGGAGCATCATGTGAGGCAGAAGTTTCCTACAGGTGACTCTGCAAACAGGAGAGTCATAAATCATCCTGAAGGCAGAGCTCTGTGTGTTTTAACTGACACACACACACACACCACACACACACACACACACACACACACACACACACACACACACACACACACACACACACACACACACCTGTTTGAGGTGCAGAGACTCCAGGTTTACTTTCTTCTCCTCTTTTCCCAGACAGCAGCTTCTTGTCCCAGTTTTTACTTTTATATGCCACCAGCTTCCTCCAGCTCTTTCATGTGAAGGCGTCCTTGTTTCATTCTCAGATTTATCTCCCAGGTTCTGTCAGTCTGTGTCCCAGTTGCACTAGAAACTACTAAGACAGAAAAGATTTCCACTAGAGACTTTTGTTATGCATCATGAAACTGCTCAGTGTTTTCTTTTAATTACAGGAAAACATAAATACAAAAATATACAAGCATGGATAAAATTGTTGTTACAATGTAAACAATTAATTGAGAAATAAACTGCCATCCATCAAGTTAACTAAGAGTGTTCATTAGACCTTTTTTCACTGTTGTATTTTGGCCTCCATCCTGAAGAGGGCCCCATTGGTCAACTTTAAGTGAAACCAGATAATACAGAATTAAAGATGGCGGCCATGCAGAACAGGAAACAGAAACAGTTCAAAGTGAGTCCAGTGTTGAGATGCCAGACGCATTTTATTAACAGCGTGATCTTCTTCTTTTGTTCAACAACATATTAGCGTATAAAGAGAAAGAAGGAGAAAATTTCCACCTCAAAATCTCTAAAATTTTAAGAGTTGAACATTTTCTCCTTTTGCAACTCTGAAATTTCCATATTTTTCTTTATGCCAACATGTCTAATTTCTGATACTGATCTAAAAATTCTATTTTTTTCTAGCAAATTAAAAAACTGTTGAACTCACAAATTACAAAATTCTTAAAGAAAATTACTTAGACTAATGCAAATTTTTTTAGTTATTTCCTACAAAATGTTTGACTTTTGAAATCACACATTTCAAACATTTTCTAGGAAGTTTCTAAATTTGTTTCTACCTTTCACAGCCTTATTACTCATAAAGTCACCCAGTGGAAAACTGACAACTATAATCAGAGATAAAATTAGAGATACGTTTTTCAGTCAAACGTATCTCTAATTACGGCCAAAACGTAATTAGAGATACGTTTTGGCCGCACCATATTGTTCATTTGTTTATAAGTGTCACATTTTCAAACTTTAATTAGTGAACAATTTAGGAAACTAAATATGTCCAGCTGCATTTTTATCAACAAACTAAATATAATATTTAAATAATTAGCTTGCCAGCTTGTTTAAACTGTAACTTTGAAAGCAACAGGCTAAGTAACAACAATTATTGCTGTAGATTTTTGGCTGTGATGGCATCCCATAATCTTCCGTTTCATAGAATCTAAAGAACCAGCATAAGTTCTCAGGTTCTTCAGGACTGCGTTTCCCACAATTCCAGTTTTCGGCGCTGGCTGATGACGCATAAAGGCTGCTGCTGTAACCTTGTTGTGTTGTTTTCAGATGTGAGTGTTTAATGTGAGTTTAAAGTGTTTAACTGTTGGGCTTTCCAGCCATGAGCAGATTCATCCTGCCGGTTTCCGTGTTCGGTACGGTGGCCGGAAGCGCCGTTTTGATCAAGTGAGTAACTCAGAAAACTGTCAGGATTTTACTCACCACCTGCTGTCACGTTTTCTCGTTTCAGCTCCTGCAGTTTCTATTTTCTGTGTTGCAGCAGAATTAGAGGCTCTGCAGCCACAGAAACATGAAACTCAATGAATGTGATGATCTCACTAGTATAGTCCAAGTTCCTTTGAAAAGTTGCTGTGGATGGTGATGTTGTGGGCAGACAGAATCTCCAGTAGCAGTCAGTCTTTCAGTGAAACTCAGGAGGCTCCTGACTGAAGACTAAAGCTAGCAGCTCACAATAAGGTGTTTGCTGCCTTGTGCTATAAAAATAAAACTTGATTGATTCGTGCTGCTAATCCATGTCCTTTGCTTTTGCTGCTCTATTTGGATGCAGTAGGGCTTAAGGTGGATGGAAGATAGAGATGATTTGAACTTCGCAGTTCAGACTTTTCAAACTGAGAAATTTCCCTGTTTTCCAGAAAATTTCTGATGAATCTAAACATTTCTCAGTTCTTTGGCAGAAATGTTCTCTTCCAGTTGTACAATGCACAGTGGCATATTTATTATTGTTATCTCTATATATTTTCATAGAGAGGTGCATCACACTTTTTGGTTTTTTTATTCACAAACAATTGAGAAAAAGTTTTTTGAGTGGAAAAGGTGAATTTCAATTGGTTTCCTAGGAACCGTGTGACTGGGGGCCGCTGTCCCAGCAAGGCTGGGATTAAAGGGAAAACCGTCGTGATAACTGGCGCGAACACGGGCATCGGGAAGGAGACGGCGAGAGAACTGGCCAACAGAGGTCTGCAGACACAACACTTCTTTACTTATTCTGGGTGTTTCTTGCTAGTAACTGTGTTTTAAAAAAATAAAAATAAATATGTATATATATATATATATATATATATATATATATATATATATATATATATATATATATATATATATAAAAATTCCCTTCTCACCCACCGCGGGTGGTTCTTATCCTCTGAGCTCGGGTCCTCTACCAGAGGCCTGGGAGCTTGAGGGTCCTGCAGTATCTTGGCTGCGCCAAGGACTGCACATTTCTGGACTGAGATGTCTGATTGTTCCTGGGATCTGTTGTAGCCACTGCTCCAGTTTGGGGGTTACTGCCCCGAAGGCCCCGATGACCACAGGTACCACTGTGGTCTTCACCTTCCAGGCCCTCTCCAGTTCTTCCCTGAGGCCCTGGTATTTCTCCAGTTTCTTGTGCTCCTTTTTCCTGATGTTGCAATCACTTGGTATTGCTACATCTACCACAATGGCTTTCCTCTGATGTTTATCCACTACGACAATGTCTGGTTGGTTCGCCATTACCATTTTGTCTGTCTGGATCTGGAAGTCCCACAGGATCTTAGCTCTGGCGTTCTCCACCACCTTTGGGGGTGTTTCCCACTTTGATCTTGGGGTTTCCAGTCCATATTCGCACAGATGTTTCTGTACACTATGCCTGCCACTTGGTTATGTCGCTCCATGTACGCTTTCCCTGCCAGTATCTTGCACCCTGCTATGATGTGCTGGACTTTCTCAGGGGCCTCCTTGCACAACCTACACCTTGGGTCTTGTCTGGTGTGGTAGATCTGGGCCTCTATTGCTCTGGTGTTTAGGGCCTGTTCCTGGGCTGCCAGGATGAGGGCCTCTGTGCTGTCCTTGAGTCAGCTTTTTCCAGCCATTGGTAGGATTTACTGATATCAGCCACTTGGGTTATTTGCTGGTGGTACATCCCATGTAGGGGTTTGTCCTCCCATGATGGTATCTCTGGCACCTCAACCTCCGTTCCCTGTTGTCTGAGACATTCACTGAGCACATTGTCTGTTGAGGCTTTGTCCCTGATGTATTTATGGATCTTAGTTGTTTCGTCCTGGACAGTGGTTCTCACACTCACCAGTCCTCTGCCTCCTTCCTTGCGGCTCGTGTACAGTCTCAGGGTGCTGGATTTGGGATGGAACCCTCCATGCATTGTTAGTAGCTTTCTAGTCTTAATATCTGTGGCTTTTATCTCCTCCTTTGGCCAGCTAATTATTCCAGCAGGGTATCTGATTACTGGCAAGGCATAGCTGTTTATCGCACGGATTTTGTTCTTGCCATTGAGCTGGCTTCTCAGGACTTGCCTTATTCGTTGGAGGTATTTAGCTGTGGCTCCTTTCCTTGTGGCCTCATCGAGGTTGCCATTTGCTTGTGGTATACCTAGGTACTTGTAAACTGTCCTCTATGTCTGCTATTGTTCCTTCTGGGAGTGAGACCTTCTGTGTGGATGACCTTCCCCCTCTTTGTGACCAGCCGACCACATTTCTCTAGTCCGAATGACATCCCAATGTCCGTGCTGTAGATCCTGGTGGTGTGGATCAGTGAGTCGATGTCTCGCTCACACTTGGCGTACAGCTTGATGTCCCCATTTTTGAGTCAGGCCTATGCAGAACAGTAGCGGGGACAGAGCATCTCCTTGGTATATGCCACATTTGATGGACACTTGTGCAAGTGGTTTGCAGTTGGCTTCAAGGGTGGTTTTCCACAGCCTCATCGAGTTTGCAATGAAGGCTCTCTGAGTCCTGTTGATGTTATACATCTCTAAGCATTCAATGATCCAAGTATGCGGCATTGAGTCATAGGCTTTCTTGTAATCAATCCAAGCCATGCACAGGTTGGTGTGTCGGGTTTTGCAGTCTCAGGCAACTGTGCGGTCTACGAGGAGTTGGTGTTTGGCTCCTCTGCTATTTACACCGATACCCTTCTGTGCCGTGCTCATGTGTTTATCCATGTGTTTGCTTATCTTGGCCGCTATGATGCCTGACATGAGCTTCCAGGTTGTGGAGAGGCAGGTTATTGGTCGGTAGTTGGGTGGGACTGGACCCTTTGATGGATCCTTCTGGATTAGGATTGTCCGCCCTTCAGTTAACCATTCAGGGTGAGTCCCACTTTGTAGCAGCTGGTTCATTTGGGCTGCCATTCGCTCATGGAGAGCAGTGAGTTTCTTTAGCCAGTAGGCATGGATCATGTCAGGCCCTGGTGCTGTCCAGTTTTTCATACCTGAGACTCTTTCTTGGACATCTGTCACAGTGATGGTTACCGGGGCTTGCTCAGGGAGGTTGCTGTGGTCCTCTCGTAGAGAGATCAGCCACTGTGCATTGCTGTTGTGGGACGCCTCCCTTTCCCATATGCCTTTCCAGTATTGTTCTGTCTCCAGCCTTGGTGGGTCTGCTCTGTTGTTATTGTTACCCTGCCATTGAGAGTACACCTTAGTGGAGAAGAGCCGGTTAATCCTTCTGGATTCATTCTCCCTTGTGTATCTCTTTAGGCGGCTGGACAAGGCTTGGAGCCTCTGTTTGGCAGTCTCGAGTGCTTCAGGTATGGGCATCTGCCTGTACTTTCTGGGTACTGGTCTTTTCATTGCACCCTTGTGGAGCTCTGACAGTTGGCTCACTTCCCTCCTTGTTACCTTGATTTTAGCCTCTAACCGTCTTTTCCATGGTGGGTATTGGGTCTCATGGTTGCTCTTATAGCCAAGTATCTCAAGGATCACTGATGCTGAGTTGTAGATCAGCTCATTGGTTTCTGTTATGGTGTTGGTAGGGATCGTTCTCAATGCTGCATTCACATTCTCAATGAGACTTTCAGATGGTACTTCACTCAGCCGTTGTAATTGGCGCCGGGGAGGCCTGGTTGTCATTCGGGTCATGATTCTCTCTCTCAGGTCAGCAGCTGTCTCGTTCAGCTCTGTTTCGCTCATTGGGGCCGTGTATCCCCTCACTGGGTGGGGACTTGTAGTTAAGTCCCCACAGTCCTGACATCCGGGTTCCTCCCTTTTGCCGTAGCATTTGTGTTTGTATCTCGTCAATCTCAAGTTGTGATAGCAGTTGCCGTTTGCGGATGTTGGAACACTGAGCTACTAGTTGTTTAGCGCTTAGTGTTGACTGGGGATGTCGAAGTAACCATTCCTTCCCCAGTCTTTGCATGTAACCTCTCTCACTAGGGTTACTTGAGTAGTAGCATTCCAACAGATCCACATTTTCATCTCTCGCCCATTTCCGTCTTGTTCCAGTAGCCCATTTGTCATCAAGGTGCTCTGGTTCCCCAACACCTGACGCAGACCTTGTTTGGCCGGGCGACGTCTGAGCCGGCATGTTATGCAACTTAGTATCTCTCATGGTATGAGGTAGGCAGTAGCTTGAAGGGTCTTGCCTAAGGACCCAGACTGGATTCGAACCCTGCCCTCTCGGGTGATATACTGATGCCTTATGTATTGAGCTATATATATATATATATATATATATATATATATATATATATATATATATACTGTACACACCCACAATGTTGACATAGACATTGACATAGCTGACTGGACGAGACAGCTGCTGACCTGAGAGAGAGAATCATGATCCGAATGACAACCAGGCCTCCCCGGCGCCAATTACAACGGCTGAGTGAAGTACCATCTGAAAGTCTCATTGAGAATGTGAATGCAGCATTGAGAACGATCCCTACCAACACCATAACAGAAACTAATGAGCTGATCTACACTCAGCATCAGTGATCCTTGAGATACTTGGCTATAAGAGCAACCATGAGACCCAATACCCACCATGGAAAAAACGGTTAGAGGCTAAAATCAAGGTAACAAGGAGGGAAGTGAGCCAACTGTCAGAGCTCCACAAGGGTGCAATGAAAAGACCAGTACCCAGAAAGTACAGGCAGATGCCCATACCTGAAGCACTCGAGACTGCCAAACAGAGGCTCCAAGCCTTGTCCAGCCGCCTAAAGAGATACACAAGGGAGAATGAATCCAGAAGGATTAACCGGCTCTTCTCCACTCAACCAGCTAAGGTGTACTCTCAATGGCAGGGTAACAATAACAACAGAGCAGACCCACCAAGGCTGGAGACGGAACAATACTGGAAAGGCATATGGGAAAGGGAGGCGTCCCACAACAGCAATGCACAGTGGCTGATCTCTCTACGAGAGGACCACAGCAACCTCCCTGAACAAGCCCCGGTAACCATCACTGTGACAGATGTCCAAGAAAGAGTCTCAGGTATGAAAAACTGGACAGCACCAGGGCCTGACATGATCCATGCCTACTGGCTAAAGAAACTCACTGCTCTCCATGAGCGAATGGCAGCCCAAATGAACCAGCTGCTACAAAGTGGGACTCACCCTGAATGGTTAACTGAAGGGCGGACAATCCTAATCCAGAAGGATCCATCAAAGGGTCCAGTCCCACCCAACTACCGACCAATAACCTGCCTCTCCACAACCTGGAAGCTCATGTCAGGCATCATAGCGGCCAAGATAAGCAAACACATGGATAAACACATGAGCACGGCACAGAAGGGTATCGGTGTAAATAGCAGAGGAGCCAAACACCAACTCCTCGTAGACCGCACAGTTGCCTGAGACTGCAAAACCCGACACACCAACCTGTGCATGGCTTGGATTGATTACAAGAAAGCCTATGACTCAATGCCGCATACTTGGATCATTGAATGCTTAGAGATGTATAACATCAACAGGACTCTGAGAGCCTTCATTGCAAACTCGATGAGGCTGTGGAAAACCACCCTTGAAGCCAACTGCAAACCACTTGCACAAGTGTCCATCAAATGTGGCATATACCAAGGAGATGCTCTGTCCCCGCTACTGTTCTGCATAGGCCTGAACCCCCTCAGCCAAGTTATCAACAAGACTGGCTACGGATACAGACTCAAAATGGGGCCAATATCAGTCACCTACTCTACATGGATGACATCAAGCTGTACGCCAAGTGTGAGCGAGACATCGACTCACTGATCCACACCACCAGGATCTACAGCACTGACATTGGGATGTCATTCGGACTAGAGAAATGTGGTCGGCTGGTCACAAAGAGGGGGAAGGTCATCCACACAGAAGGGGTCTCACTCCAGAAGGAACAATAGCAGACATAGAGGACAGTTACAAGTACCTAGGTATACCAAGCAAATGGCAACCTCGATGAGGTCACAAGGAAAGGAGCCACAGCTAAATACCTCCAACGAATAAGGCAAGTCCTGAGAAGCCAGCTCAATGGCAAGAACAAAATCTGTGCGATAAACAGCTATGCCTTGCCAGTAATCAGATACCCTGCTGGAATAATTAGCTGGCCAAAGGAGGAGATAAAAGCCACAGATATTAAGACCAGAAAAGCTACTAACAATGCATGGAGGGTTCCATCCCAAATCCAGCACCCTGAGACTGTACACGAGCCGCAAGGAAGGAGGCAGAGGACTAGTGAGTGTGAGAACCACTGTCCAGGACGAAACAACTAAGATCCATAAATACATCAGGGACAAAGCCTCAACAGACAATGTGCTCAGTGAATGTCTCAGACAACAGGAACGGAGGTTGAGGTGCCAGAGATACCATCATGGGAGGACAAACCCCTACATGGGATGTACCACCAGCAAATAACCCAAGTGGCTGATATCAGTAAATCCTACCAATGGCTGGAAAAAGCTGGACTCAAGGACAGCACAGAGGCTCTCATCCTGGCAGCCCAGGAACAGGCCCTAAACACCAGAGCAATAGAGGCCCAGATCTACCACACCAGACAAGACCCAAGGTGTAGGTTGTGCAAGGAGGCCCCTGAGACAGTCCAGCACATCACAGCAGGGTGCAAGATACTGGCAGGGAAAGCGTACATGGAGCGACATAACCAAGTGGCAGGCATAGTGTACAGAAACATCTGTGCAGAATATGGACTGGAAACCCCGAGATCAAAGTGGGAAACACCCCCAAAGGTGGTAGAGAACACCAGAGCTAAGATCCTGTGGGACTTCCAGATCCAGACAGACAAAATGGTAATGGCGAACCAACCAGACATTGTCGTAGTGGATAAACATCAGAGGAAAGCCGTTGTGGTAGATGTAGCAATACCAAGTGATTGCAACATCAGGAAAAAGGAGCACGAGAAACTAGAGAAATACCAGGGCCTCAGGGAGGAACTGGAGAGGGCCTGGAAGGTGAAGACCACAGTGGTGCCTGTGGTCATCGGGGCCCTCGGGGCAGTAACCCCCAAACTGGAGCAGTGGCTACAACAGATCCCAGGAACAACATCAGACATCTCAGTCCAGAAATGTGCAGTCCTTGGCACAGCCAAGATACTGCGCAGAACCCTCAAGCTCCCAGGCCTCTGGTAGAGGACCCGAGCTCAGAGGATAAGAACCACCCGCGGTGGGTGAGAAGGGAATTTTTTTTTTTTTTATAGTTTTTTTCAATAAAAAGTTTTGACAGGTCTCTTTTTTTATTATTATTATCTATTATTTTTTGGCCGCATCAAATTGGTGTATTCCTCAAAACATTGACATGATCACCAACCGGATTCTGCCACTGTTGCAAACCATGAAGACGTCCATAACAGGAAGCAGTTGGAGGACGGTGTTTATTTATGTTTAATGATTTATCATGTAATCAAACTTATTTACACGTTATCTTAGTTACGTTTCTTATTTACCAGAAATACCACTAATGAAATTTATTTTTAATTAGCGGAATATTTATTTCGAGCTTTAAGAACATTGAATCTGCTGAGAGGGATTTCTTATGGCCTGCTAGCATAGCCGTTAGCATAGCCGTTAGATGCTCCCGTTTTTACGTTCTGTTGGTCATTGTCTCATTGGTCGTGATTCTACGATGAATATTGTTGCGTTCACAATAAGTTACAATACTAGTGTTAAACAGGGAGCTTCAGGAAGCGCGATCCGCCATAATGGATCAAACCGGAAGTCCCCAACATTAGTGGAATATCGTTGTCATGGAAACGCGGTTTCTGACGCACCGTTTCTTGGCTCTCCAGGGGGTCGGATCATTATGGGATGCCGCGACATGGCGAAATGTGAAGAGGCAGCGAAGGAGATCCGAGGGAAGACGCTGAACCCGCATGTTTATGCGCGGCGGCTGGACCTGGCCTCCATGAGCTCCATCCGAGAGTTCGCAGAGAGAATCAATCAAGGTGCAAACCGAACCCAACCAAACCCAGGAAACATGAGGCAGAGTTTCTAACGAACCTGCTGTTTTATTGCAGAGGAGAAGAGCGTGGACATCTTGATCAACAACGCCGGAGTCATGCGGTGTCCGGAGGGGAAGACGGAGGACGGCTTCGACATGCAGCTGGGAGTGAACCATTTAGGTAGAGTTTCATCCAACTTCACCGGTAAAAGCGCAAAACAAACAGAAAGAAGAGAAACGGTTTTCCAGACATTTTCACTGTTACAAATCTGAAAAGTGTGGCATGTATTTGTGTTTCTCAGTCACTTACAGAGAAGAACCCCTTGGAGTTTTTTTCCTCGGGAAATTTTCTCATACTTTCCAACATTTTATTTCCAAATATTTCTTTTTATCAAACACTAAGAACAGTCCAACTATTTGTAAATATGGTGTTTGCTAACTCTACTAGCCAAAAAGCACAGTTGGGTAGTAACTAGTTACTTTTACTCAATTACATTTACTTGAGTAACTTTTTTTAAAAACGTACTTTCAGGAATATTTTTATTATGCTGAAGATTTTTACTTTTACTTGAGTAATTTTATTACGAAGTATTTCTTCTCTTACTTGAGTAAAAGTTTTAATTTTTTTCCTGTCTGAATGAACAACAAACTATTTGAACCCAAAATCTATAGACTCAGACACAGACCTGCAGGTTAAAGTTTCATACGTTTTTTTATTGAAAAAACTGATTTGTAAAAATTTACTTTTTTCTGACTGTTATTTTTTGAATTATTGTCATTTAGTGCTGTAAAATATAATATTTATTTCTCTCATTTGTGACTGCATCTTATTTTTATGCCTTTTCTAAATGTGCTATACAAATAAATAAACTTGATTTATTGAAAAGCTTTAAATATGGAAAATAAATCAACATAACAGCAAATAAAATAAATTATAAACAAAATTATTCTTTGAAAAAGGGCAAGTTGATACCAAAGCACCAGACTGAAGACTTTTATCATCCAGCTTCTGGTAAAAAGAGAAAAACAAGAAACCATGCAAGTGGAAATGATTGAGTTTGTTTGAATCTGTTATGCACTTAATTGATTTATTGCCTGTTTGCTCGCAGTAAGAAGGTTTCTCTTAAACTTTAAACCTTTTCTACGCCTCTGACTTCCTCCAGGCCACTTCTTGTTGACGAACCTCCTGCTGGAGAAGCTGAGAGACTCCGCCCCCAGTCGTGTGATCAACCTGGCCTCGCTCGCCCACATCGTTGGAAAGATCGACTTCGACGACCTGAACTGGGAGAGGAAGAAATTCGACACGAAGCAGGCGTACTGTCAGAGCAAACTGGCCAATGTTCTGTTCACCAGGGAACTCGCCAAGCGGCTCGAAGGCGAGTCCGCCAGCCGCTGCGCTCGGTGTGGGAGGCGGTGTGCGATGAACGCGGTGTTCTAACCTGAGCTGTGTGTGTGTGTGTGTGTGTGTGTGTGTGTGTGTGTGTGTGTGTGTGTGTGTGTGTGTGTGTGTGTGTGTGTGTGACAGGCACCGGAGTGACGGTGAACGCCGTGCACCCTGGGGTCGTCGCCACGGACCTCGGCAGACACACCGGCCTGCACCAGTCGCAGTTCTCCACCACCGTTCTCAGTGAGTCTGCTGAACCGTTCATTAGGTTTTCAATAGAGAAACATCTGAAAAGTGTGGCATGCATCTGTTTCAGACAATCTGACAACCCTCAGGAAACATCACTGCAACCAAAAGTACTTTAAAAAAATCACCTGACGATCTGAAAAGTGTGGAGTACACCTCGATATAGATCCTGTGAGCAACTGGAGAAACTTTTCACTGCAGTTTCAACTGAAAATCTAAACAGAAAATTTAACGTCTTTATGCAAGTCCTCAATTGAATTCAGGTTTGAACTAGATTTGTCTAGTTCCTTAGATTTGTGTCTAGTTGCTTATTTTAAAAAGTCGCTAGATTTGTTGCTTTTGTGGTTATTTGAAAATGTTGCTTTTTGCGAAAAATTGCAAAATTTGTCACTATTGGATTTTTTTAATAAAAGTTTATTTGTTGCCACTAGTTTCTTTGAGAAAAGTCGATTTTTGGAAAACGCCCTCCGCGCCTTCCTACCATTAGCCACGTCCACATCGTCTATAAGCCACGCCCACATCTCCTCCAAGCCCTCATCCTTGGAACGTTTCAGAAAAGCTCTGTGGGCGGAGCTTAATTTTTATATTGGGTTTAGTTTCACTTTACTACTTCATGTTTAGCTGTGATCAGAAATCCTAACAAAATCTACTGATTTTTGACGAGTTGCTGTTCGCCTCCTCCTCCTCTGCCTCAGGCCCGTTCTTCTCCTTGCTGGTGAAGAGTCCGGAGCTTGGCGCCCAGCCCAGCGTGTTTCTGGCCGTGGCAGAGGAAATGGCGGGCGTGACGGGTCGCTACTACGACGTGATGACGGAGAAGGAGCCGGCGCCGCAGGCGCTGGACGACGCGGCGGCGCGGCGGCTGTGGGAGGTCAGCAGCAGGCTGGTGGGCCTGCAGGCCGACACGCTGCTTCCAGCCACAGCCGGACCCACAGAACCAGAACCAGCTGGAAATTAGCTTCACTTTGAACAAGAGGGTACAAGATATGACTCCAGGGCCGGTTTGTGACCATTGGATTCATTTTCTGTGGCACTTCAAGATCTAAACTTTTTCTTTTAGTCTTTTATAATATTAAATTTGTCCACAATTAACCAAAGATTTTACTCAAGTAAAAGTAAAACTACTTGAAAAGCGGTATTTAAAGTTACCCCTTTAAATAAAAAGGCAGAAAGTTTAATTAAAGATGTTTAAAATAATCACTTTTGTCAGAGACTGTTCTTCTGTGCTGGAGTTTCTGTTAAAGAAAGTTGGCCTGCAGCGCCCCCTGTCTGCCAAACAGTTGCATGCTGCTGCCTAAAATAAATGACATGAAGCTTCAGCTGAAGAAAACTGGCAATTAATTTCATCAATTTTTTTACTCACAAATATACTTTTTTATTATGTTCACTTTTTGGTACAGTTTTTATTTAAAAACTTGATCTACGTTTATTTGCAACAAAAAACTGAATGTTGCAAGTCACTGAATATTTTTAACTTATTCTAATGTTTGTAATGTCTATACTCCTGGACATTGTATTACATATTCTGTTTCTTGTTTTTCTAAGAAAAGGCATGTTTCTAATAAAAAAAATAAAAATAAACAAGTGAAATATGTTTTAGTATTTATTTTAAATTTGTTTTATTTGGGTTTGTCATCTCATGATGTTTGGATCCTGGTTGTTCATCATGGAGGCAAAAAAGAATTAAAACTTGAGTTCTGATGAGTATTTCTGCTCTGGGTGTATGGAGCTAAATTGGTGCTACAAAGTTGGTTGAAAAGAAAAATCTGAATCTAAAAAATTATTTAGAAACTTAGAAAAAAAAGCTTGAATTCAAGAAGAAGTTTGAACATTTTTTACCTGTTTGTTTTCAGTTCTAAACTTTTTTTTTTCCAGTTTTGAAATATTCTTATGAAACAAACCAGGGCCCCATATTAGTTCCATACATTTAGAATAGTTGTACTTTTCTTTCACTTTTCTTTCAAATATTTTCATCAGTTTCAAAATAAGTTTTCAGTTTCAAATATTCTTTGTTTCATTTTAAAGATATTTTTCTTTTGAACAAACTTTTTGGCACCAGTTTAGCTCCATATGGATGGCTTTAAAAGACCACTCAGCAGTAAGGCTGAAACTGCCTGTGGCGGAAATTCCCGACGGGTCGTTCGGCTCTGACGGAAAACGACGAGCATCAAATAAAATATGTTCTAGAAAATTTCTGAGATAAAATTTGAATTTTTTTTCTAGCATATTCTTGACGCTTATGGGTCAGAAATTAACTTTTTGTTCCGGAACATTTCGGACATTACTGAGTTTTTGTTTGCAAATTTCTGATTCGATGTTTTGGCATAAATTTATCACTACTTTTTTTTTCTATGTCCGCCATAAAATATTACTAAATAATTTTATTAAGATTTATTATCGTATTATTTTGACTTTATTTTCATAATTTTATTTCTCTATTTTTCATGAGTATTTATTAAAGGATAGATTTAATTCTCTGCCGGAGAAATGAGACTTTTAGGAACGGAGATGAACAATTACAGGAAAAGACTTCATTACCCAGAATGCATCAGTGGAACTGCGTTCAACGTCCAAGGTCCATGTTGTTCTCCTGCAGAGCCAGAGGAACAGACCTGAAGAATTTCTCTGTGACAAATTTGGGTTTTAGTTTGTGGTTCTTCAGTCGCGCTGAACAGAACCAGAACCGAAACCAGTTCATTTCCTGCAACAACCGAACCGACAGAACCGACTTTAACTGGACCGGAGAGAACAGAGTGAGTTAAAGTTTTATAGAGATTCTCCAATAAACTAGAGGAATGTTTGACTTTGAGGCCAGAATTTAGTCAAGTAAACAAAATAAAGTGTTTCTTTGCTTCCCGGTTTGATCCTTTTAAGCTCAAACTGGGATGTACTGGAAACCGGAACACAGCAGCAGAGACTTTGGAAAAGTATTCACACCCCTCTTTTACATTTTGTTGCATAAAATTCTCTGGATTTTAGGAAAAGTTGTGCAGAGGAAGAAAATGGATCCATTATTTTTTCCATATCCAGTTTTCAGGTTTTTAAGAAAGAAAACAGCAAGTATAAAATACTGGAAGCTTGCTTAACAAAACAGGAGTCCTCCAGACCACTAGGGGGAGTCTGCAGTAAGAAAATACTCAACTATGCTGGAGTTCTATAATTTTGTAAAAATATGAAGGATAACATGTTCTCTTTCTTTTTCCAACTTTCTTCTCATCCCATCTTTCCTGTTTCTGGTAGCTTGGGATTTGGTGATGAGCTCCCCCTAGTGGTCTGGGGGACTTTGCAGAGCTCCATATGTGCTGATGTTTTAGTTATTTGTGTAACTTTTTAAAATTTGTTGTTGTGTATTTTGGAGTTTGAATCATGCATGTTTGCCTCGCCTCTCACAGTTTGCTGTGTGTTTCCGTCTGCCGGCCTCCGTACATTATAATTTAGCCTCTGTTTCCCATCAGAATGGCAGAACACAGAAGAAGAGAAGAACTTCCTGAAGATGTTGGTTCAGATGACTGCTTGGCTTCATACACACACATCTACAGCCCAGATTTACTAAAGTAAGCATCCAATCCTAATTTGTTTGTATCTATTTGGGATTTCTTGGATTTATGCTGTATTTTTGTCTCACTGCTTGAGAGAGATGTGATGATCTTGTTTTGTTTTAGAGATCAAGTTGCTTTCATCACAGGAGGCGGATCTGGAATAGGACTTCGTATTGCTGAGATCTTCATGAGGTGAAGGATTTCCCGTCTGTTTACTGATTTCTGTTTTAATCTGCTGTTTATTAAGGCCAGGAACAAAAAAACCTAGCTAGATATATTATTATTATTATTATTATTATTATTATTATTATTATTATTTTAGCACATTGGCAACAGTGGAGCTGATGTTTGTGATTGGTGCTTTAGTTAATACTGGAAACCCGTGGTGGTAATCGAAATCAACATTGTTGAAATTAGCACGTTAGCATTAGCTTCCACTGAATAAAATGTTGGTGTAGCGCTTTAGCTTTAGCGCAGCTAATGATTGGTGCTTTGGGATTAGCACTCACTGCTATGTTTGCTGATGTTTGGGTATAAACACCTTTGTTGAATTTAGCGATTTAGCATTAGATGCTGCTAAATACAACGGTGGTGTAGCACTTTAGCACTGCCTTGAAATAAACGTCATGCTGTTATAAACTTTCACATTAGTGGAACTATTGTTCATTAGTGTTTTAGAGTTAGTGCAGCTAACATTTTAGCTAGCAATGCCTGCTAGTGGTGGTGGGTTGGTAGTTTTTGTTAAATATCTGGTTGGTGTAGCAATTTGGGATTAGCTCTGCTAAGTAGCACAGTGGCATAGCGTTTTAGCATTAGCTTCTGCTAAATATCTTCTTGATATCAGAGTTCAATAATTATTTATTATCTGTCTTTTCCAGACATGGTTGTGACACGGTGATCGCCAGCAGGAACCTGGACAAGCTGAAAGAGGTTTTCTTAATATTTTCCCAGTTCTGGTAGAATATTATCTATGTACCACAGCTCTGCGTCGACTTCATGAAAATGTTTTCCAGGCGGCGGCGAAGCTGTCGGCTGCTGCAGGACGACGCTGCCTCCCGCTGCGAATCGATGTGAGGCAGCCTGATGGCATCGCAGCCGCTGTGGACGAGACGCTGAAGGAGTTCGGCCGTTTGGACATCCTGATCAACAGTACGTGATTTAACCCGCATCGCGTCTGCTCACCTCAATTCCCCCCAAAATGATGCAGTTTTAATGAAATGCAGCAGAGTTTATTCTATCCCTTTCCATGTGCGTCTTTGTCAAGAAATGGATGTGAGGAAAAACAAAATGTATATATATTTCTGCTTTTATTCTTCATTATGTCAGTTGTGGTACTCCGTACATAAATCCCTCTTTAGAGACAGTGAAAAAACTGATTTAACACAGATGCTGCTGGAAACTTCCTCTGTCCTGCCTCTGCACTCTCTTTCAACGCTTTCAAAACCGTCCTGGAGATCGACACCATGGGAACGTTCAACACCAGCAAGGTGGTTTATGAGAAATGGTTCAAGGTACGGGACTCCATCTGTGTTTTCATAAAAACAAAAACATGTTTATTCTTCAAAATGTGATTTAATCTGAAACAGTTCACTTTAAATCAATGAAAAAATATCTTCCATTATTAGAAAGGAAGTGTATATTTTGACTTGGATCCAGTTTTAAAGACCCTGATACTGACCAAACATTTAAACTTCTGAATTCAAAGACAGTTGCAAAAAAATCTGAAAACAATGTTTTTCTAATATGTCTGGCATTTAGCAAATAGAAATAATTTGTTAATTCTAATGAAGCTAAAACAAGAGAAGTTTGGTCTGATTTTACTTCAGATAGTAGCTCTGTTTCCATTGATTATATAACTGCACAATTTGAAATTCTGAAACAAATTTGTTTAATGGAAACACGCTAATTAAAAACAACAACGTGTTTTTGTGAAGAAAGTTTTGACGTATTTCATATTGAAATTCATTTATTTTTGCAAAACTGCAATGGAAATACTTTTTTTCCGCATCATACAAATCACATGACCAACAACTGGATATTACTACTGGCAGAAACGACAAAGAATACTACAGGAAGTATTGTAACTGAATTACATGCATCTTTTAAAGAGGCAGGATCATATAAATTGGACTTTTCTTAGCTGCTAAAAGAGGGCAGTAAGTTTGCTAAATGTTTTTCAGTGAATTATGCTCTTCATGCTAACGCTAACAAGTGCGGCTGCTTTCCCAGGATCATGGTGGCAACGTGGTGAACATCTCGGCCACGCTGGCGTACCGAGGGCAGGCCCTGCAGGTTCACGCTGGCTCTGCCAAGGCAGCAAACGGTGGGAACAATCCTGGTTTTATTTCCTGCTTTAATGTGAGAATGATAAATAAATGACGGGAAGCTGCTGTGTTTTAGATGCTATGACGAAGCACCTGGCAGTGGAGTGGGGGCCCAGCGGAGTACGGGTCAACGCCGTGGCCCCGGGTCCGATCTCTGGTACTGAGGGTTACCGCAGACTCGGTAAACATTGAGCCCATTAGATTACTGGTGCGACTCAATTAAAGTTTTTTAATTAATGGCAATTTTAATCCTAAACTTACGCATGGACAAAATGAGCAACATTTTAAAAACCCACTTTTGTTGCTAACTTATTAAGTAATTAGACCTATGAGCTCAACAGATATTTATTGTTTTTAATCTGTTCTGATGAAATTTCCAACTTGTGAAATTCAAAAGTCAAAAATTTACGACTTTTGGAGAAAAAACATTCCAGAAAGTTTCTAAAGTTACTGTCAACATTTCAGATTTTTTCTCAGTTAAATTTAAAAATTTTGTAGCACAGAAATGTTTGAGTCATTTTGTGCAAATTTTTTACTTTTGGACCTCAGAAATTCCCTTGTTTATTTTCTTTTATCTTGAAGGTTTTTCAGCAGAAATGTTCTCCTCTGTCGTAGAAAACATGCCTGACTTGCTTGCCGTTGTTTCAGGCGGTCCTGGTGCCGAGGCCGCAGGTTCGTTCCAGGCTGTTCCTCTGCAGCGAGCCGGCAACAAGACGGAGATGGCCCACTGCGCTCTCTTCCTGGCCAGCCGAGCGTCTTCCTACGTGACGGGGGCCATCTTGGTGGCGGACGGCGGGGCGTGGCTGACTTCGCCCAACGACGTCTCGGCGCTGCTGGGTATAGCCGCCTCTAAACGCGCTAAGCTGTGAGTCCTCCTCCTGACCAGGTGGGTAGGAGGAGGTGCAGCTTCTGGAGAAACGCTCCTACGGAGAAAGGCTCTGATTGTCCAAACAGAAATATGAATATCTAATAATTACATTCATTTCATTCCTGCAGGTTACTGGTCACCGGAAAAGAAGAAGGACAAGTGATCAGGAGAAATCAGGACCTTTCTAAAGAAATTATGCAACTTATGGACAATGTTTATGTTTATTATGCATTCTGCTGCTTTAGGTGTTGGAAGGTTTCTAGTAGAGAAGAACACAAATAAATTATGTTCATACTGTTTATAAGGAATTACAACCGTGCATTAGGATTAATAAATTAGTACATTTCAGACAAAAAATGTGATATTTCTTAGAAAAAAATTATTTTAAAAAAATCTCAAAGATTTTGATATTAATTCCTGAAATTTTCTTGAAACACCTTTGATATTTCTGAGTTCAAAAAGTGAAAAATTTTCTAGAAAAATATCTTAAAGATTTTATAGAAAAAACCTGGAAATTCTAAAGTCTCATATTTAAATTTTTTGAATTTTCAATTTTGAAATGTCAAAATTTTTAAGATCAATATCAAACATTTTCTAGAAAGTATCCTGACACCAGACCTTGAAAAATTAAAATGTCAAAAATTTTAATCCTGGCTGAAAATAAAGAAAAAAACTGGGATAGATTAAAAATTGCAAAAGTTTTTTTGAGGAAAGTTTATACTTTTCAAAATAATCCTAGAAATCTTACATTTTTTCAGTGTTTTGGCAGAAATTTCTTCCTCTTTTTTCTGTCCACCCAAATACGTTGTTGTATGTAAAGCAACAATCCAGTTTGTCAGTACTGTAAAACATTTCCTTTGATTTATTCAGCAATTAAAATCTTTCTATTCAGTTGTTGCTATGACAACTTGCCTTCTCAGCTTTAAACTATTATCTACGAAACAGTTTAAAGCTGGAATTTAATTTAAATTGTTTAAAATGTGATTAAGTTTTAATGTGATGCAGTTCTGCTGAATGACAGCAGGGGGCGCCAGAATCCTGTAAATACATCGACGAGCAGCTCAGTGGCTCATTATTATGAAACGATGAAATATTGCCCTTATTTTTGTTTTATTCTGTTATTTATCATTGTTATTATTATTTTTAGCTTACTGCAAGTAAGCTACTGACTTTGAAGAAAGTCAAACAATGATCTGGATTTGATTATTGTGACTCAATGTTGTGCACAGAAAATTTTCAAAGGTCTGGCTAATAGGGTTTTAAGTGTAAGGCAGCGTAGACAAAAAGCAAAAACTTATGAATGTATGTGTGTGTGTGCGTGTGTGTGTGTCTTTATATATGTGCATTAGGGATAATAAGGATGTATTAAAATCACTTTAAAGTAAACTTTTTCTTATCAGAAATTATAGTAAATATCTGCTAAAATTAAAACATTTCTAGTTAAAACAACATATCTTCTCAGCCACAAATGTTGAAAATTTGCTAGAAAAATTTTTGTAACTAATCTCAGAAATTTTCTCCAAAAATTGGAAATTCCTGAGTTTAAAAAGTCAAAATTTTTAACATTTGAAGGTTTTTATATTAACTTTGTCAATTTCTCAAACTCAGATATTTGAATGATGAAAGACGCATGAACGATTTCTTGTAGCCGTCTGAATTAAAGTTAATATATTTTGTTTTATTTTCAAAGATTTATTTTATTTTAGTTTTGGAAGAAGATGTGTCTGTATGCCTTTCTATGATCTAAACATGACTCGATATTTCGAGAGGGTGTCTTGGCCCCCGGGGGTCCCCACTTGGTATCGCCCCTGCCCTAGTCGACCTAAAACAGAACTAACGGTTAAATATGGTTTAAAGTTTTCCAGTGAACGGAAAATGTCATATATATATTTTTACAAACACTGTATGTAAATACGCGGTTTCCATCGACGTTATGTTTTGTACAACAACTTCCGGTGGAAAGCTGCTGTGGAGCCTCACACTGCGGGGTATTTTCTATGCGTGCGTCTGACGTCATCGCTGAGTGTATGCGGCTGGAGGAGGCGGAGGAGGAGGATGGGACGCTGCTGATGCTGATGCGAGAGCTTTCTCTGTCTGATCAACATCGGTGGACAGAACCTCGCATCACGGATCTACCGAATCTCCTCTGAACACCTTAGCTGTATTTTCCTGGAGAAGAGAGGCACTGATCCGGAGAACGACGCCGGATGTGAGGAGGAAATAACGGTTCGGACTCGTCACTCCTGCTGGCCTCTCGGCTGGCACAGGTGGACAGAGCGGGGAGGGGAGCGTTACAAACGGAAACGGGAAAAAATGAAGACATAACGCTGGATTATAAGCCCCAAATAGGACAAACTGGCCGTTTTCGCTCATTAGGGCTGAAATGTTAACCTGTTAGCCGCTAGTGGCTAATTTGTGTAGCTAGTCGGCTAGCAGCCGCCTCGACCAATGGCCGCGGAGGAGGCAGATGCTCGAGGGAGGAGTTAGAGCCGGTTGTCCGGCATAAACACGGCGGCTTAACAAGCCCAACAGCTGGAGCTCGTTTCGGCTTTGTGTAGCGCTAATTACCGCCTGAGGTCCAGCCGTTGGTGCTGGTTCGGCTCGGAGGCCGCGAGGGGAGGAAGAGCTGATGTTGGATGTTTTCTGGCTCAGCAATCATGACAAGAAAGCAGGCTGTGAGTGAAAACATGTCCAGTGTGTTCAGGTACCGGGTTACAAGTGTTGGTCTGTTTTAATTAAACGGAACTGATAGTTTGACTCTTGTTCTCTGGGAATTCAACGTTTGGACCATTAAAACATGGCGGTGAATTTGAAAAGCTGCTTCCTGACCAAACAGGTTGTGTAGATGGAGCCCACAGTTGTGTCTGGCCCTGTGGGGCATGCTCAGTGGGAGCCAGAGCAGCCATTTCCGCTGGGATTTCAACCAGTGGACCCAGACTGTAGAGCTGTTCTGAGTCCCAGCAGTACTGGTCAGACTGGTTTGGACTTCAGGAAAGGTGACTATAACGATGCAGCGCCTCAGAAAAGTGTGGAAAAGCCTGTAGCCCTGGAGGACCTCATCACAGTCTCAGCTTTTTCCTGTGAGGATCTGCAGCTGGAAGACAAACAAGCCAGCGCCTACCTGCAAGGATTGACTTTAACTGAAAGTTTTGAGGAAATCAGCGACAGCACTTTGTCGTGGCTCTTCTCTCCAAATCTGACTGACGTGATGAGGAAGGAGTTGACTTTAAAAGCAGATTCCCATGAGGAATCCAACGCCGTCGCTGATCAGGGCGATCTAATAAGCCTCGGCTCTCCTTTTAACGTCTCCAGGAGGAATTCTGCAGAGCCGTTTCTGCTGGTTGACCTCTCTGGGGTCACCCAGGACTCGCCCAGCGAGTTAAACGCTCAGATTGCTGCAGAGGAGCAGGCAGCGGTCCCTCCCTCTCAGACTTTGTCACCTGAAACCGGAGACAAAGGTTTATTCCCTGATCAAGTGACTGATCTGCCTTTAACCAGCAGCTCTGCTGAGAGCTGCCATTCGCCGCCTTTGTTGGATTTCGATAGTCCTGCTTCTGTTGTACCAAAAAATGAGGCTCAGTCTGCTGTAAGCGGCCATGTTCCTTCTGAGGAAAGGAGTGAAAACGATGAAGACGCTGTGGATTTGATGGAAGACCCAAGTAGTTACTCTGCTAAAACACAGTCAAACCAGGAGGAAATGGCTCTGGATCTGTGTTTGACTGCTGAGGAGGTTCATGATGATGATGGTGGTTCAGAGGAGAGGCAGCATCAGGTGGAGGCTTTTGATTTAAACCAGCCTCCTCTGCCGGCGGCAGCGGGAAACGCCAGCCAAGACGACATGTCTTCTCTGAAAGCGGTGTTCGACGCCTTGGACCAGGATGGAGATGGCTTCGTCCGCATCGAGGAGTTTTTGGAGTTTGCGGCGGTCTACGGGGCAGATCAGGTGAGATGGCCGTTTCTCCCTGCAGGAGCCGCCTCTGATCGGAGCGAACGCCAAGTAAAATGATCCACAGATCCATTTATTATTGATTCTCTGAGAGTCCGACTTCAGGAAGCCCGTTTAACTCATCCGCTTGAAAACATCAGTTCCTGTCTGGGTTTTAGGTGGTCACTGAATCAAATATACACAAACGATTAATTGATTCATCATGATTAATCGACTAATTTAGTGATTAATCATTGGACTGGAGTATACAGACTCAATATAGGCCTTTTATTGGAAAAAAAAACATTCAGACTAATAATTGAGCCGAAACTACAAACTGCGTACATTTGGTATTTATGATGGAAACGTGTTCTTCCCTCTGGGAGTTTTAGCTTCACCTGGTTCAGATTTACAAAAATTATGCTATGGTGGAAATAAAAAATAAAAATAGGAAATGTATAATTTCTTGTGCGGTGAACCAATGCTGGTATTTGTTTCTGATGGGGATTTAAAATCTGCCAAGCATGTCATTAATTCAGACCGAAACCCGTCAATACGACAGATTCATCTGTTTGTTTCCACTTCCTGTGGTTTGGGATGATCTGGCTGCTATGTCCACCACTTCAAGCCTTTATCATTACTGCTAATAAAATAAACCAGTATAATATATACTAATTTAGAGATTTATCTTTGAATGAAAATGGGACAGATTGCAGTTTCCAGGCTGATCACTTTAAAAGGCCTGATCATCCAATTTAAACATTTTTAATAACTGACACTGTTTGGTATTTTAAGGTCACAATAACCCTAAAATGTTTCTGGATTATTAGAGAACATTGAACAGCAAATTAAAAGTAAAACCAAACATTTTTATCAACAGAATCCACTCTTACTTGATTTATAGGAAGCATTGAACGTTATGCTGTGACAGCAGCCATTGTAATCGATATGTGACACTAGCATTAGCGAGGGCTAAATAACGTCACTATCATACAAGTCCATCAGTTATTTATATATATATATTTTGGCATTTCCTGTTTACATGCCGTGTTTTTCATATTTAAGCAGTTATGAGGCTCAATGGTGAAATCTGAAAATGCCTCTGCTCCAGGTACCCAGCAGGTCGTTGCTCAGCAACCAAAGAGAGAGTGATTTGATGCTGCTAGCCTAGCTAGCCTTGCTAGGCTAGCTAGCCTGGCTAGCCTAGTTAGCTGTGAGAAGCTGAGCAGCTAAAGCTTTTCCTCTGCCTGCATCTCCCAGGTTATTGAATATTCAATCACTTGTGTTCTCTATTGATATTGATTCCATGTCTGTCCTGATGTTTATTATTGAGTGTTGCTGACCTTTAGCAGTTTATGGCGTAATCACTGAAGTGTGTCGTTAACCTAGTATCACTGGCTGAACTGGAACTGATGTTTCAGACTCTGGGCCGTTTCAAACAGTTCTGACTCTGTTGATGTTGGACCCAGTTGGTCGCCCTGCTAAGTCTTTTGAATCCCTCTTCTCTCGGGTCGAAGCCCGTTAGGCCACACCTCTGTGTCCCCGGTTAGAAATGTTTAAGGATTAGGACTGAAATGTTTTCTCATGAGTCAGACTGTCCACCAACTGAAAACCTGTTGACTGATTTAGATGCATTTATTTTGAAGGGCTAACTTTTACATATTTCCCATTAGCTTTGAATGCTGACGGCCATTTTCCCTTTACCCTTTTAAACCAACCACTGCTTGATGTCACACAATGCGTTTTCGACGACTGTCATTTTATTTATATAATTTCAAAGTGATGTGTACCAAAATATTAAAACTGAAACTGAGGACTTTGCTGTTTGTCAGAGTCCCGTCAACTGGAGATCATGTGTGACGACTGAGTTACAGTCGTCTCAGTGGTTAGCATTAGCTTTAGCCTGTTTGTATTTTATTTATAGTGCTTTCTGAAAGTTTTACAGAAATCAAGCACTGAAGTATATCAAACAAGCTCAGAGGTTTGGTATTAACTTCTAATATTTTGTGTAGCGTTAGTTTCCGCTAATATTTTTACATGTTTAGAGTTAGCTCCTGATTTATGTTCAGGATTTTAGCATTAGCTTTTGTAATTTTATGTATTTAGCAGATTAGCTTGTGATTATGTTTAGCTATTTATGGTTAGCTTATGGTCATTTTGTTTTCAGTGGTTTAGCCTTAGCATAGCTGAGAGTCTTCCCTTAGTTAGTGGCTAATGAAGCTAACATTAGCTACTCCCCATTTTAGCACAATTACAGTTGTGGCAATTTTGAAAAATGTCTGTCAGAAAAAGGAAATGCAGGATCAAAAATCATTTCTATGGTTCAGAATATGAAGCTACAATTGATGCCCAACAGATTGATATAATTTGTGATTTTAGTTCAGAAATAAATTTTTTATGATGACCACAGTGGCCATCTTGAAGGATCTAAACATTATCAGCACATATGATTTCTGTAGGTCCAATTATATATGATTTGACACCCAAAGCATTAATCTGTGGTAAATGAACATATTGGCTGCCATCTTCAATTACTCTGTAAATGTTGTTTAAAAAAATAATAAAGTCCCTGGGAACATTTGTACCAATTTAGGTTGGTTCTTATTTCCACATGGGGAAAATAATTCAATTATTAGACAGACTTGAAAATCTGCAGTCTTGCCCTCGTCCAGATCACATCAGAGTGTCTGTGCTGATCCGACCAGGCTGGCACTTTGCACACGCAGTGATTGCATCTTTTTGCTGCGAGAAGCAAACGCTTCGCTCCCCTCCTATCAGCTGGGATACGTGTTGACACGGCCTCCGTGTTTGACAGGGCTCTGCCCTCGTCTGTCCTTGCACAGCAGTAATCTGGTGATAACCGTTTTGAATATTATCCACACCTGAGCGAGTCCAATCCACAAAGTGATGGTTTGCGCAGCAGCGCCAACAGAAGCGCCAACAGAAGCATTTCAGCAGGCGGTTGGGAAAAACGAGTGAAACACCATTCAGACCGAGACGTTACTGTCAGGTTTCCCTGTTCAGGTTAAAATTAAAGATGATGATGATGATGACGCCTGTCTCTCTGCCCAGTAGTTGGATTGTTCTGATGTTGGTTATAAGCTGGAAACGGGTTTGGGTTTGGCTATCTTTGCAAATTTCCCAGGAAGCCGCCAGGCTGCAGGGAAACATTCATCTGGTATTTGCATGATTTCCAGTTGGGTCTTTTGGTTCAAACATGCAAATGGGGCTCAGGATATGTTACTAAGATGGCAGATATATTTATGCTCACACACACTGTATTGTTGTGAACATTTGGTCTGGATTAGATCCTCATGGTGCAACATGTTGGACTTTTCATGATTAGGCCTGATGAAATAAATCAGTTAATTGCATCATTTTATTTTATTTTCTCTTTTTACCAAAAAGAAGCAAAGTCTCCAGGTTGTTTGTTTTTAAGAATTATCTTATTTTATATTTAAAATGTCTTCCAGTTCCATTGTCAGCTCTTTATTAGAATTTAAGGGTTATATTATGTGTTATTAAATTATTCTCATAACTTTAAAATGATCTCAAACACATTATTATAATTTACCACAATCATTTCTGGGACAATTTGCTGTCCAGAAAAAATTTCATTGTAGGGCCACAGCAGTGAAATTTGTGCTTCAGTTTGAACTTGACTAATTTCTCAGGATGTTCAGTATTTTCTGCTCGAAATGTGAAGTAAAATGCAGTTGTAGTGAAAACGGTTCTTCTTTTTTTCCTTGTGACCTCATCATTGTGCGTGATGACCTGCTGATGAATGCTTTGCCTCCAGGGGGGAATAACCTGCAGCTCGCATCTTATTAGTGAGTTTTTCTGCTGAAGAAACCTTTCTCTCCTCGGGTCTCTCCTCGGGTCTCTCCTCGGGTCTCTCCCTGGCTTCGACCCCACTTCCTCACAAAAGCTGCGGCCGTGTTTCCCTTCACTCTTTCACCGCTAATCCACAGTGGAATGTCCTGCTGTCAGAAACCACCGTCGTTGTTTGTTTTTGAATTCCTCCCCTGGAAAAGTTCAAGATTATTGCTGCTGCTTTTGTTCCGACCCGCTGCTGGTTTCCTCCGTCTTGTCGGAGCGGGTCAGAAATCCCCGCGGTGGAAGCCCGTCTCTCAGGTTGCTTGTCTCGGTGAGGTCATGCACAGCGGCGGTCTGAGCCGCGGCGCTCGGGCGCGCCCCACCATCGATCGCACACAAATAGAGGAAACAGAAAAACCACGAAGCTTTGCTGCTCCTCTAACCAGCAGAACCCGCTGCTGCGTCCCAGTTCAGCAGAACCGAACGTGTAATTCAGGAACCAGCTGGCATGAGATTCTCACGGTGCAACATGAACCAGAAATAACCAGCGGTGGAACTAATTACATTTTTAATCCAGTTTATTTACAGACTCTGTAATTTATTGACAAAATAAGAAACATTTTCAGTTCAAAAACACGTTTTGCAACTAAACTGAATTTAAAAACATCTGAGCTCAAAGGCAGAAATTATAACTTTTAACCCATTTAAACCCACCGGTCAGAATAGTGACCAAGAAATTTATTTCACTTTCACAGACTCCAAAAAGCTTACTGATTAAGTTTTCAGTTAATGTTCAGCAAATACTTGAAGTTTAGAGCGTTTGGATAAAACTGATGCAGTATTGCATGTTTAGAGTAAATTATCTCATGAATGTTTGCGCCTTGGTTGTGCCTTGGCGAGGGGACGACTGCCACAAACCTCCCGAAGAAGAGATGAATCAAAACTGGTTTCAACGGATTTCAGTTATAAATGTTTGACCCAGTTTATCTGGTTCTGCTGACCTTTAGTTTCAGCCCAGATGTAGATTAAACTGCTCTGCTGGGACCTGCTGCAGTTAATAACGCCGATGGAGGCCGACCAGCTGCTCTGTTTAGCATCTTGTGGTTGTGAAGGAAAACGTTTCTCGAGCCGTTTGCTGCTAAATATAACAGATTATTAAATACAGTCAGGAGCTTGTCGCGTTCTCGCAGCCGAGGCGTTTCTGGATCGGAACATCATGACTCATCGCCATGCGGTGAGAAGCTGAACGCGTTCCCTCTGACCTCAGGCGAGCGTTTCCAGCGTCGGGTTCAGCCCAAAGGAAACCTCAGGTCACCTCAGCGAGGGTTTCCTCTGTTTACACAACCAAACACTCTCACTTCCTGTCGCTTACCTGGCAAAATCCTTGCATTCTTTCAATGATGGGTTGTCAAGGTTTGGAAAGTGCTTGGTTTCTGTACAAAACCTTGAAAATGCTTGATATTCAGACTGCAGAGTTTTGCTGTAAAATGAATCCTAACATTTGATTAAAAGTCATAAATGTGGAAAACTTTTTACAGTAGCAATAACGTGTAAACTGGAAAATATACACTTTTTATTCTCGCCTGAAGTTAAATCAGACTAAACTTGTTTTAGATAAATTAAAATGACAGAAATTATTTTGCTAAATGCCAGAAAACTTGGCAGTAATTACTTTTGCAGAGTTTCTAACTTTCCTTGAATTTGTGTTTCAGTATTTAATTTGAGCAGGAAGTTAATTCATCTTAACATGATTTACTTGAATTGTTTCATTGTAATTATTAGTAACTCAGCAACTTATTGATTGTCTTGTTATATATTTAACACCTTGTCTTGACTGGATGTGATCAAGCCGCCATCTTGGTAGGCAAGCGAACCATCACAAAGAAAGTATATGGAAAATAAACTTGAAGCTTAATCGCTGCAACTTAATTTTATTACGTTAGTTGGACAGAACCGAGGCGAGAGGTTCTCTCAAGCTGTTGCCATAGCAACCACCATGACGGTTGGTTGCGGATTCCTACCAAGATGGCCGTCGGCTTCCAAGTTTCCAGAAATGTGGCGACGCTTGAGAGTTGTGTGATGAAACTCTTGTTGTTTTGTTTATTTATTTCCAAAGTGTGGTTTTGGAAAAGTTTGAAAACTCGCCTTAAATTCTTACAGTTCTTGCCGTTTCCTGCTGAAACTTCGGACCCAGACCGTAATCTCTCCGGCTTGTCGGAGTTACTTTGTTGGGATTTTCTGGCCTCTTTGAGTCGCAGCTCAGCGTCGCTAAGGCGATCAGCTTGTTTTTATTTGTAACTGATATCGGGAGCGAAGGGGAGAGAGGGACGGCGTTCACGTCTGACACTTTGGACCGGTTTTGGTCGGGATCCTGACCCAGAGCTCCCATTTGATTCCTGTGTTCATGAATCGGTTTAAGTGTGCTGCAGACAGCAGGTCCCCGCTGGCTCCCAGTTGGGATTTATTTCCAGCTCCATGTAAAGAGCGACTGGTTGCCAGGTGAGCGGCGGAGCGATGCAGCATGTAGGTGCGCTTATGTAACCCGTTCCCTGCAGCTCCTGCGCTGCAGCGCTCCATGCTGAGTGTGAAACCAGGCAGTCGGCTCTTTTAATCAGCTTTTCTTCCTCATTTTTAACTCCAGGAACTTTTTCCTAACCTCTGTTTTCCTGTAGACGTTTTGAATTTCAGCCTTTTTTCCCTCAGAGTTTAAAGGCTTTTCTCTTTGTGGTGCGTAAAAAGCTTTTATGAAGCCGCTGTTGCACCCAATTCAGGACAGTTAAACACTCGAAATCTGCAAATGCAGATTTTTATTTCTGGAGGGCAGCAGCGTTTTATTGGCCGATTTCTGCCCTGTAATCACATTATACTGCTGTTTGTGAAATTATGTAGAGTGAACTGTCATCATAAATGTTTCTCACTGAAGTCACAATGCCGCTTACTCATTAACAGAAAAACCTTCACTTGCATCATTTATTACATCATGGTTGAGTTTCTTCTGCTGCTTTGCTGAAAGTAAAATCTGTTTTTTTTCTCTCTCGCTCAGGTGAAGGACCTGACCAAGTGTTTGGACCCCAGCGGTCTCGGCGTCATCAGTTTTGAGGATTTCCACAGAGGAATCTCTGCCATCAGTGATGGAGGTGAGGTCGATGCGTCTCGTTTCATTTGTTCCTGTTTTCACTGAAACCTGAAGGTGGATTATTCTGTTAATCCAGATTAAGTCTCAGGATGTAGTGAACTCTACCTCATCTATAATTTATGATGGAGTCGTTGCCTGTCGGGATAATATTGCCTCTGGTTCTGGATGCTGTGCAGCTTTACTGCTAGACAGCTGGTGCAATGTGTAACTATGGTAACTGGCTTTTCTTTTTTACAACTAGAAGTAGCTGAGTTGCATCTTAAATACCTGAACTTTGACCCCAAGGTTTACAAGTGTTGAAAAGAAGAACATTCAAACAGTTTCTTCCACCTGTCATAATAAACAAGGATCCCCTACTCCAACATCTTTAACCAAACAGTGACGTTTATGTAGAAGTCCCAAAGTCCAGTTATTGATACGGACCTGTGAGTTTTATCTAGAACACAAAACACAAAAGTCAGTGGCTGTTGAATCTGCAGAAGCCTTTCATAACTACCACGAAGGCTAGCTCTGCTAATCCATGTCATTTTCTTTTGCCGCTCCTGTTTAAGGGAGCATTCACACTAGCTTTGGTCGCTTTAATCCAACTCCAATCCATTTGTCTAGACCAGGGTGTCAAACTCCAGTCCTCAGGGCCTGCAGTTTTTAGATGTGCCACAGATACAAAAACTGGAATGAAATGACTTAATTACCTCCAGCTTGTTCTCCAGAGCCTTGCTAATCACCTGTTATTTTCAGGAGGTGCAGCAGAGGCACATCTAGAAGTTGCAGGTCACCGGTCCTCGAGGACTGGATGTTGACAGTCCGGTTCGGTCGGGAAGCGTGAAACTGATCTCTGATTAGGACTAAAACCAAAACTCTGATCTGGGTTTGGTTGAAGTGAACTCTGGTTCAGTTTGGATGCGTATGTGAAGGTTAAGCAGACCACTGACCGCTTCAAAAGCAGGAAGTGGACCACAGCACAGGGCTTTCTGGGTAAATGCCACCAAAACAAACCCAGCATTAGCAGGAGAAATGGTTGTTTTTTTACTAAAGATGAATGAGAACTCCTCCAGAGAACTGAATCCACTGAACCACCAGCTGATTTCTGTCGGGTTGGAGTAGCGGATCAGAACCTTCTTCATAATGATGGATGGAAGAGAAGCTTTGAATTTCCTCTTCCTCTCGGTGCTTCCATGAATCCTCATTTTCAGGTATTTGAGATGCTGACGAGTTTCCAAAAACGCTACCTTGTTGCCACGGTTACGCTTCATAACTACTCTCCAAGGAAGAAAAGTAAAAAAATCCAGAACCAAAAGCCATAAGACGGAACAAATCAGAGCTAATGTAACAGATCTGTGTTCAACATGGCGGTCCGGCCCACAGCATGACGCCGCCCCTCTCAGCTCCACCCCACATTGTTTCTGGGTTGAGCGTCTCTGGTTACTGACGGCATGAATAAGTCAGGATGTTTGGAGACACATGGTCTGATTGGCCGGCTTTCAGAGCGCTTGGACAGAGCGTCCTATTCGCTTCAATTATTCACCCTCCTCCTCTCTGCTTTCCCTGCGCCGGCCCGGTTTCTGGTTCTGGCCCGGTTTCTGGTTCTGACCCGTTCAGCTGCTGCAAAATCACGGCTGGGCTTTCCAGCCATGTAATGACAGATTCTTATAAAACACGTCCAACGTGAAATTAGTGGTTTGGCCTGCGTGTAAAATGTGAAACTAGAGTTGAGTTTGGGTTCAGGATTCCCACACGCAGAGGTTAACGGAATATTTAACATGTTTAACTGGTTATTTTTTATTTTTTAAATGACGGAAAAATTTGAAGCCCGTCGGTCATTTTGGAAAGTTATAATTCACACCCTGGACTGGAGCACATGCACAGACATTACAGACTTCACACAAAGAGTTAATCGCAGAGGAAACTAAAATCAATCGGTAAAAAAACCCTTTCTGAACGTCGTCTCATGGACTCTGAGCTAAATGCGTCTTCCTGACCGGGAGCTGACAGCGTGTTGAGTTACAGACCGAATGCTTTGGAGCGTCTGGTTAGGAAGTGCATTTCAACCATTGGTAGAAATGGTGCGTTTAATTCAAGTCTCCATACAAAACAGAGAAAACTAAAGAGATGCAATGCTGAGCTTATCCATGTATAGTCTGAACAGAGGAGCCGGCAGTTCATCATCCAGCGGTTTTAACTGGAGCTGGCAGACGTTGACGTCCCGCTAACATCCGTCTGTTTCAGGGAAGCAAAACCACGCAAAAAAAAAAATCAGCATAAAAACGCAGACCTGGACCACACAGGGTTAAAAAAAAAAAAAAAAGTTCAGTCGATCGGTTTGGATCAGACGGATCCAACTGATTGAACCAGTGCAGATTTCTCTGCAGATGCAGAGAGGAATTTGTGAGGCTGAGCGTTCAGGACGCAGCAGGTGAAGCGCTGCTGATTTAAGTTTAAATTTATTTTATTGTAAGTCAGTGGCTTTTGTCACAGAGAAAAAGTTGGATGATTTGTTAATGTGATTATAATTTGATGGAAAATGATTGATTTTTAAATGACGGAGAGCAAAACAGCGTCGCGACCTCTGCCCACACGGCTGAACAAAAACCTGCTTTAAGTTTTATCTGGATAAATCCTCATCCGATCCGCCGGATCCTTTTACTCCCATTGTGTCCAGGATGAAAGGAAAAGGAGCCAAAACCTGCAGATCCAGCCTGACGGGCTCCAACTGACTGCAAAACATTATTTATGGTTGAAACATTTTTTCTGCCTGAATCAAATTAAACTTTTCTTGCTTTTGAGACGTTAGAATTACAAATTATTTCTATTTGCTAAATTACAAAAAAGGAAAAACACTTTATTAAGAAATATTTATTATTCCTTAATGGCTCAATGACCTATTGATCTGTGCAGTCAAAATAAAGGTTGGCTTATATTTTATTTGACATTCTTATTGATTTTATTTAAATGATGGTTTTGCTCTTTGACCAGTCGGGTGCAACAGACATTTCAAAACTTAAAAATGTTACCTAATCAAATTCAAAAGCACTTTATTGATCCCAAAAGGTATTAAATGCAGCTCTGTTAGAGTTAATGCCTCGTTCTAGATGGTGACGGCTGTGGGCAGGAAAGATCTCCTGTAGCAGTCAGAATTACAGCACATTTGAAGAAGCCTCTGACTGAAGACACTTTTTTTTGTTTCCCAATGATTCAGTCTGAGGCTTCTTCAAATGAATTTTTATGGTTCCACTTTACAATAAAGTCATCAATGACTAGATAAATTGATAACATGGCTATTGACTATTGCACTCTTTATAAATCATTAATTACTTATTGTGCCTTAAGGGTGAAAATTGGAATAAATGCTAAAAAAAATTACATTTACAAATGATTCATGTGTTTAGAAGGTAGAATAACAACTCTAGATTGTCTCCTCTTTGTGCTTAATTCATGCATAATAAACGGTTATTAATGATTTATAAAGTGGTAATATATCTAAATGCTATTGGCCATCTACAAAGGACACATTATTGTAGATGTAAATTAAAAGTTTAGTTTATTTCAGCTGCAGAATGTAAAATATTAACAGTAAAAAAACTATTCCATTAGAAATGAAAAAGTGAATCTGCTGCTGGTTTGCAGTAGTGAAGTGAAGGTGGGGTGTTTGACAGTGTTGCCCCGGGCCGTGGAAATGCCTCGCTCCCTGCTGAGACTGGAATGTCTGGAGCAACGTTAAATATTCTCACTGTGACGTCAGACCAGGTCCTGCAGGTGCGTCGGATCCGCCGCCACTGGAACCAGTTCATGTTTCCTCCCAGTAAGGTGCCGTTGGCCGCAGTGGCTGATGGGACGCGTCTCAAGCCTCGGCTACTTTTGCTGCAGGTTTCTGCGGTCTCCTCATGGAGCCTCTGGTTCGCCTCAGATGGAGGTCATGTCATGTTTACCGTCACGCTTTTACTGCTGCCTGTAAATCTGCCCGACCAGGACATCTGGGGCTGCAGTGCGCTGTAAAAACATTCACACCAATTCTGTCACGTTGTAACCACGAACCTTTGTTTTTATTATGTGATGAAGCAGCAGAAAGTTGTGAATCATTATGAATTAAAATCCCAAAAGTGTGGAGTACATTTTTTTAAACAGCTCCAGGCTTTTCTGAGCTTCTCTTCCAGATTTTCACAACCAAGAATCTGTGAACCATAAAATTAAAGTCTTTCCATATATTGGTAAAAATCTGATTTAGACAAACTCAGGCTAGAGATCCCTGGATCTCTGGATTTCAACCATGTGGCCGTATGAAATCTTTCTATTTCAGCTTTTTGTTACTGGTTTGTGTTGGTTGCTGATCGCTAAACCAATTTGATCAATTTATTAAAATTTTCTATTTATAAAGATTACATTTTAAAGTTAAAAATCTGGATTTTTAACTTTTTTTTTTCTCCCATTTTTTGGGTTCTCATGGTTCAGTGATGTTAGGCTGCCATCTTGTTTTTCTGTTTAGCTGAACCTCTAATTCAGGTCAACTTGATGAAAGTGTGAAAAACATGCTGATGTTTCTGCAGTTTTCCACCCAGAGGAGAATGTAAACAGAGGACTCCTGTCCTCATCTTACCTGTTTGCACATCAACAGCCGCTTCTCCATGTTTGCTCAGTTTCTGTTTCTGTTTGTTTCTGTTGCTGCTGTGCACACCAACCCGCCTCCCTGCTCTGTCAGCAGGCCCAGAACTGCAACTCTACAGCTACAACCCGGGGGACGGCGCCGGCGGCTGCCCAGAGGAGTACGACGAGGTGAGACATCCCTTCCACTTCCTGTTGACCTAGTTGGTCCCTCAAACTTCCTGTTGTACCTCAAACTTCCTGTTGTCCCTCTGGCTTCCCGTTGGTCCCTCTGGTCCCTCTGGCTTCCCGTTGTCCCTCTGGCTTCCCGTTGGTCCCTCTGGCTTCCCGTTGGTCCCTCTGGCTTCCCGTTGGTCCCTCTGGCTTCCCGTTGGTCCCTCTGGCATCCCGTTGGTCCCTCTGGCTTCCCGTTGGTCCCTCTGGCTTCCCGTTGGTCCCTCTGGCTTCCCGTTGGTCCCTCTGGCTTCCAGTTGGTCCCTTTGGCTTCCCGTTGGTCCCTTTGGCTTCCCGTTGGTCCCTCTGGCTTCCCGTTGGTCCCTCTGGCTTCCCGTTGGTCCCTCTGGCTTCCCGTTGGTCCCTCTGGCTTCCCGTTGGTCCCTCTGGCTTCCCGTTGGTCCCTCTGGCTTCCCGTTGGTCCCTCTGGCTTCCCGTTGGTCCCTCTGGCTTCCCGTTGGTCCCTCTGGTCCCTCTGGCTTCCCGTTGGTCCCTCTGGTCCCTCTGGCTTCCCGTTGGTCCCTCTGGCTTCCCGTTGGTCCCTCTGGCTTCCCGTTGGTCCCTCTGGCATCCCGTTGGTCCCTCTGGCTTCCCGTTGGTCCCTCTGGCTTCCCGTTGGTCCCTCTGGCTTCCCGTTGGTCCCTCTGGCTTCCAGTTGGTCCCTTTGGCTTCCCGTTGGTCCCTTTGGCTTCCCGTTGGTCCCTCTGGCTTCCCGTTGGTCCCTCTGGCTTCCCGTTGGTCCCTCTGGCTTCCCGTTGGTCCCTCTGGCTTCCCGTTGGTCCCTCTGGCTTCCCGTTGGTCCCTCTGGCTTCCCGTTGGTCCCTCTGGCTTCCCGTTGGTCCCTCTGGCTTCCCGTTGGTCCCTCTGGCTTCCCGTTTGAAAGGAGCCACAGCCTGAACGCCCTCTGCACTCGGCTGTCGTTACCGTGTCGATGGCTGCGCAGGCCCATAACCATCCTGGCGGGTTTGGCTTCTGGCCCTCGAGGCGTTGGGTTTCCCTTGACAGAAAATCAACCGGCTGGAATGCGCAGCAGTGTGTGAAGTTGTGTGTGTGTCTGTGAAGTTGTGTGTGTGTGTGTGTGTGTGAAGTTGTGTGTGTGTGTGTGTGAAGTTGTGTGTGTGTGTGTGTGTGAAGTTGTGTGTGTGAAGTTGTGTGTGTGTGTGTGTGTGTGTGTGAAGTTGTGTGTGTGTGTGTGTGTGAAGTTGTGTGTGTGTGTGTGTGTGTGAAGTTGTGTGTGTGTGTGTGTGTGAAGTTGTGTGTGTGTGTGTGTGTGTGTGTGTGTGAGGTTGTGTGTGTTTCCAGTTGTGGTCGACATTTCTGGAATTCCGGCCACCGTTTGGGTTCAGGTTTGGGTATCTTTATATTTAACCTGCGTTTCTGCAGGACCTGCAGTTTCTGCTGCTGCGGTGTTGGTGCCCCCTGTTGGCCGTGGCTTGAACTACAACTCTTCTGCAAATGTTTTTCTGACTGAGTTACAGTTCAATGCTTGAAAAAAATAAATGTTTATTAAATGAATGTGATTAGTTGAGTAATTATATATAGCTTTCCTTCCTGTTTTATTGAGATTATTTTCTCACCAAGAATCACTGATCATTGGGGTTGGAACTAATAATTTAGTAATATTCTGACTAATTTATTGGATTAAAAAAATGGCACATTGTGCAGATTTTTCTCTTACTCACTTGAGCCCTTATTAAACATTGAAAATGCAAAATTGTTTTTTTTTTTTGGTATTGCCAAAATATAAGGTATTGTTTGAATCAATTAGAATCTGGTGAAGCTATGCTCTTTGTGGAGTTTGGCTAAAACATGTTGCCAGATGAATTTTGGTCTTTAAAAAGCAAAATGTAAATATTTTGTAGAGTTTTCGTTCAACTGCTCTCAGTATGTTTGGTTTTTTCTTCTTCTGTAGGAATTAATTCAACAATTGATCATTATTTCAACAGATTAATCGTGATTAATGCGATAACTATTATCTTCACAAGGTTCACACATCAAAAATTATAATGTTTGAAATATTACAAATTAAGTAGGATTGCCATGGTAACAAATTTTCCAGTTATTGCGATAAATGATATAGTTTTGAAGTGATATAATAGTATCAGCATAATGATACATTCTCAGAGATCAATAAACTTCAAATCCTTGTGAATGTTTAACATGTATCCAAAATAATCAAATTAATTGTGATAAAAAGGCTCATTGAGACCAAACATCAAACTTTTATCATTCAGTTTTTGGTAGAAAGAGAAAAAAATAAATGTTGAAAATGGAAGTTGAGTTTGTTTTAATTGACTTATTGTGGCAGGCCTAAAATAAGAAATGAAAGCAGACTCTCTTCAGTTCAGATTATTACAGCTGGGAAATGATGGGAAAACGTGGAGTGAAGCTCCAGCTGCTCCGCTTGCTGAAACGTGTCGCCTGAGTTTGGAAGAAGTTCGACCTGCGTCCGCCGCCGCCTTGCTTTTTTTCCTCTAGGTTATTTTTATTTGGCCTGAACGGCGTCTTTCTCAATGGCTGATCTGTTCTGTTGCTGTTTGCTGTGAAAACACGGCAGCCCAGGGTGTTTGGCAGCAGCAACGCCTCGTCAAACACGCTCAGAACGTAGTTCCTGAAAGCTCGCCTGTTTTGATCGTAAACAGTGTTGCTGTAGTTTAACAGTCTCAGTTTGGCCCTGGATCGCGGCTTAATGATTTCTAGGTCCGGTGGGTTAGGAAGTGGCAGCTGACCCAGCTGAGACGTCCTGCTCTTTGGACTCGGCTCCAGTCTCCTCCCCTCCCCTCGGCCCGGCCAGCCGCGCTCGGCCGAGTGTGGCTGCGTTTTCTCTGACATCCCCCCTGTGCCGCGCTGACGGCGCAGGAGTTATTGAAGGGGTTTTATGGCGACTCTGTGGGTCAAACCCGGTGGAAAGGATGATTCTGGACAAGGCGGTCGTCCCTCTGAGCCCCACTGCTTCCAGTGCCTCCAGTAAACTGGTATGTTGTGGTGTAGCTGGCGGTTAAGGTGTTGCCTTAATGTTGTTGTTTGAACCTGTTGCTTCGAGGTGTTAAAGCTTTGCTGATAGCTGGTGAGATAATGAGCTTAACTTGTCTGGATTCACCGTCTCTGAAGTATTTTGATCGTTTGTTTGCTTTTCTTCAGGCCAAGAGAAAATAGTTTATTTTATTGAAACAGTTTATTAAGAAAAGAGAGTTTTAACTGCAGAAGTGTGGAGAAACGTTTCATTCTCTGTTTGGCTTATTAAATGCAGGTTGTTCAATAAATGCAGGGCTGCAATTAAACACTACTTCAGTTATTGATCAACTTTCTAATCAATTTATTTGATAAGAAAATATGTAAATTTCAGAATTAATTTTTTTTCACTTTTAAACAATCTTTTAAATTTAAATAATTTAAATGAACAATTTTTTTTCTAAAACTCAATGATGGCGTCTTTTAGAGAATTCTTGATCGTTTGTTACAAAACAATTAATCTGCAGCTGAAGAGATTTAAACTCCTTCCTTTTTACTTAACATCAAAACACTGCAGGATGATCTGTTTTAATTTAAAGTTACTAGTTAATAATTTGATACCAAAAGGTGCGTCATATCATCCTTATCTTACAGCATTTAGATTTATTTTACAGGGTTTTGTTTTCTTTATTTTAAATGCAAAATGTTTTATTATTACTATTTTGGCCTATTTACTGCTCTGAATATGAGCTGTATACTATTGCTGACGATTAATCAATTATTTAGTTTATTTAAATTTTCTATTAATCACGATTAATCATTTCAACCTTGGATAAATACATCAAAATTAAAAACCGAATTTCTTTGTCTGTAGATGAATCACTCATCACTTCACTTTTGAGCAGATTTAAAGATGGGATGAAGGCTTTAAACGCATAAATCTTTCTTCGTTGGGTTTCCAACCCCGCTGGGTTTCAGCTCTAAACGCCAGATTCGTTTTCTGCAGCAGAATGAGGTGACGGACAGCGCGTACCTGGGCTCAGAGAGCACCTACAGCGAGTGCGAGACCTTCACAGACGAGGACACGGGAGCGCTGGTTCCCCCAGAGATGCACGAGGACGTGGAGACGGACAGCGGCATCGAAGCCACGCTGCACGACCCCGACGATCGGGGAAGCAGGTCTGTAAATGCCCTGTTGATTTCTGTGTTCTGACCCGGTTCTGACCTTTCGTACAGCATCACATCGGAGTGGAGTCAAATTACAATTTAATGCTATTGGGCTCTTTAGATGTGAACAAAGGTCATACATTTCCAGTTTGGTACCAATCGGATGATCCATGTGTGATTTACAGATGACCGTATGCGTATGGCGAGGGACTGCAGTTCGCCATTTGAACACGCCGACATGGTTCAGCCAGTGTTGACAGAGTTCATGTCATTTTACGTCAGTTTGCAAAGGATTAAATCCATATAAAAGAGTAAAAAGGCATACAGCAGAAAAAACAGGCGACTTCCTGTTGGAAGGGGGCGGGGCTAAGGTGATGTCATCAACTGAACATGACAATGTGACCAGGACTGGTCTGTATAGAGACATTTAAAGTCTGTTGCAGCTGTGACCTTGCATGTGGAAGTTATTGAACCTTGATGTTTCATGGTGAATAGTCAAAGTTTGCCCCTTAGCCACGCCCACATGCTTTGATGTTCAAGAAATCTTTTGATAACTTTTGACCTTCGATGCCTCAAGACTGAGGCATCGAAGTGAGTGATTCTGAAAAACTGGGACGAGTTCGATCAGATACCATGTCTATAAAACAGAGAAAATCACGACTTTGATCCAAAATGGCCGACTTCCTGTTGGGTTTAGACCATGGCTCCAAGAGACTTTTTTTGTCCTGTCAAGATACACGTGTACTGAGTTTCATAATTCTAGCTTACAGCATGTCTTGGAGCTGATCATTTACAGTGTTCTAGGGGGCGCTATAGAGAAATTGGGCCAAAGGTTGTTTCCCTCTGTGGGGGATGAGAATCCATCCCAGTCAGTTTGGAGCAGCTCGGCCCGAAACTGTGGCGTTCAGAGTCAAACGAATGGCAACGGCGTTGCAGGTCACGAGGCCACGCCCACCTGCTCCATGGACGCTGGTCGGGGTTGGAATCCTCAACATGTCTTCTGTCTCTGGGCACAGTTTCATGTTGATGAGGATGAGGTCAAAGGGTCAGATGGCGACCGTTCAGTTAAACATGACGCACTAAAAATCTGATGAATCGCCTGAATCTAATCGTTCTGCAGGCGTCGGAGCCCGACAGGTTTTCTTTTTTTAAAAGTATTTTTAGTTTTTCTCCAAACGTGGATCTGACCGCTGCTTTGAATGGCATCCGCTGCAGAAGTGATGAGTGTTTTGTTTTTTGGTCTGAGCGAGTTGATTCGTCCAGCAGCAGGAGGAAGTGCAGCGTAGCGCCGGTATCTGCTGACTGGGGAACCCGTCTGTCCGGCTTCTTGACACCGACGCCTTCGGACTTCCCGCTCCAGGCGTGAGCTGAGAATTCCAGGAAGTGTTGATTCAGCGTTTTTCTTCCCGATTTTTTTTTTTTTGCCTTACTCTGGCAAAAGCTAATCTAATCCCTTCATTCCTCTCCCACTGACTGAGGCCGTTAGCTGCTGCTGCTGACTGGAGGTCGGCAGATAAACCGTGTGACTCCAGTTGCCTGTTTACCAAACGCAGGGCTTGTTGGGCCGTCTGAGCTCCTGTTGTACCAGCAGCTGCATCAGTCTGTGGTTTTATTGCTACATCAGGACATTTTCCACACTCTGTCACCTTACAGACATCAGTGGGTTTTATTTGAACTTTGTTTCGGAGCAGAACTAACGTCAACGCATTTATACGTCAGAATGGACGTGTGAAAGTCCAGAAAGGAAATGAGCAACGGAAATCAAAGAATTTGATATTAAAGGGGAGCCGTTAGGCAACATGTACTTTTTGAGTTTTCCATCATGTTATAATGTTGCTCCCTCATTAAAAACACCTGGAGTGTTGCTTTGATGCGTTCATAAATGTTTGAAAAATACTTTAATCTCCATGGTTGTACAAAACTCCTAAGTGGCCCTAGCCCCGCCTTCGAGACGCAGCTCCGCCTCAGAGCGTTTTCCAGTTTATAGCACAATCAAGTTACTATGTTGCCTTCAGTCGCTATGAAAATGCTACAGATATCAAGTATGACTAAAATAACTTCTTGATCCAACGCCCTGAAATTGGGCCTCTGTCTCTTTAAAAGGTTCTGCTTTGATTCTTTCATGCATGTTTGAAAAGCTTGAATCTCTCAGGGCAACCACTTGGAGGCACTTCAACACCGGCTGACATCAATTTGTCTGAAGCTCCGCCCTCTTTTCTCCAAAGCCCCGCCCTTTTCCCCGAAGCTCCGCCCTCTTTTCCCCGAAGCTCCGCCCTCTTTTCCCCAAAGCTCCACCCTCTTTTCCCCAAAGCTCCGCCTACTTTTCCCCAAAGCTCCGCCCTCTTTTCCCAAAAGCTCCGCCTCTTGCATGGCGTCACTCAGTTAATCTGAAATCGAACATTGAATCTCATCACAAACCTGGATGACTTCCTCATGGATGTTTATGGCTCACCGAAAGTAGCTCAGTATTGACGTATATATTTCTATTTTTGATATTTATAGCTTTTAAGTTTTGACATCACATCAGTTTATCCAGGAAGTGACTCAAGAATAAAATGTCTAAACGGGTACTGATCAGCAACTGATCAGATCATCAGTCATTTGATTTTCAGATGCACCAAAACATAAAGTTAAGAGGAAATTTGGTTATGTTAACAACTAAAATGACAATAATTCATATAAATAACAAAATCAGACTAAAGAAAATCACTTTATTTCAATAAAAATGTGTCTGAGTTTCTGGTTAAAACATGTTTTTTATTGAGTGGGTAGAAAATCCGGAAGTTTTACTCAAGCAGAAATAATTCATAATAAAATTATTCTGGTGAAGGAAAGAAGTTCAGCTGAGTAACTATTTAAAAAGTTTGGTGAATGTAACTGGTTCCTACCGACTGTCAGTCATCGAACCCTAAAGTACGGATCTGTTCACTCGGCTCAGGATTAACAATCTAACAGGATTAGTCCCTCCTGCCTGCGTCCACACACACCCACACACACACACACACACACACACACACACACACACACACACACACACACACACACACACACACACGCGCGTTCGGACCTCGGCTCGGTCAGCGGTACCGTCTGTCTGTCGCTCAGCCTGGGATCTGATTAAGCCAATCGGAGCGCCGTCCTTTATGTGGCGTCTGGTCCGTCGCCGTTTTGCTTCGCGTGGCGTTGAACCGTGAAACTTCAGGATTCCTCTCTGGTTGTCAGGAGTTTTGACCCCAGTCGCCCCCAGGCTTTCTCGCCAGGGCAGCGCAGGGCGTTCAAAGATGCGATCGCGCTCGTCGCCGGCCCTCGGCGCCGGGGACGTCGGCGTGGGGCCCGCTTGCAAGGAAACGGGTAAAATGTAAGTTTCAAACTAGTATTTAGAACGTTGTGACTCGAATCCGTCGCCTCAATCCCGTTTTTTTGTTTTTCTCCTGGTGATTTTAACTTCCTCATCCTGCGGTGCCTTCAACATGTCCTTGAAACAGGAAAACAGACTCATGTTTTCATGAAGTTTCTCCCATTTAAACATCACAGATGGCCTTCCTGCTGCCACAGAGGTTGAGATTTACGAGTTCAGGAGGAGCCCTCGGGATTAGAGTGAATTAGCAGCTTAGCTTAACGAGCAGCCGCTGAACTTGACCAGATTGCTGCGGTTCCTGGGGAAAGATTCTGTCGTCTGGCCGGATTCTGGGTCCTGCACCAGTTTCTGTTTTTAAACAGGCAGGAAGTGTTTTTACTCATTTTGTCGCATTACAAACAGAAAATCCAGCGTCTTTTACTGGGACTTTATGCTGCAGGGCAACAAAGCAATTTATAACTGAAGTGTTTCAGTTTTTAAACACAAATCAGAAAATTTGTGTTCAGTACTTTGTAAAGATACTTTTGTCTGTGTGTACAGCCAGAAGATGGTGGAAACTTGTTACTTACTCATTGCATAAAAGTATTTAGATGTACAACGCTGAACTTTATAGTTTCACTTGAGTGAAATTCAGGGCCACTACTCTTCCAGTTCAGTAAACTGTCTGGATGCTCTGTTCTCTGAGAACAAGTCAAATGAAGGAAGAAGAAACACGTTTTAACAAAACCAACGTTGAAGTGAGACCTCGCGTTCACACAAAAGCTTTGATCACCCTGCAAGCTGCCTGAACACTTTCTCAGTACGCAAGTAAAAGAAGCTCTTGAGTAAATAGTCACTTCAACAAAGATGTTGAAGTGCAGATATTGAGATATTATTAAAAAGATGATAATTAAAGATTTGCAGAATTTCAGCATCTCTTCACTCCGCAGTATTTAAGTGCCATTTTAAAACCCCCCAAAATGCATTAAACTTTTCTAAGTCACTGTTCCTTTAAGTGCTGTTAGCATCCAGCTAAGTTTTCTTATTTCTCTCTGATTTGGACCTGAAGTGAACTGTTTGTGGTTCTGGTGCTGCATGCTGTCTGATTGGTGTGCGACTCGGTAACCTGACGTGTCGGCGCCCCCTGCAGGTTTTCCCTGACCTCGGAGCTCCACAGCCACTCCCTGGTGACGGTCATCAGCGGAGAGGAGGAGCACTTCGAGGACTTTGGGGAGAGCAACACGTCAGACCTGCTGCTGGAGAGCAGCGTGGACGACTCCATGGGGAAGGGCGACGCCACGCTGTCCCCGCCGCCGGAGCAGATCAACGGCTGTGCCGTCATTTCCCCCAGGTAGGAGCGGCCGCCATGGTAACGCCTCAGTGCCATTTATAAACAGAAACAATGTTTCCCATCATGCTCGCTGATAAGGAGTGAAACGCTGTCGCGTTCCCAGCTGAGGCTTAAATGTATCGAATGCGGTTCACTCCCTCCAGACTGAAACTGTGGTTTGGTTTGAATTCATATGTGAACGCCCAGCGGACTGGAGACTGCTCCAAAAGCAGGAAGTGGACTTCAGAGCAGGGCATTCTGGGTAATATAAATGCAACCAAAACATTCTTGCTAGCTTAGCGCTAGCGGGAGAAATGTTTGTAATCTGCTAAAATCAAGAAAAATCCTTCAACCGCTAAATTCTGATGCTACATTTTTTGTTTTTGTGAATGGAGGTACTTCTGAGGTTTTTGTCATTTCCTGCAGTGGTTCTTTGTGCAGCGCCCCCTCAGGCCAGGAGGGGAAGAGGTTTTTTAAAAACGATTTGGTTGGTTTGACTCGGTTAAATGTGGAAGGAAAACGCAGCAGCTGAAAATGTAATAAATGTTTGTTTAGATTGAGTTGGAAAACGCCATAAATTTTACCCTCAAAGAAATCTGCAGAATGTTCCACAGAATGTTTTAAACCGATGAATCACCAGAATAAATGTAAAAATAATCACCAGCTGAATCAGTTTGTTGCTTTATAAAATGAATTAAGTGAGTTTGATACTAAATGTCCACGTTTGGTTGCTGAGATAAAAGAAACAAACAGATTCACCCACTCAGTGTGAATGCGTCACTGTTTGGAGACAGTCACCCTCACGGCTGTGCATGTGTCCACACACACACACACACACACACACACACACACACACACACACACACACACACACACACACACACACACACACACACACACACACACACACACACACACACACACACACACACACCTCCGTATTCCAGCTCTCAGAACGTGCAAACAGCTTAAACGCTGTTTAGCAAAATGTTTCTTCACAGCAGTGACTCAAAATAATGATCAAATATTAACTGCAGTTTATATTTTATTTGTCCAGTTAAAGTTCTGCATCAGTTTTATATTATTGTAGTTTTTAAAAACTCAGACACTTTACAGTTTAATGCGTTATTCTTTCATGTCATAATCTGTAGGAAACTCCAGAAGGACAAAAAGGATTCTTCTTCTTTCGGCCAGCTTAAAGCTGCATAAGTGAATTGTTTCCATTAGCACATTTAGCTGCGTGTACCTGAGGATGATTGACATCACTAAGCCTTCCTAGCTCTGATTGTTACAGCAGTATTTGCTCAGGCGGAGATCCGTCTTTTCTCAGATTATCTGACTCAAAACAAACTAACATGGAGAGAAGTTTAACAAGTTTGTAAAAAAAGCTTTTTTTTATTTATTTAAAGTTACGTACTGCAGCTTTAAGTGCAGTCCTCGTTACTGCCCACCTTGGACCACAAACGGCCCCTGCGCCTCACTTTGAACACCCCTCCTTTAGATGAATCCACTGTTTTTATCTCTTGTTTTGTCCAGAGCTGAACCACAGCCTCACATCACTTTACGTCTTTAAAGCTCTGCTTTACAGGACTTCCTGTCGCACCTGAATGCACCTTCACCTCCTCCTGTCTGCCACTCACCTCCTGCTTCCTCTTCTTCTTCTCTCCTGCCTCTCCAGCGCCCCCGCCTGCCTCCCTGACTGCTTCCAGAGCTTCCTCAGGGAGGAGGCGCTGGACTTTTTCTGTAGCCAGTGTCACAGGCAGATCAGTCGCCTGGAGGATCTGTCCACACGCCTCAATTTCCTAGAGATGACTAGGTAACACGCGGCTGCTGTTCATGTCTGCGGTGCTGATTCGGCCGCATGTCGCCCGCATGTCTGCATGCTGCCTTGTAGAGACTCGGTGTGTTGTGGTGAACGTCGTCCTCATGTTTATTGTTCTGATCCCGTTTTGTTTTTCCATCCTGGCTTCTTTTAGTGGCTTTAGTTTCATGAGTTAAAAACAAAGTTTTCTTTGAAAGATAACAAACTGTTAAATCGGATTTATTTGAAGTGAAGTTTTTGTATCGTTTCCTTCATGACTGTAAAGGCCGGACAGAACCCGGATCAAATTCAGCTCCTGGTTTTTAAACGGCTTGCAGAAAAATATGTAAGGAAGCATGAAAATTGGAAACACAGGAGAACAAACTGAGAAAAATGATGTTTGTTTCCTTCCTTGTTTCTGTTCTGGTTTCCTTGTTTCCTTGCTCATGTTTCTGATTCAACCTGCAGGATTTTCTTTAGTTTTTTTTCCTCTAGAGATTTTAAGTTTGGAACCTTAAAGAATCTGGAGGTTAAAAATGTGAAGCAACTCTTAGTAACACTGATCAACAGACCAATCAGGCTTTGAGTTTAGTTGATTCTTCATCAGTCCTGATATGAAACCTAAAACTTTTTATATTTCTGTAAATCCTGTGTGTGAACCTGCTCTTCCATCAGAACCTTTAGAGCCTCGTAAACCTGCTGCGGTTTGTTTGCTGTGAGTCGCTGAGCTTTATTTTGGTGACCGTTTCTTCCTCTCACCGCGTTTCCTGTCTCCCTGCAGCGCCGGGAAGCGGCTTTCCAGCAAGAAGGTGGCGAGGTGAGTGGAGCGCTCGCCGTCGGGTTAGCAGCCGTTAGCGAACGGCGCTCTGACTCCTCCTGCTTTCCACAGGCATCTGCTGCAGAACAGCTCCATGACGCTGGACACCATGAGCGACCTGACGCGGGACATCCTGGAGCTCGCCGACAACGACATCACAGACAAGGTGACGATCAATTGTTCTGTAATCGATCGATTCCTGGCGACGCTGAACCAATTCAATACACTGAAGGGTTTTAAATGTGATCAAGTTGTTTAACTTCACTGCATATCATGCACTGGATGTGATTTGATTAATTTTAAATTATTTTTTATTACTCAGTAAAATCAGACTTTTTACAAATCTTTTTCTTTTTCCTTCATCAAAAAATAAACATGGAGTTTCGTTTTGATTCTTTCATGCATGTTTGATAACATGCATGAGGCGCAGCTCCTTCAGACTAGCCAGCAGCAATTAGCAAACAGCTGCTGAGCTCCTTATAGGAGCCGCTGCTCAGAGCAACGCTGGTAAAACGTTAAAGGAGCCATGATGGCCTCCAGGAGGCGGGCGTTTTGTAGCTGAATGGTTGCCGTGGAGATTAAAAGATTTACCAAACGTGCATCAAAGAATCAAAGGTTTGGTTTTTCCACAAAATTTAAACTGAATTTCTGGACCGATTTGAACAGAAAAATTAGTTTTTGAATAAAAAATTGGAATAGAATTACCATAAACGGAGAGATTCATTTCTCGAGTTGGCATCCAGCCTCAGGCCCTGACCTCTGACCTTTCCCAGGTGCTGCTCCTGGAGCGGCGCGTGGCGGAGCTGGAGAAGGAGTCGGAGGCGTCGGGCGAGCAGCATGCCCGGCTGCGGCAGGAGAACCTGCAGCTGGTGCACCGGGCCAACGCGCTGGAGGAGCAGCTGAAGGAGCAGGAGCTGCAGGCCAACGAGCAGCTGCAGCAGGAGAACCGCCGCCACAAGGAGGCGCTGTGCAAGCTGGAGAGGGAGAAGGGGCTGGAGCTGGAGAACGCCCAGGCCCGGTGAGGAGACGGGTCGCGGACCGGCTTCAAACCGGCTGCTAACCTGGGATTATAATCTGGAGTACGGAGAGAAATCAGGGCCAAAAACTGAGTTTAAAAAATTATTTCGGACAAGTATGGAAAAAAAAGTTGAAACTGGAAAGAAAACTAGGAATTAAGATTTGAAAAAGCAAATATTTTAAATTGGGGAAAAGCAGTAAAGAAACTAATCTGAAAAGTTTTTTTTTGTTTGTTTGAAATAAATGTTCATAGAACTGATTTGGAACATGAACAAAATGTTTTATTTCAAGACTTCAGAAATGTGTTTTCATATTTTAAAGTCAGATTAATAATCTGTCTGTTGCTCAGGCTGCAGCAGCTGGACGATGAGAACAGCGAGCTGCGGTCCTGCGTTCCCTGCCTCAGAGCGAACATCGAGCGACTGGAGGAGGTAAAACGGATTTTATTCCGTTTCTCGTTCTGTTCGTGTGTTTTCGGTTTCAGTGGCTCAGACGTTGTTATGGTTTCAGGAGAAGCAGAAGCTCCAAGACGAGGTGGAAACTCAGACAGACAGGCTGAACGAGGAGACGGAGTCCCGCAGGAAGATGGCCGACAAGCTGAGTCATGAGCGCCATCAGAACCAGAAGGAGAAGGAGAGCACCCAGGAGGTGGGCGGGGCGGGCGGGGCCGGTGGGCGGGGCCGGTGGGCGGGGCCGGCGGGCGGGCGGGGCCTTCTGCAGCGACTTGGCTGTTGCTAGGCAGATTCTAACGTTTCTCTGTTTCTGCGTCAGCTGATCGAAGACCTGCGGAAGCAGCTGGAGCATCTTCAGCTCTACAAGCTGGAGGCCGAGGCCAAACGAGGCCGAACCCCCGGCGCCGGGCTGCAGGAGTACCAGACCCGGACCCGGGAGGCCGAGCTGGAGCAGGAGATCAAACGACTCAAACAGGTGAGCAAATCTCCCGCTCTGGTGCAGCGACTTAAAGGGACAGCAACATGAAACTGTAGCTTTAATCTTTCCATCGTGTTTTTATGTTTTTCCCTCATTAAAAACGAAGCTGAAGTTTTGCTTTGATTCTTTCGTCATGTTTGAGAAATCACATAATCTCTATGGCAACCAGTCAGCTGTTAAAACTCGTGGTTGGCTCTAGCTCCGCTTCCTACATTCAGCTCCGCCTCCTACATTCAGCTCCGCCTCCTACATTCAGCTCCGCCTCCTACATTCAGCTCCTTCAGACTAGCCAGCAGCAATTAGCAAATGCCTGCTGAGCTCATTACAGGAGCTGCTGCTCAGAGCATCGCTGGTAAAAAAAAAAATGGAGGAGCCATATTGGGACGACTTCCTGGAGGCGGAGCTTCAGACAGAGCAGCACCTTCTTAAAGAGACAGAAGCCCAATTTCAAAATGTTCAATCACAAAGTCAAATTTATTTTTTAACCAAATTTGTTTTATGTAGCATTTCTGAAACTGAAGTTGAAAAAGTTGCTTGATTGTGCAATAAGCCGGCAGCATGTGCTTCGGTTGGTGTTTCCAGGTTTTAACATCTGACGGTTTGTTTCCAGGACAACCGAACTCTGAAAGAGCAGAACGACGAGTTGAACGGACAGATCATCAACCTGAGCATCCAGGGAGCCAAGAACCTGATGTCGGCCTCCTTCTCCGATTCCCTGGCAGCCGAGATCAGCTCCGTGTCTCGGGCCGAAGTGAGTTTAAAACAAACCCGATTCAATTTAACGGGAAACGGAACCGAGACGAGTTGGTAAAAACGAACAGCGCGACGACTCGGTTAGAAGTTTGATGGTTAAAAACAGGAACGGAGGAAACTGTGACATGTTGAGATGGATTTGTTTTACTCTGGCTGCAGTAGAGAGAGGGAGAGCAAGACTTCAGCAGATAACAGAAAGGCTGAACGAAGTTGATCAGAGGAACTTTTGTTTTATTGTTTCTGCTTTTAACCTTTTTGTAATGAAGATCTATTTGCTGTTGGATAAACTCCACTAAACGGATGATTGGGTCTCGCTAGCTAACCATGCTAATTGATAATACAAGCGTCTAAAACCGTCGGCTCTAAATGATTTTCGTAAACGTTTCTTGTTCACTCTATTATAATTCCTTGACACAATCAGAGTTGCTCAAACTGGATCTGCTGGTCAGAAATTGGTCGATAAATTTGACCTGATTTTTGTAGATTGACAGATAAGAGGAGAAACCGATTAACTTATCAATTCTGTTGCCATATTTAGCAACTTTTCAGGTCAAAAACGGTTCATCCAGAACCGGGTTCAGCAGGTCAGAATGTTGAAATATCTGATCGGCTGTAGATCTGACATATTCACTTCTGTTTGTGTGCCTGCAGCTCATGGAGGCCGTTCACAAGCAGGAGGAGATCAACTACCGGCTCCAGGATTACATCGATAAGATCATCGTGGCCATCATGGAGTCCAACCCCTCCATCCTGGAGGTCAAATAGACCTCAGGCGCCGCCGCCGCCTCCACAGGCTGTGAACTTATTTATAACTAACACCTGGCACCAGGAAAACCAGGGAGAGGATGTGAAAATTAATTTATTGGACCTTCTTAAACACTCACGACTCCAGACTGGTTTAGAAAAGACGACGATGAATTTCTACAAAGTCCAAGGCTGTCAGTAAAAAATAAGCTTGTTTTTGTTTCTTTTCGGTTTGAGTGGATTTGTGCGTTAGCTTCCCGAGCGCCGTTGGGTTCTGGTGACTTCCATTATTTGGCTGGAGGAACCGAGCCCCCCCTGGTGGCTGAATGTGGAAATGCAAGTGTACATTAGCTCCTCTTTTATTCCCAATCAGTTTCTAATTGACCTGAAACGGATCTGCTAGCTCTACCAAAACGCCTTAGAGGAAGGTTAGTCAAAGTTTCATTCTGCTGAGCGCCATAAGCGACTCGGTCCGACCCGAGGAAACCGACCCAGGCTGAGTCGTGTTTTCACAAACCGAATGAAGCGCAGGTCAGGGGTCAACAACGGCTGTCTGTGAAGCTCAACCCGATGAGGAAAGTTTCTCCTGATCAGAAACTCCTCCAGGGTTTTGTGTGTGTGTGTGTGTGTGTGTGTGTGTGTGTGACGTTGCTTTTTCTGTGTTTGTGTGATCCAAAATGGCAACACTAAATGCGGTGAAAAGCATAAAACAATCATTCCTGTAGGGAGAAACTGACCAGATGAAAGAAGTGATTTATTGTTTGGTTTATGTTTACAATTAAACAGGGTCCTGGATGTCAGGCGGGCTGGAATAGCGCTACATGCATTTAAAGGGCCAGCTGGGGAAAACACACGTCTTCCTCCCTGCAGTCTCTCTCTGCGTCGATTCAGGATAAACCCAGAGAACTCGGCCCCGCAGCTCAATGAGTTAGCCGTTAGCTGTAAACCTCCAGAAACATCAGTTTGGTTTCGGTGAATCTTAACCTTTAAACAGTAATTTACAGAAACAGATCATTGGAGGCGGTGCGCCACTAAAAGTCTTCCTGTCAGAAAAAGTGAAGCTAACGACTACTATGAAAAGAATTAGCAGGTAACCTCAAAAGATTAATCAAATTCACAAAAATCACATTGATAATTTGAACAGTGATTGACAGAGGTAATTGTTTGTGTGGTGGATGGAGGCGGTGCACCACCAATAGTCTTCCTGTGTGAAACGCTTAGGAAGAACAGAAAAAACTGTCGCATTTATAGTCGTTTGTTTTCTAAGCAATGGAAGAAGCTAAACATTCATACAAATTGATTTGTTTGTGTATCTGGTACTTATGATCAGGAAGACTATTGGAGGCGCACCACCTCTTTAGTTCCCCATCTGAAGATGGGGAGTTTTTGTTTTTTTTAAAAGGAAAACTCTGCAAACAATGTAACGGTTAGCTTGAGGCTAGTGCTAGCTCTGGATTTACTCCGTATGACACTGCAGTGTAAGATATTGACTGCTCATAGCTCTTCAACAGAACCAGTGATTCTGTCCCTTTAAATGAATCCCGACCAACCCACTATCCCAGTGCAGCCCGCCTGATCCCAGCGTCGTCTTGCTGAGCGAAGCAGGAAAGTTTAACGTGTTTTTACTGCAACGATGAAATGCCGGCATTTTGACAAGTTGTATGTGAAGAATTTAGCGTCGTGTTTTGCACTATGATTTTTTTTTTTGGATGAAAGGATTAATTGTAGGAATCTGTTGGAGAAGGAACCGTATCACACTACGACGCCATGTTGAGTCGAACATATCCGATGATTCTGCAGCGTTTCTTTAAATGCAACTCTGAGCATCAAGCTTGGAGATTTCAGACATTTTTGTAGCAATAATGCAGGATAAGAAATGAATGGAGGGTAATTCTTCTTTTCTTCTGCTGGGTGAAGACATCATGCACCACGAACAGTTTCTGGACTCTTAACGCCGACCTTTGACACCAGTACGTCTGATTTCCTTGTTTCTTCACTCTGTCTGCCTCTTTCTCACTGCTCTTCACTTGCCACGCCATGAAGGAATAGACAAAAAAAAAAACAATGGCCTTGGATGTAAATGTCTTGTAAAGTTTTTTTCTACACTCATTCTAGATTCTAGGTATTTTTCTAGTCGCAGCAGAGGAGCGGAAGGTCGCCTGTGCCATGTAGCATGTAGCGTGTACAGTTTCCGTCGGGGTTCTTCGTCTCACGCCGGTATTTATTCAATATGATACACTGACCTGTTCTGCTGAAACAAACATGTTTGTGCTTTATTGAATTCACATTTATTGACACTGATCATTGTGGCGGGAGAGTTTTAGCGAGGTGAGAGTCAGCGGAGCTGCACAAGATGGCCGCCTGAGGCCGGCGCGCTCTTCCGTGAAGCGTTCTTCCTGTCTTCCCGGAGGGAGTCGGTCCTGCATGGATGCACAGAGTTCTTGTACATCTCTGATCCACGATCACTAAGATGACATTTTAAAACCTCCTGGCTTTCACAAGGGTGAAAAAGGTTTAAAGTTTAATAATTCCTGATTTCTTTGAGTGAAAATACAACATAGATGCATTTAGGTGTTTTATTATGCCTGCATATTTTTTATTTTTGTAGATTAGATTTGCACTTTGACCTGATCCATCGTCTCATTTCCTGGTTTAAAAATGCCCAAAGACTGATTCTGTTCTGGATTTTTTTCTGAAAGAAACTGACCTGGTAGCAGAGCCGGTCCAACAAAATCTATGGCCTTTGACAGAACGTGGTTTTGGGCCCCCAAACGACCATCACAGCTAAAAAATACACACAAATTAAAGCAGTTTTTTCTTCTAGTGCTACTTCTAAGATGTTGGCCTGTTAAACCAAACATATTTTACTCTGTTTTACTGTCTGTCTGTCTCTAAGGCGCTAAGTTGCTGCTCAGTTTGCTTCTACCTTGGTCCGGCTCTACCTGTAGTCTAAACACTGTTTCTCTCTAAACCTGATGATGAGCCCTGGGTAAAGTCAGTTGGTTTTAAGTTAAGCGATATACATCCAAGCTGTAAATATGAACATTTTTGCAGACTTCTTTCCTGTTTCCTTCAAATGCGTCTGAAGGTTTGCTGAAGGCGTCGCCATCAGTCTTGCTCAGCTTGTGTGACGGAGAAGGACGGGAAGCAAATACTGTAGAAAAGAGAATCTGTAAGAAGTAAATTTATTCCTATTTTCAAAGATAAATGTATAAATTAATGTATAAATTATAACAGTATTGGGTACAGCTGTATAATATTTTTGGAGCTCCCTACAAATGATTTACTCCTAATTGTTACTGGGGAAATATCTCATTTATTGTAAGAAGAGAATTTAAAGGTAAAAAGTGGAAGTAAGAATAGAATAAATAAATGGAATAAAATAAACTGTGTTTTGTTTTTATGTAAGCACTTAAAAAAATCTTTGTCATTTATGTTGAAAGGTAATTAATGTGATTAACACCAACAATCACTTTACTGACTCAACATTAAGGCTCTAACTCCCCCTGCTGGTTTGAATGTTTACTGCACTTTAAATGTTTTTAGATTTTAATGTTGAAAAATGGCATCAAACTGTCATGAAAGCCACATGTTGGTGTGAAAAATTAGTTCAGTTTCAAAGTGCAAGTTAGAGGCAATAAAAATAAGTTTTTAATGCACACTGACTATCTGTTCCAACAAAAAAAAAAGTTTTTCCTCATCAGTAAAAATGCAGCAAGTCACTTTCAGTTTTCACTGCAGCAATAAAGTAAAAAATTAAGACTATTGAGAAAGAATCGGGAATCTGCAGCTCCAGAGCCACAAGTTGCTTTTTGACGCAGCTTAATATGAAATAATAAAAATATAGATTTTTCTTTTTTCTATTTGTTCCCGGCTTGTAAATTTGATGTTGGATCACCAAAAAGCAAAAAAGTTTTTTTTTTTTAAATAAAGCATAAATATGTTTTCCATATTGTCTGCATTATTGCCCAATGAGTTGAGTCAAAATGAAGATCAAATAATTTTCATAATTCTTCCCCTGACGCGTTTCAAACAGAAAATGCGCTCGCATTGATTTATTTTAAAAACAAAACGGCACCCGGAACCAAAGTCACAGCTGTTGCACTACCCGGACGTGTTTTGATGACGGACGCCTGAGAGTTAAACGGTGTTTTTTCTTCAATATTTCCATTAAACGTCCAGCGTTAAGTGTTGATAAATGTTGTGGTTTTGGTTCTGGTGCCGGACGGGTTGAAGCCGATTTACTAAAATCATTCCGTCAACAATCAGAACCTGAATTGGAGGGAAACTATTGGATCGATGGTTTTGATGTCAGGTTGTTGATTCATTTCGATGGATCCGGGTTCGGTAGGTTCGGCGGTTCGGCTGAACGTGGCCCAGTGCTGCAGGTCTCTCTCCTCCTCCGCGGATCGTAAAGATGTTTCTGACGCCTTAAAAACGCTGAACTCGTATTTGGATGACGGGGCTGAAAGCAGCAGCACCGCGGCGGAGCGGGACGAGTTCCGGAGGACCCACTACAGCCGAACCCTGCGGGTTCTGGTCGGGCAGCTCCAGGCTGCCTGGACCCTCAGTCTGTCCTCCGGGCTGTGGGAGCCGCTGTTCCTGCAGGGGCCGCCGGACCAGGCGCTGCTGGTGCTGCTGGAGGCCGTGAGCCAGCTGCGGTGAGGCGATAATCTGGATTATCTGTTTTAATCTAAAGGGGGAATAAGTGAGGCCACGCACCGGGACGTGAAGGAAGAGCAAATCCATCCCCCAGTAAACCAAACTTTTGAGCCGAATCTTAGACATGTTCATTTTTTGCACTGAAAGAATGCAAAGAAAGAAAAATTTATTTTAAAACTGCTGCAAATTAAATTGAGATGGATAATTTACATTCTGTGGATTAATATTTCTTAAAGGGTAATTTTGTTTAAAGACTGGATAATCCATTATTTATGGTTCATTTTTAAAAGTTTTTATTTAAATTTCTATTTCCATTCTTTATATATACATATGTTTTGTTTTGGATATTTAAAGGGGGATTGTTATAACAATGTAACTACGAGTTTACGAAACGCATCACACTGAAATCTGACTTATTCTGTGCAAAACTAAAGTTCATTGACCTTTCAGTCATATTATCAGCCATTATTATTGTATCGATTGAAAATCATCAAAACAATATTATCGTTTATCGCAATGGTTTCTGGGACGGTTTATGTCCAGCCTGATGGGATCCTCTGTCCGCTCCCTGTAGCCCCAGCGCGGCTCTGGACCGCCTGGTCAGCGTCACGGAGCGCTTCCTGCAAGGCGGCCGCCTGGCGGACCTGCTGTGGTCCTTCTGCGTCCGGTCGGTTCCATCAGACTCGGTCCAGCTCAGAGAGACGCTGCTGGCCCGGTTAGCCGCTCTGCCGGACCTCACGGCCAACAGGCTGCACCCCAACACGCCCCAGCTGTTCACGCCCCAGCGGTTCTACCCGCTGCTGGCCTCGGAGATGCTGGTCGCTCTGGAGAGGACCTGCAGCGCCCTCAGAGGTGACGCCATTTTGGCGGCATTTTAGCTAGCGCGAATTAAAATTAGCAGCATTTTAGCTAGCGGAGATTTAAATAAGCGCCATTTGAAATTAGCGCCATTTTAGCTAGGAAATTAAAATTAGCGCTATTTTAGGTAGCGGAGATTAGATGTGTTATCTTTTGATTGTGATCAACTGCAATATTTTCCATTATTGATTGATTGATTGTCTCTGCTTCCTGATGTCTTCCACAGATGGTGTCGATTGCTCTTTGACATTTGTAGCTCAGACACTGGGGAAAGTTTGCCTCCAAGGTCACAGTGGTGAGTTTGAAACCAGGCAGGCTGACAGATTTAACGGCAGCATTTGGTGAAGTAGTGGAAAAATGGCTTCCATGGAAAAATTAGGATCATAAAGAGATGACTGGACATCTGGACAAAGATTAGAGCTCACATTCAGCAAAAGAAATAATATATATATATATATATTTTCCCCAAATCCAGTTTTGGCAAAATCCAGGTTCTTTTGTCCATACTGTACTGAACTCAAATCTGAATTTTGGCAAGCGTAGCGCAGTGCAAACCCTGGGAGACCAATAGAAAGAAAATATGTGGACAACGTGCAACAGAAAGATACATGAACAAAATAGCTGCTGTCTCTGAACTGTGGAAATAAACGGTTATAAATTCAGCATCTCTGATGTTCTGCTCCAGAGCGCCACCTGCAGTAAGCCCCGTCCTGCTGTGTCTGTGCAGGCCCGGTTCTGGCCGTGATGGCGCCCCGCCTGGCTGTCTGCACGCGCTCAGACATGGTGTGGCAGAGGGTGACCCAGAAGCTGCTGCAGGACGTCCCGGAGCGCTGCATGGAGAGCGTGCTCACCGGCCTGCTGCAGGCGGCCGACAGGTGAGCCGACCGGACAGGTGAACGGGCACCGGGTCAAGGCGGGTTCTGATTGTGTCTTTGGTCCGTTTCCAGCCCCGACGCCTTTAGCCGCATCGTGGGAAACCTGGTGTTAACCAATAAAAAGGCTCAGTTTGTGCTGACGCATAAAGTGCTGCTGCTGCAGTATAAATATGAGGTCAGTCTGCAGCCTGACGGGGAATTTATTAGATCTGTATTTATGTGATGTTGTTGTATTTACTGGTGTTTGGTTTCCAGACTGCAGTCCTCAGGACCGTCCTCGGGTACCTGGGCTCGGACCGGGACCGAAGGCCGCTCCTCCTCCAGGTTCCTCATCTAAACATTCAATATTATCATCACTGCTGAACGTTCAAAACAAAGACAACGTTATAGCGTTCCATTTTTATACTATCTTTAACATTTTATCTTATTTACTTGAAGCTAACGTTAAGCGCTACAGGAACCCGCATTTAGGAAAATGATTTTATAAAAACACGAGAGGAAAACTGTAATATTACAATAAAGTAGAAATAATCTGTGAATAGTTGTAATAATACTGGAATAAAGTCATTAAATAGGAAAATAATGTCATAATAATGTGAGAATAAAATAGTAAAATGCATGAAAAAGGTGTTTGATGATAAAGTTGAAATAGTGCAAAAATAAATTCAGAATAATCCAAGTATAGAGTTATATTTTAGGAGACTGAAATAAAGAATAAAAGCAGCAAAATGTCTCCCAGGTCTGATGCTGGGTCTCCTGCTCTGAGTGTCTCCTGCTCTGAGTGTCTCCTGCTCCGAGTGTCTCCTGCTCCGCGTGTCTCCTGCTCCGAGTGTCTCCTGCTCGAGTGTCTCCTGCTCCGAGTGTCTCCTGCTCTGAGTGTCTCCTGCTCTGAGTGTCTCCTGCTCTGAGTGTCTCCTGCTCTGAGTGTCGTCTCCTGCTCCGAGTGTCTCCTGCTCGAGTGTCTCCTGCTCCGAGTGTCTCCTGCTCCGAGTGTCTCTGCTCCGAGTGTCTCCTGCTCTGAGTGTCTCCTGCTCTGAGTGTCTCCTGCTCTGAGTGTCTCCTGCTCCGAGTGTCTCCTGCTCTGAGTGTCTCCTGCTCTGAGTGTCTGCTCCGAGTGTCTCCTCTCCGAGTGTCTCCTGCTCCGAGTGTCTCCTGCTCCGAGTGTCTCCTGCTTGAGTGTCTCCTGACGTTTGCTGTGTGTGTCTCAGGTTGTGCGCAGCGTGTCGCAGGCCTGGGCCAACGCCAGCGCGGTCAAACACACGCCTCAGGAGCAGCAGCTCTACGTCAGCAAGGCGCTGCTGCTCGCCGCCGGCCTGCTGACGGACGCCGAGCTGCAGGAGCTTCGCTCAGGTGCAGATTAAAACCGTCGTTTATTTTAGTTCTCAACAACGTCAGAAAATCTGGCAATGACGTTAGTTGCGATTTTTCCTCTATCGCAGGTTTTGTAGCATCATTCATGTTCATGTGGGATTATAATCTCATGAGGTTCTTTTTCAACTAGATAAACTTCACATCAGCATGAAAAATGCTTACAATTATTGAGAAATAATTGCTATTCAGTGATATTTGGTCCTGAATGTCACTTTTCAGGTGAATATTGGAGCTAAAAATAAATTCTTTATGATTACAAGAATGAAATTGTAATAAAACAAGAGACATTTTGAAATATTACAGAAAAAAGTAATGATTATATGAATAAAATCATAAAACAAAACAAAAGAATAACACTGTTACCAAGATGAAGTTGTGCAGCTACTAGAAAAAGTTTTAAAGTGGATATAAAGTAGTTACTAGGATAAAGTCTTACATCGATGGATGCTTTTTGAACGCGGCTCGTCGTTTCCTCCAGATCTGCTGCAGTGCCTGCTGGGCGGCATGCAGAGCCACCTGGACAGCAGCGCGGTCGGCATCAGGACGCTGGGCATGGCGGTGGGCGAGTGTCTGAGCGCCCGCATGGACCTCAGCGGCGCCAAGCTCCAGTTTGAGGTACAGTCAGCAGGACGCCGTGGCTTCAGCAGAGACAGGAAGCTGGTCAGCGCGACGGGACGAAAAGAATGAGGAAAATAAATAAAGACGTAACAAAACAAGAAAAAGTTACAATAAGAGACAAGAGTCTGAAACGTTGTGCTGTTTTTGTAACAGTACGACAAGAATGAAGAAACCCTGGAGCTGCTGTCTCTCATGACCCCCAGTGTGTGTCCTGACCCCGATCGTGACCCCAACCCTGACCCTGACCGTGACCCCAACCCTGACCCCGACCCTCAGCCTGCTGATGGGTGAGTTTGAGCAGATATTGATTTAAAACAAAGTAAAATTATTACAGATTGTTTGTTCTCTTGTTCTCAGATTAAACGGTTCGTTTAATTCTCTCTGTCATTTTCGGTGAATCTGTCGTCTGCAGGTCAGAGGCGACCAGAGAATCGTCTCGGGTCAAATCAGCCTCCCAGAGGTCAAAAAGCGATCCAGAATCTGACCTCGACAGGTGAGTCGTTTCTCTAGTAGTCTGATTTTTACTTTCATTTGAATCAATATTGAATTTAAATGTAATAACCTCATTTCTTATGGACCAGCGATGATGATCTGCCTCCGTACGACATGTCAGGAGACGTGGAGGCGAGTCGGGCGGCGCCGCCCCGATACCTACGGGACTGTCTGGAAGGCACGGCATGGTCCAGTTCTCTCTGTCCAGTTCTCTCCGTTCGGTTCTTTCTGTTCAGTTCTTTCTGTTCGGTTCTTTCTGTTTGGTTCTTTCTGTTTGGTTCTTTCTGTTCAGTTCTGTTTGGTTCTTTCTGTTCAGTTCTTTCTGTTTGGTTCTTTCTGTTTGGTTCTTTCTGTTTGGTTCTTTCTGTTCAGTTCTTTCTGTTCGGTTCTTTCTGTTTGGTTCTTTCTGTTTGGTTCTTTCTGTTCAGTTCTTTCTGTTTGGTTCTTTCTGTTCAGTTCTTTCTGTTTGGTTCTTTCTGTTTGGTTCTTTCTGTTCAGTTCTTTCTGTTTGGTTCTTTCTGTTTGGTTCTTTCTGTTTGGTTCTTTTGCAGAAATTGAAACCCATCTCTAATGTTCTCCTGGTTCTGTTGATCAGCTCTGATTTCCTCTGACGACTCGCAGCGAGTGGAGCTCAGTCTGAGAGCGGCGGAGAGTCTGGTGAGGAGGAACTTCTTCGCAGCGAAGGAGGTGAGAGCAGAGCGAATGTTTATATCCAGTTTCTTATTTTGCTCTTTATTCTTGTTCCTTCTTTATTGTTTTATTTCATTTGCTCATTTGGAAAGAAGAACAAAAACATGCTTCTGTTTCTTTCTTTCCTGTCATTTGTTTGTTTGGTTGTTGCCTACTGTTGCCATGGTACTTTCATGATGTGATTCCTGGTTCTGGTTCTGGTTCTGGTTCTGGTTTTGGTTCTGGTTCTGTCTCAGATAAACTCTGGCCTGTCATAATAATTTAGGCATTTTTTAATCCAGCTTGTTTGTTTTTCCAGATCAGTGTCCAGATGACCAAAGTGCTTCTTCACATGGAGGATAAATTCGGCGTCAGCGACTTCCTGGTTCTGCGGCAGGCGGCCATGGTGGCTCTGACCGCCGTCGACTCTGTTCCTGTACGGCTTTGATTCGTTCTCTGCGTCCAGCTTGACGTCGTTACGCATCGTAAATCAGTCCGTCTCTGTCTGTCTCAGGTCACTCAGTACTTGACGACAGAGTTTTACTCCTTGAACTACAGCCTCCGGCAGCGACTGGACATCTTGGAGGTGAAACCAGCAGCTTTTGCATCTTTTACATCTTTATAAATCTCATCATGTTTGGGTTCTGCAGGTCCTCGCCTTGGCAGCTCAGGAGCTTTCCAAACCGGCCGGCGATAAAACGACCGCAGCCGCCTCGGAGCCGACGCCTTACCAGAGCAACAGCGCCGCCAGCTGGAGACAGGAAGTGGAGAAGAGGATCCAGAATAAAACCAAACGCATTTCCAAGGTCGCTGCTTGTCTTAGCGCCTCGTTAAACTTCTTAAAAACTTATTTTACAACCAGAATTATTACTGCTAAATCTGCAGCGGCCATGTTGGTTGCAGAAAATGGCCGCCTGCTTTTGGAGGGAGCAGAAACCCAAATGGAAGCAAAACTGTGAAAAATGGAAATGAAGCAAAAATACTGAACTACAGGTTTAAAAATAACTCACCCAAATCTAACTTAGTTTCTCTATGGGCTCTTATTTTCATCATCTCTGCACCAGAATAAAGCGAAACCTTGGAGGATCCATCAGAAGTTCAAAACTTCTGAGAAAATAAAGAAAAAACACAAAATCATTTTACCTTGATACGTCATATAAACCTTTCAAAATATAAATGTTGATTCAGCTGAAGTAAATTGAGCCAGTTAACAGGAGTTTTAGTCAAATAGAATCATGTTGTTTAATCCACTTTGACTGGTTAAAACCTGTTTTTGGACGTTTCCCTCTGTAGCCGTGTTCCCATTCTGTCAGTCAGGCGTTAAATAAGACGGCCTGCAGAGCTAACTGTGTTGCATCGTGTTGCGTTGATGTTCCTGCAGCGCTGCGCCCAGCGGGGGGCCGGAGCCGCTCCAAACCGCTACGCTCCTGTGGCAGGATACTTCTTCTTTCCTCTCCTCAGAAACTACGACAAGTTAGTATTTCAGTGGAGCTCTGAAGACTGGAATAGTTTTTACTGATGGGTTAAAGAAAAACTCCTTTCTGGCAGGCCGGAGGTGACCTTTGACCTGCTGGGCAGTGACCACCTGGTTCTGGGCAGATTGATCCACACACTGGGCCTCTTCATGCACCTGGCTGTCAACGCACCGGTATTTATTATATTATATTATATTATATTATATTATATTATGTTAATCAGTCATATGGATTTGTGTTAATCCAGGCTCATGCTGTTTATTCCCAGGTAGCTGTACAGATGGGAGCTGCCTTGCTGGACTTTGTGTGGGCCGTTCGGTACCACACTGACCAGTACGTCTGACTCACATCGTTGCTTCACACACAGGCTGACTGGAAAGTCTGGAGATTTTATTGGTTTCTAACTGGTTTCTGGTGATTTCTGCTGGTTTGGTGTGGTTGAAGGACGGTGAGGCGAGGCGTCCTCTTCGCCGTCTGCTCCGTGTTTCTGAGCATGCCCAGTCAGGCTCTGATGACGGAGCTCAGCCAGCAGCTGCTGGAAACAAGAACCTGGCTGGCAGGTAAAAAAGAAAAGACAATATGATCAATAAAACACTAGAATAGAGGATTCTGGGTTTCTCAGGATTCATGATCCCACTGTCTAAATGTTCCTTTCCTTCCTTCCTGTCCTTGTTTAATTCCTTCCTTTAATGCCTTGTGTCCTCTTTCATTCCTTATTTCCTTACGTTATGTAATTCTGTCTCTTTATTCCCTTTTTCTCTAATTTCTTTAATCTTTCCTTCCTCCTGCCACAGAATCTCTGTTTTTATATTTTAAAAGCAACATAAAAATTTAAAAAGTCTAAGTTTCTCCATGAGACTGAAACCAAATTTTCACAACATAGAAATCTGAGGAGAGCAAAGCATGATGGGACATTTCTCTATCTGACCTGAAGTTCACATCTCCTCCTGCAGAGGGTGTTTCTGTCAGCGGTTCCCCATCACACACACACACACACAGACACACACACACACACACAAACACACACACACACACACAGGACGTTCTGTGATGCGATTCGCTGAGTTTTTATTTCTTTTTTCTTTTCGCCTGGAGCAGAAAATCAGTTTCATGTTGATCTGAGACTGAAAGCACAAAACAATGTTTAGTTTCTCGTCTCTAAAACCCGGTTCTGGTTCTGGATGTGCTGTCTGTCCACAGATGTGGCCGAAGCGGACCCGGACGCCGACTGCCGCAGTTTAGCCGTGCAAAGCCTGGTTCTGCTGGATCAGAACCTCAAGAAGCAGCTTCAGAACCCGAATGGCCTCAGCTTGGAGTCGTGACCGGGTCAACATCTGCATCTCTGGTGGAGATGACGCTCCAGATGTTTCCTCCAGATCAGGACGTCCTCTAAACTCTGCATTTACCGTCGCAGGTGCTTCGCTTTTTTTACACTTCCTGGAACATTCATCCGGACACAGGAAGTGGACTGGTGACCAACGTGATGCACAGGAAGTGGACTGGTGACCAACGTGATGCACAGGAAGTGGACTGGTGACCAACGTGATGCACAGGAAGTGGACTGGTGACCAACGGGATGCACAGGAAGTGGACTGGTGACCAACGTGATGCACAGGAAGTGGACTGGTGACCAACGTGATCCCATTCACTGCAAAAAGCTCTGGCAGAAACACGTTCACTGGTTTTTGTCATCAACTTTCTGTTTCAAATATCTCAGTTCACTTGAAATCAAACAAAACTATCTTACAAGTCACTTTTCATCATGATGGAGGAGCTTGTTTAGTCAATAATCACAATATAGAAGAAAAAGTTTGAGTTCCATCGCCTAGCTACAGCCTGTTACCTAGCAACCACAGCCTAGCAACAGCCTGTTACCTAGCAACAGCCCCGTTACCTAGCAACCCAGGTCTAGTTGCGCTGGCTGATTATTTCTCTTTAAATAAAACATTTATTCCATTTTATAAGTGAAATAATCTTCCAATGGAACTTTTATTTTGTTTCTTTTTAGCATCATTAAAGAATTAGTATCTTAAAACTAAGTTCTTATTTTGCTTTAAAAGTTTCAAAGTTACTTGTGAGTTAGTTTTGTCTTATTTGTAGTTTAATAAGACATTTTCACTAAAACTAGACAAAAATACTTGGTCATAGTTTGTGTTTTTGCAGTGTGTAAGCCTGCTCCTCTTTCTGCTTCAGTTCTAAATATCAGGATTAAAACATAACTTCCTTTTGACCAACATGTTTCCGGTTCAAGCAGCAGTCTGTTTCCAGAGGACATCCTGAGAATATTTCTGTCCAGAAAAGCTTTTGGAAGTAATGGAAGAACTACTGCATCCGGTCGTGACAGTCATCTGTACAAGCTGGAATATTCTCCAATTAAAACTATTTTTGTTTGAGTTTTTTTTTTCACATGTAAACGAATGAATTTGATGAGCTTATAAATATGTGTTGCTTGGCAAGCTTGGTAAAGATATATGAAATACAATAAAGGCAATTCATTATTTTTATTTTGATAGCATAAATTTTATTGTAATAAAATAAAATAAAAAATCCAATGTGAGGCTAATATTGAAGCAACTTAACCCTCCTGTTGGTTTGTTGTGAATCAACACGTATGTTTATCTAGGATACCAATGAAAGTTTCCCTTTTTATTTAAAATATTCCACTTTTTAACTAAATGTTACCTTTTGCGAAGGTTCTGCCGTCTTAGAACAAGCTTAATGTTGGTTTATGATTATGAAAGTACATTTGAAATACTCTAAAACGTATGTTGGTTTGGACCCAGCATTCTCATGCTAAAAATTAGCATCAATGCTAAGCTTAGCAAAATTGTAGTCAATAGCCTGTTGAGAATCACAAGCATGTTGCTGAACTGAAGCAGAGCTTAAAAAGACAATGGCAGGAGGCGAGAAAGCAGAAAGAGAGAAAATTAGTAGATAATCAGCAGCCTGAGAGCTGAAAAGGACGAGATCTACCAGAAAATGTCAAGAGAGATTGCGATGGTTCAAAAGAGGGAAAAGACGACACAACAAGAATTGGATGAGCTTCATGTTTTATTAGAGGATCTGAGAAATAAATATGAACAAGAACAATTACAGCAAGAGGTTGAAATATACCAGAACCAAATACACCAGGATCAGATGGCTCTTTCTAAAGTAAAAGAAGAAAATATTAGGCATGAGAGAAACCAGTCTGAGATGCAGGAACAACTGGAAAGATTACAGCTGCAGTTGAGTGAACAGAGAAAAGGTAATTTGACAGTATCTCATTGTAATGAGATAGTGTCTCACTGTAATGAGACAGTATCACATTGTAATGAGATAGTGTCTCACTGTAATGAGACAGTTTCTCATTGTAATGAGACAGTATCACATTGTAATGAGACAGTTTCTCATTTTAATGAGACAGTTTCACATTGTCATGAGACAGTTTCTCATTTTAATGAGACAGTATCACATTGTAATGAGACAGTTTCTCATTGTAATGAGATCAGAATAATCAGAAAAATCTGCCAACATAGCACAAAAAGTAAGAAAATTTGTGATTGGAGCCTTAAGCCAACTTTTGTACATCATAATCAAAGTACTGTTTGAACATACTCTACTAAATAATTGGAACAACATAACAAAACGTTAAAATAGTGCAGTTTGTGATCCCCTCATGGATTTTCGTACAGGCACTTTCTGAGTCATCTATCGCTCACCATCAATGTTCCATCTTCGGTACGGACTCGGGTCCGTTCGCTGTTTTCCGTAGCTCCGCCTCCTGACGTAGCCTTTGAGGTTGTCATGGGCAACTGAGAAAGACGCTTTTCCAGTAGACGGCACCGTTTGAAGTAACGGTCCGTATGTCGCGCTCCGTCCGTTGTGACAAAGCGAAGTGTGGCTAATTGGAAAGGAGAGACAGGAAAGTAAGTCTTCACTGCCAAATGTGTTTTGTAGTGTTTGGTTTTTGTGTGTGTTTTAGCGAGGAAGAGACTACAGGCGCTAACTTTGCTAGCTAGGCTAATGCTAACATCTAATTGATGCTGTAAGGTTTGTCCTTTTCCCCCATAAAGCCTGTGGCTTTCTTGATAGCTGACTGTTACTGATTAGAGCCCGTAATCGAGTTCATTTAAACCTGCTTGTGTTAATGTTACACGTTGTTAATGCAACCTTAAGGTAAATTTACCCTGAACGTTAGCCAAAATAGAATAGAAATATCATCTAATGTGAGGAAATTCGGTTGTGTCAGAAGCCAAGTGACAGACAAATGTAAACATGGAGCGTCACAACATGAAACATATGAAAATAAAGAATAGGAGACAAATAGTACAGTACAGTTTGCTGCACATTAAAAGAAATGTGCAATAGAGTTGAGTCATTTTAAAAAGAATAAACAAAAACAAGAGATATTTTGAAAAAAAAAAATTAAAACTGCACATTTTAATTCTTAAAATGATTCTTAAGAATCTATTTTATTTATATTGTACAAATATCAATAAAACAGACTGGATGACTAAAGCTGTAGTAATATGTAAATCATAAAATATGCTTGATCATTTTCATTCTGAAAATCTTTGAGGGAAATTTTGTTTACACAAAATCCATTTATTTATGGTTACAATTGTTTTTATGTTTAGATTTACTTATTTTTATATTGTTTTATTTTGGATATTTAAAGTGTTCTTAACAATTTTAAAGTTTATTAAAGGGCAAACCTGCATTATCATGTCTATATATTACGTAAAAATATATAGATGCAGGTAAACAACAATATTATTGTTTATCGTAATAATTTCTGAGACAATTTATTGTCCAGCAAAGTTTGTTTTACCAGATCAGGCCAGATCACATTTTCAACTTACCTGTGAGAAAGATATCTAGAACATGATTACTGATTATTCTAGAACAAAGAATAAAGTTCTGTCTGATTAAATGTAAGTTGAATAAATCATCACACATATATATTTAGTAATATGTTCCTAACTCCATCTCTGTCATGCAGCCGAACTGAGGGAACATGGCGGTGTATTTCGACCACCCCATTGAAGCCCCTGACAGAAGCAATCTGCCGACTCACCTGACTTGGCACTCCACGCTCCCCATCCTCGCTGTGGCGTCGAGCGGCCCTGCTTCTGGCGGCAGCGTGGATCTTTACCTGCATCAGGTAAACTGGGATCATCTGTAGAGTCACTTCAACGCATCGGTTTTGTTTTGTTTGGTTGATGTATTGAACTGTGTTTTAGAAAATATCCAAGATGAAATCCTGAGCCGTTTATTTCCAACGTTACGCGAAATGAGCAAATATTCCAGCTGTTTGAACTGTTCTTCCTCCTTAACATAGGAATGAATTAATTTACCAGCAGATCTTTAACTGTTTATTCCTCTCACTATGATCAACAAATCCTGTGGATTTGGAAACATTTGCTCTTTATTTACCTACTTAAAAAAAGACTTTACTATGCATTTTTTGTATATATATTCTGCTGTTAATATTAGTTATATCACTTTGTTTCACTTTTATTAAGAGCATTATTAGTTATGGAGGAATATTAAAGATATATTATTTAGAAAGATTGCTTAAATGTGTTTGTTGCCATTTGTTTTGTCGGTTTTTATGACATTTATTGGTTTTCTGTTAAATAATTCATAACCTGGTTGTTGCACTAATGTCCTACTGTATTAATCTCCATCTCATATTAACATTTACAATCATATTCAATAAATTAGGATAGATTTTCATACAAGGTTCGTTTATTATATTGAAGTCTTTCGCAAAAACTGTTGATGTCAAAACGTTTCATGTTAAAATGTTAATTTCACAGCAAGATCCTTTTGAGTCGGTTTGAATTGAATACAACATGGCGCATATTTCTAATTCAAGAGTTTATATTGATAAGGGAGTCTGCATTGATAAATTCACATCAGTTCTGATGTTTGAAGCCGTTCATGTTTCTCTGTGGTCCTGTCCAAACTCAGGGTGAGTGTGTGAAGAGCTGCCATGTGGACCGGGCCCAGCCGGCCGCCGCGCTGCGCTGGCATCCTGTAAAGCCGGTTCTGGTTCTGGGCTGGGAGAGCGGGGAGGTGGTGCTGCTCACGCATCCGTCCGGAGATCAGACCGTGCTGCCGGCCGTTCACACGGCCCGCATCGCGCTGCTGGAGTGGAGCGGCTCCGGAAGCCGCTTGGTCACCGGAGATCAGGTTCGCTGCTTCGTAACGCGAATAAAACATGAACGCTGTTTTTATTCTGAATTTAATAATCATTGTGTTTTGGAAGAATGGAGCTCTGGCTGTGTGGAAATTAGATGCCAGAGGAAGACTTTTAGGAAATCACCTCGTTAAGCACGACTACAGCAAACCTTTAACCTGCTGCATTTTCAAACCTGCCTCTCCTGGGATGTAAGTAGCTCACAGATCTATAAATCACAAAAAACAATTAATCAGCTAAAAGCAGATCAATAACTTTCATTCTGATCAATTCAAATCTGTTGTTTAGGGAAGATAGGATGGGAAAAAATATAGAGCTAAATTGGATTTGAAATGAGAAAAACTTTAATTTGAAAAGTAATTTTGAGAAGTTTGACTTTTTCTTTTCAGTTTATTTTTTTTTCTTAATGTTTTTAGCCCCGATTTTGCTCTATAAAAGCATTTTTGTTTATGTTTAGAGATTTAATAATCTATCAATTTCTGGGTTTTTTTGTTTGTATTTTTATAGTTTCTGGTAACTGTTTTATTTTGGATATTTGAAATATCTTCCAGCTCCAGTATATGGAGAAATATTCTCACTGGAGCTGGAAGATAAATGCAAATTAAATACATTGAAGTTTGTTGCAAACAGGCATAAAAGGAGTACAAAAAGTTTTAAAGTCACTTTCTAACATTATTATTGTTTTGGTTTTTATTTGAAGACATATTATGTCCTGACTGTGAAAGGAGGAAACAGAAAACCAGAATCTTTCTTCACACATGTAGATAGATCCACAGAACCGATTGTAATTTCTAAGTTGTTCTTTAATATTTTATTTATCCATTATCATTACTTTTTAGTTCAGATTAAAGAAGCAGCAGCAGAGGAGTTAAAAGAAAAGATCCTTGTACTTTAAAAGTTACATGCAAAGTGATTTATAGAGAAAGATTTAGATTTTTATTATTAGTGTAGGAGATGCAGAAAAGCTCCCAGGAAGTGTTTGAATATTTTGACCTTTAAAGCAAACCATGTTAAAATCGGAACGTTTCAGGTGGAAATGAGCATGTTTTCATACCTGATCTGATTGTTTCCATAGCGACGTGGCGACGTTGGCGCGGGCGTCGGTGAGCGGAGACGAGTCGGCTCTGGACATGTTCAGCTGGAAGGGGGCGCCGCTGAAGATGGGCCCTCAGGAGGGGCTGGGCTTCTACGTCAGCACCGCCGACGGTACGACGGCCCAAACGTTTCTGTGACACGGCCCCCAACGGCCCGGGAACCCCCTCTTTACAAACCCAAACACAAAGCTGCAAAATAGTTTTGTAGCGTTTTATTCTCTAGTCAGTAATTATCTTGTTCATTTAGCATAAATGCTGCCTCGTTTTTACTGATTTTAGATTATTATGAATTCTGATAGAAAATATTATGACTTTATCAAAGGGCTGGACAATAAATCAATAAATATGTGATCAATATCAATAGATAATACATTTGATACAATATAAAATGTAAAGAATATTGGTGGAATCTACTAACAGGCTCTTTAGTTGCCTAACAACCACCAGCAGTTTCTAGATCCCCCAAACTTATAATCACTTCTGATGATAAGAAAATATTATTTTATAATAATCACATCAAATTTAATTTGATTCCTGTCGTTCTTTTGGTTCATCACAGCAGAGTTTGGCTCCTTTGGTCTCCTTTTGTCAGAAACTTTTCCATTTCTAGCTCGCTATGCTAGCTTGAAGAGGCAGCCAATCAGAAAAGGGGCAGCAGAAATCACAGTGTTTTTTTCCACGCCGTTGAAACGGTTTGAAGCTGATGTGTGATGACCTGCAGGAAAGGTCCATGCTGTGGACGAACAGGGCAAGACAAGCCCGCTGCTGAGCGAGGACGGCTCCATCAGGAAGCTCTTCTACCTGGAGAAGAGAGGCGTGCTGGTGGTCGTCACGGACAGCCTGACGCTGTCGCAGTACACACTGAGACCAGAGGGGGGCGCTCACGAGTTCATGAAGGTACGCTTTGACCATTGGTTCCTAGAGTTAGATGTCTGGTTGCTGCAGCAAATTTTAATAAATTTAATAAATAGGTAAATAATGTAACAGGCAGAGTTGGGTACTAACAGTTACATTTACTTGTAAAATGTACTTTTAAAGGTATTTTCACTATGCTGCACTTGTTGCTTTTACTTGAGTAATTTAATAATTCAGTATTTCTACTCCTACTTGAGTAAAATTTCTGCATTTTCTGCCCACTGAATGAACAACAAACATGTTTCAATCAAAACTCCTCCAGACCCAAATACACACCTGCAGTTTATGTTCAAGTTTCATACATATTTTATTAAAAATAACTGATTTGGAAGAATTTTATTTTGACCAATTTTGTTATTTTTGGTCACTTATATGAATTATTGTCTTTTTTTTCTTAAAATACCAAAATTTCCACTTAACTTTATATTTTGGTGGGTCATATGGTGTAATTTTTAAATATTAAATGACTGATAATTTGATCAGTTACTCAGTACTTTAAACTTTTCACTCAAGTACAGTTTTTTACTCCTGTGTCAGTCATTTCTTCTTACTTTTAGTTGAGTAAAAACAAACTGAAGTAGTTCTCTGACTTTGTTTGGTTTCTGTCTGCAGGTGAAGTTGAGCAGCACAGTCGGGCCGAACGTCGACATCATCTGGACCGAGAACAGCCTCCTCATCACAGCCACAGGAGAGCCGGTCGTCAAGTCAGTTTCTGCCTGCCGTTCCTCTGCAGACCAACAGAGTGAAACGGGATTTTAACCTGTTGGATTATTTTCCTTTAAACGTGTCAGGATTTGGGACCTGGAGAGAGATGAGAACTATGTTCTCTCTCTGGACGAAACTCTAGGGTTTAAGAAGGGAGAGATGATCAACTGTGTTTCCTACTGCGCAGCCAAAGGTAAATTCATTTACAGGCAGAAAATCTGGAAAATACGTACTTTATCCATCCAGTAGTCGCAGCGTTTCTGCAGCCATTACCCAACCACACCACGAGGAACACCTACACTACAAAAATACAAAATCTTACTGGGTATTTTTGTCTGGTTTGTACTGCAAATGTATTTGTACGCTTGAAATAAGACAAAACTGTCTTACAAGAAACCTTTTAGGAAGATATTGATCCTTTGCAACTTCGTCACTCCATCACTAGTAACAGTGGGTTGTCTATTGTGAACTGGAAACATGCAGACAGACCCGGTGGGCCGAACCTCTCTGACTGCACAGCAGAAGAGGATACAGCTGATTTTTAGGCCTTGACGAGATCAGCTTCACATGTATGTTTCGGCCGATCACCTATTTCCCAAACTTAAAGAAACTGGCGCCGATAAATCAGTGCGCCTTTAGTAATAATCCTTAACGGACCGGCTGAGGGCCCGGCCTGTCCGTCAGTGGCAGATTCTCAGCTTTGAGTGGCAGTAAATAAGATCGGTTTTGAGATGTAAGAATTGGCCGATCGGCCAATCTTAAGGAAATCGGACCCAACCGAGAAAACCGACCCTCTCCCATCATTCTTTCAGAACGCATTACTGCTGTTGACTATCTCTGAATTATCTGCTTTCTTTAATGACGTGCAGAGATCCTGGCAGCTGGAACCTCCAAAGGCCGCATAGCTATGTGGAAGATGGCGATGCAGCCGATGAGCAGCAGCAGCTACAGAGCCGACGCTAAAGCCCTGTGGAAGCTGCAGACTCCCACTGAGATCCACGGGAACGTCACCGAGCTGCAGGTACCGCCTCAATCTGAGAACATCGTTTAAACAAACGGTTTTATTCCAGGAATACAACCAGAAATATCCCGCCTCACCGCGCGTGTGTGTGTGTGTGTGTGTGTGTGTGTGTGTGTGTGTGTGTGTGTGTGTGTGTGTGTGTGTGTGTGTGTGTGTGTGTGTGTGTGTGTGTGACTTCAGTGGGGCTCCAATCAGAACCTGCTGGCTGCCAACAACTCCAGAACCGTTCTGATCCTCAGTGAGCATGTGATGTCGGCGCACTTTGGCCAGCAGGTGGCGGCAGTGCAGCTCGCCCCGACTCAGCTCAGCATCACGAACTACAGCAGCGGACAGACGCTTCCTCTGCAGTGTGACATGCACATCAGAGGAGTGTGTGTCAGCAAGGTGAAACCAAGCAGCTGCTTCGTTCTGCTCTGACAGACGGTGAAATGAAACTTACTTTCCTGTTCCTCTGACAGGACTCTGTGACGGTCTGGAACGGGAAACACATCTCTGTCTATGATCTCTCAGGCTCGGCTCTGGATGTTACAGGTATTCACCCTTTGCAGCGATGTCACAAAATCATTCTAGGCACCACGACGGACGTCGGACGTGAAGGACAGAGCAGCGCAGCATCCTCTGAACATTTTTAAAGCAAAATCAACTGCATAAAAGCGACATCAGGTTACATATATGTGTTTTCTGACAGGAGTGCAAAGGTCGTTTCTGTCAGGGCGGAGGCCTGAGGAGCATCACGTTCAATAATACACCACCATAAACTCCCTGAAATTACGACAGAGCATAAGGGTCATGCTAAGAAAATAACTAAATGAAATAAGAATAAAGTCATAATATTCTGAGAATAAAATGACACAAGAATAAAGTCGAAATAATACGAGAATAATGTCATAATATAACTTGTGTTATTGCAACTTTATTCTTGAATTATTTTGACTTCATTGTGTGATTTTATTCTCATAATCTGACTTTATTCTCTTTTTTAAATGATCTTAGTCTCATAATATTACTTCTTATGGATGGTCCAAAGAGCCACAGGTTTCTGGTGTAAATATAAAATCCGTTAAAGTTTGTGGGTGAAACGTGACAAAATGTGAATATTCAGGTAGTTTAGCCTGTTTCCCTTCCATCCTTTGCAGGATCATTTCCTTGTGATTCCCACATTGTTGCTGTTCATGACGAGAACCTTTACACCGTGGAACCGAACCGAGTCCAGATCCGGACACCTCAGGTACGTGGCTACCTGCCAGAGCCGCATCCTGCCGTCTGAATCGGACCCAGTTCAAAGGTTTCTGCTGCTGTTTCTCCCTCAGGGGACGGTGAAGCAGCTGCTGACTTTCTCCCGGGCCGAGGGAAACCCCGTGCTGCTGGACGTGTGCCAGTCGTACCTGGCAGTAGGAACAGACACGGCACACATCAGGGTTTACGACCTCTCCAGACGGTAACTCGTGTCAGAACATCAAGACTAAAATAAAGTCGGAAAATTATGACAACCCAAAAACAAAAGATCAGTCTTACAACTGTAGTAAAATGAGGAATGTTGAGCATCTTGTGAAGTTATACTTTACAGATAAGGAAATACTTAACCTGTTAACACATCATCATTAGATTATTAGTCCTGTTGTTTATGATAATCTGATATTTACATGTACTATAACTTTATTCTGGGAATATTGTGCCTTTATTCTCAAAATGTCTTTTATTTATAACTAGTTGTATTTTCTTAATATTATGAATTTTCCTCGGACTATTTCTAATTATCATGAGAATATACATCTTACATAGCTTTATTCTAGCATTAGGAGAATAAACTCATAATATTCCGACTTTATTCTCGTACGGACTTATTCTTCTTTTATTACAACTTTATTCTTGTAATATGTATGTTTTTCCTCATGCTGGCCCTAATCCTCTGAACCCTGTTTTGTCTTTTTGCCATGTTTTCTCCTGCAGAGACGCCAAAGCTCACTGCGGCGCTAAGAATTTGTCCGACCACATCAGCGACCTCGGCGCCCTGAGGTCCGTCAAGTGCAACGCCAGCGGCAGCCAAGTTAGCCTGCTAGCCTCTCAGGTGACTCGGTGTGACTCAGTCACACTTTTCAAATCAAAGAAACATCATGTTTGCTTTTTAAGCTGTAGATTTAATTTGATCTGTTTGTCAGGTTAACGGGCGACCCGATCATAAAGTATATTTCTACGACATTGAGATGGACACTGTGACGCACTTTGACTTCTTCACCGGCAGTCCGTCCACTGGCGTCTCTCCGCCTAATGAAAGCGATAAGTAAAGACATTATTCTTATTGCTTGTGTGTCAAAATCATGACCTGCAGATCTTTTTGCAGCCATTTTTACGTGTGAAAGTAAATGTTGAGTCGGGGCCAAAAGCAACTTATTTAGATTTAAAGTGACAGATGCCCTAAAACAACTCAATGTTTTAACTGAGTTGGCTAAAATCTCATTATCTTAGACAATTTTGTGTAAAAATACAATAAAAATGATTTGTATAGACTACAGACTTATAATCACCTGTTCAAGGAACCTTTAAATATTGTTCATCTTTATAGAAGTACCATAGTTTTATATACGTTTGATAAGTATATAATCAAATGTATATTGATGATATATTCCTTATTGATTTTATTCCATCTTACACATTAACGCATATTTTCTGTCATTTCAGGCAAAAGTTCCAGGAAAATGAAATCAGCGGCCGTTTTCCTGTGTCCCAGTACTGGGATGAGAGCGAAGCTCGACTCTTTGTCTGCGAGACCGCGCCGATCGGCTCGGAGAAATCTGCCAACTCAGACTCGGTAGAAAACCGGCTGCAGTGGTCGTTGGTAACCCTTTGGCAGGCGGGATTCCTGACGCTGTGGCGCTTTCTCTCTCAGGAGGACGTGTCAGTGGTGACGCTCTTCTGTACGCAGGAACATGGACTCCTGCTTCAGGACTGCTTCTCCAGGCCTCCAGGCCTTCAGGCCCTCCTCGCCCTGGATGTGCCGTACTACTACTTTACCTGCAAGGTGAGTTCAGTCTCTCTCTTTGTTATTGTATTTGAGCTATGGGGCAACTTCTAGTGAACATAATTTCAGAAATGTTCTGGTTGTATTGGGGCCAAACTTAGGTTATATTTTCAAATGACAAGAATAAAGTCGTAATATTTGCATAATAAAGACACTTTACCAGAGGAAAGTCATAAAATTACAAGAAAAAACGAGTTTTATAGAGAAGTCAGGATCTGATGTGACCAACTTGTTTGGTTCTTTCTTTGAAATAGATTCAGTCGTTTGCAGAATCGTTTCAGTCCTGCTGCTGCTGATGTGTTAGATATAAGTATTTACTGAGATCTAAAACTGAAACCAAAGTATAGCTTTGCAAGACGCTCAACATTACTCGTATTAACCTTTAGTTAGTTATATTATTATAACTTTATTCTGTTAGTATTATGGTTTTTCTGGCATTATTTCTAATTTGTTCTCGTATTACTTCAACGCTATTCTCATACGACTTTATTCTCGTGAAACGTTTTGCTGGCAATATTATGAATTTATTCACATATTATTATGACTTTATTCTGGTAATGTTATGATTTTGTTTCTTGTCTTGGCCTGATACTCCGTCTGTGGGGTTTCATGATGAGCATATTTATTGTTTTTTATGATTGTTTTGATGTGAAAATGTGTGTGTGTGTTCAAACACACCCCAGCTGTTATTTCGGGGAGACGGTGTGTTTCTTCCAGAAGTAAGTGTTTGTGTTTCAGCAGCTGTGATTGTGTCAACATGTCGGCTCCCTTAGATCAGCATTAAAGCACATCCTGAATATTTCTGACCACATCACAAACACCTGGAACGGTTGAATTTATTGAGGGTTTTCCTTCAAATCCACACAGGATCAGTTTGATCCTCTCAGACGTTTAGAGTCAGGCCTGCTGACGTTTGGCCTCCACGACCAAAGTTTTTCCACCAGAAAGTCAAAACCTCGAACCTTCAGCGCGTTTTATTGTTATTTTCTGTTTTCTGTGCTTCTTATTGTCTGAAGTGAATAAATAAATAACAGGAGAGGATTACAGATGCTGGAAAAAAAAGTACTTTTTTCTCAGAATTTTGATTTTTTTTTCACTGAATTTTGACTTTAATATCAGAATAAAATTTATTTTTTTAATTCTGACTTTTGTCTCTGAATTTTGACTTTTTTTTCTCAGAATTTTTATTTTTTTCTCAGTGGTTCCAAATTTTTGTCTTTTGTGGTAAATCAATGCAAAGTGCTTAAACCAAAGAAAGCTACACAAACAATTTCTTAAAAGCATTCTCGCTTCGTTTTCCTCTAAGTACCAAAGAGAAAATAATTTAGAGATTCCAGCTGACCTGAAACAAAAGAATTTGATCTTATTTAACTTCAGACACTCGGATTAAAAACGCGTCTCTGTCTTTTTATTTGGCTCTCGTAAATATTTGATTTCAGCTGAATATTTTTGGCCATGAAAATCCACAATAAATCCAGATCTGTTCAGAAACCCTCCTGTTGCATCGTCATCCCACCTTCAACGTCCAGATAAATAAAAGATTCATTCAGATGATGGGTGTATGTAAACTTCTGGCCTCGGTTGTTTCCCTGTTGTTGCTCCCACCTGATCCCCGTTATTATTACCCCATGTTTCAGGGCTGGACAATAAATCAATGACACATGATCGATATCAGTAGGTGATGCATCTGACATCAAAATATACAGAATATTTTGTGTTGGTGGAAACAACGCATTCGCACTTTAGTTACCCAGCAACAAGCTGCTGGGTAAGTTTCACCTCATAACGACTTAAAAATAAAAAACGATGAGTTTTAAAAACTGGATAAAACAGGAAAGTTCACTACATCAGTTTGAGTATTTCTGATATTTGAAAGGAAAAAAATGAATCAATAATTACTCTGCAAAAACCTAAAATCTGTCTCAGTTCTCTTGAAATAAGACTAAACTAACTTAGAATGAGCGTTTCGGCAAATTCAGGAGCTTGTTTTAAGTGAATGATTGCTTAATATAGATTGAAATGTTTACACTTATAAGAGATATTTGTTTCTAAATTAAGTCGTCTGCTGGTGGAACTGGAACTTTTTCATTAATATTACCAAACTATTGACTTTAAAAAAGCTCCTATATTTGATGAAAGGTTCATTGTAAGTTAGTTTTGTCTTATTTGGAGTGTATTAGTTGCACTAGAAGCTAAACCAAAAATGTGTTTTTGCAGTGTATTGGTATCGACTGATATGAATCAGTTATGTTGGTTTTTAGCCATGTTGTCCAGCCCGACCATGTCTTGGTTTTATATTTACAAAATCTCGATGTAACTTTCTAAGAGCTCACCTTGCGACCTGGTCGTCTGATCCCAGCCAGGTGAGGAGAACCCAGAGGTGTCTCCACCGGCAGATCAGCCAATCAGAGCGGCTCCCGCTTCGCCCCCCGTCATGGCGTCCAGGCGTCCTCTCAGAGACTTCGTGGGCCTGGAGAAGTGCGAGAAGGGAACGCGGGACGCCATGTTGAACTTCAGCTTCTACCTGAGCGTGGGCGACATGGACGAAGCCTTCAAGTCCATCAAACTCATCAAAAGGTATGGCGCGCGGTTAAAGGGGCGGCGCTCCATAAGAGACGTACTCGAGGATGGGGTTGCATTGTTCTGGGCCCTGGAGCTGACCGCAGTCCGTTCTGAGCGGACTGAGTGATGGGGTGTTGGTTTCTGGCTGAATTCAGCTCTTGGCTTGCTGTATTAAAGCAGGGATTTTCAGGCTGCAGCCTCCAGAGGGCGCTAAGGGGCCTCAGAAAGTCCACAGTCTTTTTGTTGTATAGAAACGTGGCTGAATACAGGAAGTGTTTTCAAATGAAGACTGAACCAGATCCTGTTCTTATGGCTAAGAAAATATAAAATATTTTTTTAGGTTTCATCAAAGAATAAGCAAACTGGACGCTTTTTATTTAAAAGCATTTGAAGTTCTGGAGATAGGATCTGATTACTTAACTTGCAACATTTTGGTGATTTTATTTTTTAAGAATATTTTGTGTTGACCTGCGACTATTCCTGTCAATATAACAAATGTTGTTGGACAATAAATTGTCCCAAAGATTATTGTCATAAACAATAATGTTGTTGTTTTGCCACCATTTTCAAGTGATATTATAACGATAACAATGACATAATAATTTAGGAACAGATTCTCAAAGATCAATTAACTTTAATTTTGATGAATATTTAACATCGGATCTGTAAGACATAAATATCCAAAATAAATAAACAAAACAACATCAACAATAAATAAAATGAATTACCAAGTTTCTAAATAAAATTATCCAGCTAAAAAAATATTTAGTTGAGACCAAATCAGAAAACTTTATCATCCAGTTTTTAGTGGAAAGACAAAAATGATAAATCACTCAAATGGAAATTACTGAGTTTGTTTTAAAATAATATGCAATTAATTGGTTAATTGATTTATTGTAACAGAACTCCTGATCTGGTGCAAACGTTCACTTGTAGGGTGAAAAAAAAGACTATCACAGAACTTTTGGGATCATTTGAGAGGAGGAGGAACTCCTCGGTGTGTGTTTACGTTCCTAAACACACGCAGCCGGATCGGTCGGAACGGGGGAATCTCTTCCATTCATCCAGACATTACTAATCAAACCCGCTCTCTCCTCCTCCCTGTGTGCTTGTGTGTCGTCATAGGAAAACGTCTTCATCTCTTTGGTCCTGCAGAGAATTTGTGATTCATTCAGAATTTTATGCTTCTGTCAGTTTCTCACGTACAAACGCTGCGCAAAGGGAAATGGCATAAAAGCAAACGCATTATTCAACCGGCCGGATGTCCCGGCCGTTTTTAACAGGCCTGATGACAGCTTTACCGGGCGCAGCAGAGGCTATTTATAAGAGTGGCTGTTTTTAAAATGTATTTATTAAATACAGGTATTGTGTATAATTCCCGCATATCGCCACCCACTGGACGGCATTTCCTGCAGAAATAACGCGGCTCTTCTGGGACCGACTGTGAGCTAACAAAGGTTCTCATGGAGGCTCTTCAGGGTCAGACCAAACGCTGACTGCAAACTGCAGAGACAGTTTGTCTGCAGTTTATTCATGCTTTATTTGTTTAATCACTGTTAAATATTCAGATCATCAAAAAAAAAAACAACCCAGAAAATCAGATCATCTGAAGCACTTCAATGTGAAATAATTTAGAACTGAAACAATCATGAAAGAATCAATTTTTGAAACAATTAATTGTTAAGTGGTCTAAAAATGGTCACCTGATGGGAGAACAACACACTCAGAGCTGTAATTCAACCAAAACTGTGCAAAAATATAAAGATTTTTGCAGTTAAAATAGAAAAAGTCCTTCTTTGTTTGTAATTTTGTTCTATCCAGAACTCCTTAAGTGGCAATTGTAGCTTCACCTTGGTAAAAGCATGTGGAAAATATCCTATTTAGCACCTTTTTCTTTCAATTATTAATTGATTAATCCGAAAATAAACATATCATAGCTCCACTGTGTTGATGAAAGTTGGTCAGAAAGGCCTAAACCTTTTATATTTGTTTTAGCTGCGGATGCAAACTTTGCTACGAATTATCAAACATTCACAAATGGAAATGGAAAATGTCTTTATCCCCTTCAAAATAAGAGCATAAATATAAACATCTAACAATGTGATTAATTCTCAACAATCAATAACCAAAATTTCAACTCAGATTTCAAACTTCAATCAACTAATAGTTTTTATTACAGCCGAGTAAATTATCGCTTTAGAATTTATCAGGAAAAATTAATTTAAGCGAAACTTAGTGTACTAAATGTTTTCAAAGTTATCAAAAACGTTAAGCTAAAAACTAGCTTAGCATATTAGCGAAAGATGATCATCAACTTTATCTCTAACACTATTAACTCCGTTTTGTCAGCTGGTAAAACACATCAGCAGTAACAACAGCAGCCATTATGTTTATTCGGAAATATTTTTTTTATTGAATTTACAATGATATTTTGTTGATGTGCCCCATTTCTTGCTGCCCTGGAGGACTCGGACACACATTAATATCACACCTGTAATAGCACTATCCTAGTCTCTTAATTTAAGGTATACAGAATGTACCACAAGCAAGCAGAATGTAATAAGGAAAGCATCATAACAAGTAAATGTAATATTCACCGTCATTTTAAAAAAATCTATTTCAAAAACTGCAAAAAAATTCTAATAATTTCACATAAAAGTTTTTGTATTTTTGCTTCCACCGATTAGATCCACTCTGGTTTTGTGCGTAACGAGACCAAAATATTTACTTTAAGCCTGTAGCCTTGTTAGCATGTAGCCAACTCACCAATATGCTAATAACATTAGCATGTATTTAAATGTTTATGCACTTTCAATGATGGAGACAATATGAGGTAATGTTGTTATTCCCAATTCATAATTATGTACGGGACAATTCACTAAGTGCGATTCAACAAAATCAGGTCAAGTTCCAGCTTGATCTTTTTATAAAGATGTCGTATGGAAGACAGTTCATGTCCAAACTCAAAGTTGGCAACCAGTTAGCTCACCTTAAGGGGCTTATATAAGATTTCATACAGTATAAATGTATGTTTTGGCTGCTTCGTGGTATTTTGGATAAATATGTGCTTTAAGCAGCAAACATAATTCTGTTATATTCAAAGGAAAAACTTTGTAAAGCTGCAAAAACAAGTTTGTCCACAGGAATGCACCTTGTCTTTAGAGTCTCGTTACAGACATGCAGCCAAGAAATAATAGGAGCTTTTCAGAGCTCAGTGTTGTCGTTTCAGTCCATTTCCCCATCTGGCTTCGCTCAACATGGCGACTCTACATACTCGTTGTCCAGCCGTGGATGAAAGGCAGAGGCCAGCGGCGGACTGAAGATTATGACCCGCGGGGCGAGGCAGTCGTCCCGCCGGTGTAAAATGTTCCAGATGAGCATGGCGGCGGCCATAGTGGCCAGCAGGCAGGCTGCGATGTTCACGTAGCAGGAGTAGGACAGGTGTGTGTAGGGCCCAACCCGGTAGAACGTGACCAGTCCGATCACCAGCACAAAACCTGGAGACAAAACAGGGACGATATCAGCTTGCATAAATACAACACTCTGCAACAAATGGGACCCGTCATGAAGCTCTAAATTATCAACCCACAATTGACTGTTTTTACTTCCGATTCAGATATCTGAGGTTTAGAAACAGCTGATCTGGTGCAGAAAAACAGCTGGACTGACTTAAAACTACGACCGAAAGATGTATTACCATGTAAGTGTTTCGTATAGATAATTATTGATTAGGTTTTTGTGGTTTATAGTTGAAATACTTCCAAACTGATGGCATAACATTTCCTGTTTTATCTGGTTTTCTCTCCACGTTGTTTTTAATTTTGTAGCATTTATGAGGCAAAGCTTGAAACTGCTTCTTACCCAGCAGTTTGTTGCTACCTAGCTTAGCGGCTAACGTCGTTCCTCTGCCTACATCTCCCAGAATGCTGTGCAGTTCCAGACTGGAGTTCAGTGAATATTCTGTCAGATGTATAATCTGTTGATATTGATCACGTGTATTTAGCAATATATATTGTTATTGATTTATAATCCAGCTCTACTTAAAACATTTCTTAGTTTAAATTCAGATGTAAATCTCAAATGAAATGGTTTCAATAAAAATAGAAAAAACTAATTATAGACTCAAATAGACTGCCGCAGTTTATCAAGCTTGCTGAATTGATTTTTACCAAACTTGACGAGTTTAGTGAGATTCGAGTTGGTAAATGATCATCAGTTTGGAGAGCAGATGTGTGAAACAGCAGTCGATGAGAACCAACACTCTGCTGGTCTGTTTGTTGGTTTATTTTAAGTGCTTCACAATAATCCACCATTTCTCCAGGAAAAATGCTCAAACAAACCTAAGACCAAACAAAAAACTTTAATCCAAACAAAGCAATCTGAATGTTTCCTGTTCTGCGGCCGTGTCTTTATTTATTTCTGTTTGTTGAATATTTGCGAGGAAATAAACAGACATGCGTCCCTTTGCTTGTGTTTCAGCAGGGTTGGAGCACCATGTGAGGTCTTTGAGTCAGAAAATCTGTTTCCTCTTGGGAAGAACTCCTGAGATCTCCGGATTAGACTCCTCAAAAGCACAAAAATATCAGGCCACAGGAAAAACTTCCAGAAAGGCCTTTGAAATGTTTTTATCTCCTGATTTCCTCAATTTCAGAGAGTTAAACTCACGCAACCAGGAAGCCAGAAAGCGCCAGACCAGAACAGACCAGGGTTACAATAGTTTGAAGTTTTTCATTACAGTTTAGTTTTATTTCACTCTGACATTTTGTCTAATTCAGTTAGTTTCATTAGTTTTCAGAGTGTTTGCTAGTTTTTATTAGTTGTTATCAATTAAATACTGTTAAGTTTAAGTTTTATTAGTTATTGTAGTTGTTTTTTTTTCAGAATTCAGTTATTGTTGTATTCAAACTCAAAAATACTTTATTGATCGCAATATGAAATTAAATAGTTATTGTGATTATTATTGCGATTATGCTAACATCCGTTGGGTAATGAATACTCAGAATAAGACACCATTTAAAAAAATTGGATTTGATTATTGTTGAACGAAGGTCGTAAACACAAAAACAAAGAATATCATGTCTGTAATTTCAGTGCGTCTTATAGATCAGTAACGATACATATCAATAGATATTGCATCTGCTAAAATATCCGATATGTTGCTGGAATCGACCAACTGGCAAAAACCTGCCGGGTCAGAAGCAGTTTTGAGTTTCCCGCCGAATCTCACAACTGTTTCAAAATAACAAAAACAACATGGACTGAAAAGTGTGGATGAAGCAGAATACGCTCCGCCACCATTCAAGGAGTATTAAAACAAAAGACTAATCAATAATTATCGACATTGACTGATTCTAAAGGCTTACATGGTGGTAAGTTTCTCAGCCATATTGTCCATTGCAATGTCGTTCTAGTTAGTTATAGTTATTCCCCATTAGTTACTATTATTATTTATCTCAGTTAATGAAAATGTTTTTCAGTTCTCGATATGCAGATAGTTTCAGTAGCTATAATAACTTTGCTCCAGACCTGATGTCTGCCTGTTTGACCTTCACTTTCATTTCATGGCATTTTCTCCAGATTTCTCGGCGTTCAGGTGCGATCCGCAGCCATCCGACTGTCCGCGTCAGAAAACGAAGCTCATATCCTCCGCGGTCTAAATAAAGTCGCCCAAAATAATGAGTGGAAACGGGGATGCTGGCGCTTTAGGATATGAATCAGTTTGTTTCCGGTTAATTTCCATTCCTCCCTCCACTTCTACAGAAAGATGGTCGTCATTGTTTCAGACGAGGATGTGGACGATTATGTCTGTGTCATTGCATGTCTGCGTCTGTTTGTATGTGAAGAATGTGGCTGTTTTTATTGGTGTTTAACCTGTTTGGCTCCTCTTGGGATAATGAATAATCTCTTGTCAGTTTCTCTGTGTGAACCTCTCCTTTGGCTCGGACTTATCTCCCAAACTTCCTTCCCCTTCTTCCTCTTTCCATCCTTCCTTCCTTCCCTATTCGCCACACCCTCTCAGCCTTCAGCTTCATGTATTTCTGGATGTTTCACATAAACTTTGAAATACGGATTCAATTTATTAGTCCAGTTTTGAAAACTAAATTCCCTACAAATCAGTTTATTTTAATAATAATAAAAAAGCCATAAACTGCATTTATTTTGCTTTGAAGTACAGAAACACCAAATCTTACCCAGTATGCTTAGTTTTGTTTCTAGTGCAAATATCTTTTTGTTTGAATTAAGACAAAACTAACTTATAACCTTTTGGTGAGATATAGGAGCTTGTTTTAAGTAAATAATTCCTTGATATTGATCAAAAAGTTCTGGATTATTTCACTAATAAAATGGGCAAATTGTCTTGCAAAATTGATCTTCTAGTCGAACTACAACTTTTTCATTAATATTAAGAAATTATTTAGTTAAAACAAGTTTGTATTGTGTGCTGAAAACTTATTTCTCACATATCAAATAAAGTCAACTAGAGCCAAAACCCAGCTCTCTTTCATAAACATTAAGGAACTTAAAGCAAACTCTGAGAACTTTCTATTTATAAGTTTTGTCTTATGTTAAGTGTAATGAGACATTTACACTAGGAACTAAAGTTTGTCTTTGTGTTTTTGCAGTGCGGCAGCAGGCCCAGTGTTGGGCCGGGAATCTTGATTATTGTTAATGACGTCGTCCCGCCCTCTCACACTTCATGTTCAGTTCCAGAGAAATTTGGCACGTCCGAAAATGAAAACATTCCAGAGAAAAAGAGAGAAGGGTAAAAATATCTCCATTCATTCAGAGCTGAAGCCCATTGACCGACTCACTGGGGTGGATGGGTGAACGGTAGCAGCTTTTTCACCAAAACACTGAGAAACTAGAAATTCATTCTGCACTAATGGAATAAAAAAAACAATCTACTGTTCTGTCTGCAGCGATTCAATTCAAATTCAAAGATGCCTTATTCATCCCTGTGGGAAATTAAATAAATAAAAATAGTGTCTCACCAAAGTTTTGACACTTTTTAAATATTTTCATGTATCGTCAGGTCACATGCGTACACTTACACTGCAAAAACACAACATATTACCAAGTTTCTAGTCCAAATATCTGACTTATAGCAAACTAACTCATAAGGAACTTTTCAGCAAGACATAAGAGCCAATAATTCATTAATATAGATGAAAAAGTTCTAGTTCCACTGGCAGATTATTTCACTTATAATAAGACATTTTTAAGTGTTTTGGTTGAAAACAGATTTAAATGGACGAACCAACAGTTTCCCTGTTTGAAGCCTGAAGGCCTCGTTTACAGATCGTCCCTGTTTTCTCTTTCTTTCAGCTGGGAATGTGTAATCTGTTGGGATCTTCTTGTTGACCTTGTGCGGCGAGCAGGCAGACATCTTTCCAGAGAACATCATTATTTTTAGACGTTGAACTGAAAAGCATGACCAACTCTTGGCTGCTGAAGTCTGGGCTGGTTGTGTCGAATATGGAAAAGTCCAGTAATATTGGGAGGGACTGGATCCTCTGTCCAAGGCCTAGATAAAGCAGGAACGCGTGCTTTAACTGGACCAACGATAAAAAGAGGATGCTTTGCTGCTTTCTGTAAACACAGACATAAAAGCCAGTCCATCTTATCTGGACGGAGCGATTCCCACCCTGCTGCCATGTGTGCTGCAGGATATTTCACTGTAATAAACACACAAACACTGAACCTGCGTACGCACACTCCGCCCTCTGCAAGCCCACACACAAACATCGAAAACCGTCTTTTCCCCGCTCCCCCTCCTCCGCCTGCTGCGGCTCAGGGGTTTGCATAACAGGTAGTCGCAGACATTTCCTCGTCCTGAGCAGGGATATCCTGGCGCCCGACAGTCGCTGCCTGCTTCGCTGCGGCTCGGCCCGTGGACTCTGGACCAGGACTAAATTTAGATCCAGAGACCCTTCAGTTCTCGCTAAAGCCGAGAAAACACCAAGCAAAACGCAGCAAAACTTGTTTCTGCGCTGCAAAAATACAAAATATGACCAAGTATTCGGTCTGGTTTCTCCTGAAAATATCTTAGTGCACTTGAAATTAAACAGGATATAGGAGCTTTTTTTAGTCAATAATTTCTTAATGTTGATGAAAATTTACTTTTTTCATTGGCAGATTATTTAACTTATAACAATCAATTTTTCTAATATTTTAAGTAGGCATGTTCCAATAAGCAATAAATCAATTAAACACATGATCAATCAATTAATCACATGATAAATTGAAATGAGCTCAGTAACTTCCATTTGTATGTTTTGTCATTTTTTCTCTCTTTCTACCAAAATCTGGTGCTTTGGTCTCAACTAGCCATTTTTTATTAAGTATAATTTTATTTGTTGTTTGTTCTTCCAATTCCAGTGTTAAAAGTTCATTAGAATTGAAACTTTATTGATCTTTGAAAATGTGTTTGTGCATTCTTACTGCATTAAAAACTGCCTCAAAACTGCAATATTATCAGTTATTGCAATAACTTCTGGAAAATGTATTGCCTAGCAAAGGCCTAAATATCAGCTTGTTGTGAAACGCATAATTTATTCTGGTTGGGATTGGTCCATGGTCTACACCAACATGTTCAAACCTGCCCAGTTCTGCCTACTTTCAACATTTACACTCACATGTGAAATTGCCTGCAAACACATGTGCAATTATGCAACTGTATATCTTTGAAAAGCAGAAGTGACGCCTCCTGCACAACCATCAAGAATGCAGCAAGTGGTTTATGTTGTTAAGTGAACAACAGAACTCTGCACTGCAAAATCACCAAATCTGACCCAGTATTTTTGGTCGAGTTTCCAGTAAACTTAACCAACGCTACGTAACGGCAAAGTGCGCGTAGAATGTGGCTTATCTTTCCAGATGTTTATGAAACGGCTCATTTTCCAGGCTCCAAAAACCATAAACTTAATCCCAAAAACTGCTTTAGCGTTTTTTTGTTGTTTTTTTAAGAACTTGAGTTTTTTTAAGAAGCAGTAGAAACCAAAATGGAAGAGCAAAATGTGTCAGTTTAAGCGCTTATTCTTTACTATTTTTATGTCTGCGGATCAAAATCAAACAACGAGTGAAGGCTTAAAATAATTGATTATTATTATTATAAAAAATGTCCAGGAAAGCCGGGATATATTGCTTATCGTTGCGACCGCTGGCCCAGTTTGGAGCAGCTGGATACTCACTGGCTAGCTGGAAGAGCGCGGCGATGGCCTCCTCCCACCACTGGGACTCCTGCGTGACGAAGGGCAGCTCCATCAGGCCCAGGAGGAAGATGAGCTGGCCGGCCGTCAGCGCCACCGTCGCTATCAGGTTGCACGCTCGCATCATGTTGAACTGCACTGTGGGAGCAAAACGAACGCCGCGTCAAACCTCCAGGACAGCAGCAAAACGTGGAGGATTACAGTTGCCGTTGGTAGCAAGGTGGCATTGTAAGGCCTTGTTTTTATGAATGGAGAAGTGCTGCCAGTACCCAGCTGAGCGTTTCCCACAGTTGTTTTTGAATGGCAGTTTCTGAATGGAGCATAACAGAGGAAAAGCTTTTAAATGTTCACGTTTCTTCTGAGCGGTTCGGGCGAAGCCAACAAAAACACCAGAACCTGTAAGAACCGCCGTGCATTCACAACATTTCTGACCAACTTTCACAAGATGCAATCAGACCGACTTCATTAGACAGAGAACTTTCTACCAGCTGGGATGAAACGGTCTGACTGATTGGTGTGATCTGGATTTAACTGGATCTGACTGAACCGACCTCAATGGGGGTCACAAACGTTTCAACCTGCGACTTCCAAAATAACATGTTGACTGGCAAACTCCTAAAGACACATACATACATACATATATATATATAAATGATTTATTTAAAAATATACAATGAGATGGAATAAAGTGGAACTCCTTTTAATCCTAATTGGTTGAGTCAATTATGATGATTTTTGCCTGCAGTTAATAAAAATACATTGAAGACTAGAATATTAATATGAAAATATAAAGTTTTCTTAACATTTGATTTAATTACATGTATATATATTTAAAGTATATATTCTGTTTTTATTCATTTATTTTTGGCCCTATTGGCCCTCCATACACCTTAGACATCACTATGATTCTGAAAATCATTTTGCGACCCCTCTGGGATCCCAATCCCTACTTTTAGAACCCCTGCAGTAGATAAACCCCAAGTTAAAGGTCAGGGTTGAACTGAAACCCCTGAGTATTGGGAGCAGATTTTAACTTTTTGCCCCTACATTCATAACTGCCCCTCCCTTCAGTTAAACATAAACATATTTGAAAATGTCAGACTCTTGGCTACAATCTGATAAAAAGCATTTGAGTTGAGCAGGAACATTTGGACTGCAGGCCAGATATCAGTGACCAAGAACTTTCATTAAAAATATATTGTATGGAGCTCCGGTAGTGCCAAAAAAACAAGTATGTCCTCTGGTAGTTAATTAATTTATTTATTTTGCTGTTTTCAGCAAAATATGTCCAAATTTCTCTAATTTTTCTTATTTATACTGCATTTCCAAAAGCTATTCTTCCATTGGAGTCAAATATAAAACATTTTTAAATTATTTTATTATTATTGGGTAAAAATATATATATTTCAAAATAAGTAATTTTGGACATCTAAATATAAGTTTATTAAGTTTAATAAGTATCAACAGGAAATCTCCAGTTTTGTAGATGGTGCCAAAGGCAAAATGATTAAGTATGTTTTTACTAAAACATATGCAAATTTGCTTTAGGTTAGTGATGTGTGGATCTACGGTTTCCAAACGTTTATAGCCTTAGTTATGATATTTATAAAAGGTTTATATACTGCATCATGCAGGGGTGTCCAGACTTTGTGTAATGTGGGCTAAAATTGTCAAATCAAATAAATTTGTAGGACAAACAAATTTATTTAAAAAAACTAAGACAAAGCAAATATTTGAAATAAAATTTGGTTGAATAATTCATCTTATCTGTTTCAGTTCCAGTGTTAAATATTCATCAGAATTTAGTAAATGATATTTGAGAATAAGTTCTTTCATTATTATGTCAATATTAACATAATGGTGGAAAAATATCTCAAAACAACAATATTATAATTTATCACGAGAATTTATTGTCTAGAATAATTTGTTATTGTGACCAAAAAAATACAAATTTTTAACTTTTATTAAAATGTTGCTGTTTTTAACCTACTCAACAATACATAAATTATATTAATTAAGCAAATAATCAGATCGTTGATCCAAAACTAGAAATAATTTCACTTTGATCCATGAAGATTCGTTCAATATTTGAAGAAAACAGAAGATATTTAGTCTTTTCATCAATAAATTCAGGATTTGGTTCAGTCTTCATCTGAAAGCACTTCCTGTATTCAGCCAAGTTTCAAAGATTCCCAAACATTTTAAACCAGAACAGTTTTAACAGGCAACGCTGCAAAATATGCAAAGAGCCATTGACTTTAAAATGTTTTTTTTTTCTCACTTTTATTCACTATTGGATAATTATTGCATTTGTTTTGCATGTCAGGGCTAAGAGATGCACAAGCAGAGTGATTTAAATTAATAAAAGCAGTATGCTTGTGCTGCGCCACCTGAACTCTTACGTTTGACGGTGCTGCGGGACTCCTGGTAGCCGGCGAACTCCGACCCCCAGCCGATGGCGGCGCAGTGCCTCTGCGTGCCGCGGCCGGCCGCCTGCAGGTCGTCGCGTCCGCGCTCGGCGGGACACGTCCTCCACAGCCCCACGCTGCGCTTGCGGCCGTCCTCCAGCGCCTGCAGAACCCAGCTGGGCGTGAAGGCCGCCACGTTGTTGAGCACCAGGGACAGCAGCGCCACCGCCACCGCCGCCGCCACCAGCCTGCGCGCGGCCATGCGACGCCCGCCGCCCGCCACCGCGCCGCCGCCGTCCTCCGCTTCCTCTGCTTCTTCCAGCTGTCACAGGAGTGTCGCTTTAGCTAAAGAACATCTCCATTCATCGTCATGCGGGAGCCGGTTGTCGTGGCGACGGATCCTCAGCCCTCCTCCTCGGACAGCAGCGCTGGTACCTGCGGGTTGGTCCAACCGGCACCGGGGTCCATTCCACCTCCTTCCACTGGCTGCAGCTTCACGCTCGCTTAAATCTGCACGTGTGTTTTTAGCGCTCCTTTGCACTTTTCTCACTTTTTGTTTAGTTTCTGCAAAGCAAAAGCATCGTCTTTAAAATAAATCTTCCTGCGTCAGTTTCTGAGTCGACTGGAACAAGAAGTCCTCTCCGTTTGTAGGTCAGAGTTGAAATGTGCTGCTCATCGGTTTGCACATGCCCTCCTCCAGGATCGATTTAAAAAAAAAAAACGGGTTTGTGTGTGAGCGTCTAAAAAAGAATCCCGTCGCAGACGTCACGGCCTGCTGGATTCTTTTGTCTGGAGAGCTGGGGGGCGTTTGCGAAAGTCCTCCTTGTCCCATGTGCAACAAACACGCCAGAGCCAGCCAGCAACAGGATGCGTTTCCTGAGAGGAAAAGAGGCCAAAAGCAGACCTGTTCCTCCTCTTGTCTTTCCTTTTCTGGCTCTCTAGATCTCACCGCTCCACTTTTTAATCTGTGACCATAAACAGAAACTTTGGCCGTTTGCGCGCGCAGCTCGCATTCTTATGTTTCTGTTGGCCTCCACCGGCGGGGCCCCCAAAGATTTGGGGTATTTCCTGTTGCTCAGCTTTCAATAAACAAGCCACATCTGTATCTGCTGAAGCGAAGAGGAGGGAGGCAATGCAAATGGCGAACAGATGGCGTAGGAATTTAAAGATCTGGAGACGAAGCCGAGGTTGAAAGAGACGGAAGATCGGTTTACGTCAGAGAGGCGAAAAAAAGGGAAAACAGTTCAAAGTGTTCACTGAAAATTTCTGCAGTTTCACCTGGAAGTATGTAACAAACTGCATGCAAAAAGTAGGGCAAAAGGTCAAACAACAATGAAAAGGATAGATAAACTAAATCTGAATAGTGTGGCGTGCACAAATAATACCCAGTAAGATGCAAGAAATGCAGCAGAAATCCAGTTTAAAGACATTTATGAGTTAATAAACAGAGGAAAATGTTGCACATGACCCTGAATAAACCATTTTCACAGTAAAACATGGTGGTGGCAGCATCATGGTGGGAGGCTGCAGAAGACTTAAGAACGACTGAAGGAAACGACATCAAGAAGGCGACACTGAGAGCAACTTCCTTCCTCACAAAATGGAAACAATTTAGATTTTAGCAATTAGAGGATTTCCCTGTAGTCTTTGGCTAAATACCACAAGTCATTTCTCCGGCTAGCGCTAAGCTAGCATGTTTACTTGGGCTATATTTACCCAGAATGCCCTGCTCTATAGTCCACTTCCTGCTTTTGGAGCGGTCTCCACTCCGCTTGGCGTTCACATATGCATCCAAACTGAACCAGAGTTCACTTCAGCTGAACCCAGACCGAGGTTTGGAGGCAAACAAGAGTTCACTATTTCGGTCTATTACACATTCACACCAAATCGGACTTTCTATGCAAGGCTGGAGTTGGATTAAAGCGGACCAGAGTTGGGTTTAAAGCGACGGTTGTTCATGGTGTGAATGAACCCAAAACACACTTTTCCTTAGAGAAAATCCAGTAAAGGGAATTTTTGTTGATGTAACACGGCTAAATCTGAACAAACTATGAAAGAAAGAAAATCTGTTTTCTAAAAGCTAAGTATAGATTTTACCCTGTTGCTGGGAAGAACCAGCCATGTTTGAGTCAGGCCTCATTGCCAGTAAGTTGAGACAAACAGCAGAATAACTCTGACACGCAGCATCATTGTATTTCTTTGAACAAGCAGGAAGCCATCGGATGTATGCACAGCAGCAGTTTTCACTGCTGAATAACAAACTGCATCAGAATGAGCCGCAGTTTCTCATCCCTCTCTGTTTTCTTCCTGTAGTAAAGCGGTGTGGGAAAACATGGCACGGATGTGTGTGAAAACCCGCCGGCTGGACGTGGCCCGAATGTGCCTGGGGAACATGGGGAACGCCAGGGCAGCGAAAGCCGTGAAGGAGGCGGAGGCGGAGCCCGAACCCGAAGCCCGGGTGGCCATGTTGGCCATTCAGCTCGGCATGCTGGTGAGACGAGGAAATTATCTGATTAATGAGAAGAGAAATCTGGCAAAAACTGATTCTGGTTCATCTTTTCATTACTTTAGTTTAGGATAAAGTTTTTCCCCCATTTCAGCCTCTGAACTCACCAGCTACGTTTCCATTTATGTAAAAATTACACAAAGTGAAATTAAGAAAATTTATTTGCTTAATGCAAACTCACCAATTTTGAAGAAATAACTTATTCTGGGATGAAATGTATCGAAATAATTGTATTTTGCAAAACTCCAATAGAAGCACTTTTAGTCACATGATCGGATGTTACTACAGGAGGAAACGACAAAAAGACAACAGGAAGTGATAAGAGAATGATGTTATTGCATGAACAAACTTATTTTAATTGTGTTTTTTTATCTAATGGAAACACTGCAATTGGGAAATTGCTTTTTTTTTTATCTTATCAAAAAATAATCTAAGTTTTGTGCACATTTGTAATGAAAAGGCATCTACTGTGAACGATAGTTTGAGTTGTTTTCCGGTGGCCGGTTATGGACAGACAAGGATAAACCTGTGGCCTATGCAAAACAAATTTATTCCGAGATAATTGTAGTCTGCTCTGTTCTGCCATTGTGAGCTGCTCTCATAATAAGCTACATTCGCTAAAGCGAGACACCAGCTTAGCATTTGGAATGAGCAACAGTAACACAACATAGGTTGTTTTAGGGTGTCTTGTCACTTTAAATCCAAATAAGCTGCTGCTGGCCACGCCTCCCAACATCTACATAAACAGATGGGCAATTATGCAAAACGGCCATCTTTGAAAAGCAGAAGTGGAGCCTCCTACACAACCAACAAGAACACAGTAAATGGTTTCTGGATGGTAAGTCAACAACTAAACGCTTGTCTCTTCCAGCAGCCATTGTGCAGCGCTTACAGATGACCAAACATGCTGGAACTCCATTTTGGTTGTTAGGTAACGGCACAGTGTGACTCAATAATCGGGAGGATTTTGAAACGACTCATTTTCAAGACACATAAAACATGAACTTTTTGCCAAAAAAGGCCAGGTGGTTTTAGGATCAGTATAAAAAAGCATAAAAAGATCATTTTTCATTATAGGTCCCCTTTAAAGAACCTTCTGTCCGGCTTTCGGTGAGGCTGCGTCCCTTCAGGCCCAAACGGGACTTTCCTGACTGAAGGCATTTATCTCCTTCCTTTCCTGTAACAGGAAGATGCAGAAAAGCTGTACAAGAGCTGTCATCGCTACGACCTGCTGAACGCCTTCTACCAGGCCTCCAGCGAATGGCAGCGAGCTCTGGAGACGGCCGAGGTTCACGACCGCATCCACCTGCGCACCACCTACTACAACTACGCCAAGTACCTGGAGTCCATGGGCCAAAAGAACCTGGCGCTTACTTAGTAAGACACAACGTTTAGCAGGAGGCTTTGGCTGGATTTACTCTGGAAATGAGGGGCAATAAGGGGCAATAACCAGCGTTTCTGTTCCAGTTATGAGAAATCAGACACTCACCGAGTCGAGGTTCCCAGAATGCTGCAGGATGACACAGTGTCGCTGGAGTTATACGTTACCAAAGCCAAAGATAAGTAGGTTTTTCATGCTCTGACGTCAACAACACAACTGTCTGCATGACATGGATAAAGTTTAAAAGTCCCTCATCTCGCGAATCCAGGAACATCTACAAGTGGTGGGCCCAGTACCTGGAGAGCCAGTCCAACATGGAGAGAGCGCTGCTGTTCTACGAGCGCGCTCAGGATTACCTGTCACTGGTCCGAGTCCACTGCTACCTGGGCAACATCCCAGAGGTACTTCTCTAAAACACGTTCAGCTAACCAGCCGATCTCTCCTCATGACACTGAACAAAACCTAATTAGGAAGAAAAACTTTTCTACTCACCAGTTTTAGGAGAGACTCTCTGAAGCCCTTTGAACATCACATGCTCAATTCCAAAGATCTTCATCTCAAAGATTTGGCATTTATTTGCAGCGCTAGCTAAAAAACTTGGCTGCGCTAATCGTAGAGCACTAATCATAAACATTTGTTACCCAAAAACACTAAACCTACACAATGTTTAGCAGAAGCTAATGCTAAAGCTCTAAACTCTGCCATGAATTAATAACACGTACAACATATTGTTCAGGTATTTTGGAATCGAATTGAATCGAATTGAATCGCCCCCAACAGCTGTATGGTTGTGGATGAGAAGCACATCCAGAACTTTGAGAGGCATTGCTGCAGTATGAAATTACTCAAGCAAAGTAAAAAGTACAACGAAGCACAAATAGTCCTACAAGTAATTTTTTCCACAAACGTTCTAAAGTAAATGTAACTGAGGAAATGTAACGAGTTAGTACCCAACTCTTCATATGAATCTGTTCATATGCCTGCAGGCGTCGCAGATAGCCAACAACACAGGTGACAGAGCAGCGTCGTACCACCTGGCCAGACATTACGAGGGTCACGATGACATCAAGCAAGCAGTCCACTTCTACACCCGGGCCCAGGCCTACAATAACGCCATCCGACTCTGCAAGGTACAGTAATCTTCTCCAGACTTCAGGAATTTTTTTCTGTTCGGTTTCCTCAGCTTCGTTTCTGAACAGGAGAACGGTCTGGATGACCAGCTGATGAACCTGGCGCTGCTCAGCAACCCGGAGGACATGATGGAGGCCGCCTGCCACTACGAGGAGAAGGGCAAACACCTGGACCGGGCTGTGTCGCTCTACCACAAGGTCAGTGCTGTCGCTCTACCACAAGGTCAGTGCTGTCGCTCTACCACGAGGTCAGTGCTGTCGCTCTACCACAAGGTCAGTGCTGTCGCTCTACCACAAGGTCAGTGCTGTCGCTCTACCACAAGGTCAGTGCTGTCGCTCTACCTTGAGGTCAGTGCTGTCGCTCTACCACAAGGTCAGTGCTGTCGCTCTACCACAAGGTCAGTGCTGTCGCTCTACCACAAGGTCAGTGCTGTCGCTCTACCACGAGGTCAGTGCTGTCGCTCTACCTTGAGGTCAGTGCTGTCGCTCTACCACAAGGTCAGTGCTGTCGCTCTACCACAAGGTCAGTGCAGCGGCCAGGTCTCCACAAGGTGGCGGTGTTGCATCATATGCAGGGTGTACCATGTCTTACAGGGGCAGCATTCTGTGAAATCTACTTTTTAAAATTTTTCCATCATGTTGTAATGTTTTTTCCTCATCAAAAGCAAACCTGGAGAGTTGTTTTGATTCTTTCATGCCTGTTTGAGAAATCCTTTCATCTCCATGGCAACCATTCAGCGGTGCATAACACCTGAACATTTTTCCTCGTCAGTCATGCGCATTAATCTTCATTGCATTGTGTGACTCGAATCGGTTGAGGCTACTGCTAATGAGCTGCTAATTTGCCCTTGAAAGCTACATGCTTAGGTTTCTTTGCATCATTCAACTTCATTTATATATATAGCAACAACAGTTTTCTAGACAATGTTTGTTTTCTCCACTGGCTGTAAACAAATGTGAGTTTTGTGGTTTTTCCAGGCCGGTCACGTCTCCAAAGCGCTGGAGTTGGCGTTCGCCACCGAGCAGTTTGCTGCTCTGCAGCTCATCGCGGAGGAGCTGAATGAAAACTCCGACCCTGCGCTCCTCGCTCGCTGCTCCGACTTCTTCATCCAACATTCCCAGTATGAAAAGGCGGTGGAGTTACTGGCAGCGGCCAAGAAGGTAGCCGAGTCACACAGTTCTTACCTTCCCAGCTGTTGGCCGGTTCATGACCTGATGCATTTTTTTGTAAACGTTCAGTATCCCGAGGCGGTGGAGCTTTGCCTGACCCATAACCTGACCATCACAGAGGACCTGGCTGAGAGGATGACGGTGACGGACTCCAAGGATCTGACGGAGGAGGCCGGCAAGGCTCTGCTGGAGAAGATCGCCGACTGCTGCATGAGTCAGGGCAGCTACCACCTGGCCACCAAGGTGTACACACAGGCCGGCAACAAGCACAGGGTACGACTGTTTGTTCCAGTTCAGCAATTCACCTGGAATATAAATAATATCACAATAACCAGATCTAGGGCTGATGTAAACAAATATTTTGGTGATCAAATAATCTATTGATTATTCTTACGATTAATTGAGTAATTGGATATAAAAAAGATCAAATAAAACATTGGGAAATCTCACATAACAGCACTATTACTATCGCATATCAACATCAGTCCAATTTTTCATATTTGAGCTTCCTTAACTATAACTTTTCTGTAGTTTAGAAAATTAACTCCTAACAATAACAGCTCCTGGAGTACGGTAGTCTTTTAACCTCCCGGAGCGGTTGGATGGTTGGTTGGTTGGTTGGTTGGTTGGTTGGTTGGTTGGTTGGTTGGTTGGTTGGTTGGTTGGTGGGTGGGTGGGTGGGTTCATTGTTTCTGACTGTTGCCGGGTAGAAATGTTTTCCTGCAGTTATTTAGAATCTTGTGACGAATTGATTGTTTTCCTGTTGTTCCTCCTGTCAGACACAAATCCCTCCTCCACATGATGACTCTTCTTATTTTATCTCAGGCCATGAAGGCGCTGCTGAAGTCGGGCGACACGGATAAAATCGCTTTCTTTGCCAACGTTTCTCGTCAGAAGGAGCTTTTCATCATGGCCGCCAACTACTTCCAGTCCCTGGACTGGCGCAAAAACCCAAAGAACCTGAAGCGAATCATTGAGTTTTACACTAAAGGAAAGGCGCCGGACCTGCTGGGCGGCTTCTACGAAGCCTGTGCTCAGGTAGAGAAACTCCAGTTATTACTATTATAAATGGTTTGTTCTGGCTCTGTTGCTATGCTAATAAAATGTCCGATTCTTTACTTCAGTGACTCTGTTCACAGATACTAGATAAAAACTTTGAAAATGATGGGTTTTAACTTCTGTTCTCATTAAATTAGGTGGAGATAGATGATTACCAGAACTATGAAAAGGCTCTGGATGCTTTGATGGAGGCGTTCAAGTGCCTGTCCAAAGCAAAGGACGGTTCCTCTGGACAACAGGAAGTGAGGTTAGCCAACCTGCAGCACAAGATCGTCCTCATCAAGAAGTTCGTCCACATACGCAGGTAAAACCATGAGAAGGTGCAAATAAATGACAAAAATATTGAACAAATATCAACTACAGTTGTGAATATAGACAGAAATGTTTGAATAGTAAATGGAAAGTATAGTTAGTAAAAGCTACATACTGTCTGTCCAACTCATGGGTTGAACCCTTTGTATGATGGACTATAATCTGGATTTTTTGTAATGATGAATTTAGTTCTAAATGTTTTCATTTTTTTGTACTTACAGTTTCTGGTTGAAGTATTTGAAAAGTAAATAAGCCCAAATTTTTGTGCATTTTTAAGGATATCTTGGTGTTTTTGTGCAAGTTTTTACATTTATCTGTAAATTACTTTAATTCTCTCTCGTCCAGTCACAGATAAAAGTTGCTAAATTTGATGGTAATCAGTTTTTTTGAAAAACTCATCACCGGGTCTAAAAAGTTGCAAAACGCAGCGATAAATTAATTAATTTGGCAGCAGTTCTTAATGCCTTGTCCTGATGACAACCTCGCTTAGCGGCATGCTTGGCCACGCCCCTCTGTCTCTAGGCTCCGCCCACTTTGGTGGGATTCTTCAGACAATGCCTCGGGGCGGGACTAAACTGTCCCAGGTTGGTTGGCTGCACTAAATCATTCAGTCAAAGCCGTAACATTAAATGTATTTTATTAGGATTTTATTTTATAGAGCAGCTGTGGCCCGTATGACGGCACCTCGCGATAAAGTCGTGCGTAGTTTCGCTCGTCTTCCTCACGGTGACAGGATGTTGGCGTCTCTCTGCAGGTTGCACTCGGAGGATCCAGACGAGGCGGTGAGGTTGTGTGAAGCCTTGCTGGAGGAACCAGAGTTGGACCCCGCCGTCCGGATCGGAGACGCGTTCGGCTTCCTGATCGATCATCACTGCCAGCAGGGACGCCTGCAAACGGTGATGCTCAGCAACCGCTCACAGATCATTACGGACCAGCGTTTCCAGAACAGATCTCCAGTCTGAATTATTACGGCCAGAGCTCAGAGATAAATCCAGGAGCAGAATCTCAAAACTTTCTGGTTTAACGAGATGCAAAACCAGAAAATGTCTCTTTCAAGCAAGACAAGTTTCATATCGTTTTAAGTTTCTCATTAAAAGCAGAAAACTTTCCCAGTTATTGAGAAGCAAAACATGTTAAATCAAGAAAGTTTTGAATCTCGTTTCAGAAAACCTTAATACAAGATGAAAACTCGTTAAACGGCAAAATAAAAATACACTTTTCTGATATGTTGTGATTTCTGACAGTGTAAAGAAAGTACTTCTCAGCCCACTTTCTCTAGTCGAAGTGAAAGAGGTGTGGATGCTTCACTGTTACGACATTTCTTCTTTAAAAGAGAATATATTGTGATTCTAGTTAAGTATAGACGCTGTTACAGTTGTTTTAAAATCTCGTTTAAAGAGACGCTTCTCCTGAATTCCTTCTGGCAGTTAATCTCTTCCGTAAAGCCGATGTTGAATTTTCTCCCTCAGGCGTATCAGAAGCTGGAGGAGCTGCAGAAGCTGCTGCCGTCTCAGAGCATCAAGTACTACATCAGCCAGGCCAGCCTGGACGCGCTGCAGAAGGAGATGGGCTTCCCTCTGGAGAGCGGCGACCACAAACACGTCCTGCGGGAGGACGACGAGGTGGAGGAGGACCTGACGGTCTGACCGCGCTCCACTGCCCACACAGACTCTTCAGCAGGTTTTATATTCGTATCGTAGCCAAACAAGCAAATAAAAGTCGGTAATCATCACCTAAAGTGATATTCAAACAAAACGGAGCAGTCAGGATGTTTAATGTTTCCAGATTTACTGGGTTAAAAAAATGATTTTGTAAAAAATCGTTTTGAAATTCAAATGAATCTAAATAAATGCAACGTTTTCCAAATGAAACCTAAACTTACGTCACCTTCAGAAAGAAGAATGACATGACTATAGTTTATTTTTTAATACTTTTATGATCGTTTTTAAATCAGGAATTTGCAAATATTGTCTCTGAATGTAAAACTTCATCCTTAGATTTTCTGTTTTTGTGGTTTTTATGTGTTTTGTACAGTGTTTTAACTCATCTGATGGAAGCAGTGTCAAAACTTTATTTAGAAGTTTTTTGCAGCTATTTTTGATAAAACACCACTTCCGGTACCAAACATGAACCGTCTTCATACGGTCTTCTAAATAAACGGTTTGAGGATGAAACAGAATAGTTTTGGGTTTTCTGTCACTCAGATCTGTAAAAACCTGCAACAAAAACTCCTGAATGTTTTGGTTTGAATGCAGCTGTAGATCCAGCCACACGGGGGCGCTGTCGTCAAAGAAATCACCAACCAGTGTATCCAGTTTGTAAAGTTACACCGAGTTATTTCACCTGTCTTATGAGATTCATTTATCAGTCATTCAGCTTGAAAGTGAAGCTACTGGAAAATTCACTGAAAAAACTAAATATTCCCAAGAATTTTTTGTTTAATTTCTACTGTAAATATCTGAGTACACTTAAAACTAAACAAACTTACAAGCAGCTTTTCAGCAAGAAAAGGAGAATGTCTGAATTCAATAACTCCTTAATATAGATGAAATAGTTCTAGTTACACTGATTACATAGAAAAAATGTTATAATAATCTGCCAGTGGAACTAGAACTTTTTCATCAATATTCAGGAATTATTACCTCTAAACCAGCTGCTTTCTTGCTGATAAGTTACTTGTAATTTAGTTTAGTCTTATTTAAAGTGCACTAAGATATTTACACAGAAATAAGAGAAAAAAATACTTGGTAAGACTTTGTGTTTTTGAAGTGCAGCAGTTTCGCCGACACACACCTGAGCTTCGTGTTGCTGCAGAGTGACGAGGAAAGACTGAAGGTAAGTTTATCCAAAGACCTGCTGCGAGAAAAACGTCTATGGAAGAATAACAGTCTCAAAAAAACTTTGTTTTTCTTGCATTTATTGGACTGAATTTTTATCCTGTGCAGTTTTTATTCATTTTAAATTTGCCGTCAGAAATTGATCTACAAAAATTTTACCAGAAAAAAAATCTACCTTAGAAATTTTGTGAAATTTCACCCAAAAAATTTAAGTGCTGAAATTTCCCTCCTGTGCCCCAGATGGCCCCCGAACTTTTAACGCCCCTGACCTAGAGAGTGAAAACTGTTTAGTCAGATCGGAGTGTTTCCCAACCTAACATCACTTCAACAGAACTGCAGCCCAGACTTTGACTAGGCCACTCCAGAGCCTTCATTGTGCAATGTTGAGTCGTTCAGATGGATTTTTGTTTTGCAGCAAAACAGAAATAAGACCTGACAGCGGAAAACGGGGGAGGAGATCAATCTTTTTCTGATTATCTGCCTCATATTAATAAAGTTACATTCTGCAGCTTTAAACCAAAGTCCCAGTGATGGATCCTCAGACTGACTGGACTCAAATACAAACCACCTAAAACAGTTTTATCTGTTTTCTATTATTTATCATTTTTTCTGCATAAATCTGGTAATCTGAGCAAAACGGCGTCTCCTTTGATTTCCTGCAGCAGATCTTTTTCTTTCTACCTAAATCAGATCCAATGTAGGGAGCGTAATTCCTGCCCTTTGAATCCAGATCAATCGGAGCGACCCGGTTAAACAGCGGGTCTCTGTGCCGCCAGTAGGTGGTGCTGCTCAGACTGACGCTCCGCTCTATGAAAGGCCCCAAAGAGATCCAGCCTTGAGAAAAAAATGCCAGGAATGTTTGCGAAGCTTATGTCAATTTCACGAGCTCAGGAGAAGAAAGCGCTGCGACAATGAGGGGGGAGGAGGGTCGCCCTGGTGAGAATAATGTCATTACATGTTCCCCATACATGCATACTTTCCCTCAATGCCAGCCAGGATTTTTGCACAACAAGGGTTCGTATTAATTATGTGGACAGGAAAGAATTTCCTTTAAATCCCCATAAAGGTGAGTTAAAGGAAACAATTTTATTATTTCATAAGCCAAAATGAAACATGGAGGCCGTTTCTGTTGGGGAAATTTAACAATCTGAGGGCAGGGTGTGAAGGTTGGAGAGGAGTGGGAAGTGGGATTCTGTCAGTGATGTAAAAACTCCCAGGACCCTGGGAAACGGGTGGGGGAGGGGGGAGAGTTGGGTTTGTGCCAACACAGTATCTGTGCCAGAACTCTGGGTGTTTCTGGGGTCTCACCGGCGGATCTGTGGGAAAATCAAAACCAGGTTTTACTATCTGCAGATCAAATCTTCCATCCGTAAAACGGCTGGAAAAGACTTAAATACGTGTAGCTAAAACTAAGGCCTTAAATTGACTTAAATTCATTTTTTCAAAAGTAAGTGTGTTTAATGTGTTTTCCCCAGGCAAATGTTTGAGTCACACTTTATCGCATTCTGTCACTCAACATGGCTGAAGCTACCGCTAACTTACTGCTAATACCCCTCCTAGCTATCCAGTTAGCTTTTTTTTTTGCATCAATCATGGGTAAGTGTAAACTTATTGTCTATTGGCTGGACGAAGTTACATTTCTATGGAGATGTTTTGGCATTTACCATAGATATGTGCAAATGCTGTCCGGACAGCGTTTGTACATATCTATGGAGATGTGGGCCTTAATTTCCATCTACAAAGATCTTAAAATGTCTGCAGTTTGAGACTTACAACTTAAGATGGCTGAGGCTAACGCTTACTAGCTGCTAATACTCTTTGTAGCTAACTTGCTTTCTTGTATCTATCATGGATAAGTGCAAATTTATCAGCAGTTGGCTGGATGATGATTGCACAGTTCTGTGTAGATTTTGGTCTTAAATTTCATTCATGGAGGTTTTAAAGTCTTAAGTTTGAGTTATGACTGACGATGGTTGAGGCTACCGCTAACCTACTGCAAAACTTTGAGTTATTTGTCATAAGAGAAACAAAATAAGGTTGTTTTCTTGTTGCTCAGCCACAGAAGAAGAAGAAATGAGATGTTTGCAGAGCTACGTGAAGAAGCTCTACTGTCTGTAGACTAATAATGATGAGAAGCTGAAACGTTGCACAGCTGGTCTTCAAGGCAAACTGCCAGCTTCTCTTAAACCCCAACAGTTTTTCTACTGTTGACTTCTTGGTATTTATCCAGTAGGTGGTCACTATTATCATGTAAATATGGATCCCAACTGCATTCCTCCACCAGCTTAGCACAATAAAAAAAAGATTTTCCCCCATGTGGGCATTTCAGTGATGTTATCGTTGAAGTCGTGGGGAAAAGCTCGATCCGTCATGCTTGGTGGGATCATATGTGGTTATTTTAATGGGAAGCAACTGTTGCCCGTCTTCATCATGTAACCGGATGATTGTGGCTCCTGTCAGAGCTGCTCTGGATTGCAGCAGCTCTTCCACCCAAACATGAACAATCAGTAAGATGATGCAATAACTGTGATTCAAACTGGAAATGATGAATAATCTCTGAGAAACGGCGGCAGCTTCAGGGCCTCTTAGAGACGGTGGGCCCCTCATCCAGACAAAGCCTGCAGGAAACACCCGAAACTTCACTCACTCAACTGCAGGAGGCTTTTACTGTCAGAATATTCTGCCGCAACAAGCAATCAGTTCATCACATGATAAATTAAAATGAGCACAATAATAATTTTGTCGATCCTCCCCTGTAATATTGTTGAAAAGCCGCCATTTTGAGAAACGCTGCAAATATTTGTACAAAGTAGTAAATCTGCACTTTCTGCCACTTTTTTCTGTTTTCTCAGTCTGTTATTTTCTAAAATGCTATTTTGGTTATTGAGTCCTTGGTTATTTAGTTTGATAACTAAATATTTAGTTATATAACCAGCTAAGTACTTAACTAGCTAGCTCACTAAATTTTTAGCTTCAACCTAAATGTTTAGTTTGGAACTAAATATTTGGTTAGCTGGCTAAATATTTAGTTTGGGTTTTAGCCTATTTGCTATATATTTAGTTTAACTAAATACTTTAATATTAGCTGGCTAACTAAATATTCAATTATCCAGCTAAATAGTTAGTGTGAACCTAAATATTCAAATATTTAGTAGTTAACTATTTAGTGTGAAGCTAAATATTTAGTTTGAGGATATTTAGCCTGCTTGCAAAATATTTATTCTGCTAAATAAGTAGTTTTAGCATATAAAGATAGTTAATTTGTTTTAAACTGAATATTTAGTTGAATATTCCGTTTCAAGTTAAATATTTACCTTATTGCTAAATATTTAGTTTTCTAATTATGCATTTATTTCTTAACTGTGACATTTATGGATAAATGAGCGACTTTTAAAAATAAACTCCAATTTCTTTTGTGACAGACTAAATAACCCAAAATATTGCTGCTAGTTTTTGATAGCTTTACCAGCCCAGAGATTTAGCTTCTCCTGTTAGCATTAGCTTACATGCTAAGCTAAAGCTAACGAAGGTTGCTGCTGTCCTGCAGAGAAACTCTAACATCTGGAATCTTTTGAGCTCTCCCTGAAGCTTTAGTCTGTATTTCTTTTAGCTTTATAAACTTGTTTCTCTGTTGGAAAGTCCAGGATAAAATGGCCGACCTGACGGTTCGGTTCAGAGGAACAGAGGAAGTTCCTCACATGGCCGGCGCCGCGCCGCGCGTCAACACCGCCTTTGTTTCAGGAGGTTGATGCTTAATTGATACAAGCTTAATGAGAGATGCCAGTGTGTGTGTGTGTGTGTGTGTGTGTGTGTGTGTGTGTGTGTGTGTGTGTGTGTGTGTGTGTGTGTGTGTGTGTGTGTGTGTGTGTGTGAGAAGGATCTGTGGGAAATGGGGCTGAAACTTGATTGTTCTGACAATTAATTTGGATTTGAAAAATTCACATTCTGCATATTTCTCATTTAGCCAAATACATTAATGAGCAAATAAATTTCTGCTTTAAATAAGAAAATACGTTTGTTACAGAACAAACTTATATCATCGACATGTTTGACTTATTAAAGCAGAAATTTAGTTTGCAACTAATAACTGGATGCAAATCGGAGATTTTTTTATTTATTTGTTTATTTTCAGAATTTGATCCAGGTGAAGCTAAAACTGCAAAAAACTCCAAATCTTTTGGTTTTGAGTTTGGTTTTAGTTGAGACGACATCATACACGTGAAATAAGACAACGATAAATAACTTTAGTTTTAGTAAATAAATCCTTAAAACTTCTAGTTCCACCAGCAGATTATTTCACTTAAAAGACGTTAATATGAAAAATATGAAAATGAAACTGCAACGTTTTCATCAATAGTAAGTTAGGAATTATTTACTATATATTATCTTGCTGAAAAGTTAGTTGTAAGTTAGTTTTATTTCAAGTGTATTCTTTGGAAAGTAGAACAAAAATCCTTGGTAAGAGTTTGAGTTTTTGCAGAAAGAAAGAAAGAAAGAAAGAAAGAAAGAAGAAAGAAAGAAAGAAGAAAGAAAGAAAGAAAGAAAGAAAGAAAGAAAGAAAGAAAGAAAGAAAGAAGAAAGAAAGAAAGAAGAAAGAAAGAAAGAAAGAAAGAAAGAAAGAAAGAAAGAAAGAAAGAAAGAAAGAAAGAGAGAAAGAAAGAAAGAAAGAAAGAAAGAAAGAAAGAAAGAAAGAAAGAAAGAAAGAAAGAAAGAAAGAAAGAAAGGATAAAAAGGTAACTTGTGAGAGGAAGAGTGGTTACAGTCAGGGTGAGGGAGGCGAATTGATGAACAGCAGCGAGGGAGGAGGGACCAGCGCTGCGTTTCCCACACTCGGCCGGTTCCCACACTGGACCCGGATAATCCCGGTCTTAATTGGGGGAGAATTCCAGCGCACATGTTCCCCTGCAAGGGGCGCAGAGCCGCTGACACATCAGCCGGGCCGCCGCACGCTGCGGGGGATGCAAACAGGCCGCCGGCTGTCAGCAGCTTCCTTTGGTGCAGCCACTTAGAGCTGCTGCAGAACAAACCAGTCAGTACAAAACCGAGCAGGCTGCTTCTAGACTCGCTTATTTTTCTAAATCACTTCCAGTTTCATTGCACATTTGTTTTGTCTTGTTTGTCAGATACAGTCAGACACAGGAACCACAGAGTGAAGATGGAAAAAAAGCACATTTCCACCAAAAAATGTGAGAAATTTTGTAGAAAATAACAAGAAAATATTTCAGTTTGAAAAGTAAAAACTTTCCCTGAAACTAATTACAGACATTTTGAGACTAAATTGAAACTTTCTGAGTGAGAAGTCACAAATCTGCTGGAGGAAACAAATTTGTATAAAATTTTCTGAGTTTCAAAACTCAGAAATTTGTGAAATTAGTTTCAGAATTTCAGATTTTTCTCTTGTAAATTTGTAACTTTGAAGGCATCAGTGAAGCTCCACTTCCTGCTTGGCCACGCCTCTCCGTGCCGTTTGGCCCCGCCCACTAGGAGTTAAAAGTAGTTTGGGGGCGGAGCTAAACTTTCAGGAGGTTAGTTGCACTTCAAATGTTTTCCACATGTGAGAAACATTTCTAACTCTGCTATGGGCAGCAGTTTTTATTTTATAATTATGACGAAAAAGAGAAAAAAGGCCAGTTTTTGAAGTGCAAAATGGGTTTATTTTGTTTCTGACTGCTCAACCTTTATGTTCCTCGCGGAGAAGAAACTGATTATCGCCCTGAAAGTGCGATAATGGTGTTGGGGTCCAGCATGTGTGGGATCTGCGATTCCTTTTTTCCAGCCTGAGAGGTCGGCAGCATGAACTCATATTTGGTGGCTGTGTTGTGATAACAGTTTATGAGGATATTTATTACCTTGTTTCGGCGTCTGTGTTTCATAAATCAGGATTAGAAGCGTATTAGAACCGGTCGGGGCCAGGTTCGGCCCGGCTCGGCCCTGATGGATCCTCGCTGTGCTGTGTGGAGGGATTAGGCTCTGGAGGAACAAAGGTTCTGCTCCCTGCTGCTCTTCACTGGTTTAACCCCGCGGCCCGTAAACGTGCTTTTGGACTCGTTCTCCTGCTCACCTTTGACCTCTTCAGGCCACCGTAGGTCCCCTCACACTTCAGAGCTGAATATGGGATTTTCTAGCAGGAGACACAATCACACACAAACCTTTAACTTTTCTCTTGTTTCACATTAAAATCACAAACTACAATAAATTTAGTTGGGATTTAATTTTTGCTTCTTGTTTTTTTTCTATAAAACTCAAAGCTAAGATGTTTTGATACGTAAACTAACAGATTGGTTTCTGTCGGTTCTTTAAAGTTGCTTCAGGAAACTCAACAAATGAGTTTTTTTCATATTGGACAATTGATTTAATTGTACATAGTTGCTGCTGTAGGAAACATTTCTGCATGAAGTATTTCATGAACGTTGTGACTTTCTGCAGGCGAACATTCAGTCCAGTTTTTATTGTTTGTTGAACACAAAAATATGGAAAAAAGTTCAGAAAATCAAATCAAAACCAATCAAGTTTTTATTTTTTTCTCCATTTTTTCTGTGTCAGCCGCAGACATCTGTTGCCATGGCAACCGGCTGACCACAACTCAGCGGACCAGTTAAAGTACAACCGGAGCATCAACACCAAAAAATTCAAACATTTCCCTCACAAACATCCAGTCTGCTACGTTTTTATGTTTTCAGGCTTTTGTTCGTTTTGCCATTATTAATAAATGAATTGTAAGTTAGTTTTACGTTAAATGTTTGATATGTGAAAGAAAAGGGCAGCCAGTGAGCGCCATACTGGTCCCAGTGGCCAAGAACAGGTAAAAACCAAGAGCTGCAGAAACTTAGAGTGGTTTCTGACTCAGAGGGAGATTAGCGGGAAAACATGGGACGGCTGGTTTGGATCGGAACCAGAAACGAGCAGCTGTGGACGGATCTGTGGGAAAGATTGCATGGAGGAACCATGACTGGACGGTTCCAGCTGAATCATTTACACCACAGAGGAGGAAATGAATCTATATATATCAATCTATAATCGGTCAGATGTTCTCAGAAAACTGATGAAAACTCGTTTATTCCCAGTGATGCTCTAGTTGTTGGACAGTCTGTCTTTTTATTTCTGTTTATTGGACAAAACTTTCCAAATTAGTCACTAATTAATCCCACAAAGTTGTTGGGATTTTATGTGACAGATTGAAACAAAGTGGTGAAGCGATTAAAGACCCTCAAACATTTTTCCAAATAAAATCTGGAAAGTGCGGCTTGTGTTGTAAAACTGACACATTAATTCAGGAGAAAGAATCAACAAAATGACAATAATGCAGGAAGTTCAGTCAAATTGTTGCATGATGTTTTAGTGAGGAGCTGCAATCTGAGGCTCTTTGTTTTGGCTCATCAGGCTGCAGCAAGAACTTCGGTCCGGCCGGACACAAACACACACACACACACACCACACACACACACACACAAACACACACACACACACACACACACAGAGGATGTTAAAGGGCCAATAAATGGCTGGGCGTTTCCCTGCCGGCAGCTCCTGGTCCAGGTCGGCCACTTTGTGATGCTTTGTGATGCTTTGTGATGATTTGTGATGCTTTGTGATGCCCAGTGTGCAAACTGCCTGCTGCTGCAGTGCAGATCTTTGCATGCATGGAGCTCAGGTTTTACTGAGTTTAATGCAACATGCGGAAACAGCTGCTGATTTTACTGGAAAGGTTTGGAAAATGTTCTGCAGTCTGAGCTCAGCTTAAACATGTTCATATTAACCTAAACTGTTGTTTGCGGAATTTAAAATATTACAATTATTCCAAAGATTGTTTATTTATTATATTATCCAGCTACAGAGATTGGCGTTTTTGACCCAGTAACTCGATCCTGAAAACGATCCAAGAACGTCATGGAGGTTAATATACAAAACATCTGGATCAGTGGAGGGTCCTGGAGGGTCGGACCGACACACCTGGATCCAATGATGGCTCATTACAGGCCTAAGAAGAACATTGACCTGCTGAAAAGGTCAACAGAGAATAAAACATGCAGGATGCCGGACCTTCAGGGCCCACTTTGGGCCCCAGGTCTGGATTAACGCCAACGGCCTTAAAGTTTTATTAGTCGTTATATACAAGGCACCTGCTGAAACAAGCTAACGTGACTGAGCTAATACAGTTAGCCAGAGCTAATACAGTTAGCATGTGTCTTTAGCAGAAGCTGACGTGAAACCAAGCTAATGAATTCACAAACATGGAGATATCTATTGATCTACTGTTGACTAGAGCTAACGCTGTTAGCTAACTCCTTTAGAAGAAGTTAGCATAATTAGCTAATGTAAAATCAAATAAATTAGGAAGATAAATGGATGTTTAAAGTGAGCAGGAAGCGTCTTTAGGTCTTTTTACCAAACTGTTCTGATATATTTGAGGAAATGTTTCGATCCTGATGCTAACAGTAAACAGCCTGTTAGAAACTGGAGCTCTTTCCAGAAATGTTCTCCTTTCAGGCGCTGCAGCAGTTTATTAGGGCCAACAAAATGAAATGATGAAAATAAAGTTGTAGGACAGCAGGAATAATGTAGAAATGATACGAGACTAATCGTACTATTATGAGAATAAAGTCATAGTTTTACAATTTGCTGGTAATATTATGAGTTTATTCTCATATTTTTGTTTTACTTTTAATTTTTTCTACTTATGGCCTTTATGTTCTGCCGTACATGTTGGCATTTCCAAAAAAAAAACAGCAAATCTGCCCATGTAGCATTGCAGCATAAACATGATTCCATTTGACCTGATAAAAACTAAACATTTTTCACTGTTTTCTGATAAAATGTTAGAAATATCAGGATTCCTGTGGAGTCGGTTCTTCTTGGCGCATGCGGTCAGGATGGGGCGAGCGACTGCGTGGCACTTTCCCCCCCGTCCGCTCCGCCAGCCGCGATTTATTGCTTCCCGAATCCAAAAACAGGAGCCTGAGCACAAGAGGATTCCAACTGCTGTTTTCAGACGACCTTTGACCCCAGCGGCCCTCCGCCCGCCCAGTGCCAAGCGGTCCCTAAATCTCTGGGCGTTTTGTTCTGGGCTTTCAGGAATCTGATTGATCGGTACTTAAAGTGACTTACGGCTGAGAAACGTTTGAGGAAAACTGAGCAGTTCAGTCAAGAATCCGAAACGTTTTTCCTTCTTAGACGATATTTTAATAGCACAAAACAGAACATAAAAATAATCCACAATATTTTTTTGTTTCCTTCTTTATAAAACTTCTTATGAACATATTTACATTCATTCTGATATTAACATAAATTTACATCATAAAAATGGCAGCATAAGCATATCACGGTAATTTGGTGTGAACGTTTGCTGCTTTGTGAAAACATAAAACCTGGAAAACCTTCAAACTTGTTGGGATATAGAACAAAATACAACAATAAAGTGAAAATATTACAAAAAGAAACAAAATGACAATAAAAAAGCAGTTTTCATGAGAGAAAAGCTTGGATAGAATGATACGCCGTTATTTGAAACAACCATTTCATAAGTGATAATTTGATGCTAAAATATGAAATATTTCCTCATTTGTAAAACTGAAACCAAAGTATAATTTCACAAGATGCTTTTCTCATAAAATTACTACTTTATTATCTTATTCCAACTTTATTCGTGTAGAAATTTATTGTTGTAATGAATTTATTTTCCAGAAATATTTACATCCACAAGGAAACAGAGAAAAACGGCAAAACGTTTTTACTCCTCCACACCAGTGAGTGGCGCTAAGCACGCAGTCTGGGACATGAGCTTAGTAGTAAACAAAACAAAAAAATCCAAAGCAACGAGTCAATTTGAACTTTGTCTCACTTTCATTAAAAGTAATAAAACAACCAGTAATCCGCCATTGTTCTTGTCATGTATGATGTGTTTGGGGTCAAAGGTCACTGTAGAACCTGCTAAGAATATTTACGTTTCTGGGGGAACGGATACAGTTAAAAACTTTCTGTTAGCATTTCAAGCTGGTTCCCGAAAACCCCAGCAGGAGTTCAGCCTTCCTGTTTGCTACTGAAAGTCCAGGTCTCTCTACAGACGCAGTACTGAAAACACATTTTCCTTACTCATTAGAGCTAAAGCGGCTAATGCTACGTCCTCTTCACTCAGCATTAGCTTCTACACTGATGAGCAAAACTGGTAGCTGGTTGTGTTCAATGACTGGAAAAATATCGGAGTTTCCAGACGCCAGCCAGTCGACAGCAGATATATTGGTGCATCTCTATAACATTTATATTTGGAGGATTAATACGCGTCGATATTGATTAGATTTATTTCAGCTGGTTTTTTTAAATAACCAGATTTATGGCTATTTTGTCCAATCACCACCTGATTTATTGTGGCAGATTGTTTGCAACAGGAAGTGAATCCATGATGGCAGCATCAGCTGCTCTCATCTGTTCATATATTAAATTCTCGTTGCTCCACTACATAAAGTTGCTTTGTTCCCTCATTTGGTTTTCAGTGCTTGCAGCATTTTCCCTCCTTCCTTTGAGTGCAAATATTCTTCAGCGATTCTTATCGAACCTCTTCGTCTGGCTGGACGATCACAATAGTTATCGATATCAGCCGATATCGATAATTACTGATTTATGTTTTAAATATCTGAAGTAAAGCCTCTCCTGTTTAACTCCGTTCGTTGTGTCTTATTGCTTTAGCAGTTTTCAGGCGGCGGATTTGAACCTGCTGTAAGTCACTCAGCAGCTTGTTGCTAGGCAACCAGAGAGAGTTCAGTGAATATTCTGGGATGTTTTCACAGATGGTGATATTTATCGTTATTGATTCATTGTCCAGTCCTCCCTCCTCGGTTAGAGGACAACACGAGCCGCTGGACGTCTGACATCATCCACCGAAATCATCCCACAGCCGCAACAAACCACTGAGATTTCTTTGTTTTCCTGAGTTTTAAACCAACAACCCTCAGACGACGCGCTTGAGAAAATAGTCCAAAGCTAAAATTCTTTTGTTCAAGTCCAGGAAGTCATGCTGAGGATTCACTTCAAACCTGGCTGCAGCAGCCTGGCGGTGCCTGCCTGGCGGTGCCTGCCTGGCGGTGCCTGCCTGGCGGGGGCTGCCTGGCTGCAGCAGCCTGGCGGGGGCGGCGGCTGCTTGGCGTTCAGCGCCACGGTTTCATCCGAGCATCTCAGTCTACAGGAAGTTCACAGGGGATCTGCTGGGCGGCTTTGGCCAGAGAGTAAGTCCTCTGGAAGTCCTTGTAGCGCGGCGCGCAGCCCAGCCAGGCCTCGCCGAAGTGCACTCTGCCGGTGAAGAGGAAGCTGCCGGGTCCTGGCCGGACGCCGCACTGCAGCAGCGTCCGCACCTCGCCGCGGCTCGCCAGCCGACCGCTCCCCGTGAACAGCGTGTACTTCTGACGGAAAACCCGGGTGGCGCTGACCTTGATCACGGCGGCGCGCAGCGTTTCGTCCTCCTCCACCGACCGGATGTTCCCTCGAACGACTGCAGAGAAACAGGAAGTTCATTTCATGTGCAGTGCAGGAAACGGCATTTCAATAAAATAACGCAAACAACTTCCTGCTGGTTCTGGGTGTTCTCACTCCTGATACGAACCAAAATTACAAGATTGGTCACATTCGGAGCTGCTGCGGTTTTCTTTCACCTCACTGTCAAAAAAAACACAGCCTCCTGGCCTGTGGGGGGCGCTGCACCAAGACCCACTGAAGAAAACAACATGAAAACCTTCCTTCTTCACAAAATGTAAACAAAAACAAAGTGGCTCACATTTTAGCAGCTGGAGGAGTTCTGTTGCTAGCACAAGACTAGTGCGTTTGCTTTGGTTGTATTTACCCAGAATGCCCTGAGCTGTAGTCCACTTCCTGATCTTAGAGCGGCCTCCGGTCCGCTTGGCATTCACATATGCATTCGGACCGAACCAGAGTTCACTTTAACTGAATCCAGACTGAAGTTTGTAGGCTGGCAGCAGATGAACTCTTGGACTCTAAATGTGTTCACCGCTCTGCTTCAATCAGGAGGATAATTAGCGCTGCGCTGCCTCCAACCCCAATTTCCTGTATAAATAATAATTGGCTTCTGTTTGGAAAATTTGCCCAAAGCAAATATTCATAAAACAGATTTTGCTAAAAGTCCAGGGTATCTTTCCTGCTTCACATGTTATAAACAAACGTAACCTAAAATCAGCTTCTAAAATGCCGAACTGCCCCTTTAAGCTCCAGGAGTTTAATTCCCGTCAACTTACCAAAGTCGCTGGTGCAAACCGCCATCAGGATCTCGGTATCGTTGCACGGCCGGCAGGCATCTGAGGAGACAACAAGCAGCCGGAGTCAGTCGACAAGTTCAAACCGCCAACGTGAAATAAACACCTAGATGCAAATCAGAGCCGACAGGAAGGAGACAAACGGGCTGGAGCTCAAAGCAAAACAACAAAAACAGAGGAAACGAAGCGCCGCCATAAAACTGACTGCTGCTGCAGAGGAGGAGGAACCAGAGGAGGAACCAGAGGAGAAACCAGAGGAGGAACCAGAGGAGGAACCAGAGGAGGAGGAACCAGAGGAGGAACCAGAGGAGGAACCAGAGGAGAAACCAGAGGAGAAACCAGAGGAGGAACCAGAGGAGAACCAGAGGAGGAACCAGAGGAGGAAACCAGAGGAGGAACCAGAGGAGGAACCAGAGGAGAAACCAGAGGAGGAACCAGAGGAGAAACCAGAGGAGGAAGAACCAGAGGAGGAACCAGAGGAGAAACCAGAGGAGGAACCAGAGGAGGAACCAGAGGAGGAACCAGAGGAGAAACCAGAGGAGGAACCAGAGGAGGAACCAGAGGAGGAGGAACCAGAGGAGGAACCAGAGGAGAAACCAGAGGAGGAACCAGAGGAGGAACCAGAGGAACCAGAGGAGGAGGAACCAGAGGAGGAACCAGAGGAACCAGAGGAGGAGGAACCAGAGGAGAAACCAGAGGAGGAACCAGAGGAGGAACCAGAGGAGGAGGAACCAGAGGAGAAACCAGAGGAGGAACCAGAGGAGAAACCAGAGGAGGAACCAGAGGAGGAACCAGAGGAGGAACCAGAGGAGGAGGAACCAGAGGAGGAACCAGAGGAGGAACCAGAGGAGAAACCAGAGGAGGAACCAGAGGAACCAGAGGAGGAGGAACCAGAGGAACCAGAGGAGAAACCAGAGGAGAAACCAGAGGAGAAACCAGAGGAGGAACCAGAGGAGGAACCAGAGGAACCAGAGGAGGAGGAACCAGAGGAGAAACCAGAGGAGGAGGAACCAGAGGAGGAACCAGAGGAGGAACCAGAGGAACCAGAGGAGGAGGAACCAGAGGAGAAACCAGAGGAGAAACCAGAGGAGGAACCAGAGGAGGAGGAACCAGAGGAGGAACCAGAGGAGAAACCAGAGGAGAACCAGAGGAGGAGGAACCAGAGGAGGAACCAGAGGAGAAACCAGAGGAGAAACCAGAGGAGAAACCAGAGGAGGAACCAGAGGAGGAACCAGAGGAGAAACCAGAGGAGGAACCAGAGGAACCAGAGGAGGAGGAACCAGAGGAGAAACCAGAGGAGAAACCAGAGGAGGAACCAGAGGAGGAAGAACCAGAGGAGGAACCAGAGGAGGAACCAGAGGAGGAACCAGAGGAGAAACCAGAGGAGAAACCAGAGGAGGAGGAACCAGAGGAGAAACCAGAGGAGGAGGAACCAGAGGAGGAACCAGAGGAGGAGGAACCAGAGGAGAAACCAGAGGAGGAGGAACCAGAGGAGGAACCAGAGGAGAAACCAGAGGAGGAGGAACCAGAGGAGTGTGGAGGTGAGGATCCTCCAACACTTTAAAGACAGATGAGCTTCACACCTTAAAGTCTCAACCAGCTGAAAAAAACACAAAATCCTACCAAGTAATTTTCGTATATTTTCTCAATACACTTTAAATAAAACAAAACTAACATAAATAACTTTTGATTAAGAAATAGGAGCTTGTTTTAATAATATTGATCAGATTATTTTTCCACGTTATCAGTGGAACGATCACTTGTAATGATAATAATAGTGGGATTATTCCTTTATAATTCCAATATTAAGGAATTAATTACTTTAAAACAAGCTCCCATTTCTTGTTAGTTAGTTTAGTCTTGTTTCAAGTGAACTAAGATATTTGCTCGGTAAGATTTAGTCTTTAATTATCTCTAGTCAGATTTATTGATTAAAACCAACTGAAGAAAATGGACTGAACTTTTTTTTAAAGTTCACTTCGGCCCCCACTCAACCCAGAGAAAACTCATTGATAAATGGGATTCCTTCCTCTTCTTTCCAGCCTAATAAGAGTTTTTTTGTGGGGGGGGGCTGCAGACGAGTTGCCCCACAGAGAGGCAGTTCAACAAAGGAGGCCTCAGCGTTGCCTCAGCAACCGCAGTAATCCCAGAATACTCATTAAGAGCCTCAGAGCCTCAGAGCCCCACACTGCGCCTCCATGCGCCTCCTCAGCCTCCATGCGCCTCCTCAGCCTGGAAACTTTGGCTGCTTCCTCCCTCCAACCAGACCAACATCAGGATCCAGGCTGATCCTGTACGACTGCAGCAGCACACAGGCTGCAGCAGCACACAGGCTGCAGCAGCACACAGGCTGCAGCAGCACACAGGCTGCAGCAGCACACAGGCTGCAGCAGCAAACAGGCAGCAAAATGCTGCAGGTGCAGGAATTAATGCAGAATAAAAAGGCAACATGGAGGAATCCTCCAGACCACAAGGGGGAGTCTGGAGTCCGTCATTTTAAAGACGCTGCATTTCCTAAATATTGTCAAAGACATGAAGCAAAGGAAGTGGATCGATTCACAATATCCATAATATTGATACCAAATCGATATCGATTTAATACTTTTTTCAGATTTTCTAGTTTGTGGTTTGTTTATTGTTGTCATAGTAACTGTCACGACAGTTTGGGATCCCTGCCAAAATGGCTGCCAGCTACAAAATTACCAGCAGTGATTTCTCCCATGAGAGCTTCCTGTAATATTTGTTACTGCAGGCTCCCCCTAGTGGTCTGGAGGACTTCTGTTTTTGCAGCATTTTCGTTTCCTGCAGTTGCAGCATTTTGTTATTTGCAGTTTTCAGTTGGATTTGTTTTCTTTTTGTCTGTTTTGGAGCGTTTCGCCATTTGCTGAGCGTTGGCGTCTTCTCCTGGTTAAATGTGAAACCTTCTGACTCGCCTTCTCTGCTGATGGCGTTGGAGTCCAGCGCCATGCGCGCCGTCCAGCCGCCGCGCAGCTCGTAGCGGAACGATGCGGTCCGCCTGCTGATGTCCTGATGCGGCGTGGCCTGCAGGAACAGCGCCACCCTCTGGCCCGGCGTGCGGCTGAAGCAGCGGACCCTCGGTGGGGGCGACGCCTCCATCCGGTCCCCCACCAGCAGCTCCAGCAGCCCGTCCCTCTCCAGGTACAGCTGGGCGCCGTGAAACTGCTCCGACGGCTTCACGCAGGCCGTGATGACGCCGCCACCGGGGCCCGCCGCCGCCACGGGGGCCAGGCGGGGCGTGAGGGTGAGGCGCAGCGCCCCCTTGGGGTACAGCCAGTCCAGGGTCCCCTCAGAGCAGTGCAGGGAGATCTGCTCCACGCTGCCCTGCTGCTGCGATAAACCACTGAGGGCAGAAAAAATTAGAAATTAATATTTACGTACATGCAGGGAGCTCCCATGTATTTATATATATATATATAAGATTTTATTTTCCTGATCTGCTGCTTCTGGATCCTGTGGGAAGTGAAAATATTGCAACCCGGTCCAGAACTTGTAAAATAGTCTCCATCTTCCCAGCTGTAAGCAGGAACTACCAACTTTATCATGCACACAAAAAAGGGATAAAAATGTTTTTAAATCCATTTTATGTGGTGTTGACAACATTCCACCGCCCACAAGTCCAGTGACGCCCAGGGCAACTGCCCACATGAAAAACCAGCACAGCACAAGAGCATCAGGACATTTCAAAGTTTGAAGACGATAAAAAACAATAGAAAATGATGCTAAGCAAAATACTAGTTCTGTTTTATCACTGCAAGAAAGTATATTTGTATTGTTCCTAGTGCAGATGTTTTAGTACACTTGAAATAAGAAAACTAACTTAAAGTAACTTTTAAGCAAGATTGAATATAGTTTTAAAAATGACAAAGTTCTACTGGATGAATTTTTGAGTTATATGAGGAAAAACATCTCGTCATAAGTGAACAAATGTCTCAGTGGACCTGGTGCATTTAGTAAAAATCAATATTAAATAACTACTGACTAAATTAAAACAAGCTCCTATATTTTGCCAGAAAGTTACTATTGAGTTAGTTTGTCTTATTTTCAGTGCACTAAGATATTTGCAACAGAAACTAGACAAAAATACTTCGTTTTTTCTTGGGGGTAACTTTAGAAATACATCCATAAATACAAACAGAGCTCCTTAAATTAACCAATCATAACTATTTCATCAATAGTACCACAAAAATATGAAAACATTCTAACTCCATGACTTTGCAGATGGTCAGTGGCCCCCAGGAGCCCACCTCTTTTAACCACCCCTGTTCATTTATACAATAAAACAGTTTTACGGAGTCCAAGATGAGATTAAAGTAACTTTATCAAGAATAAAAAACAGATGCAGGTTCCTGAAAAGTTACAGCAAAGGATAAAAATAATGAAAAGCGCCCCCTGGTGGCTGACATGTGAGAAAACGACTCAATGTTTGTTAAAACGTCACAAAAATCAAGATTTCGGAAAAATAGAAGCGATAAAAATGAAAGCTGCTCGTTTCCCTCCATGAAGTTTGTCTGGATGAATCCTGCAAACATTTTAATCCCGCAGCAACTTCCGGCGTGTTGCATCCAGAACAGCTGATGTCTAGTTTTCACAGGATGCGACGTTTAAAGCAAACTACATCAATACTCGCCTTCCTGTCCAGCTGCACTGATCCTCAGAGTAACTGGAGAAACACGAGTGAAAAATCCCCAACAGCAAAATCCAGGTTGCGTTAATCCGGCGCCCAAATCCAGGCATTTTCAACCAGTTGACGCTCAAATGTTTATTTTTATTCCCAAACCTGCTTTTCTTATCTAAAGCTCCCGATGTGAAGCTGCGGTTGAGTCTCCATGCTGCTGAAGCTGCTGAAGCTGCAGGATGCCGGCCGCCTCTGCGCGTCTCCAGCAGCGCAGCGCAGAACTTATTCAGAAACTTCCCGACCAATCAGAGGCCGAGCTGGGAAACTTTAAACCAGCCGGGGAGGAGAGGGGGGAGAGGGGGGCGGGGCTTGGCGGGACGTCCGGGCCAATCAGGAGCCGCAGCTGAGATGAACCTCCTGCTGGGTGGGACTGTCTGAACAAACTTAAAGGAAACTTCTGTTTAAATAGTAGAATCAATAAAGATGTGAATAGAAAAACATTTTCCACCAAATATTCACATTAATAAATTCTCTCTAAATTCTTTTTAAAAATAAAAGTGGAAATTTCTGGAATTTCCTCAAAGTATCAGGATTCAACACCAGAAAAAAACCAAACATCATTTCAGTTTTATGTTTTCAGGCCTTATGTTTATTTTTGCTGTTATGAATATCCCCCCCCCCTCTTTCTCTCTCTCTTTCTCTCTCTCTCTTTTTCTCTCTCTCTCTCTCTCTCTCTTTCTCTCTCTCTGTTTCTCTCTCTCTGTTTCTCTCTTTCTCTCTTTCTCTCTCTCTCTCTCTTTCTCTCTCTCTTTCTCTTTCTCTCTCTCTCTTTTTTCTCTCTCTCTCTCTCTCATTTAAACTTCACCTGATTTATTTTTGTTTTTAAAATTTGAAGTTTTAGCTTTGAAACTTGGACTTCAGCACATCAGTCATATTGATGTGATCTGATTCAGTTCAGATCACATCAATAACCTGATTCTCAGACGTTAGACGACGATGATGATGATGACCTCCCCCTCCTCCCACTGGTTTGCCCTTTGACCTCTCCCCTGCTGGGCTTGTCTTTCATGTTGTGGTATTTATAACCAAATCAGCGGCTGATCCAGCGGCTTTTCCCCAAACATGTCTGAGTGACGAATGTCCAGTTATGATGGGCTGCAGTTCGGGACAAAGGCGCATCCCAGGAATCCAGCTGTGCTGCAGTGTGCAGCAGGATGAAGTTTGAAGTTTAAAGCCACAGGCTGCAGGACGGGGATCCACATGCGCTCTGGAGTTCATCATGTGCATCGGTGTGAATGCTTTCATAAAAATGTCTCTTAAAACCAACGCAGACTGGGTCAGAACCACAGCTTCACGTTTCACACCAAAAGATGTTCAGCTGTTTGAATCCAACTCCACTTTAACAGAAAGTCTGGTTCATCAGGGGAGGTGTGAACGCTAACCGAACTCTGGTCCGGTTTGAATGCATATGAGAACGACAAGCGGACCGGAAACCGCTTCAAAAGCAGGAAGTGGACTACAGCGCAGGGCATTCTGGGTAAATCCAACCAAAGCTAACATGCTAGCCTAGTGCTAGCAGGAGAAATGGCTCCAGAAGACAAAAGGAAAATCCTTTTACTATCTGACGCTGCTCCATTCATATTGTGTGAAGGAGGAAGTTGCAGCCGTTTTCATCAGTGGTTCTTGGTGCAGCGCCCCCACAGGCGGAGAGGGGAACACGTTGCTCAAGGGGTTTGATTCAGTCGTTCTTGAATCTGTTCGTTCCACTGACAGATTATTTTCATGTAATACATGAAAAAAAAATCTTTTGATGTAGTACTTTTTTAAAACATTTGGAAATTACTAAGTTAAATTCCTCTGTCTTGCTGAATAGTTGCTATTAAACTAGTTTTGTCTTTTTTCACTAAGATACGTGCAACAGAAACAAGACTAAACATTCCTGGTAAGTTTAATAATTACTGTACATGTTATTCATGTAAATGGCAGCAGAACGCATTAAGGTTTGTTGTTGTACTGGGGCGAAATGTGAAAAGGTCCAGAACTGATTTTGGGTTTTCAGACACAGAAATTCTGGATCCCAGTCGGAGGTTCGCGTGAACCTGTTTGTTTCCAGTTCTGGGTCCAGAACAATGCCACCTTTGACTGCAGTGAAACTCAGCCTGCTTGTCCCTCCATCCTCGGACCAGTGAACCAGATTCCCGCTGACGTTCGGCTCCCAGTGTTCCCACCACTGCGCCAATGGGAGCGTCTTCAAACAGAGCCTCTGTGCGCATGCGACGGTTTCCGTGGGACATGCAAACACAGAGGATGGACTGTTTGGTCGTGTTTACAGAACCTCAACATTCCCCTATTATTGACCTTTTCTCAATGTCACACAACCAAAGACTCTGTTTCTGAACTTTCCTGTCAGCAAATGATTCTGATTGATTCATGACTTTTACACGGTGCATGCAGGCCAGGCTGGAGTCGAATATCCAGAGAAACCTCAGCACAGCAGCGACAAGCAGCCGGAAATGACCTGATGGAAAAACCTGCGCTGAGGGATGAAGACGTTCCCATAGTTCCTGCTAATCTGGTGGATCTGGAATCACTGCTGTCTGTTTACAATCATCTGTCTGCTTATGAATGAAACTTTTCACCTTGCAGCAGTGCTTTGATTTTGCTTGCTAGCTAAATATTTAGCTTCAAAAAATTAACAGCAATATTTTGGATATTTAGCTTGTTTGGAGATTCATTTGGCAAAGCCATATTTTCTTTTTTTTGTTAATTTATTAAGATCACAGTTTCAAACTAAATATTTAGCTAAGAAGCTAAATATTTATTTAGAATTTAGCTTATAATTAAAATATTTAGTTTGAATCTAAATTATTCTAAAGCTAAGTAATAAGCTAACTAACTAAATATTTATTTTGAACTTAAATATCAAGCTTCATAATAAGTTAGCTTGCTAACTTATTATTTTGTTTGAATCTAAATATTTATTTTGAAGGGAAATACTTAGCTTGCATGATAAATACTTAGAGACTTAATATTTAGTTTACCATCTAAATATTTAACCTGATGCTTAATATTTAGTTTTAGTCTAAATTCAAACTTAATATTTGCTAAATGTTTTGTTTCAATGTAATTATTTAGCTTACTAGCTAAATTCCTGCTTTCTTAAGCATGAAACTAAATAATTAGTTTAATACTTAAATACTAACATTTAGCTTTAAACTAGTTAGCTTGCTAAGTATTTAGCAAGTTAACTTGCTAAATACTTAGCTAAATAAACAGCTAGCTAAATAGCTATTTAGCTAAATTGCTAGCTAGATAGCTATTTAGCAAGTTAGTGACACATTTAGCTTAAATGTTTAGCTATAAACTCAATATTTAGCTCGATATTTAGCTTCACACGTTGCTTGCTAGCTAAATACTTAGCGTCATGCTAAATATCCAGAGGCTAGGGTTTAAGATCATGACACATGTTCATATCAGCAGCTGTAATATTTTATCTGGACCATTTCGATCTTTTCCAAACTCCTTTTGTTCCAGTTTTTCTCCAGCATCAGGTCTAGTTTTCCAGGACTCGTCCTGGCAGCTGCTGATTCAGTCGGCGGACATGTTTCCGCCTCTCCTGCAGGTGAAGCTCGAGGCTGTGAGAACTAAAGTTCACCATGTTTCTGCCCCGCATGTGAAAACCGACACCTGCGCTCCCATTACGCTGCCTCAGGACGGCCGTGTTGTGTTTGTCTGCGTAACAGTAAATTTCTCATCTCCGTCGTGTTTGTGTGCGACTGAAGCCCAGTGGGAAGCGGAGGCCTAAACAAAGCAAGGGAGAAAATGGCGGACACAGCTGGAGCTGCGCAGCGACACCCTGAGAAAAGCTCTCAGGGATCACTGCACGGCCCCTTCAAGTGTCTCCGCTGGGATGCAATAACTTTTAAAGAGGTTTGTGTTCATTTCACACAAAACATCTCCAGTGTTTTATGTGAGAAAGTTTCTGCAACTAGTGCAGAAACACAAATTTACCGAGTCATTTTGCTATCTCAGTACAAAATAAGACAACTTTAAAATAACTTTTTAGCAAGTGTTTTTTGTAATGGAACTAAATATTGACTTAAAACAAGTTTCTGATTCTTCATGAAAAGCTGCAGTTATTTCAGATACTATAAACTTGACTAAAATACTTGGTGATATTTCTTACTGATTAAAAAACAGATTAGACAGTAATGGGTTGTGTAATGTGTGCACAACCTGTTACACATAGGAGCAACTAAATAACTTACTCATGTGCAAAGAAGGAAAAGCAGAGATACTAAAGAAATATTTAGTTTCTTTTTCAGTGATTCTACTGCAGAATTACTTATAGATGTAAGAAAACTAAAGAAATATTTAGCAAATGTCCCTACAAATTTAGATTAGAGATAAAAACTGAACACACTGCAAAAACACAAAATCTTACCAAATATTTTTTGTTGCGTTATAGAGCAAATATTTTAGTACACTTAAAATAGAGAAACTTTTCAGCAACATGCAGGATTTAAGTAAATAATTCCTTAATATCGATTTGAAAAAGGCTCGTTTCATTAGCAGAGTATTCCACTAACAACTAAATATGTTTTTAAGTGTGTTGAGCTAGGACTTTTAAAATCAACATGTAGGAATTATTTATTTAAATCAGGCTCCTATATCTTGCTGAAAAGTTATTTGTAAGTTAGTTTAGTCTAAATAGTTGGTAAGATTTTGTGTTTTTGCAGTGTATGCATCAGCATTTCCCTGACTCTTTGTTACACATTTCCATTTAAAAAGATTCATCATGTGTGTTTTCTGACAGCCTTTATGTGGTCAGCAACACCAAATATAAACTAATTATGGCAGCTGGGGTCAGAGGTCACAGCTGGGTGCCTTTAGGAGTTCATTAGTGAAATGGAGGGCAGAGGCAGCAACTTCCTCTGATTTCACTTATTTTGTCACTTTGGTTTGTTTCCCCTTGACTTTCATACATTTATTCAAAATATGTTTCAACAAAAAGAATATTGATGAAAAAACTTTCTTACTCAGGTTTTACACTAATATATTCATTTAATTATAGTTTTTGCAGCCATTTTGTGCAAATGCTTATTTTGAAGGACATTCAGTTTCATCAGTTAATCTTGTTTTTTCCATAGAAAATGCTTCCTGGCTCTGATTGGCTGTGGCTTTTCTTCACTGTATACCATAGAAAACAACTGGGTCATTTTTTCCCCGTCTCAAACAGCTGCCGTAAATAAACACCATCATTGTACGGAAATTATATTTTGTTCCTGGAAACCCCAGAGAGACGCCAGAATCCCACAGTGCACTGTAAAACCTAACCTCATGGAAAGTTTCCCCAAACATCTCCAGGTAATCAGGAAAACATGGAAAACAAAAAACGAGGATTCTCTGCTTAGCCTGAACAGGAAACACCTTTTTAGGTAAAAACGGCTCGGCTCCGCTCAGTTTGGTGTTTTTGTTTTGCAGCTGGGCTGAAATCGGCGCCGTGTTTTATATAGACCTGTTTTAGTGTGACATCACAAGATCCCGCCCCACCACTTCCTGCTAGAGGGCCGAAGGCTAACGATTCTAACAATGACTAGCATTGGTTTGAGCTGTGGAGTTGTCAGCATGATGCACCAAATCTTAAATGTACGCCTGATATCTGAAAGAAAAATGGACGCTTTGCTTTGTTACGTTACAAAAACGAGACGACAAGGTCAGAAAACGGAGTTAAGAAAAAAGTAGGTCAGTTGTGCTAGCTTGACTATGACAACTTTAACATGTAGATGGGCTGCAGAACTTTGTGGGTTTTGGTTCGGTTATAAAAAAAAGCAGGAGTTTACTGAGTTGTTCTGGATGGTTTATGAAATGAACCTGCAACTGGTCCACAAATACAAATAAACGCCACAGTTATTCTGTAACACATTATCTTCCACGTCGAAGTGGACAGTTATCATATCATTTATTGTTTATGGGATAAATGTCTTGTAGGATTTTTGACGCTAAATTCCAGTTAATGTTTTAAAAAACTGACTAAAATATCTTTGTTGTTTTTTTCTCCACATCAATAAATTTGATGAACTGAAGTCTTGATGTGCAGTTTATTAAATTACACATCTTTAAGTGAAGAAGCTTCAACTTTTCAAGAATGACATTTATGATTGTTCAGCAGTCACTTTAAAAACAATTAATGCGTAGTTTATTATCATTTTTCACAAAAGTTCACATAAAAACCCTGATTTCTTTTTGTCCTTTTCGCTCCGTCTGTCTTTTGTCAAAGTTAAGTTGATGTCAATAATGAAACCAGAGAGTTGTGGTGATTCAAACAGGCAGGAAGAAGAAAATAACCGACCGACTTCAAACATCTCTGAGCTTTGAAGAGTTCAGCTCCAAAGCAAACAACCCAAACTCTTTTCAAGTGGTTCCTGCCGTGGTCTAGTCAAAGGGTTTGATTTTTGACGGCCAGTGTTTGATTACAAGCGCAGTGGCTGCTGAACGTGCAGGAAGTTTTGGTGGCTCATGAGGTCTGGGGTAAATTTAGACCAAAAGGAAACAAAAACCATGATTGTAACCAGACAGAAACACTCTCATCTTTATTTATTTGCTTTATTTTTATTTCTTCAGGAGCTCAGAATCTGAAGTTTTGCTCTATTTTCATCCAGATGGTGCAGAAGTTATTAACCCAGTAGTAACTAGTTACTTTTTTACCTGAGTTACTTTTTGAAGAAAATATACTTTCAGGAATGTTTTCACTGCACTATTTACTTTTACTTGAGTCATTATGAAGTGTTTCTGCTCTTGAGTAAAATTTCTGGATTTTGTGCCAAACGAATGAAAAACAAACTTGCTTCAACTAGAACTTCACCAGTTTTCAGGTTTAATCAGTTTATTATGAAAGAAACTGATTTGGAAACGTAAAACTGTGTTATTTATAAGAATTATTGTCATTTTGGGCCTTAAAATGCCAACATTTCCTCTTAACTTTACGTTTTGGTCCATCTGATGATGTAATTTGTAAATATTTGATGTTTTGTTGCTCAAGCCGCCTTTCTGCCTCGTACTTTTCCGTTCCTGGATGTTTAGTTTCTGCTGTTGTGGAGGGAAACACGCTGATGCATTCGCCCAGCGGTGCCTCCAGCAGCCTCGGTCGGGTCCACAGGGGAGGCTGGTGCTGTTGGACCCGGCTGGGGGTCAGACCCGGGTTCGCCGCCGTCTCGGCCTCCCTGCCCCCGACGTCCCGTCTAATTGGCTGAATCACTTTGGAGGGAAACTTGACAAGAAGCAGGATCCCTCCAAAAATCACAATAGCTTTAGTGTTTCCCATATTGTCCGCAGACAGATGTTGTGGCTCCCGACCGCATCCACATTTCAATACCTTCTCTGGACACAATGGAGGAAAACACAAAGGCGGCTGCATTTTGGCGGTCAGTGCAGATGCATAATTTAAGCTGCCAAGAAGTTTTTCATGTTTCAACTGGACAAATATGTGATTTCACATTTTACCCCATAAAATAATTCTTATCAGTTGGTGAAACTAAAACCGAAACGCAGGGAAGTTTGTTTGATTCTGTTTAAAACTTTCTGTTCTGGTTGAAAGGATTTCAGAAACGTTTCATTTATTTCACGTTTCGTTTCCCGTTTGTGAAGATTCAGTCAAAAATTGACATCAGTAGTTTTGTTATTCAACCTGTCATAACAGGAAAATGGGTCTTAATTTTGTCATTCATTAATTTATAAAGATTAAAACAAATTATTTTTGTTGGGAAATTAAATATTTAGTTTACAATTTTTAGCTCTGAACTAAATATTTAGCAGAACGCAAGCTAAATATTTAACTTTTAGGCAAGTATTTATCAAATGAAACTATATATTTCAGTGGTGAACTAAATACTTAGTTCCAGGATATTTAGTTTCAATATTTAGCTTCAAATTGAATATTAGCTTCCTATAGCTAAAGCAGCAACCAGCAAACTTTCTGTCTTTTGTTATTGTTGTCAAACTTTCTGCTGACTGAGGGTTAGGGTTAGATTAGGATTAGGATTAAGATTAGGGTTAGGGTTAGGGTTAGATTAGAGCGCTCTGCTTTCTGGAAGTGTAGAAAGTAATTACTGTCGGGCCGGGACTTTGACGTGTAAATTTTGATCACTGAATAACTTAGATTTTAACACAGCAATGCAATTAATCACTTGTTTTATTATTGATTGATTTTTCAATCAAAGGTTCCGGTCAGAAGGCGTTTCCGGTACACCTGTAAATCTGACGCACTCGCAGCATTGGAGCCGCTTCTCTCCGCCCACTACAGGCAAAACGATCTGATTGGACGATGTAAAAGACTAATGTTGTGCTAAAAGGCGTTAGCTTATTAGCAAAAGCATTCGAGCCTAAAGTAGAATCTCAGTGCTAAACATGTAGCAGCTAACGCTACTATTAGCATCCATAAACGATCAGGGAGATCTTCTGATCGATTATTAAGCAAATACAGATTAAAAACAACAAATGTCTCATTGAGCAACATGTCTGTTTATTCCAGAGAACCAAAGGTGATACTCAAGTAAAAGTAAAACGTTTCTGCCCCAGAAATGATAAAGAATTAGGTAAAACATCTAACTGATCACATTATCAATTGTGTAATATTTCAAATTCATTCGACCAAATTATAAAGTTCAGTGAAAATTTTAAGGACAAAAAGTCAATAATTCAAGTTTAGTTTTTCAAAAAATTACTCAAGTAAATGTAACTAGTTACTCATCAACTCTGGTTTATTCAGTCATTTACTAGCAAAAATGTTTCTTGAATTGAAACATTCAAAACTAATCGATAGTTTGGATTAAAATATGATTATTTAACTACTGGCCATGCTGTTAACCACATTACATTTAATCGAGCTTCACCATTAATTTCTGGTTAAATTCTTCAAAATTACATTTTCTTTTCTTTTTCTTTTGTTAAATAACTTAAGAACGTCCTCTTCCTCCTCCTCCTTCTACTCCTCCTCCTCCTCCTCCTCCTCCTCCCTCCTCCTCCTCTTCCTCCTCCTCCTTCTACTCCTCCTCCTCGTCCTCCTTGTGACTCCTTCTTCTCTGAATAGATTTCAGTCGGCCTGCAGGTCATCCTAGGCTGAGCAGGGAATAATTGGGCTGCCTACACACACACACACACACACACACACACACGCACGCACACACACACAGAGACTTTAAAATTTAAACCCCCACTCCTACAATGGGCGGCCCAGACAATAGACACATGCCAACACTCTGACTCCCGCCGCGCTCTGCAGCACAAAACCTCCCTGTTTATCCTCAGTCCTTCTTCCCTCCTTCATGCTGGATCAGCAGAATAATCAGTGATGAGATTAGATTATATGTGTCATGTTTCACATTAAATCATGGAAATAAGTTTTATGGATGCTAACTCTAAACTGCGCCTGCAGGGATTATTAGTTATGACCAGTGATGGTTCACCGTTTAAAGGTTCTTGGGGTTAAAGTTAAAGTTCCTGCTTCCTGTGAAGCTAGGAAGGTTGTAGCCGAACATGAAGCCGAGTTCTGGATTTATTTAAACTGAATGAATTATAATCTGGGTTTTATACTTTAATTAAAAACATAATTCAGGCTGTAAGTCTTTAACATCTTAACTGCAGCAGAAAACTCTGATAAATCTCCAATAATTATGAATCCAGATTAAGTTTCACATATTTCAATATTTCAAGCGTTAGTTTCTTTTTACTGCACATTTTAATCTCCAAACTTCTGAAAATAATTCTTATGATTTGGTGAAAGCAAAATACTTTTTTAAAAAAATTCTGAAATAGATTGTTTTGTCTGTTTTAAACTTTGTGGATTTTTACTTTTTGTTGCATAAATATGAGGATCTGTTTGGGTTGTTTAGCCTGTCAAAGGAAAAATGGCTTATTTTGTAATGTCTTATTTTCACCAGGCTGTTCGTTCATTTATTATTGTCACAGTTTCAAACTAAATATTTGACTCTCATCTGGAGATGTAGCTTAAAGCTGAATATTTAGCTTGGAGGCAAATATTTAGTTTACATAATAAATACTTAAAGTTCAAACTAAATATTTAATTAGGAAACTAAATGTTTAGCCTCAAACTAAATCTACTGGTTGCCCGGTAGATTCGGACATCTGCTCCACCTCCAGCTGCTGTGGTTCTGAGTCAAACCAGCCTGTCCCCCTCCTGGCCTCTGGGGGCGCTGCACCAACAACCACTTCAGGAAAGAAAGCTAAAACCTCTGAAGACACTGAGAGCAACTTCCTGTTTCACCAGAGGAAACAAGATGGAGGCGTCAGAGTTTAGTGATTTCTCTTTAGTCTTTGGCTGAAGACCAGGAGCCATTTCTGCTGCTAGCGCTAGGCTAGCATGTTAGCTTTGGTTGTGTTTACCCAGAATGCCCTGCTCTTTGGTTCACTTCCTGCTTTTGGAGCGCTCTCTGGTCCGCTTGGTGTTCATATTTAAGCCGAACCCGAGGTTCATAGGACCAGAGTTTGATTTGTTGGGCTGGATTAAACCTCCGCAAATGAACCGGACCTTCTGGTTCAGATTAAAGAGCACCAAACAGGACTGGTGTGAATACAACCTAAGACCAAACAAATCTGGATTTAAACGTCTTCTGCAGGTAAAATCATCCATTAATGACTTCTTAGATTCCTAATTTTAAGTCAGCAGAGCTGAATTAAGAGATAAAATGCCAGCAGTTTGACAACGAAGAGGTGAGATTTAGGGCTTAATCTCCAGCGGTAAGCAGAGCCGCTTCTGTTTTCCGTCCCCCGGATGACCATTAAAGTCTCGATGGGACTATAACTGCATCCAGGCTTTTATCTGCCGTCTTTCAGCGGCTCCATTCAGATTCCTTGCTGACCCGCAGCTCATCCCTGAGTTTCCTTTTGATGGGATTATTTTAAAGAAGCGGCGTCCGCCGCCCTGGCCTGTTGCTCTCAGCACCTGCACTCCAGCGGCCTTCACCTCGTCAATGAACCGCCGGTTGTGAAACTGTAGCCTTGCATCTGTTGCAGACGAGGGACCCGGCAGAAGTCTGAGCCGAACCCGACTCCGGTTTCCTCTTCATTCAGCCGGACTTCAGCCGTATCACGTCTCCGTCCCCGAGGGCCGCTGTGGCCGACGGCTCAAGGTAACAGGTGGAATGACCTGCGGAAGAACAGCAGGCCTCGTCACTTCAGGCTCCACTTTCATGTTTAAGTAAAGAAAGTGACATGAAGCCTTTTGGGGTAAATCTGTAAAGTATCAGAGGCTCTGAGATACAAAACCAGAGGAGAACGTTTCTAATCGCAGAAGTTTTCAAGACAAAATTGAGAATTTCTGAGTTTGAAAAGTTTAAAATTTACTAGAAAAATTTAAGAAAATCTGAGATTAATCTCAGAAAATTTCTAGAAAACATTTTGAGTTTCAAAAGTTGAAAACTTTCAAAATTAAAGTTTTAATTATGAGAAAAATGTCTGAATTAGAGAGAAAAGTGGAACTGCAGAGCAGTTTACAATAAAAATTTATGCAAAATTCAGACAATAATCATTTTTTAAAAATTCTCCGCAGAAATAAAACCTGTATTTTGAAAGTCTGATTTCCTTGTTTCCTGCAGAAGTAACATGATCATGTGGCTCAATGCGATAAACGCCGACCTGGCGCAGAATCTTTTGATCAGGAAACTTAATCACGTTCTTTACCGCGTTTCCATTCAGTGAATTTTTTGTAATTCTGATTTGATGGAAGCAGAAAGAGGAAAAATCCGAGACAAAACCCGGTTTGCTCTTCCTGCAGACGAGTAAAAAACAGAGAAACTTTATGTTGAAGGACCGACGGCCTGCATCGCTGCACATCAATTAAAATTCAGATTGATCCTCGGCTCCAAGTCCAGGATTTGTGCCGATCTGCACATGTATGCAGGCTAATCAGAGCCTCTTCACGGGTCACTCAGGGTCAGACGCTTGTGATGGAAATTTTGCGGCAGGCGTAGGAAAACAAAGCCGGAGACCGTTGACATTCTTCACGCATGAGACAACAAACCGAGGAGAAAAACCAAAATAAGATCAGGCCTGATATTAGAAACACTTGTTTTAGTTTCTCTGTTCAGCCTTTTGTTTTCGGTCTTTGTGTCGAAACCGTTGGATGTTTGATGTTTCCTCAGAGGAAACGCATCACTTCCTTTCAATGGCTTTTATTTTTATTTTCCAAACTGTCCAGGCTCTTGCAGGCATTTCTCTGCAGACACAGCAGAGCCGGCGGGAAATCTTAAAACGATAAGATTTAATGATAGTTTGATGGAGCTGTTCTGAAAGGATGACCTTTGACCCCCAGTCTCTCCTCCCCCATCCTGGTCGCTGGTCATTTGTCAAACTGATCTGATTAGCGTCCAGTTTGGGAATCTGACGACGACACACTTCAGGATCGGGACAAACCGCCTTTCAGCGTCTCTGCAGGAGAACAAACGGATGGATTGTTCTGGAGAGAAACGGAGGGATGGAGGGATGGAGGGATGGAGGGATGGAAATACAGAGATGGAGAGACACAAAGAAATCAGCAAACAAACTAACTGTGAAAACAACAGCTAGCTTTGGATTCAGCTGCTGCTTGATCAAATTTATTCAACATTTGGTATGGATTGTCTTCCATATGAGATCATTTACACACTTTTTTTATCAAACCTGGTTAAATACAGGAACTGACTAAAACTGGATTGATTGATTGATTGATTGATTGATCGATCAATTCAACACCAAAGAACACTCAGACATTTCCCTCTCAAAGAACACAACATTCAGTCTGTTACAGTTGTCTGTTTCCAGGTTTGATGTTTATTAAGTGATTATTATTAAATGATCATTGTGGTAGATTAGCCGTGGCGGCTAGCAGCTAAGCTAACACAGTGGTGGTTGATTAGCCAATTTAAACCTGTCAGATTTAGTCGCTTTTTTTTATTAACTGATCCAAAACACCAAATTCTGCAGCGAAGTCAAACTAGCATAACTGAGCTACTTCAGTCTCGTTTTGTTTTTGTTCAAACATTTTATTGATCTGTGAAAGGTGATGACCTTGTTGCATCGATTCTTCTTTTATAAATCACATAGTTTAATATTTTAGAGTGTTATGTTACCAACTTGACAGCTAAAAGCAGTGATAGCTAGCAGCTTACGGTCTAATTAAGTTTTTTTACATGTTACAAAGAAAGTTACAGATTTTTATCTTCAGAAACCAACTGAACATCAAACCTCAGCAAAACTGAAACTTTTGGGGGATGGAGCCGGCGGAGCCTGGTGACCCTGAAGAGCGCGACCTCAGGCGACATGTGAAGAGTTGCAGCCGGGGGGAAGGGAGGGACGGAGGCGTCGACACACAGGGAGGGAAAGTAACTTCTTGATGCCGCTTCAGTTCCTCTGGACATTTTTTTATTGATTTTAATGAAGAAATGAAACATTTTATAGTTTCACTTCAGTTTTCCTCACAATTTTTCTCAGATTTGTTACTTTTTTCCTCAAATTTCTGTCATTTTTTCTAAGAATTCAAACATTTTTCTGAAATGAATCAGATTCCTGCATAAATATAAAATGAATATTTTCATTATTTCATTATGAATGGATGATGACCCTGATGACCCTGTGCTCCCGTTTCATCTGCTGAGCTCCTGAGTTTCAGTTTCCCTCCAAACGTTCTGGTCCGTTTCAGCTCCTCGCTCCGTTTCCGTCCGGCCTGCAGCCCGGCGGGGGGCAGCCGCTCAGCTGTTGACCCCTCAGGGTGTGAAATACCTCTGGATCAACGCAGCGTGCTCCAAAACAAACTCCTGCATATCGGTTTACCCAAGACTTTGTTTGTTTGTTTCTAGATTTAGTGAAAAGAAAAATGTCCAGATTGGTTCTTTGTGTTTGGTAAATATTATCGATTTAGCTTCCGATGTGAATTTAATGAATATTAAATATGTTTTTTAAAAACTGGTAGATTTTTGTTTGGTTGATGCGAACAAAGGGAAAAAAACTGATTGTTTTAAGTTGTTAAAAATGTACAGAGTGTGGTTTGTGCCCAAAAATAAAATTAGTCAATTAATAATTAGGGCCACTGAAAAATATAAATTCTGACTTTATTCTCAGAATCATCACTTTATTTTCAGAACTTTGATCTGAATCTCAGATTACAACTTTTATCTCATTTCAGATTTTTTTTTATTGTTCATATGCTGTCAGACAAATTTAGCTTTAAAACTCAAACCTATGTAATAAATGTGGAGCAGACTGTCAGCATGGATAAAGTGAAGGTTTATAAGTTATTTAATCACTTTTATAAACTGACGACATAATTGACATACACATGATAATGTTTGGTTATTTATTTTTTGGATTTTGAAATCGATCGACAGAATTAGTCCTCCGAGAATAAAGTCAGAATTTATTTATTCTTGTTGGCACTGATTTTCTTCCGTATAAATAGGTACATTAATAGAAATAAATATCTATTCATAGATTTATTGCTATGTTTTAGCTGTGTGAATGATGAACCTGACTTTTTTGAGTCATTCATATTTTCCATCATCAGTTTCTGATGCGATAATTTAAAATGAAAAATCATTGACGGAAACACGGCTGAAGTCAGGAAGAAGTTTTCCCCAAATATTCAGGGCAATCCGGGAACAACTGCTGTTTGAAATTGGACAAAAGTTACAATTGAATTGTTGAGATCGATTCATGTGGTAGAATGTCCTAGTCAAAGTCCAGGCTGAATCCAATTGAGAACCAGTGGGAGAAATGGAAAAATGTCTCTTGATATTACGTTAAAAATCTTGTTCTGATTACAAATTCATGAGACTTTCAGGAGATTCTGACTCATTTTCTTCCTTTCTGTGCTGCTTTGTGTTGGTTTATCGCCTCAGAATGAATTTTGGTTGTGATTTGACAGTTTGTGAAAACGTTTAATGTTTTTTTCCAAAGCACTGTCTATTTGACTCTTCCCATTCAGAACCACTTGAACAAACTGCAACAAGTCTTTTAAACATTCCCTCTTTTCAAAGTGAGCAAACAGTCGGGATAAAGGCCTGGATAAAGGCCCGGCGTCGTGGCGGCGCAGAGCCTTTGTGTTTTCAGGAAAACCTGTTCGCTGCGTCTCTCTCTCTCTGCTGAAGCGTTTCTGGCTTTCGCAGCGTGAAGTTCTGCCAAATGGGAGGAAAAAGACAGACAGAGAGAAAGAGCACCTCAAACAGGAAGTGGCAGCGCCAAAAGGATCAGGCAACTTCCTGCCCAGGTTGCCATGGTTACTGGACACTGGCCAGCTGCTGCAGTCGTTAAAGACAGACTGACTTTTAAATGTGAGCAAAACGGCACTAATGTGTTTAATGTGTTACAGATTATTTTACAACAGCGTGTAGAGTTTTTTTTTTTTTTACTAGAACTTTTTGGAGATTAACGTCAAAATTTTGTCTTGTTCCTTTGATCATCGTGACTCTGGTGAGGAAACTTCTACAAATGATTTCTGCATCCGGTACAGTAGAAAAATAAAATCTATAATTAAGTGTAACGAGTTTGAATTCACAAAGAGGAAGTGACCTCAATGTGCTTCCTGGTTGCGCCAGTCGCAAATCTTTCATATTCCCATTAACTGACATGCTAATGCTAATGGTGAACTTTTTTTCTTTTTTTAAAAACTACTTTAAATTTAAAAAAAAATGTATTTGGAACTTGGAAAAAATAAAAACGACTTGTCTTCATATTATAAATATTCATCAGATGTAAATTCTTTGGGTTCCAAACAGATCATCAAACGTTGTTCTGTGTGTTTCTCTGTGTCTGAATGAATGAAATGACTCCCGCAGCATAATGCTGCCACCATCGTCCTGATGACTTCATTTCTTTTCCAACATGTTTCAGTTAAATTTGCCTCATTTTGTCTGAATAACAGGAGCTACTGCATAACTATATCAACCAACACCTGCTACCATTAAATCCATTAAACACTCAAATTTATCCAAGCTGGAGTTAAAAAATATGAATAAAAATGATGATATGGTCAAAAAATGATCTTGCCTATTAATCGTATAGATAGAAAAACTCTGAGTCGAGTGGAAAATCGGTTTTTGTTTTGCTGCATTGAAACTTAAAAGAGATTTAAAAGAGCCCTATGCAGCTTTCTGCTAACAAAAAATAAAATTAAAAAATGCAACAACAAAAAAATCATTAAAAAAACTGCATTGTTTCAATCTGTATAAAATGAACTAAAATTGTTGCTGAATCTTCAGAAAAATGAGTTTCAGGAGGTTTGAAAAGTTGTGAATGTTTCTCAGCATGTCTGGAAAGAACTTTTTAAAATATGTTGTCATGCTGTGAGCTGCAGAGACAGAGTTCGGTGTTACGGCAGTGGGTGAAGGTCTGTGCGTGTTTTACAGATTAGCTGTGTGTGTAAACACAGCTGGGAATCCCCCCGCTCCTCATTGATCAGGCTGTTTGCTCAGAGATGCGTCCTAATCTCCCCACAGAGACGCGACTCTGTCCACAACCACAGTCCTGCTAATTCGTTAAACTTGGAGCATCTTTGTGTCCACAGATCTCTGTGGGTGGCAGGACTCGGATAAATTCAATATCATATCATCGCTGCAAACGTTTAAAGAATCTGATGATCGGTTTTCTTTCTGCTGACAAACCAGGAATCTGTTTTTTGGTGAAATGCATTAATATCTCTGTCCTGTGTAGCTTATTGATTACTGTAAACTGTCCACTACTGTAAACTGAACCTCTGTTGTTTCAGAGCGCCATCTGCTGGTGATTACTTTGCATTTCATGTTTTATATTTGTGGCTGGGGTTTTCTTTAAAGTTATATTTAATACATTTATCTTCACACTGAAATAATCAACCAAAAGACAACACTCCTGGCTATCTAATATGGAAGTCCAAAACTGACATAATTAAAACTAAAAGTAGAAATATGTATGTTTTGCTTATACATACATTGTTGTAAAAAAAAAAAAATTATAGATATATATGTTTTGTTTTTTCGATTTTCCTATAGACACATGTTAAAACACATATATTTGCTTTTCCCTTTTTCTTACACATGGATTTATGACCAAACATATCTGTATGAGAAATAGGAAAAAACAAGGAATACATATTTGTTCATGACAATTCAAATATAAGAAAAAGCAGAAATGTGTATTTCTGCTCTTATTCTTAATTATGTCTGTTTTGGCCCTCCATAAGCATAAGAAAAAAAGTATGGTAGACCATAACTGATATAATTAGAAACAAAGTAGATTTATTTTATTTTCTCCTACACATGGAATGTCAATAAAAATATATATAGAATGTCGTAAGTATATTGGCAGACATTATTTTGTAAAAAATTGAAAAAAAACAAAAAAACCTTTCTGCTTTTATTTTTAATGTCAGTTTTGGTCCTCCGTAATCTTATATGATAAATTGTTTGTTTTTTATTATTAGTTTCTGGGGGGAAATGGGACGTATCACAATATGCAAGGACCCCTAACAGAATAAACTGACCTGTACTTTATATATAAAATTACAACATAATTTTTAGGACGTTTTAAAACGTCAACCTATATTTCAACCGCGCTTCTTCTCGGCTTCCGTTGACGTCGCCTAAAAACGTTTGACGTCAGTATAACAACAACCTGTCATGACAGCTCGAAGAAAGAAATCTCCAGAACAATATTTTATGTGAGCAGTTATAAAGCCACATTCACCTGAATGTGAGAGTCACCATAAAAGGTAAGGTTCTGACCCGGCGGGTTATCCGAACAAATCCGAACTTAAACGGACCTGAGCGGGTGTGAGCTAACTTAGCATTAGCTTATGTCTGTGTTGAGACTGCCTGGCGGCGTTGTGGTGAAAAACGCCTAAAAACAAGGTTCTGGTACCGATTCTCTCGGATGGAGAACGACATAAGCTCATGACGAGGATAAATTGTGAATTGTGCCAGTATAATCAGAACTGGAAAAGCTAGCTGAAGCCGAACTCAGATTCTAACCGACATGTTAGCCTAGCTAAGTTAGCTTAGCATCGGTGTGTTGTCTCCAGGTTAACTAAAGTTAGCGGCGCTGCCTCTATTCTGTATGATGACAACTTCAACACCGATAACATGCATCATAATAATGCGCAAATGAGTTATTTTTTTGCAAATTTAACGCAATTTTCATCTCAGTAAGACACATTAAGAGTGTTGGTGGGGTGTTATGCTGTCCAGATGGCTAGCTGCCCATTTAATCTAACTGATGTTGTGAACAGTTAACTCAGCTGCCTCGCCGTGTTTCCATCAGTCTGCACAGTCAGCGAGTTAAAGTAACGCCGTGCGGGTGGCGTGGCGTTGCGTGGCACCCAGAGACACGCATTGCAGGTGCGTTGCAGCGGATGCTAACCAGCATTGTGTCTTCATTGTCCCCCAGTCTGAGTGCGATCCAGGGCGGGCAGGACATTCCGACACCTGCCACCAAGCCAGCCGGAGAGACGGGGAACAGGATCGGGAAGCAGGGCGAGGCGGGCCCCGCGGAGCCGGTGGAGAAGATGGCCGGCAGCCCCGAGAAGAGCTCCACCGCGCAGGAGCTGAAGGAGCAGGGGAACCGGCTGTTCCTCTGCCGCAAGTACCAGGAGGCTGCTTCATGCTACAGCAAAGCCATCGTGAGTCTGTTCCACCAAACACACATTCATGCAGATTTTTATCACAACAAGACAAAATCCAACCATTTTTATGTCATCAGCAGAGTTGGTCGTTACATTTACTCAATTACATTTAGTTGAGTAACTTTGAAAAATGTACTTTTGCTTTGAGTAATTGTTATGATGAATTATCTCGATTCCTGCTTGGGGACATTTTCTCTATTTTCTCCCCACTGAAGGAAAAACAAACATGTTTTAACCAAAATCCCAGCAGACACAGACCTGCATGTCTGTTAAAGTTTCATACGTTTTTTATTGAAAGAAACTGATTTGGAAACATTTTTTGAATGATTTTTATTTGTTAATTATATGAATTATTATCATTTTGGTCCATAAATACTAGTTTCCACATAACTTTATATTTTGGTCCATGTGACTCTGAAGATGTAATTTTTAAATATTAAATAATTCGATCAGTTACTCAGCATGGAATCGACTTTTCACTTTTATCTCAGTCGTTTCTTGGATGGCTACTTTTTATTTTTACTTGAGTAAAAACATGTTGAAGTATTTCTGTTCTTATTTGAGTATAAATCTTGGGTTCTCTTCCAGTAAGGAGGTTTTGCTTGTGAGAATGAAGGGAAACTACATTCCTGACAATCATTCAGATTAAGCCTGAAATTATAACAACAATTTGTTGCCAATGACGCTTATATTGTTGTTTTGAGACCACTTTCAGTAATATAACAGTAATAAAGTCATAATGTTGCAAGAGCATATTCTCAAAGATCATAAATATCCAAAATAAACAAACAAAACTATAAATAAAATGAATTATAAAGTCTCTAGAAACAGAATTGTCCTTCAAAATAAGAGCTGGTTGAGACCAAAACATTAAACTGGAGACTTTTTGGGAGAGAATGAAAAATGATTAATCATGTAAATGGACATTATTGAGCTCATTTTAATTATCCTGTGATTTAGTACAACAAGCCTCAAAATGACAACATTATCGTTTGTCACAATAATTTGTTCTGAGTAGCAAAGTTTATAGGTTATTATTAGGACTGAACAGTAAATATATCATCATGGTTCTCTCAGTGGGAATAGTTTATTGATCCGCTGTGTTTCTGTGGCATTCAGCTGAGTTTCTGTCGTCTGTTTCCTTCAATCTGCAGAACCGTAATCCGTCGGTGGCGGTGTACTACACCAACCGGGCGCTCTGCCACGTGAAGCTGCAGCAGTACGACAAAGCTCTGGCAGACTGCAAGCACGCGCTGGAGCTGGACAGTCAGTCGGTCAAGGCTCACTTCTTCCTGGGCCAGTGTCACCTGGAGCTGGAGAACTACGACGAGGCCATCGGCAACCTGCAGAAAGGTCGGAGGAAACGGCCAAAATACGCCTCTATAAACCGCTTCGTAACGGGTCGGATAATTACCGTCATCAGTTTCCTCTGTTGCAAGCGAAACATTTTCACTTCCTGTCTCATTTCTGTTAGAGATCTGAGTGTTCACCCAGAAATCAGCAGTGCTTAAATGCAAAATCTATAAATGTTTGGTGCAGTTTTAGTTTGATTGCTGTTCTTTCATTTAAGTTTACACTCAGTCGTTTCACGACTATATATTAAAAAATCAATAATCAATCAATGTTTGGCCTGTTGATCACTGATATACTCAGAGAAAAGTCATTGATTCTGGTCGCTGATGATAAAACATGGCTGCTTGGGTTCAACCGCTACATGGTTAGCTTCCTGATTTACTATTTTCCTCACAAGCTTTTGATTGAGATATTAGTTTCAGGATTCTGCCTGTTCTTATTGACTTCATCCTCTTAATGTCATTTGTAGCGTATAACCTGGCAAAAGAGCAGAGGCTGAATTTCGGAGATGACATCCCGAGCGCCCTGCGCATCGCCAAGAAGAAACGCTGGAACAGCATCGAGGAGAAGCGCATCAACCAGGAGAACGAGCTTCACGCCTACCTGACCAAACTCATTCTGGCCGAGAAGGAGAGGTGAGACATCAGACCGACATGTTTCACCTCTGGATGGAAACTGAGCTTTAAACATGGAAACTCTGAGCTTTAAACATGGAAACTTTGTTCTGGTTTTACAGAGAACTTGAAGAATACAAAGAGAAACAGGACGACAATCAAAATGGAGGTGATGCTGGAAAAATTTCATCTAAACATGTGAGTTGTTTTGTTTATTTACTAGCATTGCTGCTGTATGGAAGACCAAAACTGACATAATTAAAAATAAAAGCAGAAATTTATATTTTTTGGTTTTCCTTGCAGAAATAATTTTTAAAATGTGTTGAGTCCTGATGTCTTATTTCCTTCTTCCGACTGTTATAATAAAGTGATTAATTGATTGCTAAGTTAGTTGACGATTATTTAAATAATCATAATTGTTTAACCTTCCTGCTTGTCGTCGTTTAAAACTTACAGAAATACTGTTTAAAAGCTGCGTATTGATATCTGATTTTTTCATAATTCATCAAAATGTGATTAATCAATTGCTACATTAGTTGACAATTGTTTAAATAATCAATTAATCATCATGAATTGTATGAGATCTATTATTTAGTTTCTTCTGAACCTTTAAAAAATTCAGAAATGATGTATTTAAAAATTAAATCTGGTTTCATCTCAATGTGCAGGAGAAATATTTAATGGAGATGGAGGAGCTTTTCTCTCAGGTGGACGAGAAAAGAAAAGTGAGTATGGAGGATGATTTTCACTTCCTGTTGATCGTGTTCATTAATAACACAAACATGGAACAAGTTGAAGGGAAATAGTCTTTTAATTGTTTTCTTTTTATTTAACCAGTAAAACATTATGTGTACTTCAGTTTTGCTTTCGCACTGCTGGCTGTCAGCAGACGGATGATGATAATCTGGATTTATTGCACCTCAACTCTGCAGGAGGAGCAAATATGGTTTTTATATTGTCACCATTCTGACCTGGATTTCAGCGTCACATTTATCTGTGGATGCGTTTTTCTCTCCGTCTCTCCAGAAGCGAGAGATCCCAGATTACCTGTGTGGAAAGATCAGCTTTGAGCTGATGAGGGAGCCGTGCATCACGCCCAGCGGCATCACCTACGACCGCAAAGACATCGAGGAGCATCTGCAGGTAGAAACGCCCAACAGATGAAGATCAGCTGATGTTTGGAGGTTTTCTCCTCGAGCGAATACGCAGCTCAACGCTTCCCGTTACTGGAATGGAGTTGATACTCGATTATCTGATGGTTTCATGAAACTTTTGATCCCGACGTCTGAGGTTTAGTATCGGCTCATACAGAGAAACTACTTTAGAACACGGCATTTGTCTTTATCCAATTGATTGATTACTAAAATAGTTGACAGTTACTTCAATAACTGATTGATCACATTGTTTCGGCCCTGCTAAGAGCAATAATTTAGCCAACTTTTACAAAAAATATATTTTGTATTTTAAGATAATAAAAACAGTCTTTTTAAAAGTCTTTATTAATCAGTTACTAAATTAGCCGGCAACTATTACAATAATCGATTAATCATGAAAAATATGCAGTATGTGATATTTGATAGCATCTGATTAATCATCAGAATAATTGATTACTAAAATAATTGTTAGCTGCAGGCGTAGTGATTACTAGTTTACGGTTATTTCATAATCATCAGAATAATTGATGATTAATCAATTAAATAAGAATTTAGTTTCAGGCCCAGTTTTAAGCGGCAAATAGTCTTTTTTTTTTTTTTTTTTTTACACCTTTATACTCCAGTTATTGATTTTTGCATTCTCAATAATCAATTACTTGTTCCAGTTCTAAAATGCTTCTACTAAATGTGTATTTCTGTGGCTGTGCAGCGGGTGGGCCACTTCGACCCCGTGACCCGGAGCCCCCTGACCCAGGATCAGCTGATCCCCAACCTGGCCATGAAGGAAGTGATCGACGCCTTCATCCAGGAGAACGGCTGGGTGGAGGACTACTGAGGAGCCCGGCCCGTTTCCCCGTTCAGCTCGACGCTCGGAGCCTGGACGGCGCCAGACTGTAGAGAAGCAGAACAGCCTCACTGCGGACCACCAACCCGGAGAATCATTTCTTCTTCTGCAGTAAATCTTCTTTCTCCGGCTCTGAGGCTCAGTGTTAGCCGCCCGCTGCTCCCGTTAAGTTCACTCTCTTCCTCCTCGTCTTCGTCACGCTGTGTTTGGGCCTCAGATCGGGCGACCAGATGGCGCTCGGGTCTCTGCTGCACGCCGCGCTCCGGCGTTCCCACCCGTTATAAACGCAGAAGAAACAATCAGACTTTTTGTGTCGGGATCCATAAAGATGTTGGAGTTTTATTTGATGTTTCATCCAAGTATATTTTATGTAATTCTTCATGAGAAATGGACCATCAGTCACTAAAATGCCAAAAAGCTGTTGACTCAAAGGAAAAGGGAGCACGTTCCCTTTTCTTCCTGCAGGTGGCGCCTCTTGCACACTTGTCCCATCTCCTTACTGTAAAACGACGAGTAGATTTAAATAGGTCTCTTCTCCTTTGCATATCAATCACTCCCTCTCCCCAATGCAGATAATTAAGATAAGTTGAATGTATGGTTTCTATATTTCTTTTTTTATCAGAACAGTTTAAGGTTTTGGGAAAAGCCTCAAACTGGGAGCAGCAGACGAATCGCTGCATTAAAACAAAACTTTCCACGTTGCTGGACATGAGATGAAACGCCTAAATGTTGAAACCTGGGAGACTTTCAGCTGTTGCTGCGCTGTTTGGTCCCAGATGACGTTTCTGGACCCCAACATGAGGAGGATCGCATCAAGCATGAATTGCATTTCCTTGAACTAGGACAAATCTTTGCCCCGTCAGAACGGACTTGAGGTTCAGATGCACCACTGACTCGGTGTCTGCCACTTAAAATAAAAAACATGCTGGAAGAGTTAGAGCATCTTTGTCCATACCTCAGTCCAAGTGTTTGCTTGCTGGCTTTCCAGCATTTTCTGTAATAAAACTGCAAATACAGAAAATACTTTTGGTTTAGTTTCTATTGCAAATGTCTTAGTCAACATAAAATACGACAAAATTAAGTAGTAAGTCACTTTTCAGCAACATAAGAGCATTTGTTTAGTAAGTAATCCCTTAATATCGATAGAAATGTTAATTAAAATGTATCTGGCAGATTATTTTAATTATAATAAAAACATTTTTTATAAGTGAAATAATTCAGCAGAACTATAAATATTCCATCAGTATTGAGGAGTCATTGACTCAACAAGCTCTTATATTTTGCTAAAAAGCTCCTTATCAGTTAGTTTTGTCTTATTTGAACTGTACTGATATATTTACACTAAAACTAGGCAAACAGCCTTGTTTTGTGTTTTTGCAGTGTAAGCATCAGCGATGCGTCCTTAACGCTCTCATGTGATTTTGTTCCTTCAGTTGGTTTTTGGTGAAATGGCTCTTTATTGGAGTGACCAGATAAATCCAACATCTTTGAAATGAAGGAAATTATTTCTTATTGATGATGTTTACACTGCAAAAACAAAATGGTCCTAGTTTCTGGTGCAAAAATCTCAGAACATTGAAATGACAAAAAAAACAGTTCAGCAAAAAAAAGCATCTTGTTTTAAGTTAATAGTTCCTTACGAGATGAACATGTTCTAGTTTTATTAGAAGATATTTTTCACTTGTAGAAAAATATCTTGTTCTAAGGGAAATAATCCACTAAGATTGAGCTTTTTCATCAATTTTAAAGAGTTACTGACTCAAATCAAGCTCCGATATTTTGCTAAGAAGTTACTTGTTTTGTCTTGTTTTATGTGTCCTGAGATATTTGCAGCAGAAACGAGACTAAAAATGTTTAGATTTGGTGTTTTTGCAGTGAATAAAATGAGTTTTCAATCCAATGCTTGGTAGTTTACAGCTGAATGTGTCTGGTGAGTCCGGTCCGCCCGTCAGTCAGCAGGCCGGGTTTTGTGCTGAGGTTCAGGCTTTGTATATAAGTTGCTGGTGTTGCTCAGATTTTAGTTCATGAAAAGTTAGGATTCTTTTCTTTGTCTGGAGAAATCCTAGAAATTAATAAACTGTATTAAATGTAGATATGTTGATAACATGAACGCCTGGTTCTGTTTTCATTTTGAAATGTTGCCCAACCGGTGTCACAGCATTTCCTGTTTTCTCTCCAGTCAGGAGGCAAAATGGCAAAACTTTAAACTGCAACCAAAGAGTGAGTGAGTTACTGTATTCCACCATCCGAGCTCATCTTTGAGTTTTCAAACTCAGAAAACATTTCCTAGAAAATTTCAGTTTTACAAGCAAACTTGTAACTTTCAAAATAAAAAATTCCAGTTTTAGAAAATGTCAAATTTTCAGCAATTCATACATCTCTATAAAATTTCTCACATTGATCTGAAAATTTGATATTTTTATAGCAAATGTTTGATTTTTCAAACTTTGAAATTTCTAATATTTTTTTTAGAAAATTTTTGATTAAACTCAAAACTTCAGATTTTCTACTTGCAAATTTTAAACTTTTCAGGCTCAGAAATTTAAATTTTATTTCTAGAACATTCCTCTGATCGAGCTTAAAATTTCTGAGTTTTATTCAAAAATATTTGTAACTTTACAAACCCCCAAATTTTCATGTCTTCTAGAACATTTTTGAAATTAATCTAAAACATTTAGTTTTTTTTTTTTTTGAGGAAATTTGCTCTTCCTTTTTGTTTGACCCAGATATGTTGTGGCAGAAATGCTAATGCTAATGCTAATGCCAGGCTCCAGGTGTTTTTTCCTCTTCCAACCTGATCAAATCCCAGTCAGTAGACGAATGAAAGGAGATATTTTGAAAGCAGCTACGCCTGAAGTCTCCGGTTCTGGGTGAAATGACCGACGGTCCTCCAGGCTCACACACGGGTCCATTGTCATGGCGATGACATCATCACTGTACCAGCGGGGAAGAGCTCTGGTTCCCACCGCTGATGACAGCAGCAGACCCAGCTGCTGGAGGAAAAACAAACTGCTTCAAAATGGTAAAAACTATTTTATCATATTAATATTTGTATTATGAAATTTGAGGGTTGATTTTGTTTATCTGATCAGGATGAGACGTGTGTGTTTACAGGGCATCAACGCTGCAACCATGGTGGCAGTTCTGCTCGTCTCTTTGACCGCTTCCTTTGCCACACAAGGTAGACATTTTGAAACTGGTTCTGTAAAAAGGTTCTTTAAGCAATCAGTGAAATCCAACATCCTTCAAATGAAGGAAACTAATGAAATAATAAACATCAGTGTTTTAACGCCTCATTGAAGACATTTGCACTGCAAAATCACAAAATGTGTTGTATAGTTTCTATATACTTTAAGACATAAAAACTAACTTACAAGTAACTTTTTCCCAAGATGATGGCAGTTTAAACTATGGAAGAGGATTAGGGTCAATAACGAAAAAAATTATTCTGACTTTAAACTTAGATTTACATTTTTTCTAATATATTTTTGAATTTTCAGGCTTAGAAGTTTTTTTCAGAAAAATTCTGATTCATCTCAAAATTTCAGATTTTATTTTTCAGCAAAACTTCAACTTTTCAGCTCGGAAATGTTTTAATATTTTACAGAAAATTTAACAATGTGACTTTGATCTCAAAATCGATTATAATCAAATCAAAAAAACTTTTTTTCTCAGATTTTTCAGGTAAATATTAGACAATTCAAGCTTTTAAATTTTCACTTTTCTCCAAAATTTAATAGTTTTTTAAAATCAGAATTCTGACTTTTGATCTCAAAAGATTAAAGTCCAAATTCTGAATTCATTTTCAGTGTCGCTAATCCTCTTCTGTACAAAACTAAACCATGTTTTGTTCATGTTTCCTCCTCTAAATTATGCTGTCTTGTTTGGTTCTGTTGGTACCTGCAGTGGGCCTCAGCGAGAAGGTCCTGGTCTTCCCGTATGAGACAGACTTCAGCTTCGTGGCTCTGATCCCGCAGAAGGAGATGGCGCTGCGGGCCTTCACGCTCTGCATGCGGGTGGCCACCGAGCTGCCAGAGGAGCGCCAGATCATCCTGTTCGCCTACCGCACCGCCGACTACGACGAGCTCAACGTGTGGCGCGAGAAGGACGGCCGCGTCTCCTTCTACTTGAGCGGCGACGGCGTCTTCTTCCGCCTGCCGCCGCTCAGCACCTTCCGAACCAGCCTCTGCCTCACCTGGGAGTCGCGCTCCGGCCTGGCCGCCTTCTGGGCGGACGGCAGGCGCAGCACCTACCAGGTGTACAAACCGGGCCACAGCGTGCGGCCCAAAGGCACCGTGCTGCTGGGCCAGGACCCGGACAAACACCTGGGCGGCCTGGAGGCCACGCAGAGCTTCGTGGGCGAGATGACGGACGTCAACATGTGGGACTCGGTGCTTTCCCGGAGCCTGATCCAGGCCTGGCACTACGGACACAAAGTCCCCAAGGGGAACATCTTCGACTGGGCCAGCGTGGAGTACGAGCTGAGCGGCAACGTGCTGGTGGTGGACGACGACTGACGCGATGCGGGGGACCCGGCGGGCCGAGGTCCGGAGGGCAGCGCCGCGCTGCGGCTGCTGGCGCCGGCCCTGTGGTGGTACGCAGCAGGATTAGGGCCGGTCTGGGTGGCATAAAACCACACAGGACATTTACACCAAAAAACTCAGCTTCAAAAGTCAAAAACTGACTTGAAAAACTCAAATTTGAAGATCATTCTAAGAAGTTTGAGTTTCAAAAGTTAAAAATGTGATATAACAAAACTCCAGAAATTTTTAAATTTTGAGGAAAAACTTGGAAATTTCTCAGTATGGAAAGTTTAAAGTTTGTTAGAAAAAAAAACAACAGATTTTTAAAAATTAATCTCACAAATTTTCTAAGTTTCAAAAGTCTAAACTTGTCTTAAAAAAATAACAGAAAGTTTTGAATTAATCTCAGAAATTTTGCAGAAAAAACATGGAGACTTGTGAGTTTGAAAAGTCAGAAATGTTGTGGAAGAATCAAATGTTTACAATAATCCCTGTAGAAACATCGTCAGCCCTCAAGTATTTAACATGTTCAATACTTAGAAACATTAATCATAAATTTAAAAAAAAAAAACAAACATATTGGCAAAAACACTTTCAAATTAAAATTTTTAATCTTTGCCTTTAAATTTTAGTTTTTCAGATTTTCTTTTCTTGGTAACTTTGAGATCAATTAACACAATTTAACACTTTTAATTTGAAATGGAATATTCTGCTTCTTTAATTTCAGATATAACCCTAAAAGTCATTGATAGCATTGAGCTAATTATTTAGCACCACGCTAAATATTTCTTAAACTATTTAATTTCTACTCCAGATCAAATCAAACCAGAATGGCTCCCTCCTTTCTATAATACAGCATGTTATCTGTTATCTAACCAAGTTTAATGGGTAGATGTTTGGAGTTAGAATCCACTCCAAGGGCCACAAATGGCCCCCGGGCCGCATGTTGAACAACCCTTTAAAACTCGGCAGGTTCATAAAGCTGTGTACTAAATACTGTCTGCCACTCATTAACTTCTATTTTCAAATACCAGACTTAAAAATAGAAGTTTTTTTTTTCATCTGTAAAAGATAAATATAAAATTATTCCTAAAACTTTGGCTTTTATTCAAAATGTTTTGTTTAAGGCTGTCATACCAGAAGCATCCACAGGAGGGCGCTCTGGACTTGGTCTCATGAAATAATGACTTCTTTCATCCTGTCTGCATTTAGTAACAAAAACTGGCACCATTAACTTCAAAAAGTGCTTTTAAGCAAACTGTAACAAGTATGTTTATTTTCTGTATGTAAATACATTAAAATATAAAATAAGAAAACATTTCTAAAATGTATTTTTCACCTTTAGAAACTAAAAAAAAGCTATTCTACAAAACAGTCCAGATGGAACATTTGTTTTGATGAAACTGCCTCTTAATAAAATCATTGTATATATAGTTAATATAAAGTATGATATGCTGCGTAGCTCTGATGGTTTTAACCATCAGTTCTGGTCTCGCTGCCTTCGGTTTCTCCCTCACTAATGAATTTCCAGCTGATGTAAGAGGCCTGAAATAAAACCTCAACAACGGTTGTCATTAAATTAAATTAGTTCATCTTTGAACTCTACAAGCTTAAAATCCCACAGTAACACTCAAACATCGAGTTTTTCAAGTTTTTCCAGAACCAACCTTTAGATAAAAACGCAAATAAACTAAAGAGAAAAAAAGTTTAGAATTTATGACGGTTAATGTTTTATATTCTACAGCCGGGACAAGTAAGCTAATAAATATACAATAATATAAAAGTGAAATATTTTGCACGTTTCAACTGCTTCTATAAGTAATTATATTAAAAAACAACAAAGATATTAATTTCATACTTTTTGGACAATGAGCAGTTTTAAAAACCTGCCACAACGCCGTTACCTGGCAACCCCCGCCCGTTACCCGGCAACCCCCGCCCTTTACCTGGCAACCCCTGCCCGTTACCCGGCAACCCCCGCCCGTTACCTGGCAACCCCCGCCCGTTACCTGGCAACCCCAGCGGAATTCCCGCCGTTTCAATGATGACGTTTAAAATAGAAACCAATCAACACGTCGATTACACAGGTTAATAACTCACTGAGCCATTAGGAATCAGACATTTCTATTAAACAACCTTCCTGCTCAAATTAAACAAGAAATATGCAAAATAAATAAATTACAAAAAAGATCTAAAGAAAATTTTCACTGTTTTCTGGCATCTTATTTCTATATAATGTTTGACCTTTTTTCTGGAGTGTACCCTAAAAATAACAAAAATAAAGTTATAAAAAAAAATATTTGGCTTTCCATAACATTTATTATGCTTTTAATTAAATGTTAGATTGCACTATATCACAAAACCAAAGTTTGAATTTCAAGAATATGATGTAGAAATCAAACACCACCGAAGGATTATGATAAGACATTTGAACTAGAAATTACACAAAAATGCTCAATATTTTGAATATTTTGTGTTTTTTGCAGTGTAGTTACCAGATTCTCTGAACTAAAGAAAATACTTGATTAGATTTTGTCTTTTTGCAGAGCAAAAACTGTACTACTTATTTTAAGTAGTACACTTAAAATAAGACTAAACAAAATTAAAATGTGCTTTTTACCAAGAATATAGGAGCTTGATTTAAGTCGATAATTATTGAATATTAATAAAATTATTTACAACACAGGAAAACGTGAAATAATCTTCCAGTGGAACTAAAATATCTTAATCTATATTCAAGAACCATTGACCTGAAAACAACTCCAATCTTGCTGAAGTTCCCAAAAACAATAAAGATTGTGTTTTTGCAGTGTTTTCATTCGATGAATCTCAAAAACACAAAATCTTATATTTTTTGTTTAGTTCAGCAGAAATATCGTAGCACTTAAAGACAAGACTAACTTCAAAATAACTTTTCAGCCAGATACAGAAACTTGTTTAAAGTTTTTGAATATTGATGAAAAGTACTAAAAAAAATGGCTACATATTATTTTATTGTAAATTTTCTACCAGTGAAGCTTCTTTGTAATTTACATATTGTTTTATTTCAGTTGCAGTAATATATGTGCAACAGAAGCTTTTCTGTTTTTACAGTGCATCTTTATAAATTCCACCAGTAAGTCGAAATGATTTATGTTCAGTGACAATCAGTGCAGAAGAAAACAGACATTTCTAAGCGTATTGTTCAACCGAGCCCAGTCCCTGCAGAAATCTGGGCTCATGGATCTGGTTTGGACCGGAACCGGTCAGAACCGGAGTCAGAACCGGGGTCAGAACCGGGGTCAGACCTTCTCCTTGGTCCGGCCTGCACCAGCATGCTGACCTCCTTCCAGAGACGAGGAAGAAGTTTTTCCAGCGGGTTTTCCTGCGGGGCGGGAAGTGCTGCTGTTCAGTGTTTACTCCGAGCGAAGGAGCCGTCGGCTCTCTGGCTGCAGCTAAAGAAGGAGAAGGCCGGGCCGACGAGCTCTGACTGCGGGTCAGCAGCCAAATGTTCCACCTTCTTGGATGTTGCAATGCATCAATCGCGGTGCGCACTCACTGTGCGGTAACACCTTTATGGACCATCTGCCCGATCTCTGCCCTCTGGTGCGCACACAGTGACACACACAGAGCTTCATCTCACGTTTTCACATCTCTGCCCAAAAGCAGCGATAATCCCCACTGAAAGAATTTATTCCATGAATTCAATTTCAAAACTATGACGACATATTAGAGCCATTCCAGAAAGAAAAAGGAGTGAATTTTTGCCTCAAAAAATTTTCAATAAATGAACATTTCTGAGTTTCACAAAAAAAGCATTTGCTAGGAAAACTGAAATCAATCGCAGAAATGTTTTAGAAAAACAGAAAATGTACTAAAAACAAAAAAAGGGAGAATTTTTCAAGAGACAACATGAACATTTCTGAGTTTGAAAAGTCGAAACTCCGTCTTCTGACTTTCTTCTGCGCAGACTGACTGGAAAACATCTAGATTAAGGCAAACTAAGTGAAAGTTTTCTAATGTGTCGTTATACTTAGATGCCCATTTATACAACCATGAAAAGCAGAAGTGGAGGCTCCTGCACAACCAACCAGAATGCAGCACGTGGTTTCTGGACAAACACTGTCTTTTCCAGCAGCGTACAGATAAAACCAGCTGACCAACATGCTGGAGCTCATGTTGGGTTGCTAGGTAACGGGCAGCACCTGCTCATTTCTGACGTTGGTTTTTTGAATTGTTCATTTTCCAGACAACAAAAAACTTTCAAATGTTGCCAAAACACATCTAATAATCTGCCAATATTGGAGCTAATTTTTAGCGGCAGCTTGCCTAGCATTCCTTCAAAAAACATTTCTGAGAAACTAAGCACTGATTGACTTTGCAGTTTTGTAAACAAAAGTTTCAAATCTGCTGGAAAACGCTCGACTCTTCCAGCAGCCATTGTACAGCAGTAAAACCAGCTGACCAAACATGCTGGAACTCAGCTGGGGTTGCTAGGTAACAGGCTCAGTTTCCAGACATTAAATAATATTAACTTATTGCCAAAAGTTGTTGGGCTTTATTATTATTATTATTATCAGTTGGAACCCAAATAGAAATAGAAAAACATGCAAAAAGTGAATTTTGCACAATAACTCCTTTAAATAAATGTTTCTCAAATAAAGTCTATTACATGTAATTGTGGATTCCTTCAGAGGTGCATTTATTAATTTAGCTTCTGCACCCAGTTGGGACCTTTAGGTACTTAGCATAAGGAGAAATTTACAGATTCATAATTATCCCCCGTGTCCTTATGCTGCATGTATTATCCAACTGAGCAAACAGTTGCAGGGCCTCGTTGTTCCGCTGGCGGACCGGGCCGCCATCGGATCTGCATATTGGCCCATGGTGGTGGAAGCTGTCTGCGGCGAGGCGGCGCCCGCTGCCTGGCTGCGTGTCCACGCGAGCGGAGCTGGTGAAGATGTTTTCCACGCGACAGGAGACGGAGTCCCGCCCGCGCCAGGCAGACAGAAGGAGCGCCGTTCTGGATTCCTTCGAGCAACTTCTAATAGATTTCCAGGCAAAACATATTTGCATATGTAAGACAGTGCTACGAGCTATCCGGGTGAGCTGTGTGCACTGAACAGATGGATAATTTTTTTAGAGCTTTCTTGCAGAAATTTTAGCCCATTAAAGTGAGATTGTGGGTATTATTCAATCTGCTTTTGTTCGTGAGAGCGACGGCGGATCTTCATTTGGACGAATCAAAGATGGAAAATTCACTTCTTTAATCAAAGTTTGGGAACCACCAGAGCTGGACAATAAATTAATAATATATATATCACCGTACACAACAATAAACAACATTTATATAGGGAGCGTACACACTGAACTAAAATACAGAACCACGCAGCATTCTGGGGGATGAGGGCAAAGGTTTCTTGCTAAAAATGTCTTGCACAAATTTTCCACATCCTCCCGTTTGATCTTGATGTTATTCCACTTTATTCCTTTTTCTAAATCATATAGTTTATCCAGCTGCTTTCTGTTTGTGGCCTCATATGAATCATAACTGTAATGTTATGTTGAATACAAAAACTGAAGACTTGGAGGAATCAACTATTTCATTCACCAAACAAGTGTCAAGTTCCCCCAAACTTCAGTTGCCTAGCAACAGCCTGCTGAGAAACTGGCGCAGCAGCAGTTTAAGGTTTCGCCACCGGGTCTCACAAAAGCATAAAGAAAAAAAACTAAGAGAAAACTGGATAAAACTCCATCAGTTTGGACTTATTTCAGGTATTTAAAAGTAAAAATCTCTTATTACTGATATCAATGATGTAAAACGCCTGAGTCGCGATACGTTTTTCATCCATAATCTGACAGTGAAACTAAAACTTTTTCATCAATATTAAGGAATTATTTACTTGACACAAGCGCCTATTTCTCACAGAAAAGTTGTAAGTTGTCTTTTTTTCAAAGAAATTTGTAGTAGAAACTAAACAAAAAAAAACTTGGTAATATTGTGTTTTTGCAGTGCACCGTTACAACATAGTGGCAGTTTAAGCAAATATGGAAAAAAAAGAAATGGAAGTTTTTTATGGAAGTTACAAACTGCAGCTCAATGGAGGCATGAGGACATCTCAACTTTATTTGGATTTTGCTCTGCTGCAGACTTTATTTTTCTCTTAGAGGTTGAACCTCGGCAGTGCGGTTGCTGTTTCTGCGCCTCTGGGCTGCATGAAAAATTCACCACGTCTCCCATTAGAGTCAGGCCGCATCAGGCAGCGGGCGTTACAGCGGCCGCTCACATCACACTTTTATCACTCGCCGTTTAGCAACGCAAACGTTCCTGGAACACAGAATCACAGCCGAGGCTGCTGCCGGGTGCAGAGAGGTCAGACGCACACGCCGGGATGAACCGGCGAAAATCTAAACGTGCTGCAGGTTTTTCACACCGTCGGTGCCAGACCTGACCTTTTCCAGGTGCGACTGCGACAGAGGCCGGCAGGCTAACGCTGCATCGTCCGAGCAGCATGGCCTTTGTCACAAAAAATTCACTCTAAAACAACGAAGGGCAGGAGATGGCAGAATAAGAGCAACAACGGCAAAGAAGACCTTTAAAAAAAGGTTTGGGATAGTTTGAGAGAGGAGGGATTATTTAAAGGCTCCAGCTTCTGAACTTCTGTTGCAGAAACTTTTTCATCAGAATATAGAAAACGGTTGGTTTGCATAATTTAAAGACTTTTAAAAATCATATTATCCCAAAAAATGTCTGTCTTCAAAGTTTTTCTGCTATACAGTAAAAAGAAGAAAGCTAAGGCAAATGTACAAATTACAAAATAGAATAATTTATTAGTTTTCATAACCAAATAAAGCCAGTCGTCCGTTTCATATCATTGTTTTTGTCACTGAAAAAGAGAAAAACCTTATTATATTAACATCAACGTTATGCGTTAGATGATGTTTTTAAAAATGTCCAGAATAATCCAACCTGACTGGTTTAGTTTTAATTTCAGATAATCAAATGTCATTCAGCTAAGCTAAGCTAACATTTTTGATGAGCTAATTTAAACACCGAATTCCACAGCATATCTACATGTTAAGGTTGTCCAAGTCAAGCTAGCATAGCTGACCTATTTCTCTCTCCCTCCAAATCTTTTTTCTTAATTAAAACTCTTCCCAAACCTCGTTAACTAGTTGTTGTAGTTTTGACAATTCGTAGCAAAGCATTGTGTCTTTTTCTTTTACACGACTTGTGCATTTAAGATTTAGAGCGTATAAAATACAATTAGAAACCGTTTTAGGGTGAAAACTGACCGGTAACTTTCAATATCCTTTGACTGGCCACCACAAACAGAACAGCATCCTGGGTGGGGAGCCATATTCAACAACGTTTTCCACATCCAGAGCAGTAATGTAACCCGACAACATTACATTCCTTCCCAGCCTTGGAAGCGAGGCTCAGCCCGGCGCGGCGCCTGGCTCTGCGGTTGGATGCATTGCTGCATCTTTTAGCAGTGAATTCCCGTCCGGCGCCTCTGGGCCGGCGAACATATGACCCACGCCGCAGCTAGTGCTGCTGGGAGACGGTCCAGAGCCTCCTGATTAAATATTACAGCCCCTAAATGGATGGAGATTAGCCTCTGTGGGAATGCTGGGGCTTAATTCACCCCCAGGGCAGATGTGTGTGTGGAGGCTCTGCAGCTCCACTCTGTGGAAATGGATTACATGTTGGGTTTTTAAGGGGATCAGGTCGATTTACGATGTGTTGTGGCTTGATGGGGGTTTATTCCCCAGCAGCAGCGTCTTTATCAGCAATAACCCTACAAAAAACTGCATCAAACAAAACCACTAGGAGGGATTCACTGTGATTTCTGACTACTTCTTGTCAGAATTTTTTTACATATATTCTAATAAATAATTAAAGGTTTAAAAGTGGCAACCAGAGGTCTCTGCTGTTTTCTTAACCCAGTTTTTACAGAGTTGCTTTCAACATTTTATTTGATAGTTTTTATCACAAAACAAGGATAAAATACAACATTAATAAAAACAAAACCTGTCAGAAAGATTCTTTTTCCACTGCAAAAACATAAAATCTTACCAAGTATTCTAGATTTGCACTAGTTTCTAGTGCAAATATCTTGGAACACATAAAATAAGGCAAAATTAACTTACACAAAACATTTCAGCAAGATACAGAAGCTTGTTTTAACTAAATATTTTCTTTATATTGAGGAAAAAGTGCTTCTACCAAAAAGATGCTGATTTTAAACACTGTATACAAATGATTAATGACAACTTTGTTTGTATATAAAAAAAAGTTACATCAGTGCATTCCTAATTTATTTGTTTTGTTTTTTTGGCACTTCAGGGTTTCCACAGTAGCTTTAAAACAGGCCTTTTAGTGACTGTTTTTCTCTACTTTTTATTTACTGATGAAAATAAGACGTTAGATGATGAAGAAAACGACAAAATAAAATTACAAGAATAAAGTCGTAAAATTAGGAGTAATAATGCAAGAATTACATTTATTTACTAAAATAAAAAAATGACTTAATTCTTGTCATGTTATTGGATTTTTTTCTTACATTTGAGCCAATACTGCACACAACATTGTGACCTGAATCGTCTTAGTCTGATTTAAATAGACATATGAAAAGTGTTTTCTCCACTTCTGCTGTGAATTATTGATCAGCTGGTTTTGTAGCTCACCGCTTTTAAATCCTTTTAAGGACTGAATATGTGTTCTGAGGTTTTCCCATGCAAACCCTGACCTTTATTATTTATAAACACATGTAACCTTCATCTGTTTAAGCATCACTGTTATTCATGACGACTGATGAGCGTCTCCTTTCTGCAGAAAAGCCTCAATTATTTGTTCATTTTCCTCTCCTAACAGAGGAACACATCCATCAAACACACACCACATATGTGTGCACGGTTCAACCGTGTAAACACAGCCCGCATGCGCACGGAAACACCGCGCGCCACACATGCGCGCTGACAAACAGAGCGCGCGCCACCGGGCAGGGACTCGCCTGAAAGATTGAAAGCAATTAAAACTATCATCTGCAGTGGCTCTGGGCAGGCCCGTGGCTGCGAGGGGGGAGCTGCCACTGTACATCAGCCTCTCAGTCTCAGCAACTCACAGCGACATGAGGAGGAGATGCAACCTTCTCCCAAACACACACACACACCGCGCATGCGCGCATGCTGACTTTCACCTGCTCCTGCTGCGCACATTCTGCACTAAACACATGAGATTTATGGATGTTATAACCACCTTCACATGAGTTCAGAACATAGCTATTCTGATTCGTCAAACTGAGTCCAACTTTGTAGCCGACAGCCATCTTGGCAGGCAGTTGCTATGCAGTTACTATGGCAACCACAACAAACTATAAATAATCTCTTGCCTCCTTCCTATTTAATTTATAAACAAGAAAAGTACACTACGAATGTTATTCTGTTATAATTTTTTAGTACTCTACCAACCTCTGTGTAATGTTAAAATATTCACCGCAGTACTTCCTGCCGAACTAGCACAGGTAGCTTAGCTTTTCATCAGCTAGCTGGACATGGAGCTACATGTTGTCACTCTGCCAGTCACCAGGACGGCGTTACTAACGCGAATAGTTCAGAAAAACCCTCTGAACGTTGGTTGTATGGATTTCATGCTGTTCAGACTCTTTCTGTTCATTAAATAGTGAACTATGTCCAAGTATGAGATCAGCTTGTTCGGCTCTAAGCGCATGCGCTTGGCTACAAAGATGGTGGATCACTTCCGCTTCAGACTTGTGGAAGCTATAAACAATACAAGTACATTACAACTTGGTATTCCCCATCTCTGTGTATTCCTAAGATAAATATTAGTGATGTTAACAGTAGTATCTACTGTCGAACTAGCAAATTTAGCTTAGTCAATGTAGCTTTTAGCTGTCACCAAGCTAAGACAGGCTAACACATACAAGCTACATGTGAGGCTAGTACACTGAAAAATCCGATGTTTTTGCTCTTATGCCACCTGTATTTTGTCTTAAACGGCAACCAACACAGATTGGATTTTAACCCAGGATACTTGGCTATGTGATCATAAATCGATACAAATATGGCCTTTCCGTTCAGCCTACCTGAGTCCATTGATACTCGACGAAAGTTGTCCAAACAAGCGGCAGCAGGAAGAGAAACAACCATGTTAGACGAAAATGAGGATTATGTTGTTAATCTGCTGCTCCAGTTGGACAACAACTTCAAAATCACAAGCTACGCGCCTCCATTTCCATCTGTTTTCATTCCGCAAACACTGAGCATGCGCACTACGTGTGACGTTTACTGCGCATGCGGGACGCTTTCAAGATTTTTGCAGTTCACACAGGAGATCAAATACAAGTTGCATATATTTGGAAATGTGAACAACCATGCAAAAAAGCGGATTAAGAAAAGAATCAGCTTCATAACTAAACTGAGCTGAACTGAGATTTGATGCTTCAGTGTATTATTATACTTAAAGTTTCTTTATTTTATTTTATTGTATCTGTCAATACAGGTGATTTATCAGCTTAACCTAAGAAAGTCATGGAGTTGATTTGTAATCGGAGTTTATTATCAGTCAGTATCAGATTCATCTAAGCATTTCTGAGTTGTTTTTTATTTTGGCAGAAATGCACTTTTTTGTGTGTTTTCTATCTACAATGGCCCTAATTTACTACCATACATAAGTGCCAAAATTACAGAACTCCTGTAAATATCTTTAAAATACATGCAAAAAATGTGTGATTTTAATTGCAAAACGTCTCAAAGCAATCATGAAATCCTGGAAAAACAAATTAGGACCAGAAACAAAGAAATATGGAAATGCAATAATATCTATTGTGTTTATTGGATGATTACAATTAACAAACAGCATTTTCTATTTCTAATTAGTTGTTCTTGATTTGTGATTTTATCTAGAAATCAAATTTGCATCTTTGAACATGAAGTTTGTGTTAAATCAAACGTCTACCAATTTGTCTGTCTCTCTATGCAGATCTCTATATTTTACTGATTGCAGCTTCACATAATCTCACTTTAAAAATTTTTACTTTTGAAGTTCAGAAAATTTCCAAAAGTCCAAAATGTTCAACTTTTGAAACTAAGAAATGTCCAGGTTTTTCTAGAAAAGTTCTTAGATTAATACAAAAATATTTGAGTTTTTGGGAGAAATTTACTCTCTTTGCTTTTTCTATTTTCACTCGCCCTAATATGCCGTTATATTTATTATAAGTGCCAAAATCACACAATTACTTGAAAATATCTAGAACCACAATATTACTGATTTTGATTTCCAACAATCACATAAACAATAATAAAATCCTGGAAGATCTTGATCCTTGAACATGAAGTTTGTGTTAAATCTGATTGTCTTTCTGTGCAGATCCCTGCAGATTACTGATAAACACTTCACATAGTCTCACTTAAAAATTCCCGACTGTCCGTTTAAAGCGAGTCCTCCTGATCTTTGCTGTTATGAACTGTAGATAAACTGCGTGTCTCACAGTGGCCTGAAGCATCTGCATCAAATCTGCCTCCAGAGGTAAATATAGAGGAAGCAGAGTCGGTTTAATTGTGTATTAAAACACAACAGAACAAACTAAAACTGCCTTTGGTGCCAAAGGTAAATGCTTGTTATTTCATGTGCGCAGCGACACAAACAGTCAGCAGAACCTCGCAGCCCAGCTGAGGAAACCGTTATTGTTCCATTAAATGGTTTTGTGTTTTGGGATGATTGGCTGCTGCTGATCTCATTAAGTGGAAGTGCTGTAACTCCGAGCTGTTTGGGCCAAACTTGGAGCGCTTTACCTGGGTTCAGATCCCTGGGAACGGTAACTGTCTGGTTCTGTCTGGACGGGCCCTTAACAAGTCTCCTCAGGACAACCACACCACCATTATCAACCAGCGCCGCTCCAGCTCTCTGTCTCTCTTTCTGCTTCTGCGTTTTCCCTTCGCCGATCAGCTAGCCTACTGTCACTCTCACTTAGTGTCGACATTAGCACCGGTGGTTTCCTCATCTTGGTTCTGCTCACTCCTCCCCAACGCGTCCCCTCGCTGCGTCTGAATACACATCTCCGATATTCAGCCTCTACTTAATTTGACAGGCCCCGGTTTTGTCAGTCTGACAGGCCCATAGCAAGACACTAATAGGCCACAGAGACCACCAGCAAAGGCACCAGCCAGGGCGGCCCCTCCGGTGCCAGGCCCCATCACCCTCTGCGTCTCTGGAGGCGATGCAGGCAGGGCACTTAGGAGTGGCTGTGGGGGTCAGGACTGTCACACCGGACCTCAACAGACTGGACCGGGCTCCTTACTGACACTCGTCACCGCTGCGCCGTGATCTCCAGTACCATCACCGCCCCTCACAAAGGGGAGCGAAAAGAGCAGCCAGTGGGGGCGTCCAGGGATCTAATGACTCGGGCTGCCAGTCACAGCCGCCGTCCGCGCAGAGAACCGGCTCTGGCTGGTGATGGAGCAGCTGGGAAGCGGAGTGTTTCCCTCCAGGCCACCAGTCTGTCGAATCGCGACCAGCGAGACTCTGATCACAGATAATTGGTGGTCAGCAGTAGAAGGTACATTTGACAAGGTGGGGAGTGAAGAAGGAACAAAGAGGCTCTCAGTGTCTTTTAATAAAGAAAACATGCAGCGGTCACCAATAAACCAATAAACCAGGTTTTCCCAAAGTTTTCTGGCCCCTTCAGCAGAATTTGGTTTAAATATGACCCTTTGCTTTTGAACCATAATAAATCAAACATTGACCAACATATTCAATGCATATTGATGACCTTGAAATGGTGAAATGTGATGTTTGTCCCTGACTTCTCAATTGTTGATGTGAAGAACTCTGAACTTCCTTGTTGCTGAAATTTTCTAAACAAATAAACTTGATTTTCAGATTGATTACCCTTTCTTGAACAGGATAGAAAACTCCACTTCCTGCTTTTGGAGCGGTCTCCAGTCCGATTACCGTTCACACTGAACCACATTTCCCCAAAAGAACCGGACTTTCTACGCAAACGGACCGGAGTTGGATCGAAGTGGACTGAACAGGACTGGTGTGAATAGTTAGTGTAAACGTAGCATCTGATAGTTTTTAATTTAAGATGCTGCTCTTTGCTGCAGATCTGTTTGGGTTTTAAATTATTTTTCCACCTTTTTGACTGGAGTTCTGGTTGCCAGATTTAGTTAAGTTTTGTTGAATCCTGACAAAAATATCTGCCTTAAATAAACAGCATTTATTTATTTTTGTCTTTTCAATCTTGAAATATGGCAACAACAAAACAAAACCAAATGCACAAATAATTTTCCCACCTATATTGTGGAAAGTATTATGTCTTTGACATATCATTAGATAAACATAGCTACTGGATAAAATGTTGCTTAGGGAGCATTTTGAATCTTTTTGAGGTTTGGACTGGCTCAGTGATTTGGCATCATGATCTGGCGCTGACAGACGGAAAACATCCGCGCCGGGATGAGAGCCAGTGGGGGACTCCGGGGGTCCTCCGTTTAGTGAATTATTAAGGTTTACTAATACTTCATAAGTCCCCTCTTTGTCCTGTCCATTACCAGCCTGTCACATCCTCTCGTCGCAGTGAAACTGACTCACTTGCTTCACGAAAATGACAGAAGTTAAACTGTCTTCCAGAGGAGGATGGAGGGGGCGGCGAGGCGGAGAGGGAGGGGTCAGCAGCGCCGTGCGCGGCGGCCTCAGGGCTCCTCCGCTTGCTCAGGATGCATGTCAGACGTTGTGCTTGTGTGTGATGCAGCTTTGACATCCCTGCTGCTGATAAACAGTATAAATACATCAGATAAAAAGTGATAATTAGAAGAAATGTGTTTCTATGACTCTGATCTGGGCTCCAGCATCAACACAGTGTATCTGTTCCACCAGCTCCGTCCCAGTTCGCCCCCTCTCCTCCCTCCATCTACCTCCCAAATCAGCAGCCCTTGCCTCAGTGCGTGCCTGGCGGACTCGCTCCGTGGTCTCGACAGCCGAGCTGGTCGTTGCCTGGAGCGCCGAGGAGCTGTCGCCTCTCATTACTGTCGCTGTTGTGACCCAGAGTCCTGCCTGCCTCCCTCCTTGATTACACAGTGAGGTGGAGTGTGTGTGTGTGTGTGTGTGTGTGTGTGTGTGTGTGTGTGTGTGTGTGTGTGTGTGTGTGTGTGTGTTTAGTGCCACTCAACCCGCTCCTCTTAAAGATCAGCGATTTGGTCAATTGGCTTGGCAAGTCTGAATTCAGGGAAGGTCAATGATGGCTCAATGGAGCAGACAGGCTGTCATGTCGCTAACCGTGTGTTCATGTGTTTCTACTGACAAAATCAATGACAGCAAAATCTATAAAGTAGTGATCACCGTGTCACAATGTCCACAGGAGACTGTGGAGCCGGATTTCCTTCCAGGCTCAGGCTGCAGATACGTGATGTTATGAGCTGCAAGGTTGGCTAAAGCTAGCCATGCTAACCCCTACGGCACTAATCATGAATATTAGTTACGCTAATGCTAAAGTACAACATGGTATTTATCTGAAGCTAATGCTAACTTGCTAAATTCATCAATGTTAATGCTCACCTTCTATTGCAACAACATATATTGGGTTAAATTTGTCACTGCCAGCGGTTTGCACAGCTAACTAAAAGGACAGTTGTGCTAACAGCTAAACAACTCATCATATATATTAGTTTTGCTAATGCTAATGCAAAATGTATCGATCAAAAGCTAATGCTAAAGTGCTAAATTAATCTATGCAAACACCTTGTGTTGCAGCATACCATATTGTCCTAACAGCATTAAATGTGTAACTGCCAATACTAGACACCGTTAACTACAAAGCTGGTTATGATGACCACTAAAGCACTGATCATAAATATTAGTTGTGAAAAAAATTATTACTACATCAATCAGAAGCTGTAGATAAGTTCATCTTAGTTGATACCCATAATGTGTTACAACAAAGTATATTCCACTCAATAGAGTCAAATTTACTGGCACCACTAACTAAAAACTTAGTTGTGCTAAGCCTAAGGCAGCAATCATGAACATTGGCTACGCTAATACAAAGCTCTACATCATCAATGTATCAGTCACAAGCTAATGCTAAAGCACTAAATTCATACATGTTGATACCCTCCTTGTGTTGCAACAAGTTTAGGCTTTTTTCCTCAACAGAGTTAAATTTGTTACTGCTAGTAGAGAAAACTACTAGCAGTAACATGCTAGTTATGCTAAAGCAAAAGCAGCAACTGAGCAGAAGGTTATTTTTTTCAAACTCAGTTTGTTTTGTTGAAAATATTGTCAAACTGACATGATTGTAGTTGCTCAGATTATTAACTTAAATCACCAAAATATAAAAAACAACCAGGTTTATTGAAGAAGTTATAATATACGCTGTATAAAGTTATGATTTGAGAAAACAAAAGCTATAAATTAAACCGAATGTGAATCAATGTGTCTCTATCCAGCTTTTTGAAACATCCAAACTCTCGGCTGCCCTCAGGTCTTCAGGAAGGCTCAGGGCAGCGAACGGAGAAAAACGCCTCAACACTTACATGAGATTTTGCAAAACAGTGATATTTTTATCACGATTGAACCTCTGGGCCTGATGGAAACAGTTCTGGGTAACAAAAGCTCAACTGCTGGTGTGTCTGAGAGAACTGCATATTTCAGCCTGAAGAAACTTCCTATTTAAACTCAGGAAGTTAATGAATGAGAGGAATGAGTGACATAAAGAACACAAGCTAGAGTTGTTGCACATTATTTAAAATATTTAGCCTAGCACAACTTTAGCTGTGCTCACAATCCTCTTTTGAATTTTGATGTATTTCTGCCTAGAAACTCGACCAAATACTTGGTAAGATTTTGTGTTTTTGCAGTGTAGGCTTTTAATCAAAAGTTCGATTGCAGTTTATTACAAAAACTCTGTCAAAAATTAATAATGTCAGCAATGTTATTAATAACCGGTTTAAAGACTCAAAAAATTTAATTTTACATGATTAAAGCCATTTTTAAGTTAACAATTCAGATTATTTCACCAGTAAAAAAACATTTTTCCCGACTTATAAGTGAAATAATCAGCCTGTGGGTTGCTAGGTAACGGCTGGGGTTGCTAGGTAACGGCTGGGGTTGCTAGGTAACGGGCTGGGGTTGCTAGGTAACGGGCTGGGGTTGCTAGGTAACGGGCTGGGGTTGCTAGGTAACGGGCTGGGGTTGCTAGGTAACGGGCTGGGGTTGCTAGGTAACGGGCTGGGGTTGCTAGGTAACGGCTGGGGTTGCTAGGTAACGGGCTGGGGTTGCTAGGTAACGGGCTGGGGTTGCTAGGTAACGGGCTGGGGTTGCTAGGTAACGGGCTGGGCTTGGCTGGGGTTGCTAGGTAACGGCGCTGGTGGAATTAGAAGTTTATAATCGATAATAAATAATAAACGTTTTAATTGTCTGATTAATCTCAGAAATGTTCATTAAAACCTGATTTAGCCTCAAAAAGTTAATTTTTCATTACAAAAAGTAGCTTTGAGTCAAAAACAATGAAAAACCCAAAGTACCAACGACAGGCGAGGAATCGGACCGAACCCTCGGAGCTTTTCGGTCCAGTCGAAAGGAATGAACCGAGGTTCTGATCTGGACCTGGCAGCTGATGCCTGACCTTTGTGATGCCGGGTCAGTGAGTACCGGGCCCTGAGGGAACCCAAAACGGAGCCGGCCAACGCCCGGCCTTCGGCACATCTGTCCACCGCCGGACTGTTTCTCCTGCCCAGAGGGGGAACCGACTGGCTCTGCAGAACCCGAACACCCGCCCCGCCCATCTGTCACACACGTTTCAACGAACCGGGTCGCAACCGCAGCGCTTCACTCGCCGTTTAAAAATGTTTCTGAAACTTCAATCTGCTTCAGCACTAAACTTTGGCTGCTTGTGGATTAAATCACCAATGTTTAATTTGAAATGTGAGAAAAACAAACAACACATTTCTAATCCGAAACAATCAGGAAACAATCACTGATAAAGAAATGGTGACTTTATGAGATTTGATCAGATTTTCAGGAAAAAATCTCCAGTTTTCATCTACACTGCAAAAACAGCTGAATTAAGACAAAACTAATTTACAAAGAACATGTCAGCTCCAGATGCAGCAGCTTGTTAGTAATTCATTAATATTGACGGTTCTGGCTCCACTGGCAGATTATTTCACTTATTGTCATTAAAAGTAATAATTTTATCAACGGTAAAGAGTTACGGCCTGAAGCTGAAGCGTCTTGTGATTTGGTTCTGCTGGGTTTCTGTGTTTCTGCTGCAGGCGTGCGTCCAGGTCTCGCCCTGCAGCTCCATCTGGTTGTTAAAGCAACACACCTGGATCAGCAGGTGGAAAATCAAACAAACTCAACGCAGATTCTCCAACTTCAGTCTGTTGGGATTACAAATGAAAACAGTAAAAACGTTTCAGGAACACTTGCAGGAATAAACTCAGATCGTCTCTTTTCCTTTTCACCTGATTTCTTCTTCTTCTGTTATTACCGGTGAGCAGCCTGACCTCCTGACCTCCTGACCCGTCCGCAGCGTCAGCCCCGATGGAGGCGACCTGCAGGTGGAAGCAGAAGACGTTTCCGTCCTGTGACGTGTTGACATTCAGGTCATATTTCTGTTTCTTTTCTCTCTTGAATGCATGGAAACCAGGAAAGATCAGATTCTGCTGACGTTCATCCAAAGCGCAGTTTGAGTCTGCAGGAAGTGGAGTGAGTGTTCGGGAAGGAAAGCCAGTGAAACAAGACTTCCCTGTGGCCATGGCTTCCTGACTTGTTTATTTTCTGGACGGGGGGTTTGGGGGGAACATATGGTTCGCTAAAACACGGACTTGTAGTCGGGAGGCCAAGGCGCCTGAGGGAGGAGCTGACGGCCTTCGGTTCCTGTCTCCCTCCATTCCTGCCGCTTGGCCGGCCGCGGCCGAGCAGAGGACAGCCTGCACGCTTCCTCCCTCCTTTCTCCTTCATTCTTACTTCTTTCCTTCCTTATTTCTTATTCTTGCCTTCTCTTTCCTTCTTTCTTTCTATCTTTTTCTTGTTGCCTTTTTGTTTCTTTCATCTTTCTCTTTCTTCCTATCTGTTTTCTTTTCTCTTTCCATGCTCCCCGAATCAAGAAACAAAGGACGAGGAATGAGATCGATATCAGAAACGATCTCAAGACAAACTTGAACATTTGCCAGAAAAATTTTCAGATTAATCCCCAGAAGTTTTCTAGACTTTTGAAAAGTTTCAAAAGTTCAAAGTTCTTCAGAAAAATTTAAGAGGAATCTCAGAATGTGATTTTTTTCCAGCACATTTTTAATTTTTCAGATTAAGAAATGTTTCTTTAACAAAATGTCTTTTAGTGATTTACTCTCGTATTGTTTTATCCACAATTGTCCAAACATCCTTTTGTTCTTTCCAAACCTGATTAAAATTCAAGGAGGGTTTTCAAGGATTTCCAGGAGCCTTAAGGAATCCGCAGAGATTGTTTCCAGTTTTCCAGGATTCGACCTGAGGAGGATGTCACCGACCCACCAGCTAACGCAGCTATCTCACACAGATCACTGCACTGACACACACACACACACACACACACACACACACACACACACACACACACACACACACACACACACACACACACACACACACACACCTCCCGGAGCGCTGCGTGTTTACGCCACCCACTCAGGGCGCTAATAGACACACACTTGCTCTTGCACACCACGCATTGATAAACAAGCATATGCACACGTTCACATCCGCTCCCCGCGGCTCGCACGCGCTCCAACACTTTGCGGGTTTACGCATGGCGCTGATGCGCCACCCCGAAGGTCAGCGGCGTGACGGACAGCCGCCCTGATGCGCTCTGACAGAATCGCCCGCTTGCTTTCATTTCCACTTGCTTTTCCCCCATCAGGTGACACCCACAGGTGCCTGTGCGGCGGAGAGCGGCGTCCCGCGGGCGGGGGCGCCAACCGGAGGATGGAGACGATGGAGACAAAGACGGTCGGACGGCCGCCGCGCCAGCTGCTTCCCGCCGCCGTCACAGCTAAAAATGATAAATATCAGCCGCACTGTTTCCTAACGGACACAGCAAAAACATGAAATCATAAGTAAAAATACATAAACAAAAATACATAAACAAACAAACAACATTTTATTTGATGAAATATTTTTGTCTCAGTTCACTTGAAATACAACAAAAATAACTTTTCACCTTAAGTCAATAATTTTTTCTAATTCTGCATTCAGTACAGTGAATTTGATCACGATATGTCAGATATTTAATATGGAATTACACTGATGAATTACTTGACAAAACTCAGTGTGAAGACAAAACTTGACACTGAGTTTTGTCTTATTTCAAATGATTGCACTAAAAATGAAATATTTGGTCAAATGTGTTTTGCAGTGTTTGTTTATTTGGAGTGTTTGTGTTTTTGCAGTGTTTGTGTTTTTGCAGTGTTTGTGTTTTTGCAGTGTTTGTGTTTTTTTGCAGTGTTTGTGTTTTTGCAGTGTTTGTTTTTTTGCAGTGTTTGTGTTTTTGCAGTGTTTGTGTTTTTCCAGTGTTTGTGTTTTTTTGCAGTGGACCGACAGTAACGAGCCGTTTCTCACATGCAGACGCTGAAGTTGCAGAGAAGGGCACACATATCTTCAGAGAAAAACCCCAACGCTCAGGACTGAACTCTGACTTTTAACCATCAACGCACTGATTCACCCTGACGACTGTTTTCAACTTGGAGACCGGCCAGCGCTCGTCCGACACGCATCACAATAATTGTGTGCGTTTCATTAAATGTGAAGCTGAAATGTCTCATGGTGTGCTTCCAGCATTCTGCAGCGAGGCAGTTCACCTCTGAAAGGACACATGTCGGTCATCCTTTCAATACTTTGGTTAGAGGTTAAGTTTGTCATGTCAATCATTAGCACAGCTAACTGAAAAGTCATTTGCGCTGAAGCTAACGTGCTAACCATGAACATTTATTCTGCTAATGCTAAATCGCTATACCAACATGGTTTCCAGCAGAAATCACACGATCTGCAACGGGAAGTTACCACTGGCAGAAACCACAAAGAAGATGACAACAGGAAGTAGTGAATGGTTTTTAACTTATTGCATAAACAAACTTATTCAGGTGTGATTTTAATTTCGCTTCTTACTTCATGGAAACAATAAAACTGCAAAATGAAGTTTTTTCAACATTAGCAGAATATTAACAATTTGTGATGGAAACACAACTAATAAACGCAGAAACAGGCAATTTTAAAATGATTATTACAACTTGAGTTGGACTTTAAATAGGCCACAAATTTAGCAGCAACTAATGTTTTATTTTTCCTGTGAAAAGATGATTTATCTGTATTTTCAGCAGTTTTCCTTATTGGGATGATATCAGTCCAGTGTTCGCTCATTAGCTCAGAAAGTTTGAATTATCATTATTTTACTCCAACAATGATTCAAGTCCCATTATGTGACCAAAGGCTGGAGGTTTATCTGTGACTGCAGTGTGTTTTCTGTTAGAGGTTTTCTTCTTTGAAAGGAGGGGAACTGAGGAGGAGGCGGTGAATAATTGATGGTGGCTGAGAGCGATATGAGTTTAGTTAATGTGCCCAGCAGCGCAGGCTAACAGAGGAGCTGCTTCATCCTCAGGCTTTAAGGCTCAGGCGCTGCAAACAGCCTGACTTTCACTCATTCATCTCCATCTTTACACCCACAAACCGACTTTTCCAACACGGTGCAAGTCCGATTTGTGGAGCAGCGAGTTGCGAGCGTTCCTCCTCATTTGCATGGTTTTGTCTGCGTGTGCGTCTGGAGGCATCAGCACAGCTGGACGTGGCTGGTGGCGGCGGCGGCTGGCGGCGGCGGCGGCCTCGGGTTCCTGTCTCTGAGTGGTAATAGAGTGCTGCTGTCAGATCCCCAGATGCGGCTCCATAAGGAGCTGCACTCGCCGCGAGAGCTTCGCCTCAGCTTCATCATCATCATCATCATCATCATCATCATCATCATCATCATCACTCTGATTCAGCCTCTGAAGGTAAACATGGCGGCGCACAAACTTTACCCCAAACAAATGATTTCTGAACTGGTGCCAACACTAATAATTACTTTAATAAATTAATCAAAAGTTTGTTGTGATTTCTGTCTTTTCTTTTAAAAATTGAACTTTTTGTGCATAATTCACATTTCACACATTTTTATGCTTCTATTTGTGTCTCGACTGTTTCTAATAAACACAAAAACACAATTTATCAACATGACACAAAATCTGAAAAGTGATTTACAAAAGAAAAAATGCTTTGCTACTAACTGACAATAAAGATGTCGGGAAAAAGTTTGAATTAAGAAACGATAGCAAAGGAAGAGGCTCAGCTGGACGCTCAGGCTGCGTTCACACTGCAGCCTGAAGTGACCCAAATCCGACTGTTGGTTCCGGATCTTTTCATGACAGTCTGAACATCACAGGTCGGGTTCAGGCTCTTCATATCCGATATGAATCCGATTCCAATATCGACCCGAACGTCGCTGATACCAGAGAAATCCCACATGAAACGCAAACAGGACGTAAAACAACCAGGGCGACACTAAGCTTTGCTCCACCGTCAGCCTCCATGTTTACGACAAACACTGAACGCTGACGCTATGGCGCCCCCTGCTGCGCATGCGGGACACGTCCAGGTCTTTTCCGTCCAGACCGCAGAACACAAGCAGCTCGCAGCTCGCAGGTCTGATCCTCGTTTGGGAAACGATCGCCTGTTTTTTGGTGTTCATGATACATGTTGTTGTCAGTTGCTATGACAACGAGTCTGCGTGTAGCGTCGTTGCTATGGTGGTTCTGAGTTTTTCTCCAAACGATTTTTCTGCGTTATTTTCCTTTTTGCTGTGGCGCAAAAAATTCTGAATGTGAACGACGCAAAACGCAGAAGATCCATCCGGGCCACGAGTCCTGGTGTCACATGCTGCGCCGTTACCTAGCAACCCAAGCGGAACTCCAGCACATTTGTTCAGCTGGTTTCATCGCTCTGTGCGCCGTATAAAGTATTGCTGATCTTATTGGTTGTGCAGGAGGCAGAAAAAAAAAGATTTTTCAAACAGAAGTCTCTCCTCGCTTTGGTTTGATTTAAAGAGAAAAAGAAGAAGAAGAAGAAGAAGAAGAAGAAGAAGAAGAAGAAGAAGAAGAAGAAGAAGAAGAAGAAGAAGAAGAAGAAGAAGAAGAAGAAGAAGAAGAAGAAGAAGAAGAAGAAGAAGAAGAAGAAGAAGAAGAAGAAGAAGAAATCTCAGGAAAAGACAAACTGACTTCAGACACTGTGACGTTCAGGAAGCCGTGGATCTTCCCCCGCTGTCATATTTCTTGCAGAAGGTTTGGCTCCCTGTTAGTGGCAGCCAGTGGCGGAGCCAGAGGGGTGGCCGGGGTGGCACTTGCCACCCCCAACAGAGCCCTGGCCACCCCTAGTGCCACCCCACTGGAAATGGTCATTAAAATATATAATCGGCGACTGTCCCTGAAGGCAGCCCGATGTCCGACGCTGTTCATTGGTTAACTGACATGTGGTTCCTGCTTGATCCAAAACATCAACGGCTTTAGAGTTACACCGTCGAGGAGTTCTGCAGGTATTTCCAACATTTTACCGCCCAGCAGTAACCGCTGTTACCTTCCTAATGAGAGGCGGCACTTGTCCTACATTCTAAAAAGAACAAATTTGTGCACCGCTGCGTAGTGCCTCGTTTATTATTAGCCATGCTAGTGCTGATAGGTCGTTTTTAGACAGATTCTTTTAACATATGTTTTAGTGACATGCTGCCTGTAATGTTCTATACTTCCAGCTCTTGCTTGAAATGTGTGGTAAGAATATGAGAAAAACCATTAAGTTTTATAATGACTGAAAAAAGTAGTATATCTTATTCACTAGTTATAAATTTTTGAAACATCCTTTCGTTCCATGGAACGGTCCATTTGTATATGGACCCTCTGATAAAGCCTTGCTCACCCTTTGGCCTTTTGGCTCCGCCACTGGTGGCACCGACCCGACCCGACCCGACCCGACCCGAACCGAACCGACTGTCTGAAACAAGAGACAGGATGAAATAATCTGTCACATTACATGTTTTCAGATGGACATTAATTGATAATCCAGGAGTTTCACCTCAAATGACTCATTTTATGGCAGCAGAGAACAAAACTGATTTATACGTTAATTTATATGTTTATTTACAAAAATACAGCTGATAACTTTTCAATAAAATAAGCACTTAAATCAATTTTTTCTCATGTTTTAGAAAATACAGCATTTACATATTTATTTTATTTATATTTCTACAAATGAAAATAATGTACAAATAATTTTTCTTACAATTTAATAGAAATGTATTTTACAAGATAACAGCAGAATAAATAAGTGAAAACAACAAAAACTAACACATGGAAAGTATTGTTTATTGATAAATAAATACATTTAAAGTTAATTTTTATTACTTTTTGTAAATAACCTAAAGGGGATCTTAATCTATCTTTTGTCATATAAAAATGTAAGTTTTCATTTTATTTTTATTTCTACAAATGAAACCAAATAGATACATTTTTTTAATTTGTATTAATCCCTTTTTATTAAGGGAAATTATTATTAATGATGATCTTTAAAGTTTTTTATCTAAATATAAAAAATATCTTAAAAATTGGATGGTATGCAAAAAATGTTTAGATATTCTATCATTATTTTTCATTAATGAATTAATTTGATGCATTATTGAATAGAACAGAACAGAAATGCCCTTTATTGATTGATTGATTGATTGATTGATTAGATAAAAAAAAACAGACAATTTTTCCACATTGGGTGAAACTCAGCAGCATTAAAATATTTAGGTTCACAAAAAAATATATAAAAAATGATTAAAATACATGTAAAAAATAAATACTGTAGAGTAATGAGATATTTTTATTTTACAGAATGTGTGAAATAAAAATGTTACACAAAGAAAAATGAAGCGTTTCAGTTCATCTGCAGTAGTTTATCGATTTCAGGTCAAAGTTCAACATTAAGACTTTTAAACTCTTTTGCTTTCTCATGTGAATCCCAGATGAAAACTGATCCAATCTGCGTTTTAACGACCCTCAGCCAATAATCTGTAGGTTCTGGGTCCGGGCTGCCAGGCGTCAGCGGCCGCTGCACTGGGGGCGCCGCTGCATTGGGGGCGCCGCTGCATTGGGGGCGCCGCTGCATTGGGGGCGTCGCTGCATTGGGGGAGTCGCTGCATTGGGGGCGTCGCTGCATTGGGGGCGCCGCTGCATTGGGGGCGTCGCTGCATTTGGGGCGCCGCGCGGCTGCATTGTAGCGCCTGAGGGCAGAGCTCCCAGTCAGTATATATCCCAGCGCTGGCTGCTGCGCTCCCATTTGAGCGGGACGCGCCGCCCTGCTGCTGCTGCTGCTGCTGCTGCTGCAGAGACGTGACAGAACCTCATCAGGACGAGTCCAGGTACGAACCGATCCATCTCCATGCCAACCTCACGCAGCTTTCAGCCACTTTTAGCAGAAAACAGGGAAGTGAATGAAGGCCTGGCAGGATGTTTTTAATCATAACTTCACTTTTAGCTTCTTTTTGGTTGGATTTTGATAAAGTTTTGCTGATTTACTAATTGGAATTTACTTCACATCATTAATAGGTGAGATAAAAACTTTAGACATAGAAATGGAAATCTGGTAAACCATCACTGCCAAAACTATTTGTCAAAAGTATTTTTGTCTTGTTTTGAGTGCAAATGTCTTTAAATAAAACTGAAGTAATTTACAGTAACAGATTAGGAGCTTCTTTAAAAGAAAATTATTTTCAATAATTAAAACATTATAGTTCCACTGCTAAATATTCCATATTAAAAAAAAATCATTTTTAGACATTTATTTAAGTAGATTTAGCTACACTAAAAATAAATCTTTTTCTGTCTAGTTTTTAGTGCCAATATCTTAAAACAAAACTAAATTAAAAGTAACTTTTCAGCAAGATATAAGAGCTTGTTTTAACTAAATAATTCCTTAATAATGATTTTAAAAAATTTAAATTTATTTTACATACAAAAAGAAAAAATATGAGTTAAATTATTTGCCAATGTAATTAACACTTTTTTAAAAACCTAAAACAAGCTGCTTGAAATTTTGTTTTGTTTTAGTTCAAGATATTTTCACTAAAAACTACATAAAAATACTTGGAAAGATTTTGTGTTTTTGCAGTGAGCACACAGGATAAAATAATTAAAAGTTAAAATAAAAGCACATGTATGTATATATCACAAACATAATCTGCTTTAATGTGAAGCATTAAATTCCTGGCTGCTGTAGAATATTTTGGGTGAATATTGTTGCTCATTTTAATCTTCTTTCCTTCCTTTAAAAGCTTCTGCAGAGGAAATCAGCTGAAGCTTTTCTCAGGTAATCCGTTTCATCCCGGTTTCATTTCACCTCATGCAGAAACGCGCTGCGGTTTTCGCTCGCATGTTTCCGTCAAAGCTTTTAGTGAACTCGACCTTCTGAATTGCAGCGATAGATGTACAAGCGGTCGGGTTCGTTTGATCCTAAAAGCTTAAAACAAGACCGCAGGGTTTGGATACGAGGCGCCGGGGATGAAAAAATGATTTTTATTGATCGGCTCGTAGCTGCAGCTGTTAGCCTCCATTATGAGCAGGTCAGAGCCCCGAGGCGCACAAGTCAGCCAATCAGACGGCCCGATTCTGGCGGTCCGGCTGGGGGAACCGGGCCGCCATCACCCCGCCGACCCGCAGCATCACTCCCCCTCTACCACCTGGGATTCATCCCCAAAGTTTAACACAAATGAAGTTTCTTTTATTTAGTTGAAAATGGAGGCCAAACTTTAAAGCAAACTGACTTTCATCTCCAAATGGCCTGAAGAAAAAGCCTGTAAAGTAAAACTCGACTCCACTGCAGGCGGCAGCCGACGGCTTCACTCCCAGAAAAATCTCACAGTAACGCAAACATTAAACACATTTTGAAAACTTAAAGACGCAGAAATCAAGTCTCAGTTTGCTGTGAGATCTGAGCTGCTGATTCTTTATTTTAGTGGTTTGATGAAGAGATTCTAGGAATATATCGAATGTTTACGTGATTTTTTGATTAGTCAACCTGATGATTTGAGTTTTGATGCATTTAGTTCATATTTTTCTAATTATCAGAACCGATTGTGGAAAAATCGTCCGGTTCCGATCTCCTGCAGGCTGATAATCTGATAATCTCTAATTAAGCTGCAGAGATTTCAGAAAAAGAGGCATAAATTAGTAATTAACTTAAACACAAGGCATATTTGCATATTCATCCCTCCAGGATATTCAGGTTTAATCTTTTAATTTGACCAACATGTTTCATCTGATTAGCGGCTCAGTCAAAGTCTGAACTTTAATCTGATGGAGAGGAAAAGATTAGATCCTAAAATACCTGAAACTCAGAAACATGGAGGATTTAATCAACACAATGCTAATAAATGCAGTTGCTTAATAAAATGAAAACAATCTGATAAGTTATTGTTTATATAAGTAAATCCTCGTTTTGTTTTATCACATTTTGTCAGATGCTGATCTAATTTTCTCTCTGAAAGTTGATTAAATATAAACTTATATTTAAATTCGTTAGTTGTATGAATAGTTTAGGACTGTATAAAAGTAATATTCATTTCAATTTTCAAAATTACAACAATATAAAACCCGGACAGATCTACTGGAGTTCTGAACATAATATTTGTCACAAGCTGAATATTGATGGACATATTGAATATTTCTTGCTGAACTTGAATATTAAAAATCTTCTGGTCATCAGGTTTTGCGGCTCTGAATGCAGAAGCTAAATGGAGGCGTTGAACTTCTTCTCCACATCCTGACCCAGATCTCAGTCCTGGCACTAATGACGCCCTTCAGGCATGATGCCAGGCTCTCATTAGCAATCCGGCCTCAAACCCCCAACTTCCCTCCCGTCCCCATCAGCGCTGCTCCATCCTCAGCATGGAGCCGCCTGTAGCGGCCCTCCGAGGGCCCGAAGCCCAGCCTCGCTGCACAGGTGCAGGGTTAGCGCTGTTAGCCCCCCCGCAGCCCGGGGCCCTGCTGCCGCCTGGTGCTGCACTGCAGCTAATGAACAGTGGCAGGTACAGAGAGTGAGGGGCAGCGGGGACCCCTAGTGGCAGATAACAGACATGTTAGGTTATCATAAACCAGGAAGCAGCATAACTATAACTTTATTCAGTGGTGCATCGCTAGTTAAACAGTTAGCTGTGCTAGCTAATGCTAAAGCGCATCGACGCTAAATTACATCAATGTAATATTAAGCAGAAGCTAATGCTCAATTGCTAAAGCTCTACATGTAAGTAGAATTAAGCAGAAGCTAAAACGAAAGCTAAAGCGATACGTCAACATAGCATGCTAAACTGCTATATCAATGTAGCATTAAGAAACTAATGCTAAAGCATTTTATCAACTTAGTCTTAAACAAACGCTTAATATCCATTAATGGAGTGGAAACTGTCTTATTGCTACAGCAGAAGCTAACGTCTAGTAGCTTCTTAATCTCTGCGGTTTAGGGTCAGTATTGGACACCAATAGTATTGGACATCAATGCTACTTAGCATCAATGCTACTAAGTATTTCAGCTTCCTGTTACCCGCTTAAATCTGCTGTCCAAAAATTATACACATAATTTGGAGTTCTGCAGAAAAATCCTGATACTGGAAAACCGGAACTGGGTCTGGGGAACCGGAACTGGATGGGGAACCGGAACTGGATCTGGGGAACCGGAACTGGATCTGGGGGACCAGAACTGGATCTGGGGAACCGGAACTGGATCTGGGGAACCGGAACTGGATCTGGGGAACCAGAACTGGATCTGGGGGACCAGAACTGGATCTGGGGAACCGGAACTGGATCTGGGGACCAGAACTGGATCTGGGACCAGAACTGGATCTGGGGAACCGGAACTGGATCTGGGGGACCAGAACTGGATCTGGGGAACCAGAACTGGATCTGTGTGGTGTCCACTGTACAAACAATGGCATCACCACTGAATTCATGCAGTACTTAAAGAATTGTTAACAGTTAATAACCAAAACTGCAACACAAGTATTAAATTATGACGTTAGAATTGATCTGGAAAAGGTTTAGCTTCCATTTAGGGGAAGCTAAATGCGCTAAACATATCCCAATTTCAGCTAAGCTAACAATTAGCAGATTAGCTGGTAGCTCCCACCATTACCTTAATTTCACTTCAAATCTTGTCTCGCTAAGTTTCTCTTTGTTTGCTTCACAGGAGTGACAGAAAGTTTAACAAGATGTTCTTCATTTCACAAGACTGAAGAAAAATCTGCATCAAATGAAACAAAGTTCCTAGAATAACTTTTATTGCACCTGCGATTGAAATCACCGTTAATCATGTCAAAGGATGAAGCTTGCAAAGTTTCGTCTGCCGGCAAACACAAGGAGCGAAAACCGAAGAAGCCGCACTACATCCCGCGACCTTGGGGCAAACCCTACAACTATAAATGCTTTCAGTGTCCCTTCACCTGCATGGAGAAATCCCACCTGTACAACCACATGAAGTACAGCCTCTGCAAGAACTCACTGTCTCTGCTCATAGAGTCAGACTGGCCCTACAAGAAGGGCAACATCCTGCACCCGGACCAGCTGCGGCCCTTCCAGCAGGCGCACGGCCTGCACGCTGCGGGGAAGGATGAACTGGAGCAGGTAATCTGCAGCCAGGAGAAGCAGGGCCAGCGGAGGTCTGAGGAGGAGGACGGCGAGGGCAGAGAGACTCAGGGAGCGGAGGACGAGGAGGAGGGAGGGCGAGAGGAGCGCCCAGACATCAGCGGATCGGCCAAAGCTGCTTCCAGAGAGGAGAATCCAACCCAGAGGAGCAAACAGCCGGAGTCAGAGCTGCTGATGGCTGACATGCTTTCTCTGGAAGATCAGCTGCTGCGAGCTCGTTCTGCAGAGGTGGAGGCCCAGCTCAGGCACTACAAGCTCCCCAAGACATGCCTGGCAGGTCCGGGGCTTCTGTCGGAGCAGTGGCGGCTGTTTGCGTCCAGCCACTCCAAAGCTAAAGCAGAAGGCGCGCAGCAGCGAGTCAGCGGTTCAATTCCCTGCTACCCTCCTCCGAGCAACCCGGTGGACTACCAGGACCCCGGCGGACTCAACCTGTCGGTGCTGGGCGTCGGCTATCCCATCAGCCCCGGCTGGCTCTCCTACATGAACTCAGCCGTTCCGACGGGGGCGTCCAGCGTCGCCGCTCAGGCCCAGTTCACACAGCTTCCCTTCCTGGCATCGGCTGCTCAGCTGGTGCACCCGGCGTCCGGCACGCAAACAGACCGAGCGCTCATCCCCCCTCGCCTCTACTACCCCTTCCTGTGTGAGCACACCTTCGGACCAGCGGCCGCTCAGAGCGACACTGGCAAATCCCTGAAGACGCCATCAAGCAGCGGAGATTCAAGCGCTCTGACTGGCTTCCAGCCTAAAGTGGGTTTGTGGAAAGTTCCTGCTTTGAGGCCGGGGAACACGGCGTCCCCTGCTGGCTGGGTGTCGCCTCAGAGACACTCGCCTGACCAAGACCACAGAGGCGGGGAGAAGATCCAAGCCACAGCCAAGGAAGGCAAAACGACCTGTGGACTGAAGAGGCCTGGAGGTCCGATCAGAGGTCCTGAGTCCCCGGGGGACAGGAAGCAAAGCATGGGCTTCACTTTGGACCTTCTGAGGAACATCCAGACTGGATCCGCTGACAAACATCTCCTACAAATAAGGTAAATATTCTCAGAAATGTTTCCTAGTTTTACATAAATGCTGAAGCTTAGAGTCTCAGGGTGCTTTCACTGCTTTAATCCTAATCCAGTCTGGTTTAATCCTAATCCAATTTGCTTTAATCTTAATCCAGTCTGTTTTAATCCTAATCCAGTTTGCTTTAATCCTAATCCAGTCTGTTTTAATCCTAATCCAATTAGCTTTAATCCTAATCCAGTCTGTTTTAATCCTAATCCAATTTGCTTTAATCTTAATCCAATCTGCTTTAATCCTAATCCAGTCTGGTTTAATCCTAATCCAATTAGCTTTAATCCTAATCCAGTCTGTTTTAATCCTAATCCAATTAGCTTTAATCCTAATCCAGTCTGTTTTAATCCTAATCCAGTTTGATTTAATCCTAATCCAGTCTGGTTTAATCCTAATCCAATTTGTTTTAATCCTAGTCCAATCTGCTTTAATCCTAGTCCAATCTGCTTAAATCCTAATCCAGTCTGTTTGACTAAAAACTTGGTTCATTTGTGAATCTGACCTAAAGGTGAACTCTGACCCGCCTCGGTTCGAATATATGTGAATATTCAAAGAGACCGCTCCAAAAGCAGGAATTGGACTGTAGCGCAGGGCATTCTGGGTAAATACAACCAAAACAGGAGTGTTAGCCTAGCCGCGCTAGCAGGGAAAATGGCTTGTGACCTTTAACCAACCGACCTTTAAAAACAAGCGAGGAATCCAACAATCTGCTGCCTCTCCATTTCTGTTTACATTTCATGAAGAAGGAAGTTGCGCTGTCTTCTTTAGTGGGTTTCCTGTTGTTTCCTTCAGCCATTCTTGGTGCAGCGCCCCCACAGGTGAGGAGGGTAACAGTTTCTTCAAAGTGTTTTGATTGGTTCACAAAGTGCAGTGAGAAAGAAAACAGCAGCAGCTGAAAACGCAACAAATCTTGCAACTATGCTCAACAGTTTACTAGACTACCAGGTGTGAAAACACCCTCAACCTCTTGAGTTTTCTAATCTTGATCTCTTATTTCAGTTTACAGGATTCCCAGGATTCCCAGCTCCAGAACCGGCCCAGTGACCACTGGTACAACAAAACCCTCATCAGCCCCAGCAGGGAGACGGTTTCTCTGTCCGCTGGGGCCAACAGCCAAGGACGGAGCATGGCGGACGGAGCTTCAGAGTCGGTGGCCGTTCTCCTCACCGATCTCTCCAAGGCTCTGCAGCAGTACCAGGAGGCCGAGCGGAAGATCTCCCACCTGGAGAAGGAGGACCTTCCCGCCCAGCGACAACTGTGGGAGCACCTGAACAAAATCCGCAGCGAGCTCTCCCACATCCACCAGGCGCTGGAGCGCACGGCCGGCCAGAGCGACGGACCTCTGGACCTGTCCGTGAAGAAGGAGTCAACAGACGCACCAGGCGAGCAAACTGTTGGACAAGATGGCGGCCTTAAGGCCAGCGCCATGGAGACGGAGGAGGAGGATGAGGAGGAGAAGAAGGACGAGGGAGAAGAGGAGGACGAGAGCGAGAGGAAGCTGATTAGGGCGTCTCTGGAGAAGCGTAAGCAGTCGCTGGACATGCTGATCAAGATGAACCAGGTGTCGGCCGTCAACACTGAGGTTCTGCCGCCGGGCGGTCTCGGTCTGAGGTCGGCTGAGGCGCTGTGGCCCAGCAGAACCACCAAGTGTGAAGCAGATTCCAGCGTCTTGCTCTGCCCCGACGGCCGATCCGTCGTGTTTACCGACATCCCGGCGTCCGTCAAACCGCCGAAGAGACCGTCGTCCCTCCAGCGGCTGGAGGCCCAGTGTCCGCCGAGCCCTTTAGCGCCCCCCGATGGCTGAGCTCCTCACAGACCAACAGAATGAAGACGTTTGGTTTCTCTAATTGAGGATCATGCAGACAGACAATGTTGTGACCAAGTGTGTAAAATAATGTAAATGAAATAAATGTAATTAGTGGAAAATGCTTTAAAGGGGAAATGCTGTTCCATGATGTTGTGTTTGGCTGCTTCATTACATTTGATGAATATAATGTTTTATGCACTGTATAAACCATGAGAGTCATTGTTTTCAAACTCGAGACAAAAAAATTTAAACATTAAAAAGATAGATCTTTTCTCATAAATACGTCCCAAGCTTCGTATTCGGTTTCTACACATCCGTACGTTTTCTTCCTACATGTAGAATCTGAACTGTAATGCAGTAACTTAAATTAAGTAAATAGATTTTAACAAATTAAATAATTTAAAAACAATTAAACTTAAAAAAAAAAACATTCAAAAGTTCTGAGCTGGAACTTTGTGTTTCTGACCCATAAATCTGAGGCACAGGCAGCGATTCCCCTTCTTACGTATAAAATAGGCCCAGAAATATAACACAACCATTTCTATTAATCAATTACACATATTTTAACAACATAACACAATCACATTTTTATTTTATTTTTTTTTAATATAAAAGCCCCGAGGTGGAACCTTTCTAATCATGTTTCCAGGAAACCCGTAAATCTGACGCACAAGCTACATCTGCTAATGATGAAGGCTCTCTTGGCTCATTAAGGGTTAATGCTAAACACATAGCTGCTAATGCTAATGAAGCTGGAAAGCTTCAGTCTGAATATCAACAGATTAGAAACTAAATATTTCTTATTGAGCTCAAATGTCTGTACAATAAATTTGAAACAAAAATGGGTTTTTAATTGAAAATGTTATTTTATCTATATAATCGATTAAAATGTGACAAATTGATTCGACTTTAAACTTTAACCGAGTGCCACCACTAATAAAACCAGATCAAATTCTCCAGAGAAAGAAATAAAGCATTAAATAAATGTAATTCACACAGACAGACGTCCAGACATAAAGGTGAAGCAGCTCCTAAAGCCAAACCGCCTTCAACCCGGTTACCTGCGTTTCTCCTGCTGAAGGTCCGAAACGTCTCACCCCCACCGGAAAGGTCAAGACCACAAACCTAAAGCTTTCAGACGTCTCTGAGGCCGCAGGGCGGCATCCGCAGGCCCCTTCACCGCATCAGGGAGTCAAAGGTCAACTGCCAGGACCAGTGGACGTTCAGCCCGACACTTTAAAACCCAACTTCCTCACTGGACTTTATTTATTTCCTCTTTGTCATCATGAGATTTAATTTTCCACCAGAAAATGAGAAATGAGGTGAAAATATTTATGCTAGCAGCAAATGGCTAGCAGCTAATGGCTAGCAGCTAATGGCTAGCAGCGGTCATTGCTTCAACTCACACTTGGTCTCAGAAAGATGTGCAAGATTCATTTAGATACAAGTTCTTATTTTTATTTGTAAGAAGTTTTAGAAGCCAGGAGTAAATCTAATAACAATAATAGTAATAAAATCCTATCAAGTATCAGGTATGTCATAGTATTATTATTATTCATACTTTACTGCCGAATTTTATTATTGTTTTTACTTTAATTTTATTTCTTGCTTTTTCATTTATCTACCTGCTGATTGTTATGAAGCATTTTGGTCCTAAATATGTTATATGAATAAACTTAGTTTGAATATTCTTTTAGTGTAAATATTTAACATTTTAAGTAAAACAAAACTAACTCGCAATAGAAACTCACTGTAAGTCAATAATTCCTAAATATTGATAAAAACAGAGCCAGTTATTTAACTTATAACACATTTATCATTAATGTAATCAGTATTTTTATATCTATTAAAATTATATATTTTAAATATATACATTAAGTGAACATTTTTCAAAAATTTACTGAGGTAACTGAAATTGGTTATTACCCAGCTCTGTCTTCTTCTGTGTGGATCTATCCTTCGGCTCAGCGCCAAAGCCGATGGCGCCCCCTGGTGGACAAAACCAGGAACTGCTGAGTTCACAAACATTCTTTAAATCTCGTAGTCTGCAATCTTTTTGATTATTTATTGTTAGGCATGTTTTCCACACTTCAATGTTTCAGAACATCAGACCAGTAATATTTAAGTTGGTTTGATATTTTGAAACACTGAAGTGTGATGAACAATAAAATAATAAACACATGAACGGTGCAAACACCTTTTCACACCACTGTATTTCAATTTCCTTTCTTTCACATAAAAAAAATCATTTAAAAAATATAAAACATGGTCACCAGAACTGATGTCATTATTAAATAGTCATAAAAATGTTAGTGAACTGTTCTTAAATAAATCAGCAAATATCTAATTTGAAATATTAAATGCCTATGATACAAATCACAAATAGAAATATTTGTCGGGCTTTGTTAGCTATAGTTACTTAAAAAGGACATAAAATTAGAAATAAATAATTTTTATTGTACCTTGTCGTTGTTTCAAGTCTTAAAAACTGAACGGGTCTGAATCCGCTCCAGTCCTGTCTCTTTAAGAACCCCCGGCTGATGGGTTTCCTTTCCTCCGATTGGTCGGTTTCACTTCAGATATTTAAATATTAAACAAACCTAAAAAACTAGTAAACCCGCCTGCACTGGATCCACGAGTGCAGCAGCTTTTAAGGGCCATTGTAGATTAAAAAATAAACATTTTAATTTCAGAAACTTTCTAGAAGAACCAAAGATATTTCTGAGCTCCAGAAGAGGAACATTAGTGAGAAAAAAACAGAAATTCAGAAATTAATCTCAGAAATTTCCAAGTTTATTTCAGTGAAATTTCTGAGATTTAATTTCAGGCTGATTCATTAAAGCACTTTTTAAAATCTCAGTGTAAAGATGATCCAAGTTTTGCATCAATAAATAATGATAGTTAAAAACAGAATAATGAAATCTGTCTTTGTCAGACTGGTGCATTTTTAAACAGTTTGACACAGAACTGATGGTCACAGTCAAACCTTTTTTAAACACTTCATTTATTAGACATCATACATTCAAAGAGAAATAAAAAATATTCATATATATTCCAGGTAGAGCTATGGGGCAAGATAAAAGTCTAAAACAAACATAGGTCTTCTGTATGGCATCCTCTTATGTACAACGTGTGTTGTGAATACTATACAGTGTGTTTCCATAGCTGCACAGGTTTCTGGGTGTTTGATGAGCGCGGCGGGACGCCGAGCGTTTCAGACGCTTTACAGTAAAACATCAACACAGCAGGATCAGCGGGAAGCAAAGCCTTCGTTTAAAAGTTTCACACTGAAGCGTAAAATCTGAAAATAAAATCATTCTGCTGCTTAAATTAAGCTGGATACTCATGCAAAGTCCGAAATGGTTTAGTTTTTAAAGAGCGTGTCGTCACACCGACTCAAATACGAAGCTTTAAGCGTTTAAAAAAATCTACACTGCAAAAACAGAAAATCTTACCAAGTAACTTTGGTTTACTTTCTACTGCAAATATCTTATTACGCCTGAAATAAGATCAGAATAAATTAAAAGTATCTTTTTTTCAGCAAGATATAGAAGCAGGTTTTAAGTCAATAATTCAGATTATTTTCTTGACAAGACAATTTTCTCAAGTTGTGAATTAAATAGTCTGTCAGTTCAACCAGTACATTGAAAAATCAATATTGAGGAATTATTGATTTTAAAGAAACTCCTATATGTTGCTAAACAGTTAAATACAAGTTAGTTTGTATTATTACAAGTGACTTAAGATGTTTGTGCTGAAAAATAGACACAATCAGTAAAAATGTTTTTGCAGTGCACAAACCTCTCAAAAACATTTTATCAAGTATTTTAGTTCTGACTTCTGGAGCAAATATCTCAGTAAACTTAAAAAAAAAAAATCACTCCAGTTGCTTTTCAAAAAGAAAAACGCTCGTTTAAGCGCATAATTTATTAATCTTGAATATAAAAAGTTCTACTGACAGATTATTTCACTTATAACAAAACATTTTACAAGTCAAATAATCTGCCAGTGAAACTGGAAGATTTTTTTTATTTCCTGCTGAAAAGTTACTTGTAATTTTCAAAATACTCAGATATTTGCAATAGAAACTAAACCCAAAACATTTGATAACATGTGTTTTTACAGTGCATCATAACAAACTGAATGCACTGCAAAAACCAATTGCTTGTCACAACACCAATTTTAGATGAAAAAACTAAAAACACAAAGCTTCCTCAAGTAGTCCAGTGGTAAGTGCAATCTGAGCGCTCCCCCGACTCTCTCTCTCTCTCTCTCACACACACACACACACACACACACACACACACACACACACACACACACACACACACACACACACACACACACACACACACACACACACACACACACACACACACACACCAACCCCAGTAGTTACATACAGCCCAACTGGTGCAACACAATAAAGCCAGTAGACAGAAACACTAAATACAGCAGATAATTCATACTGGTAGATATTATTCTTACTGTTTTGTTGTGTTTTCTCTACAACTTTAATTATGGGTGTGATGTTTGATTTTCTTTAAAAAATAATCTGGCTCCAGTTAGTCCAGTAAAAACACGAGAAGTGGGAGGAATGGAAGCTAAAATTTCCAGGTTTGAATGTTTTTCGTTGGCACGTCCAACCAGAAAAGGAGGAAACTTGAGATTTTACACATATTTAAATCTTTCTGGTGTTTTTAGCCTCGAAAAGCTTCAGGCGTTCCTGCACAGTCAGTCCCTCTCTCAGGCTCTGCGAGAAAACAAACAAACAAATGTCATTTAATTTAGTGGACAGAATGCATGGATAGTGTTTAAATATTTCAAAAATAAAATTAACTGATGAACAAACAAACAGTAAACATCCCAAACATACTGTTAGAAACTTTGGTTCATTTTTTGCAGGAATTTTATGTGACAGACAAGAACAAAGTGTGAATTTATTTTCTCCGTATGAAAAAATAAATCAATAAATGCACCATGAAATAAATAAACCTTAAATTGCTTATTTAAATGACTATTTATTAAATATGTGATTAAATAATTAAAATGCAAACTTAACAGCTGATGAAAATAATAATAATAATTAGATGTTTTCAGTTTTGATAAATATTTCACGGCGATGATACAGGAATCATATTCAATTTGTACAAGAATAAAGATTAAAATTGTAATAGTTAACTTTATTCTTCTAATTTTATTATTTTCCTGTCACAGTATTGAGCCAAAGGAAATACAAACGCATGCCACACTTTTCAGCTTTTTATTTCTGAAAACCATTTCCACAAAAAAAAAATCATCCATCATTTCCTTCACATTTCAGAAAAATACTTTGTGTTCATCTGCCACTTAGTAAAAATAATAAAAACTAAAGTTTCTCTGATTTAATGAGTTAATAAAACGACAAAATGAACAAAATCCTGCAGAATTAAAACAAAATATGAATCAGAAAAATGAAAAACAATTTCTGAGGGTTAAATGTTATGAAGGGTTATGAGGCAAGGGAAGGAAATGAAGATGAAGAAAGGAAACAAGGATGAGGGAAGGAAAGAGGATGAGGGAAGGAAATGAGGGCGAGGTCAGTTCGGGTCATGCTAATACCTACAGCACATCTTTAGGCAGCGGCTGCAGGGGGAGATGACCCCAGCGGGGGGTCAGCTGTCCCATGATACCTGCTCAGTGACAGACTGATGGACAAAACAGACAAACTTACAGCAGCGGCGCTAAAAACATCCAGACATTAAAGGCCTGGGAGGAAAAACACTGAAAAACACAGAAACGTCTAAACAGACGACATCAGATTCTAAACAACATCACTGACCTTTGACCTTAGGCCTCGCAGCTGCTTGGGGGGTGTTGACTTTTCCTTTTTCATGAAATCTGGGTTACTTTTTGATTTCATGATGTCTAAAACACATTAAAACTGTAATTAGACACAAATTTCCCAGTTCATAACAATAAATTAGATATTTAGTCAGTTTTAATTATTCTATAAGATTCTTTTTAATCATTCAGCATTTGTTGAACAATTGTAATATTTATCTCATTAGAAATATAAAGAAACATTAATAGTTTAAGAAACATGGACAGATTAAGACCCGCTAGTGTTTTATATTATCTATTTAATATTAATATACTAATCATGCTCAGATTAAAGGAATAGATTACAACATAATGCAGGAGAAAAAGTGGAAGAAGTAAATAAGTGCTAAATGTTTGAATTACTGAATGTTTTAGCCATTTTCTGCCTTGTAATGATGAAGTTACTTTGTGTTATTCTGAAAAATGAAATAAACGAAAGAGAAATCCTACAACCGTTAAATCTGACGCCACGCTGTGAGTTGCTCTCAGTGTCTTCAGAGGTTTTTTGTATCATTTCCTTCAGTGGTTTTTGGTGCAGCGCCCCCACAGGTGAGGAGGGAAACAGGTAGCTCAAATGTTTTGACTTGTTTGACTTGGTGCAACGTGAAAGAAAACCAACTGAAAATGCAACAAATGTTGCAACTTTAGTCTCCAGTTGAACCAAGAGCACCGGACTATCAGGTGGGAAACGATCAAAGACTCGACCAGGAGTCCAAGTTAAACACAATATGTTTTTAGTTTCTTTAAAACTCGAGTCTCCATCTCTGCTCCAGACCAACTAAAACAACTTCAGTTTGTCTTGCTGGGAGGTCAGGAAAAGCGTTTGAACGAACCGTATCCGGATGTAACGGCGTCGTCAACATTCCTCTCCCCCAAAGCTTCAGTGGCCATGAGCAGCTTCTCCTTCAGCTTGCTGATATCACAGTCGGCCTTCGCCTTCACAATGCTCAGCTCTGTGTAAATGTCCTTGTACTTATCCGTGGCGTATTTCTTGTCCTGGCAGACAAATCGGTTGCGGTTCAAACAAGGCGTTTATGAAGAAGTGAGTCGCTGGTAAAGGTTTTGGTTTCACTCACCCTCAACGCAGACTGCAGCTCGTCCTTCAAAGAGTGGATTTCCTGCTTGAGATACTGGATCTCGGACTCTTTTATCCGTAGCAGCACCTTTAAAGAAGAGAAGTTCTCACTTTGTGCAATTTCGTAGCAAATAGGATTACGCAAACTGAAAAAATAAATTTGCTAAACAGAAACGCACCAATTCAGAAAAAACTAAAATTTGATAAAAAGTTGTTGCTGGTGGTTTTTCAGCCGTGTCAAAATAAATATATTTCACTAAACGCTTTCTTCACATCAACTGGACGTTACTACTGGCAGAAACGACAAAGTAGACATGTTAGCTATAGTTACTTATGGTTATGGAACTCATGGTTTATAGTTTGTTTTTATTAAAAATCGTGTATTGATTGAATGTGTTGAATCCATCGCTCTTCTCTAAACCTCCTCTCTAACCCTAACTATCGTTTTCCAAAAACACCGTATTTGTTTGATTAGCTCTGGCTAACCATGAATATAGTCTCTGTTTACATCCGTCGCTGCTATAAATTTTAATGACTTATTGCATAAACAAGCTTATTTATATGTTTCTAATTTAATGGAAACGCCTCCATTGGGAAATTGTGTTTTTTTTTTCATAAGAATAATATAAACTCCCTCCAGATCCACCCCATCTCTTCGCTGGAGGGCAAAAAGATGCTAGCCAACAATAACTAGCATTGGTGTTAGCCGTCAAGTTGTTAACATAACGAGCTAAATCTTAAAAGAAAAAGGAAGTCACTGCTTTGCTTCTCGTCAATTTTACGACAATTAGATAATAAGGTCAGGAAAAACCTTTAATTACGAAAACATACGGAGGGAAGCGGTTGTGCTAGCCTGACTATGGTGACTAACATGTGCTGTGGAATTGTGTGTTTGGGTTCAGTTAAAAAATAAAGAGGAAAGGTGAACAAAACATGCTAATCTACCACAGCGATCACTTAATTGCAACACTGTAACGGACTGAGTGTCCTGCTCTTTGTATGGGAAATGTTTGATGTTGAATCCTGATGCTTTTAGAGGCATTATTGTCTGTTGCTATGGCAACGAGTCTGGTGTAGCGTAGCCGACAAAGAGAAAGTAGAAGATTAATGACTGCTTTTGAGTTTTTCTGCATCATTTTTCCCTTTGCTGTGGATCACTGCACTAAATTATGAATGCCTTCATCTCCAGGTTTCATTTAGTTTTATGGATGGCGAGGAAAAGAATCGTGTTTTTCTCCTCCAGCTTTTTGTGCACATGCTAAGTTTCCAGAGGTAAACAGACAGGTTTACCCACCTCCAGTTCGTAAACGTCTTTGCCGTGAGTCAGTGGAGAAAGAGCCGTTTCCCCGCTGAAACATGAGCGCATGCGAGTGATTTCTACAGTCAGCCTGTTGTTCAGCTCCTGCAGGACAGAAAACGGCGTTTTGGACCACAGACGGGGACGTGTTTCTGGATTTGAGCGGGATGCTGACCTGGTTGTGAGCGTTTAGCTCCTGGTTCTCTCTCTGGCACTGCCGGAGGGCCTGCCTCTCCGCCTCCAGCGCCTGAGCCAGGTGAGCGTTCTCCAGACATTTCTGGGAGTATTGCTCGGATAAAACCTCCAGCTCTCTCTGAATGGACTGGAGCTCTTCCCTAAACAACCGGACAGAACAGTTTTAACCTCAACTCCCTCCACATAAATGTTTTTCACATGAACAGGCATAAAAAACATTTCTGTGTGTAAAGGACATTTCTTACAGATTTTAACTTAATATCCAAATTTTCTTAGAAAATTTGGAAACAATAATTGGCAAAATTAACTGAAATAAATGCTTGAGGTATATCAATCTGAGTACAATTAATTTTAATTTAGTAATTTTTGTAACTCTTTACACTGCAAAAACACAAAAATCTACCAAGTATTTTTGTTTTAGTTTTTACTGCCAATATTTTACTAACTTGAAATAAGACAAAACTAACACAAGTAACTTTTCAGGTTGTTTTAATATTAATTCCTTTACATCAATGAAAAAGTTCTGGTTCCACTTGCAGATTATTTCACTTTTAACAAGACATTTTTTATCTTGTTACAAATGAAACAATCTGCCAGTACAACTAGAACTTGGTTGCTAGGTAACGGGACGGACTGGGCTGGGGTTGCTAGGTAACGGGACGGACTGGGCTGGGGTTGCTAGGTAACGGGACGGACTGGGCTGGGGTTGCTAGGTAACGGGACGGACTGGGCTGGGGTTGCTAGGTAACGGGACGGACTGGGCTGGGGTTGCTAGGTAACGGGACAGACTGAGCTGGGGTTGCTAGGTAACGGGACAGTCTGAGCTGGGGTTGCTAGGTAACGGCGTCAGTGTAACTAGCATTTTCTCATCAACATTAAGGAATTATCAACTTAAAACCTGCTTCTATCTCTTGCTGTAAAGTTACTTGTAACTTAGTTTCGTCTCATTTCAAGTTAACTAAGTTATTTGCACTTGAAACCAGACCTCAGGTACTCGCTCATATTATGTGCTTTTGCAAATCTCTAGCGCGGTGCTGAATCGTTTCAGCTTCTGGAACGTACTGGAACTGCAGCCGGAGCTCGTCGATGTCAGAGTTCAGACCGCTCAGCTGGGAGCGCTGGTTCTTCTCCAGTTCCTCCTTATGTGCGTTTTTCATCGCTTCAATAGCTGCATCGAAGAAACGCGTTTAATCTCTGCCCAGCTTAACGCAAACCAAGTGTGTTGATAAGCCGACTTCTTACCAGCAATAGTAGCAGCGGTTTCTTCAGCCAGCAGTCTCTCTCGCTCCTCCAGGAGTTTGGAAATCTCCCTCTGGTGCTGCCGCTGCAGGTCTTCCACCACCTTCTGGTGGGTTTCTTCCATTGCAGCAAAGCCTCGCTCGCATGTCGCCTAGGGGAAGAGAAGACCCAGCGTTTTACGTTTCAATCTGCCATTTGTCTGCGTTTCATCACCTGAGATGGGATTTACTTGTGGCTACGCATTAAGTGCTACGTTGCATGCAGAAATTGGTGGCAGAAGGAAAGATGATCTAAAGCTCAGCTATGTTAGTAAAGCAAGTTAAAGCAGTGAAGCTGTTGCCCAGAAGAGTTGAATTTTTACACAAAAACTACTTTTCGCCATACCTGGATTGGGAAATGGTATGACTTTTAATGCCAAGTAGAAATGACAAAAGTTTGGTAAAAATAAAAGTTTTTGTTTGATCCATCCAGTCAATCATAGATTTCTTCTGGTTTCCTGTTGAAATCCTCTTTGTTTTGCTGCTTCCACAAGTTTAAAGTCTAATATCAACAAAATTTTAACTTCTCTGTATGTTGGGAGCCAATCCACCTTTTAGTCCAATTCATTTTATTTATTTAGCAACAATTCACATACAGTCAGGTCCAATTCATATCCAATTTCCATTCAAATCAACCCAATACAATCAAAAATCCATGTCACTTTATAACATAAAACAGTCAAATAAGTTGACAGTTAAACGCCGATAGGAAACAATTAACACGATTTTGTCTAAGATTTTCTCCAATTATGATCAACTAACTGGATTTGAAAGGTTAAATGGATATTTACAGCTGAGAATCATCAGCTGATCAAAACCTTTGCTAAATGAAGGTGTGTTTACAGGAAAGAGAAGTGGTCTAAGCACACAACCTTGTGGCACTCCAGGACCAACACTGGTGCAAAAGGAAAGTGATTATCAGCAACATCAACAAATTTTAATCTGTCAAATAAATATGGATTAATTTGCTGCAAAAACTATTCTTTCAGACTTGCATTAAAGATATATTTTGGCAATTTGAGCAATAATTAGTTTTTAACTTTAAGACAAAAACATGATGTCAAATGAACAAAAACATCAAAATCCAGCTTGAAAATGATAGAAATTATTACGTATCACAACTGCATGGTTTTTTAAGTTTATTTTAAGCATTTTTTTATTTGCTATTTGCATCAGAACTTCTGGGAGAAATAATTTTTCACAATAGATCGTCTGAATGGAGCAATCAGGATGGACAGAGCAAGAAAGTCTAACTTCACGCCAATATTCACAGCTGCACTGAATTTGACCTTTTCAAACTAAAAAAATAAAAAATACAAAAAAATCACACCATTTCCCAGTAACAGTGAAATAAGTGTCACTACAGCTCGCTAACCGTCTATTTCTCTCTGCTATAAATATTTAATTTATGTAATGAAAGAAGAAAAACCTTCAGACTCTCAAAGTCTCTCTGGTATTTCTCTCTCAGGCTCGCCACATCCCCTTCCAGGTGCTTGTTCTCCAGCTCGTCCTTCATGCTATTCATCTGCGTCTCCAGCTCCTGGATTCGCTCCTTCAGAACCATCATGGAGTCCAACTCTGACACGTTCGGCACATCCGCCCTCTTCCCCTCCTCGTCTTCCTCTTCCATTCGAGACTCGACCTCTTCGCAGGGAAGCGAGGTCGGGCCCTCGGGGTGTTTGTTGGCACTCTGCAAGCCTTCGACATACTGGGAATGTAACTTATCCAGCTCCTCTTTGTGAAAATGCTGGAGCTCCATGATCCGGTCTTTGAACTGCTCCTCCAGCTTCCTAACGTGACGGTTGTGACGCTCCTCCATGCTGTCGATGTCCGCCAGGAGAACCTCGATCTTTCTCTGGCTGTCGGCGGCCGTCTCCATGAGCGCCAGCTCTGTTGAGGCGCGGCAACGCTCCGCTTGACTGAGTTCGCTTTGGCACTTGTCCTTCAGCTCTTCGGTCTCTTTCTGGAAATGATCCTCCAGGAGCGACATTTGCTCCTGTTGAAGGGTGAGCTGGTTCACGCGGTCGCTGAGCTCACTTTTCAGGGTTTCGTTCTCTCTCTGGAGAGCAATCATAGTTTGGGAGAAGTTCTCTTGCTCCTGTCGCAAAGAAGCCTCATATTTTTCTTGGATTTCTGTGACTTTGAACGAATGCTGCTGCACCAGAGCTTCCATATCCTGACTGGTTTGCCTACACATGCCTAACTCCTGCTCATGCGCGGCCCGCAGCCTGCAAGCCACGTACGCCACCTGAGCCTGAATGAGGGCTTCTCGCATGCAAAGAGAGGTACTTGTAACATTATAGGATGTTTGTCCTAAACCCGCCTGGACCATTTTAGACAGTGCAGGATGGCTTCCACTGCTTTCTATCTCCTCTGCGTACCTTTGCAGGATACCTGCTTGTCTTTTGAGCTCGTTAGCCAGACAGTCAAGAGTGTTTTGAAAGGATTCAATAGACTGACCGCCATACGGCATCACACTTGCCAAGTGTCTATCAACGACTTCCTCAGCCAAATCTCGAGCTTCCTCTACTTCAATCTGCTCCATGTAGGGAGCGAGTTCAGGGGGGCGAATGTCAGCCAGCTTGTGTTTGCTAATCCCGAGGTCCTTCTTCACATCCTTGATTACAGATTTTAAATCAGGTGATTTTGAAGCATCAATAATTGCTTTAAGAGCCATTTCTCTTTGATTGAGCCTAAACTGGGCGTCAGCCAATTCCCTTTTCAGTAGTTTGAATTTCTCTTCGTAGCAAAGTTTAAGGTTTTCCATTGAGTAAGTGATTTCTGCTTTGAGGAAGGTGTTGATTGTGACAGTTTCAGCGTCAATCTCTTTGATTCCAGCAGCGTCAGCCTCAGATTTCTCAAGGTCCTTCCAGAATGTACTTTCCAACATCAGCTTCTTGGTCAAGACATCCGCGTAAACTATCGCCAAGCAATCCTGTTCACTTGTTTTGACTTGCTCCAAGTCTTGCCATATCTCAACAAGAGCTTGCAACAGGTTGGACTTCGAGGTTTGTATCAGCAAAGCCATTTTGTTCAAAACGGCAGATTCAAAGGACAACGTTTTGGCAAAGAGGAGCAGGGACTCCTTGTCTACGGTCTCTGGGGTTTGAGCAACTGGTAACTGCTCGTCCAACGTCTTCTGACCTTGTCGGATGTGCAGAGAAGCACTAAATAAATCACTTTCTATTTCTGAAAGCGACTGCAGCTGTAAATCAGTGCCACCCTGGGAGCCACTTAGCAATCCCCTAACTTTCTCGCGCCCATTTTCAACGTACACTAAGGCATTGCTATAATGCTCGAGAGCAGAACTACTCCTTGTCTCACTTTCAACACTCCTAATCTCCTCTGGGGAGCAAGGCACGCTTTCCGACACCTTTGGATCGGTATTGGAGACATCTCTGGGTTCTACGGCCTGTTGAACGTCTAGATTCTGTGTGAGATTTCTCAGCTTATCCTCGGTGGTGAGCAGTTTTGTTTCTAGTGCGCGTATGATGGCAATGAACTTCTCTGGGTCACTAGTGTGCGAGAGCGCAATGTCAGAGATGTTTTCGTCAGCTGAACTTGTTTGGCCGGTGTCTACAACTTCAGGATCAACGTATTTTTGGCACTGAATACTTGAAAATCGGATCCTTGGTCTCTTTGCTTCAGATTCTTTATTGTCAGAGGATCTCTCCATATTGGAAGAGTCATCTATGGACAGGTCTGTGCTTGACGACAAGGGAGATGATGTTTTAACTGTTCCAGTTTTGTCCTGGTCTGAGAGTTGCTTCCTTACCAAGCAGAGGTCTGCATAGCCCAGCTGCAGGGCAGTCAGGTGCTGCTCCAACTCTGCAATGCGGTCCTCTGCAACAACAAGTTTGGCTTGCAGATCTTCTTCAGCATTGCAAGGCTCAGTCTTACTGATGACACTTTGACTCATTTGACAAAGAAGAACCTCTTTGGCTTGCAGCTTCTGTTCAGTTTCCTCCAAGCTGCTGCCAAGCGCAGTCATTTTGACCAGAGCCTCTTTGAGGTCCGCCTCTTTACGCTCCATCAGCCTTTCATACATCTCTTTGGTCTGCTTGATCTCCTCTTCTTTTTCTCTGAGAAACTGGCTCATCTTCTGAAACTCCTGTGTAGCCCGCTCATATGATTGCTCCAGGGTGTAGTAATCTGCTTCCTCGGTTTCCAGACGGTTGCGTAGCTTGTTCACTTCACGGTCTGCCTCTGTGATCTGGTTGAGAAGCTCCTGGCAGCGACAGGTCAGCTGGCCTTTCTCCTCCTCCAACCTTCGCACACTTTCCCTCAACGTCTCCATCCTGTCTGTCTTCAGAGCTAGCTGCTGCTGCAGCTTCAACACTTCCTCCTTCTGCTCCTTCCCACCTGATGCCCGCCTCCCTCTAAGCAAGGCCTCAACCTGTTGCTCAGCTTCCAACAACCTGTCTTCTACTTCCTTCTGTGCAGATTCGGCCTCCGCCAATCTTCTGCACAGGTTCTGCCTCTCTCTCTCATGTTTCTCTTGCATGATCTGCTGCTCATTCCTCAACCGCTCCTCTTTTAGCACCTGGCCCTCTTCGGTAGCGGCTAGCCGAGCCACTACCTCCTGCAGCCTCTCTTGCAACCTCTGTATCTCTTTCAGGTGATCTCGTTGCAGGGCCTGCTGGCGCTCCAGGTGCCTGAGGGCCTGGTTCCTCTCCAAAAGGCTTGCCTCAACCTCCCGCAGTCTGTCTTCGCTGTCCTTCAGCTGGGCTCGCAAGGTGGTCTCGTTGCGGCCGTATTCCTCCTCTTGTTCCTTTGAGCGCTCCTGTTCCAGTTTGAGCTCATTGCGCATTCGAGCCACAGCTTGTTCGCTCGCTACGATTTCTGCCATTGCAGATGCAAGTTTGGTTTGCAGAGCCTGAATGTCGGTCTCATGGCGGTCTACGGCATCCTGAGCTTCGGTGTAGCTTCGCCTTAATGTCCGGATCTGCTGCTCAGCGAGATCCTGCTTGCGCTTTTGGGACTCCAGCTCGCCCTGCAAGTCTTGGTTGAGCTTGTGTAACTGTTGCCATGGCACTTTGCGTGGTGATGAGGAAGGTGGCGCTGCACTCTTGAAAAGATCATGAGACATTTTTATTAATGACATCGCCCTGTCTCACCCACCATTTATAGAGCACCACATCTCAGGGATTAGCAGAGAAATAAGTTTTCTCCTTTCTTGCGAATATTCCTGTTTATTTGAAGTTTTTTTTAGCAAGCTTCCACTGTGCTTTTTCAGGGTTCACTTGAAAAAAGGGAAAAACCTAAAAGAACTACATCCTTTCAGACTTAATGGGGTGCTAATACAGAGTTTCTGAAAAAAAAAATTGCTGGAATAAAAGACACATTCAAAAGCATGCTGAGACCGAGCAGGGAAGCACACACACGGACAGAAGGAAAAAGCACAGCGCGAAGCTTACTGATCAAGATTCTTACCTTAAACTCAACAGATCAAGTCAGTTATTTTCCCAGGAGATGTGAAACTCGATTAGAACACGTTAGTGAAAACTCATGCTTCAAAAAACACCACAATCATGCGTTTCAGTTCAAGAAATTACGCAACAACTGCCGTTAGTAGATTGGTTTTAAAAAATATACACGTCTTTCACACAAAACTCTGCAGATTTTTTAACAAAAACAGTTTTTATTTTACTTTATGAGGTATAAAAAGCCTCACCAGGGCTCTCTCTCTTTAACAGCAGAAAGGTTTGTTGAAATGACATATTGCTGGTTCACTGGGTTCGTTAGGATACGTATAACTTTCAGAAAATAACTCCCACCAGGAACTGAGTGAACGGGAAGAGTGGCTATTCTGTAAAAGCAACATTTTTGAGCCAATTTCAAGGCATCTGATACGGATATGTTTAAAGTCAAAACACTTTTAAGTCATTTTTGACATGCAAAGGCTTTTTGTAACAATTGAATATAGCAGTTACTTGATTTTGCTGTAAAATGTCAGTATGTGGACATACAGAATACTGCGACTTTAAATAGATTACTTTTGTGTTTCAACTGAGAAAAACAAACAAGGACCGAGTACACATACCTGAGGGACTCCTGTGCTTATTCTAAAGGAGCATACGTTTTGGAGTAATTTCTGATGTATAAGGCATTTTCATAACAAGTAAAGGTGACTAGATTGTGTTATAAAATGGGACCATGTGCCTGGAAAATGCATAACAACCACTTTTAATAAGACCTTTTTCCAAATAAATACATTCTGAGGAAAATGACTCCATTTACTCCCAGAAATGAACGAACACTTGACATGTCATCGGAAAACTGATGTTTTAAACTCTGTAAATGTTTCAGACTGATAATTGGTGTTGGTGAAACGCTGAAGCAGCAATCCGGGCTGCGTGTGAAGTACCTGCAGGACGTATCCCTCCCTGGCACTTTGCTCCCGGCCCAGAGCGTCTTCCAGCTGCTCCTTTAGCAGGCTGTTCTGCTCCTGCAGTCGGTCCAGCTCCTTCTGCTTCTGTTCCAGCTGGAAGACACACAGCATGTATTCCTGCTTACCCAGCAGAACCAAGACTTTCCATCGTAGTTTCTAATGGTTCCTAATTAACAATTTCAAGCAAAATGCCCACATTTTGAAGTTAATATGTTAAATAATGAGTAGCTGTTCTGCAGCTCATGTTCACAACGTGTCAGAAAATAGTGGAAACTATCAGAGCCAGGCTAAGAAAAAAGTATTTTAGAATAAAGTCATAATAACATGAGAATAAAGTGATGTCACAAGAATAATGTTATTGCAAGAATGAAGTCGTAATATAAGATTTTAAATCACAAGAATAAAGTCTTGTGATTTTACTCTCATAAAATCACGAGAGTAAAGTAATAAAAATAAAGTTGTATGATAAAGTCATAATATTGCATAAGTTCCATCACTGTGTGAGAATAAAATTGAACAAGAATGAAGTCACAATATTATGTCTTTATTCTCAGTGTCTTTGTTGTCGCCATATTTCCATGGTTAAAGTCTCACCTCCTTGTCCAGCAGCGCGGCTAGCTCGTTAGCCGGCAGTCGCTCGGCGGTTCCTGCAGTCGTGGAAATCGGCACCTGCTTCTCCTCTCTCAGCGGCGTCGTCTCCACCTGATGCCACCGATGTTCGATTTCCTGTCTGACGTCTGGAGCGACGCCGTCTGTCTCGTCGGCGCCCCTCCGCCTGATCGCCCTGTGGTCGACGTCCATTTTGGCCCGCTCCTCTGGGGACGGTTCGTCTTTCGCGTCGGCAGGGGGCGGAGCTGATACGGACGAGGTTTGCAGGGAGGAGGAAGATGCGGGCGAAGAGGCCAGCGAGGAGACGGAGGAGGAGGGCGAGCAGGAGGAAGTGGTGGAGAACGCCGAACTGAGGTCAACCGTGTCCGCTCGTTCTTTTACCGGCTTCTCCTTCTTCTCCATTTTGAATTCGGTCCAGTCAAAGGTTTTGGAGCGCCCCTCTCGATGGCGCTCGCGGACTCCTTTCCTACGCGGCTCAGATGGAGGAGTGGCCGCGCTGCTGCCTGGCAACTGCTTGGAGTCATCCGAATTGGGGTCAGAGGTCACCTGACACGGCTCCAATATTACATGGCTCTTTATGTTTTCATCGGGGATGGATCTGAATCAACAACCAGTGAGCACAGATTTAATGGTTTTAGACCTGCGTCGATTCAAATACAGTCAGAATAAACACGACGGCGAATTAGAGTCATCAGAGAGACAGGAAAAAACTATGGCCTTCCGAGGAAAAACAAGAACATTTCTAAGTTTGAAAATTTTTAAATTGTCATAAAAATCTCAGAAATTTTGTGATTAATCACGGAAATTTGAGGAAAAAACAGGATATTTCAGAATTCAATAAGTTAAAAAATTTGATATAAGAACCCTAAAATTTTGAGATTAATCTCAGAAATTTGCATGTGAAAAGGTAAATTCTGCATTTCAAAGTCTAAAATTTACTTAAGAAAACCTCTGTAATTATTTAATTAATCTCAGAAATTTGAGGAAAAAAACCTGGAAATATCAGAGCTCCAAGAGTAGAAACCTTCCAGAAAAAAAATCTGAAATTTTGAGATCAATCTCAGAAAAAAAAAGAATTATCAAAATTTGGATTTCAAAAGAGTCTTGGTCAAATTTTTTTAATTTCTGAATCTCAAAAATCTCGTCTTTTTTCCCCCATCAAGTGTCTAAAGTTGTAAAAATTTCAGATTTCTATTTAGAAAATTTTCAGACTTTTCAAACAGAAAATTTCTCTTTTTTTTTCTACAAAATTTCTGAGTTTTTCCAAAGATTTCTTAATTCCTCATATCCTTTTTGGTTGTTTTTTTTTCAAATAGAAAACGTCTGAGATTAATCTAAAAATATCTGAGTTTGTTGTTAGAAATTTAGTCCTTCGTTCATCCACAGCGGCTCTAATACGCAGTCGTAAATCACAGCCTCTTCCAGCTTGGCAGAGTTTCTGCAGGTCCTACTGACATTTAAGATTTTTACAACTTTCACAGAATCAGTTATGATTCCAGTCACCTGGAAAAAGAATAAGCAGCTTATATAATTCTTTATTTAAACTTTGAACTGATTTTATTGTTTCCTTTATTGACATTGTTTAAACCAAACATATTGAAAGTGGCCAGTCTACAGAAAGTATATAAAAAAATTGCATTATGTTGAAATTATCTGAGAAACTGAATTTTTTGTTTTGAACCTTTTGTCAGCCACAAACATAAAAATTAACAAACATAATGAAAACAAGTCTATATCTAAAGGATATTTAAGTTTAAATCATTTGAATTAAATCACTAAAATTAATAAATTTTTCCATGATAATCTAATTTTTAACATTCAAAAATTTAATGAAATAGATTTTTACTACTTTATGTGCAAGTGCAGAAGAAAATTGGCTAAATTAAAATAAAAATATTCACATGTTAAGAATTTCTGCTTTGTTTACATTGTCAGCAACATAATGGCTGCTGTGGATAAATTGCTTGTTCAGGAGGGATTGCTGCACAGATTCTGGTAGAAACAAAATGTTTCGTTCTGATTGTGACCCGCAGAAACCCTGAATCACAGAGTCTAGTCAAAGTATTAGAAACATTTATAAGACAGACGAAGCGAAAAGCGTCAACGTAAACATCGTATCTAGAAGAAGAATAACAGATGTGTTGAAGTGAAACGAGACAGAATCCAGATCAGTGTGGCTTAAATGGGTCATTACATGTGAGGTCAAAGGTCAGGTGGGCCGGGGTTAACAGCCGGGGTAAAGGTGTGAGTTTTATATGCATGGAGGAATTAAAGAGACGACCTGGAGACAAACATACAAACTAAGAGACTTATTATCATTATTATTATTATTGCAAGAATAAAATCATAATATTATGAGAATATGAAAAGTTACCAAAATGCAATATAATTATGGTAATATGTATTATTACCACTATTGTCAACTTTCTGTTTAATCTCATTTGATTTTCTCGTAATATTACGACTTTTCTTGTATTATTATAAGTTTTGTTGTTTTTTAATTACTATTCTGTTGATATTTTACTTTATTCTGATATTTTTACAGATTAAAATATTTATTCTAGCAATCTTACTTGATTATTAGTATAATTTTTATCACATTTATTCTCATATTATGGCTGTTCTTGTACTGCTAAAACCTTTTTTCTTGTATTTCTACAACTTTGTTAAAATTCTACACTTTATTCTCATCATTACGGCTTTATTTGGTATAAGTAGTTATTCTTCTAATTTTCTGACTTTACTGTTTTACAACCTTAATCTTGGAATATTATAATAAAATGTTTCATTATTACGACTTTATTCTGCTAATATTTTTTTCATTTTACGACAGATGATTTTTTCCTCAATAAAACATTTTTCTTGTGTTATTCCATCTTTATTCTAGTACAATTTTTACTTTATCTTCATTAAGAGTATTATTCTAGTATTATCATGACTTTAATGTCATTCTGACCTCATTCACCTATTCTGGTAATATTATGACTTTATTCTCATAATTATTCATTTTTCCCTGGTACTGCATCATAAAGAGGAAGAGTGTTTTTCTGTAAATATAATTCTGCAGTCAGTGTCAGATCCGTCTGCGTTTCCAGAGAACTGCAGAGATAACCGGCTGTTTGCTCTGCAGATATTTCTGCAGCATCAGTTTTATTCTGAAGCACAACATGACCGAGTCACATGACCACAAGCACGCCGGGACGGACACTGCTGAGCGATTACATCACGGCTTGAAACTCAACACACAAGCTCCAACCTGGGCTTCAGAACGGACAGTTTCAGAGAGATGTTTTTCCTGGAAGCGGGCAGAAAACACCGGAAGAGCAGGAAGAGAAAGAAGGGGAGAGAGGGTGAGGAGGGGCAGGAGACGGGCGTTTAGATAAATCAAGAGTCTGGCGGCGTTGACCCGGCCGGGGATTACCGGGTGACGTCGGGGGCGACGATGGGTCGGACGTTCTTCATGATGGCCTGGATCCAGTTGCGACGGATCCCAGAGGTCATGGCGGACAGCGTGCAGGCGCCGTCCTTACACTGGGAGCAGGCACAGCGTTTCATCAGAAAACATTTCAGATATTTACACAAAAAACATGTCACCGCATGAAACAGTAAAATGAAACCGTTTTAAAGCATTTTAGGTGAATTTGTAAATAAAATATAAACAGATGAACTAAAGAAGGCAGTTTCAGTTCCTATTATATTATGTAATAATGTTATTAATAATGTCTTGTTTTGTATTCAGCCTCTTACAGCAGGGACAAGGTAAACTAGGATATGACCAAATTTTATGTAACCGATCCAAAACAGGCAAAGTTTACCAACAGAAGGAAAAAATATGTCTGTCTTTTATGAAAACATCTTGTTTCTACCGAAGAGGATTAGGGAAAATGAAAAACAAAATCTGTAATTTTTTTAGAATTTCGTGATTTTTTGTGAAATTGTGACATTTTTTGTCTCAGAATTCTGAATTTTTCTCAGAATTACAACATTTTTTTAGTTTTGATCTCAGAAGAGTCTGAATCATTAGAAAAATTCAAAATTTGGTGAAAAAAAAAAAAAGTTAAATTGAAGTTGATTAAAATCTGATTTTCTAAAAATTTAATGTTGAAAAACCAAAAATTTGAAGAACCAATAAAACCGATTTACTGCCCAGCTCTGACCAGACTAAGGCTACCAAATGGGTGACCTTGCTGGTATTTTTGCTCCACTGAATTATGATTAATCGGATTCCCTGAATGTTTTTCCTGCGGTTCCTCCTGTGAGGCAGCAGGACTGTAAACAAAGACGGGTCTGGCTGCATGGATTAAGAGAAAGAGGTGGCGACGGCTGCATCTAATTTAAAACACACTGATGTCACAGAGATGACAAACCAAAGTGCCATCCTCCATGTCGGACAATAAGCAGCGAGGAAGCCTGATACCCAGAGCCGAACCACGAGGAGTCTGGGTTGTTTATAGACGGCAGATTCATGTTCAGATTAAACGATGGGAAAACATCAAGACTCACAAGGATCTGGAAGCCGTAGTTCCTCTGGACGGGAAACTCTTTGACATCGTAACATGTGGAGAGGTCGATTTCACCATCCAGCTCCGAGGCCTGAAAGAAAAACAGGTCAAAATCAGGAGAGGATTAACATTTTAGGGCTTAAAGGGGCAGTGTCGTGTTTATTTTATAGAACAATCAATAGCATCTCCTTTTCCATTAAAAATTAGTTCAAATTTTATTGATATTCTGCTAGTGTTACCATTTCAGTGTTTCTATTAAACAAAACTTGAAATTAAAATCAATGAATAAGTTTGATCATTAAAAACATGTTGCTCTACTTCCTGTCGTCTTCTTGGTTTCCACTAGTAGTAAGATCTGGTTGTTGATCATGTGACTCGTGTGATGCGAAGAAAGTGTTTCATAACAGTTTTATAAAATAAACCAAATCTACCTGGCCAAAAGAAACACCTCATCCTAGTGCCAAAACTTTAAACTTTTCAAAATTGACATTTTTCCATTAAGCAAACTTATTTTCAAAAAGTCAAATTGTGCAGCTATATGGTCTATGGAAACACAGACCATAGACCATTCAGTTGATTTATCAAGTGTGACCCAAAAGAAATTAGACTTCCTGATTTAACATCTTGAAATTGGGCCTCTGTCTCTTTAAGAATTCCTGCTCTTTCTGAAGCTCCGCCTCCAGGTGGCTCCACCCCAATATGGCTCCTTGTTAACTCTTTAACGTTTGTACCAGTGTTGCTCTGAGCAGCAGCTCCTATAATGAGCTCAGCAGCTGTTTGCTAATTGCTGCTGGCTAGTCTGAAGGAGCCGAGTGGAGGAGGCGCTGCGCCTTGAAGGCGGGGCTAGGTCCACTCAGGTTTTTGGATGCCATGGAGATTAAAAATTTCTCAAACATGCATGAAAGAATCAAATCAACACTTCATGTTTGTTTTTGATGAGGGAAAAACATTAAAACTTAATTTAAAGCTAAAGAACATGACTCTGCCTCTTAAACTCAGCTGTAAAGAACAGCAAAACTCCTCACCTCCTCGGCGATCGAATCTTTGTAGAACCTCAGGCTCTGGTCCGTCAGCACAAACCAGTGTTTCTTCCACTGAGTTGGAAGATAAAAGCCGGTTACATTAAATCAGTCAAGCAGCAGGGAAGATTTAATCCTGCGAATGGGTCAAATTTACCACTCCGTCTTCATAAAGCTTCGTCATCCATCCTTTCTTAAAGTTCAGCAAATCTGGCTGCAGAAAATACATAATAACAATATTTATTTTTTATTTACAGATGCTGAAAAAAATTATATAGAGATTTGCAATTCCAAGTATTCAAAATGCCTCAAAAATATTTTTTCTTTTTGCCAAATTACATTTTGAATAAGCCTTGATAATTAAATTTTTTATTTAGGAAAAAAGTTTAAATACTTTACTGATCCCCAGAGGAAATTGATTATTTGTTAGCAAACTACTCTATCCAGTATCAATAGATACAAATATAACCGTGAGCAAAATAAAATTTATGAAAACTATTTATATTAAGGTGTAATATAAATATAAATAAACACATAAAATAAATGCATATAGAAACATGTACATTTACAATCAATAAAGAAATCTAAAAATGAGACCAGAAATTATACTTTACATTTTACCAAACTTATGAATGAGTTCATGTATTTATGTTATCAAATAAATTTGTAATTCAGCTCATTCATGCCTGTGTTTTAAAAGAAACGAACATTAAAGTCAACTCAGCAAGTTTCTTCTGTACTGGATCGTATCCGTCAATACAAAACCACAGATATCGGTATCGGAAGTGAAAAAGTGAATCGGTTCATCCGTAAACAATCCTATTGACATTAATGTTTAACCAACATTTATCACAAGATGCGCAGAAGGATAACAGTCATCAGGTTATTATAAGTAGGACATTTTTAAACCACATATTGATTTAAAAATAGATAAAGGTCTAAATTTTCTTCTTTTCTTTAATTTTTTTGAGTGTTCTGAATTTGATTCATATTGAACATAAAGGGCGTTAAAATACATAAATATTTGAAACTGTTTGCTACACGATCCTCCAGTTTCTGCAGAGGAATATGAGACAGACAACCTGAGAGTGTTTAGAGAAGATAAAGTTGTGAAGCTCGTTAAGTTAGGAAGCGGAGCCTTGACTGCAGACTGACTGGCGGGACCCGGACGTCCCTGTGAAACACAAACTGCTGCATTAGATCAACCTGCAGGCCGTTTATAGACGCCAAACTCAGAACGTTTGCCCAGAAATGTGCCGTGTGATCGACGGCGGTACCTTGTTTTGGTTGAGTTTCATCCGGTGAGGAGTCACCGCCTGGCACAGAGTCATTCTGATCGGCTTTAACTCGTATGTTGACAATCTGTTTCTGTCTCTGCCGCGCAACTCTGCCTGTTTCTGAGCTGGTTATTTATAATCGGCAGCAGTGGTGTATATAGACGTGCATGGGGGGAGCGGGAGGGTTTGGCAGCTGCAGCCAGGACACAGAAATCAACCACACGCTGACTAGATTACCCCGAAACAGACCGCAGAGTCAGAGCGCAGAGTCAGAGCGCAGAGTCAGACTGGGAGCCACCGATGCAGATTTAATCAGATCCACTGCAAAAACACAAAATATTAACAAGTAGTTTTGTTCTGGTTTCTGGTGCAAATATCTCAGTAATAATAAATCACGACAAAACTAACTTACCACTAACTTTCAGCAACATATAGGAGCTTGTTTCCATTAATTCCTTAATATTGTGAGAAACTTCCTGTTCTACTGGCGCCGTTACCTAGCAACGCCAGCCAACCCCAGAACGTTACCTAGCAATGCCAGCCAACCCCAGACCGTTACCTAGCAACGCCAGCCAACCCCAGACCGTTACCTAGCAGCGAAGTTCTCGCTCCATTGGCAGATTGTTTCACTGATCAGATATTTTCCCATAAGTGCAATAATAGACCAGAGCAACCTGTGCATCGGCTGTCAATATTAATAAATTATTGACTTGAACAAGCTTCTGTATATTGTAAGTTAGTTTTGTACAAAGATATTTGGACTAGAAACTGTAAAAAAATACTTGGTAAAATGTTGTGTTTTCGCTGTGTTGATATCTGCAGAAATGATGTTTTTAATTTTGTTTTCAGGATTTACAGCCAGTTTTTTACTCCTCTTACACTGGTTTTTATGAACCTTGTGGGACGGAAGGATGGAGTGAAGGATGGAGGGAGCGAGGAACGGATGGATGGAGCGATGGAGGGAGGGAGTGTAGGATGGAGGGATGGAGGGAGCGATGGATGGAGCGATGGAGGGACGGATGGATGGAGCGATGGATGGAGGGAGTGAAGGATGGAGGGATGGAGGGAGCGAGGGACGGATGGATGGAGCGATGGAGGGACGGATGGATGGAGCGATGGAGGGAGCGAGGGACGGATGGATGGAGGGAGTGAAGGATGGATGGAGTGAAGGATGGAGGGAGCGAGGGATGGATGGAGGGAGGGAGCGAGTTCAGTTGGTGGTTTTTGTCTCCACACTTACCGTCATTGAAGACTCTGAAGCTCTGCGGTCCAGAGATTTTGCTCGCCTTAAGTTGAGGAAGTTGGAGCTGGAAACGTCCGGGGCCAAGCGGTCCTTCCCCGTGTCCAGTGACATCTCCTAAAATCACAAAACCATCAGAATCCCAAGAGGTCCGGCTTCACTTCAGCACCAATTAACCATCAGGACAGCGGCGTACGTGTTTCCCTTCCAGACACCGTCTCTCGCTCCGGCCTTGTCTCTGGTTCACCGTCGTGTTAGTCGAGGTGTCATGGCCGCCGCCGCTTGTGTCCATGTGCTCCACTGATTGGTTCTCCTCAAACCGGCCGATGATCTGAGATCTCCTACAAAAACAAACAAAAAAAAAACCAAAAAAAAAAAAGAAAAAAGAATGCGCTGCTCAGTCATTTCTTCAAAAACTATGGAGCCCCCTTGTGGACATGGGAAATAATGTTCTTTACGTTCCCTCTAAATTAGTAAATACACCCTGGTCTATCATAGAATAGACTTTATTGATCCTCAATGGGAAATTGCTTGTTTGTTGACAAGCTACTCCCACCCAAGGTGCTAATTATTAGTAAATACAAATATAACAAGCAATTCAAATTTTCTACAAATATATATACAAATGTGAGATTACAAGTATTTAAAAATTATTAAATATTAAATAAATAAAATTGAACAACACCAATGAACTGTATAGCGTTAATAAGAAATGTTAATTTAAAACTGAACATTTAAAGCCTTTTAAATTTCTTCTACATTCTTAACTCTTTGTTGAAAATGAATCTAACTTTGTGTTCATGTCTGTAAGATTAAGATGGGGTGGCACATAAATCTGTCATTGCATAAAAATATGATGGAAATTCTCCCCCTGTCCTCTAGGGGGCTCCATAAAAAACACATGCAAGTCAATAGAAATAAAAATACAGGATGCCAAAAATATCAATAAGACAGTTTTGATGAGTTAAAACCAGACTTAAGGAAAACTTTCAACGTTTTTCAATGTTAATGTCCTTTTCTTGTTGAATAATGGTAATAACTCCACAAAGATGGACCTACAGCTGAACAGTGGTGTTAAATGATGAAAGAGGAAATAATTATTTCAAGAATGGGCTCATTATACATATTGCCAAGACAGCAGCAATGAAAACAGTCAACGTTACCTGAAGGCACTGCAACTTGTAAGAGCAAATGTCTAAGAAATGAGTAACTCAATCTGGAGAGGTTAAACTGAATGTACAAAGGAAATGAGGTGAAACGGTGCGAGTGTGCACTCCCAGCTGGTGCAGAGATGAAATGAGAGAAAGCAGGAATCAGCGGTGACCAGCAGGGGGCAGCAGGGGGTGGAGGGGTTGGCTGGGCTTTAGCTCTGAGAAGCTCGGTTCACAAGCCCTGGAAAAGATCGAGACAACAAAAGAAACTAGCAAGGCGGCAGGAGCTGAAAGGTAGAAAGCACCAGAAAATGAGCATTTATCTCCCCAGAACTACCAGAGTGACCCGGTGGTGAGCTACGGTAGCAAGCAGGAGCAAACAGAGTAGAAGAAGCCAGAGTGGTGCTAAACTACTAAAAGCTGAATGTTTAAAGCATGGCAAGAACTACATGTATATCAGTGGGCACATTTCTGCTAATGCGCTAATAGCAGAGCTAATGTTTCAGTTAGCATTTTTAGCGTTTTTGCTAACTTAAGTTTGTGGTTATAAAGTGCAAAATTTAGTAATTTATTTTTGAGTGGTTGTGATTTGTGTAGATGCCTTCTAATGAACAGATTGATGAATTATTGGTTATTGGCTACGCAGTGGAAGTAAACGGACTTCAAAATAGCAGAGCTAATGTTTTAGTTAGCACTTTAGCATACTTTTGAAAATGATTAGAGGAGTGAGGCCTGTCGCGATAAATTGTCCCAGAAGTTATTGTAGAAAACGATAATATTGTTATTATGAGACCATTTTCTAGTAATATAATTGGTGTAATTCAACAGCACATTTTCAAAGATAAACTTTAAATTCTAACAAACATTTTAACACCAAAGACATTTAAATATCCAAAATAAAGAAAAACAACAAATAAAATTAATTTTAATTCTCTGTGAACAAAATTGTCCTTCAAAAAAAAAAAAAAAAAAAAAAAAAAAGCTAGATGAGACCAAAAGACCAGACTCAAGACTTTTATCCAGCTGTTGGTAGAAAAACAATAAATGGAAATTATTGAGTTTGTTTATATTTACAGTGTGATTAATTGACTTATTGATTATTGCTGGATGTCGTCCAAACCATGAAGCGAACAAACTTATTCAGGTTTGATTTTAATCATGTTACATGGAAACACCTGGAGTGTGAAATTGTGATTTTTTGACATTAGCAGAGAATCGACAAAGTTTGTAATAAAACTGCAGCTTGTGATAAAATCTACTTTATTTATGAGGCAGAGATAATTCAAAGTGTTTGCACAAGGAACTTAAAAGCAAACATAGAATAAGAAACATACTTCAATCCGATTAAAGTAACAGGAGGAGGTTTATTCTCACCTGCGCTCCTCCCCAAACAGCCGCACCACCTCCTCCCTGCCGGGGCTGCGGGTCCGCTCCCGCAGCTCCTGCCGCCTCTTCTCGGAGCGGAAGGTTTCCTTGTAGCTCAGGATGCGGGCGCGGGGAACGTCGGACAGCGCCGTGTACTCCCTGCCGGACCGGCCGACCCGCCCGGCGCCGCGCGCGGTTCCTCCGGCCCAGAGGGGCGACGCCCGGCTGCTGGGCTCGGAGTCCAGGGAGCTCTGGGAGGAGCTGATGGTGGAGTAGCTCGGGGAAACCAGAGCTTTAGGGGAGGGCAGGGGGTCCGGGGAGCGCTGGGAGGCGGGGAGGTCCGGTTCGTACCTGGAAGCTCCTAAAGAAGAGGAAGACGCCGAGGAGGCGAGGGGCAGATGCTGAGGAGGCGCCGGGTTCGGTTCCAACTTGGTCTTCTCCAGGGAAAAGTATCCGCTCTCCACTCGGACTTTCCGGCCTGAGCTGATGGCGCCGCCGTCTGAAACGCAGGAACACGTCAAGTCAAACATCCTGTCTGCAAATGGCGGGAAATACGTTTTATTTCAGCAACATTCACGAGTTTTACTGGGATTTCAACACAAAGTAATGATCATACATACAATGATCTTTGTGTTGTGATTTCAACACAAAGTAATGATCATACAGAATATCCTTTAATAAAGAATTAAAGAGGCCTGAAAAACAAAGCATAATTTTAAACTTCATTACAATCAAACATCTGGTAAGTTTGTAGTTGTAACATGAGAAACTCTGGAATATTCCAGCAGGTATGAGCCCCTTTTCCAGGCTCTGTTTCGTTACACGTCATAATTTTCTGGTATCTCTGATAATCCAGGCTGGATTGGTTCTGTACATCAGCCCTGAAGGTGATCTACAGAACCACCTGATTTAACCCGGTAACCGGACCCTGGCGGTTTCCTCACCGTCTCGCTTGGTGACGGCGGCGTCCGGCTGGCTCTGGCCCAGCTGGCTGAGGCAGGACGCGCTGCGGCTGCAGGGGATGGCGGCGCGGCTCCAGCGGTTCTGCTCCTGCCACAGGGTGGCGCCGCTGGTGGGGATCTGCTCGGTGTCCGCCATGCTGCCGCTGGTCACCGTGACCTTGGCCGGCCCCGGTTCCTGAGGCGCAGGGCGAGGCGGGGGGCGGAGGGAGGAGAGGACACAACGGGAGGTAAGGTCACAGATCGACTACAAGGGGAGCGCAAAGGAACAAAGGAAGACGAGAAAGAGTTTGATTTTTCTTTCAATTACGCTCTTCTTGCAAAGCTTGCAAGGTTTCCAGGTGTGTTGGATTGAAGCTGGCAGCAAGGCTGGGCGATCAATCCATCTTATTGATCAATCATTTGGTTTTTGGAAAAATCTGGATTTTCAGAGTGATGTCATCACTCAGCGGCCATCTTGTTTTACAGCTTCTGCTTCTTTGAACTTTGAGTTCAGATCAACTTTATGACAAAATATTAGGACAAGGCTATGTTTCTTTCTCTCTACCATTATATAAATGCTGCTGTAGAATAACGGAGTCAAAAATAGGACAACATTTTGATTTTACCAGAAAAGTTTCAACATTAGGAGAATAAATTAGAGATTTTATTAGAACTTCTACAAGGAAAATAATACAATACAATGAGGAATGTTGAGAGTCTTTGGTGAACTTTGGTGCCTATTTCACATCTAAGAGATCAGCACCAAATATCACTTTGAAACAAATCTGGATAGATGTAGAAGAAAAAACACGTCAGATCCTGACATCATAGAAACCTTTTTCTCATTCAGACATTTTTTCTGGTAAAATTGTGATTTTCTTCTGGACTGAACCAGACACCTCAATGCAAAACTTACAAAAGGAATGACTGAAATAATTTTCTGTCATTTGTGAAAAGAAAATTGGAGGTCTGGCATGAAAATAATCTGGGATTTTTAATTTAATCCACATCGCCCAGCCCTGACTGCCAGAGACGAAGCAAAGAGAGAGAAACAACCAACAGCAGCTCGTTCATGAAAAACAAACTTGTAATTCTGCTGGAGACACAGAAGTAAAACATATTGCAGAAATATTACGTAGAAACAGCGATCAGTGATCAGTGAGGTCCACCAAACTGTTGCAGAAGAAAAAGCTTAGGAATCATCGACTTTCTTAGAAATCCAACATGCTGCTGCACTCAAAATGACCGGAATCAGGGATTGTAGTGATTATCTGCAGGAAGCAGCGATTCTGAGAGCTGAACAGGCAGTTGGGTCGGGCCGAACTCACAGAGACGCCGTTCATGTCTTCAGCAGAAAAACACTGGATGAGCGTTACGCCGTCCTGCCAATCACACAAGCTCTCCACGTTAGATCGTTTTGCCCCAGGCAGGAGAGAAAGTCTTAAAATATTGATTTAATGAGACAAAGCTTGGAAACTGGAACCGAAACGTTTTCTTCTTTTTCCAGTCGAAGCAGTAAAAAAAATAAAAATCAAAGTTTGTGATTATTTTCAACAGAACTAAACACGTCTGAACATTTTTGAGTTTTTTTCTGCTCAGAAATTTTTTGATATTTTGAAGGAAATTTTGAAAAATTCCAAAATTTCAGTTTTTTTCTAGCAAACTTTCAACTTTTCAAACTCTGAAATTTCCATGGTTTATTTTTTTGTTTTTTTTAAAGAAATTTTTTGTTATTAAATGCAAAATTTCAGTTGTTCAAACTCAAACATTTAAATTTTTTTCCAAGATAAATTTTTTCTACCAAATGTTTGACTCTTCAAACGCTGAAATTTCCATGTTTTCTCTAAAAGATTTCTGGGAGTCATCCCAAAATTTCTCATATTTTTCTAGATTTTTTTTCATTGCGGTTACAACCGAGGCAGTAAAACTATTTAGAAACTATTTATTTAATTTAAAGGTTTGAAAGCGGAGTGTAAACTGAAATGTTTTCCAGTCAGAGCAGACGGTCGACATGCTGCTGATTATTTTCAACAGCACTGGGCTCGTGTCGCTGCGGACATATATAAACACGGGAGCTCTGAGTGGAAAAGTGGTGTTGACACAGTGAGGTGTGGAAAATATAAACCTCGACTCAAAGCTAAATATCCACCAGCGACAGTCTGTCAGATCATCTCACAGCGAAGGAAACGATGACAGAAACTGACGGCAGACGAGAGCTGGAGCCCAGTTAGATGCTGCTGACCCTAATTATAGTTTTACAATGGTGCAAAAAAATAACATAAATCAAACATCAGCCAAGTTTATAACCGAGTTTGTAGATTAAAAGTCTGAGAGCAAACATTCTGCAATAGAAATTAATAACTGACTAAAATCAGCTTGTAATTTTAACAGGGTTTCTGAAGGTTTTTCCAGCTCAAAGTTAAGGATTTTAAAGACATTTTAAGACCATTATGAATGAAATTTAAGACTTGCAACACAAAAGAAAACCGTTTATTTTATATTGTAGAAATGTTTAGAAGAAGTGATGAACTAATACTGATAGACGTAAAAAAGCTCGTTAGCGAAGTATATTAGCAGCTAATTAATCCAAAATGTTTGAATGACTAAAAAAACAAACTGCATATGAGAGTAAATAATCACAGCAAAATTAAAGACCTGTGATCAACATATTTTAGGCCAAATTACACTTTATTTAGTTTGGAAAATGTTTTTGTTTTTTACTTAATTTTCAAGCAAACATAATTATACCATAGAAGAAAATGTATTTATTCTCTTTTTCTTTTAGACCCTAAAAAGAGAAATGAAATGGTTAAAATAAAAATGATAAACTGCATAAATCATTAAATTTACAGTTAAAAATGAGATTTGGAGCTAAAAATATCCTGGAAATATTTGTAAGATGCAGAAGCAGGAAAAAAAAACAAAAACACATTTACAGATAATTATTTAAGATTATTTAAGATTTTTACATCTTCAGCTGCAGCCTAAATCTGTTCACCAGTAAATTAACTGGGATTTCTTCCAGTGAGGCAGAGTGGATAAAACATGGTGAGAGTAAATTAGAAACTGAAACAAGCAGAGGAGAAAGTTTTCTCACACTGGGAGAAATGAGCAAAACAAGGTCAGGGCACCGTCATTAGAGGAACAAACTTTACAGAGATTCGTCTTTGCCAAAAGCCGTTTGGCCTGCAGTGGGTGGTCTGCGGTTATATTCCTGTATCAGACGTCTATGTTTAGCAGGAGAGCGCTCTATGTAATGGAATCTAGTGGAGACCTGTGAGTTTCTTACAAGGGGAAAATCCAGCTGCAGCCGTTGAGAGCGAGCCAAAGTTTTATCCAGTCAACACCTGCATGCTAACGGGCTGCGGCGTCCAGAACCGCTAATCCCATCGGGCCAGACAGCTAACTTTAGCCCAACGGGACGGAGAGCGGTTCACCTGAGATCAGGCGGTTAATACGGCGGCCTGCTGGGGTCAATATGTAGAGAGAATCACGAATGAAAAGGACGGGACGTTTCTGCCAAAAAACTCAAACTTTAGAGAAAATAAATTTAAGTTTCTGAGTTTGGACTATAGAGACACAGTAAAGTTCATGTTTTTTCAAAAAAGTTTCTGAGATTAATTTTAAAATTTCCAATTTTTTCTACCGATTTTGATTTTTTAGAGTTAAAAGTTTTCATGTTTTTTTTCAAAACCATTTCTGAGATTAAACAAAAAATTTCTGAGTTTGTTCTAGGATTTTTTTCCTTTATCTGCAACGACCCTCATCTGCCGTCTTAGATTAGCCATTTCTGTACAGTGGTTTTTATCTCTTCAAATATATACCAAGTAGGAAATATTTGATAAAGAAAATGTTTTACATCAAAAGGAATCTCTAAATCATTATAATTTATTAAGAGATTTGGTTTTCCAAAGCTTTTTTGAGTTTATTGTTCTCATTTCACATTTGGCAACAAAAGTAACATTGTGAAAAATGTCAAATCTCAATATTTCCAATAATTATTTCAATAACTTAATGAACTGCGTTATGTAGAATAATCTCCGACACTGACCATTTTATAATTTGACTTTCAAGCTGCTCTGGAACGAGAGCCAAAATGGATCTAAAACGGAGGATTATGCAACACTGAAAAAACTAAAATAAAGGTTAAAAAATATTTTTTTGTCTGAATTCGACGGCTCGGTTCTTTCAGGCGAGTGAGACGTGACTCCGTACCTGGTGAGTGGGAGGATCCACTTTGCGTTTTTTCTTCTGGTTCTGCTTGTTGGTCCTGGGATAGACGGTCAGCGCCTCCTGCCACCTAACAGAACCAGAAACACTCTGACGTTACAGGCACCGCATCCACACACACACACCAATTTCATTATGTTACTTTTTCTTTCATAAATAAGATTCATCTTATTACGGTACTGAAGGTGAATATATGCACATTCTCTTTCAAGTATGAAAATTTTTCTTCTGTTACTTTATGGGATGCAGTAAAAATTTGTTAAAAAATGCTAGAAAATTAGCATTTACTGAAATAACTTCCGAAAAAGAAATTTTTATTGTATAAACTGTGCAGTGAATGATTCTTAGCAAACACAAACTGTATGAGGGAATCCAGCAACTTTTTAAATCTTGGGATTGACATTAAAAAAACATTTAATGGTGATTAACTGGGTTTAATTGGATTCAGCAGAACATTGAGCTTGAATTGGATGAATCATTAAAGTGTCACAGCCATTTATAATTAAATCATGTGATAAATGAGGAGCTAGAATCACTAAAATAGAGCAAAATTACATAATTTATTCAAAATAACCAATGTTAATTCTTTTTTCTCCACTTTGTTGCTCTTTAATGGTTCAAAAACTTAAACTATAACCAGATCAGTTGTTATTTAATAGAGGTGTTTACAGTTAAAGTACGAGGATTCTGGTAAATAAACACGATTTGCACCATCAGTTGCTCCAGTAATGACACATGGAGGCCAGGTGAAGGCAGAGTGGGAGGTGTTGGTGATGGAGCAGGTAGCGCTGTGAAGAGTGGGTGTAGTGAGTCACATTTCTCCAAAAATATCCTCACAGAGCGAGCCGCAAGAGGAAGAGGCTTGGAAACAAAGACAGGAGCCGAATTATGGAGATTAAAGTTTGAGAATCCAGATTAAAGTTTGGGATTCGAGGTTTCTGTTCAGAAAGTCTGAGGTCAGAGAGAAATGTGTGGCGTTGTTACAACGCAGAGCCTGAGGCGGACAGCAGGGGGCGGTACAGCCTCAGCTGCAGCCATGTTTCTCTCTGAACCCAAACACTCATCTTTATGGCAAGGCCACTTAGCATATAATCTGTCTCACTACAATTTGGTGGGAACTGGCAACATTTACTCAGTTACTTGAATACCTTTTTAAAGAAATGGGCTTTTAGGAAGTTTGTACGTTTTATTTTTACTTGACTCATTTTGTTTGATTAGTTACTCACTCAGTAATCGATGCGACTTTTTACCAAATACTTTTTTACTCTTGAGTAATTTCTTGTAAAAAAATGCATCACAGACTTCTATAGAAGATCTTTCCTGCCAACAGTCATCACTGTCTGCAATAAGTGAAGAGTCTGAATTAATATGAGTTACAACAACATTTCATTTCCCTTTGGGATCGGTAACAGCCTCACCCGTTGATGATCTCTCTGCACTCGGCCCGGATGAAGTGCTCCTTGTCGGGGGTGAGGATGCACAGGGAGCTCTTCTGGCCCGTCCGGGCCTCGCCGTCCACCACGTCCAGGCACTGGTTCATGTTGATGGTTCCCTGGGGCAGAGTGCTGGGCTGCAGGGTCACACGGGGGTCAATGTTAGGCTAAATTAGCCTGGCTCTGAGGCTTTCACATGAGAAAATGTTACATAAACTACTTTAGCTTCTTGTAACAGCTTCCAACATGTGTCAAACTCAAGGTCTGGGGACCAAAACCGGGCCGTCTGGGCTCTTTATGTGGCCCCTAGACTCTACAGGGATACAAAATGAACCTTCCAGATAACAGTTTGTATAAACATTTTATCAATCAAATCAGTTTTTATGTTGTGTTTAGTGTCAGATCCTACAGATTATTGAAAAACAACACCAAATCCCTGCACTTTTTCCGCACCAACACATAATTGTGAGTGTATTGCAGAGTTTTTGAAAAAATTATGAAAAACGTTGAAACAAAGACATGGCTCCTTCCATCACTCCCACCTTGTTACTTTCACTAAACAGCTGCTTCACCCTTACATGGTATCAAGTTATAATCCGTAATAATACAGCGAGGAATAATGAGATTACCATCATACATATATGCAAGTATTTCTAAATTAATACCACAAACACTTTGATTTTTATTGCAAAAAATATATATATTTGCGAAATTTTGGAAAATAGACCTCATAAGAGAATAAACCTCATTTGAATTTCAACCAGACCTGTCAGGATAACAAAATTAATTTTGTCCCAGAAATTATTGTGCTTGTTTTGAAACAATCTTCAAGTAATATAATGTAAATAATAATGCAAGAACACATTATCTAAGATAAACTTTACATTCTAATGAACATTTCACACTGGAACTAGAAGACATTTTAAATATCCAAAATGAATAAACAAAGCAACAAAGAAAATGAAATATGAAGTGTCTGTAAATACAGAATGGTTTTGTTACGTCCAAAACACCAGAGTGATTATTTTATCATCCTGTTTTTGGTAGCAAGAAAAAAAACAATAAATCATGCCAATGGAAGTTAAAAACATAAATTATGAATATTAATGTCTAAATTATAGGGTTGCACCAACAAATCTGCTCTAATTCTCTTAATTTGGGAATATTTACCAATTTTGTCCACCAGCTCAAAGGTTTAAAATCAGCCACTGTTCCCTAAATTTAGCGACTAGCGCAATATTTAGCAACTTTTCAGACAAGAAGAAAATAAATCTGAAGTGAGGTTGAAGAGTCTCTAATCTCACCAAAGCTCAGTGGGGATAGTTTAAAGTGCATTCAGCGAACCGTAAGGCCAATTAAATCTGATCACATCAAGGTAGCTGGAGCAGACGCATGACCTACATGCTGGGACGTCATTAAAGAGAGAAACCTCTGAATAAAAACCAGCGGTCCATTGACCCGGTTAAAAACTGTACAACATGAAAACATTAATGTAGCATCATCTGGGTTGGCAATGGAAATCAGCCCTGAACGCATCCAGCAAACCGGCAATAAAAACTGGCTAAATAGCAAGAGCATATTAGAAGTGAGTTAGCGATAGCCACAACTGCGTCTGCGTGCGACTCGAACTTTGCTTGACGTAAAGGAGAAAAACAAACTCAATACATTTTGTAGTGATTGGACTATTTTATGACCAAGGACTGTCATAACTTAATTTTTTTTCTAATGAATTTAAGACATTTTAAGGCATAAATTTTAGATACATGAATATCAGAGTTCATTTCCACCAGATTAGTTCACTTTAATCAACTGCTGTTCATTTGCCGAGAAGGTCCGGTTCGCTTGTGGGGTGGGAACGCGTAATCCATCAAAAGAATCGTCCTTGGTCTTTAGCCAACGACAAAAGAGAAATCCTAAAATCTGACGCTTCTCCATTTTTGTGTACATTTAGTGAAGAAGGAAGCAGAGCTTTGTGTGGTTCTTGGAGCAGCGCCCCCACAGGCGAGGAGGGGAACAAGTTTTTCAGTTAGTTTGGATCATTTGAAACAGTTTAGTGGAGAAGTGAAAAATGTAACATGTTGCAGTTTTGGTCTCCAATTGAACCGAACCTACTGGCCAATCAGGAGGCTCAACACCTTTAGCCTTTTAAGGATGTGTGGACACGCTGTAAAAACTAACCATGACGGTAAAATCTGTAAAAGCTGCTTTTGACATGAAGGTCAAAGGTCAAGGACACACCTAGCTTCACATGATGACAAAAAAATCCAACGATGGATAAACTGTGGAAAGAGTGTGTGTGTGTGTGAGTGCGTGTGCATGTGTGTGTCTGCGTGTGTGTGTGTATCTGCGTGTGTGTCTGCGTGTGTGTGTGCGTGTGTGTGTGTGTGTATCTGCGTGTGTGTGTATCTGCGTGTGTGCGTGTGTATCTGCGTGTGTGTGTGTGTGTGCGTGTGTATCTGCGTGTGTGTGTGTGTGAGTCTGCGTGTGTGTGTGTGTGTGTGCGTGCGTGTGTGTGTGTGTGCGTGTGTCTGTGTGTCTGCGTGTGTGTGTGTGTATCTGCGCGTGTGTGTGCGTGTGTATCTGCGTGTGTGTGTGTGTGTTCTTGTGTATCTGTGTGTGTGTGTGTCTGCGTGTGTGTGTGTGCGCGTGCGTGCGTTCATGGTTTTTGATGATTTTTGCTGAAAATTTGCAATATACTCTCAGTCATGCGTTAGCTCACTGAAAAGTCTGGGATCTGTTGATTTCATTAAAATTTCCTCGACAAATGAATCTCAAAAAATGGAGGGAAAGATCTGATGAAACTAATGTCAGCTGGCAGTCAGTCGCCTCTTAAACTCAACATTTGTGATGAAAAATTTCAATATACTCTGAATTATTTCTGTGTCTGAAGCCTAACAAAATGGGAGACTTTAGAAAGGCTCTAGAATAGTCATTTCAGAGAGTAAAACAACTACTTATGGAAGCCCTTTACTGCCAAAATCACAACAGGAAGTCCTAATTATGAATTTTAAAAACACAATTTTAAATTTTAATGTCATAATTACAAGAAGGAAAGTCATACTTTTGACATGTAATGTCATAATTTTGAGACTGCTTCAGTATCTTCTAATCACTTTGAATCTCAAAATTATGACTCTAAAACCTGAAATTATAACTTTTCTGTTTGGGCTTTGATTTTTTGGCAGAAATGGGCTTCCATAACAAAATCATTGAAAGTGAAAAATGTTGATTTTTCCTGTTTTACATACTCTGGTCCAACAGATTAAATCATGTCTGAGCCCCTGTTAGCTGCTAACGTCTTAGTTTTATCAAACATTTCTCCATTAATAAATCAATCAAACTGCAGGCCAGACGTTATAAACCACAACAGTTTTCATTAGTAAACAGCTGCCTGTTTAGAAGACAGTAATTATTGAGCTCTTTGTGCCCTTGGCTTCTTTCATTCTTCCACGGCTTAGAAAAACATTTCCCTCATGACACAGAGCCGAGGTATTTGCTTACTCTGGCAGACAGCTGATAGTCGACTCTCAGTGTTGGTGCAAGTTCTCTTCACTTCCCGCAAACATTTATAGGTTTGAGAAAGTTTCATAACATAAAACAATACAGAACACCTGCTTTGTTGTTTGCTTTAAAGCAGCAGGAGCCACTTTGTCTGAAAACCTGCATGGTGACAAATTTCAGAGCCATTACTTTACACCTCTAAACCTGTAGGAACAGAAACCCGGAGCCGTTCGGCTGATCGTTAAAAACCGCCTCAGCCTAAAGGAAATCTGATTAACTGGCAGGGTTTTATTCTGACTCATGAACACTGTCTCGGATCCAGCCTCTTCGGGGTCCATCTTCTGCTCACTACCAATAACAGTAATTATGCAATAAATCTTTCCATGGAAACTGCGGATAACAGAGGCAAACACTTTGTTTTTTGCCAACAAACGGCGAGTTCAGGTGCCAGATGGAGAGTTTTTCCTCCCAGGTTCACAGCGAACTCACCAGATGAGGAGGAAACATCGTCTTCAATGTGACGAAGGCTTTGCGGAAGTGTCTCACAAACAGGGCGCCTCCTAGTGGCCGGCAAGGTACTGCATGTGTAGCAGGGATTTTATCTTAAAATTATTAATGTGAAGTTTATTTTGGCTCAGTCAATAATTTATTTATTGGTGTATTAACTTATATTTCGCTGCTGTTGACAGTCGGTGGTTTCTATAGCAACCAGTCACCGACAGCGCCGCCATTTTTTCTGTTGCCGTTGGTAACTGTGGATCAGCTCTGCGTTTTGTTTACAATATATTTACACATATATTTTAGACAAATTTAATCTTATGCAATGTTTACAGAGTAATTTTGTGATGTTCTGTATGTTATTGTTATGTTTGATTTTATAATTGTTCATAATTGACAACCTGAATGTTTCTGGTGTGAAGTCAACCTGCTGGACCCGAGATTTCAACGAACGTGGCAAGAAAGTCGCCGAGTTGGCAACAGTGAGGTGACTATAGTTAAAGAACAGAAATCAAAGCTTTTCTGGTAAAGATCAGCGATCGACCAGAAAACTGCAAACGGTGCATCCATACTAATAACGTAAAATTAACTCCATTCAGGACTCGACGTCTCCATTACATAAACTGGTGTCAAAATGACGCGCTTCACATTTATTCATCACTTTATAAAAATAAATTACTTTTGGGAGTATTTTTACTTTGCTATGCTTTCTATTTTTACTAGAGTAATTTTATTATGAAGTATTTTTACTCTTAAGTAAAATTTCTGTATCTTCTACCCACTGAATGGAAAACAAACTCTTGTTACTGATATGAATTATTGCCATTTTGGTACTTAAAATACCACAATTTCCACTTAACTTTACATTTTGGTCTGATGATGATTGATAATTTGATCAGTTACTCAGATGTTTCACTCTTGTGTGATTTCGTTTTATTTTTACTTGAATAAAAACAGGTTTAGTAGTGCTGCTCTTGCTTGAGTGAGACTTCTGGCTGCTCTGCATGAAACCGGCTGAGAGGTATGTGAGCTGACATCACTGAATTTCCTCCAGGCGTTTTCAGATTGGCTTCCATTCAGGACTCAACATCGCCAACTAAACGGCTAAACGGGTATTTAAGTAAATAAGCCAGCATCAAAATGCCACACGCTACATGGATGTAGCAGCTACTTCAGAGGGAACTGTGGGTGGTTTTCTCCTGGAGAGCAGCGAGGGAATGTGGGTGGTTTAACGCTGCAGCCAGCGAACGCAGAGGAGGAGGGAGAGCTGGATGGTGAAGGCATCCAGTTTAAACCGACCGTCAGAGACAAATCATCAGAGGAATGGCGTTCTAATTCTGCAACAGTGATGATGTAATATTAGTCATTATCTTGGCGAGGCAGACGGGGTGTGAGAAATCTGTCGGTCTCCGTCTGAAGTGGTAAGAGGGTGGGAACAGGTGCTGCCGTCTCTGCTGTTTAGACGGCTACCTTCCCACAGGAGTTACTGTTTCACCCTCGACTCCCTCATTCGTTCATTTGCTCACTTCCTTTCTGTCGAATGCAAACATCCTGATCAAATTCTGTTCAGCTAATGAGTCCAGATTGTGTGAAATCCTTCTGCATTTTGCTTTTTTTTTTACTTCCGCTCCTCCTGGATGAATGAATCCTCTGTTATGTTCATTCACTCCCTGTAATGCAAAACCTTTCAGTGGATGATCAGTGTAGCATAGCGAGTTTTATTTTTATTCATCTTGGTGAGAACTTAAAGGGCCAGTTAACTTCAGTTGTCATAAAATGCTGTAAATATTAAATATGACTTAAATTAAATTTGACTTTATAATTTAACTCCTTGAAATTGGGTGTCTGTCTCTTTAAATCTCCAGCTCTTTCTGAAGCTCTGCCACCAGGAAGTCATCCCAACATGGCTCCTCTATTAACCCTTTAATGTTTTTACCAGCAGCTCCTATAATGAACCCAGCAGTTTCACCAGCTGGTTGCTATTTGCTGCTGGCTAGTCTGAAGGAGCTGGGTGAGGGAGGGGCTGTGGCTGGAAGGCGGGGCTAGGTCCACTGAGGCTTTTTGTAGCTGATCAAAGGAGATTAAAGGATTTCTCAAACATAAATGAAAGAGTCAAAGCAGCACTCCTGGGAAAATCATTAGAACTTTATGGGAAGCTACAAAAACAACTAGATTTTGGATAATACTGTCCCTTTAAACAGGCCGAGATAGTTTTCTTCCTAGCTTTTTACAGTTTTGAGTTTATTTTTTTCTTGTTCCAAAGGGGTAATTTTAAATTTTTTTAAAAATCTTTAAGATATAAAGGGCATGAAAGTGACATAACATTGGAGGGAACTGCTAGCTAAAACATTAGCAATAAAATCAACTTCATGTTCTCTTTGGAGCCATTCAATGTGTTTTTCAAGACTTCAACATAAATGGCAACATGGGAAATGGCAGGAAAGGCTCTTTACAGCTGAACAAAAGCATCCCCCACAGTATGACGCCGCCTCCTCTCTGCTTCACAGCGGAGATGGTGCGTTCACAGAAATATGCAGTGGTAGTTTAGTATGCAAATTTCAAATTCATAAAGGTTAAAACCTTCTTTCTTTCTACTGGAATAACTAAAGTTCAAACAGATTACAGCAAAGCAGCACAGAGGATTTGTTCACAAGCTTAAAGCCATCAGAGAATATTTGCACAAAGGGAAATTGTCAGAGTTTGTTGAAGTTAATCCTCAAAGGAAGAAAGAGCTGCTAGCTGCACTAGTCAATAATTTGTTGTTTGCTTAATGGCAACATTATTTAACTGAAGGTAATTCCTACTCTTATTCAGAGTGGGCTAGGGTTCAAATGTTTTCTTACAAAAGTGACACTCCTAAACAAAATAAATGAGTGAAGAAATTATGAGAACCAGCAAGAATTTAACTTTTGGAACAACTCTGCTTTTCATTTATGCAAGAATTAGAAAAGTTCAGGCAGTGGATTCAGATTTAAAAACAGTGTTCGGATGCAGCCTGTCAAAGACAATTTAAGATCTTAAAAAGGGAAAATATAAGGTGCTTTTTATTAGATTTAATTTATTTGTAAAAACAATCATTTTACTAAAATGCAGACTTGAGCAAGCCAATATAATGCAAGAGTGAGCCACATGCTGTTCTTGTTGCCAAAAAGAAAAAAGAATTGAGAAAAACACAATCAACCTCAGAAAATAAGGATTCGGTTTGTTTGGTTTTTTTTGTATCTGGCACACCTGCAAAACATTTATGTTTTTACAATAATTTATTGTTCAACTGCCAAGAGAAAAGTGACTGCAAAATGTAAATAAGTAAGTTATGAAATAGAAAATGGAAATACTAGAATTTCAACGTTTCTGGCTCCCATTGCAAAAAGTTTGACCTGCTGCAACGTAAATAACATACCAGGATTTAGATGTACTATTAAAAACACAACAGCGTCCTTTTTGTGAACTCTGGGAGCCGTTTGGTCAGAGACCCGGTAAGAAGATTAAAGCATGTTTGACTGAAAGCCTTCTTGATCAAGTTTCGTTATCTGCTGGGATTTTGGCTCCAGAACCTCGACTCTGACGTCCAGGAGGTTTTGGCTACAAACGCCAAGCACACCTGGATTATTTAGAAGGTTTAGACGAAGAACGTCTCCTCCTCTTCCGACTCTGCATGTGCAGAAAACTGGTTTTAATTTGCAGAGCAAATATTAGCAATGGGTGGTCTCACTGTATGGAAAAGGAGTGCCTCAAGCCGAAGAAAGGTTGTTGATTTTGAAATTCAAACATTAAACAAACAGACCTTTCTCTTCAAAGGTCAATACTTTTATTTTTGTCTAAAATGTTGAAGATTTACATCATGATTTTAAAACATTTCCTGTAACCCTTTGACCAAAGTAAGAGGAGATAAAACTGTAAAAATGCAACCTATTCTTCACAGGACTGCAACTAATGATCAATCAAGTAATGGATAAGAGAATCAATTGATCTTGTTCTGAAGATTAATTTTACATTCTGCAGATTTTTCATTTAGCTACTAAAGATTTATTTATACAACATTAGAAATGCATTAAAACATAATAAGCAAAAAAAATCTTCACTTTTGCTTAAGATCAAAGAAATGTCTGAAAAGTAAAAACGGGATTCCTTTACTGAACGCTCAAAGGATCCATCTGCAGCCAACTTTTTAATCTGTTGACTCATAACTGGGCAGTAAAAGTTGCTTAATCGCAGTTTTTTCTTGCATAATTTGAACCAGGTGATGCTAAAAAATGTAATGTAAAATGTTTCCATTTCTTTAACAGTTTCGGTTTAATTGTTGCTCAAAGTGTGTTGATTTTTCTGCAAATTGATATATTTTAACTATTAATCGATTATTAAATTAATTGATTATTTCAATTTATTAACTGCGATTAAGGTGATTAATTGTTTCAGCCGTAATCCTAAGTTATCCAGACTTCCAGCTCGTGTTGGAGCTTTCTGTCCGTCTTCCTTTCTATTTAATCCCAGGTCCACAAATAGTGAATTTCATCTGGATAATCCTGGACATATCAGTCTGGATTATCACCCCGCCGAGAATAAAAACCGGTGCAGCGAGACGGGATGCATCCTCTGAACTGAGCTGGACTTTGAGGCCGTTAGCGAGATTTATGACGGATATGATGAGCTTGTTTACAAACACCAACAACTTTCCTCTTTACTGAGACACAGAGAGAATAAACAGCTGAAATTACAGCAAATGATGCAAATTGGAGAGAAGTAGAAGAAGAAAGTGAGGAGAAGTGGTCAGTTTGTCTTCCAACAGCTTCAGGCTACAGCAGCTTTTAAATATAATAAATGCAATTTATTCTATAGAATATTTTTAAAAGACTTTAAATGGTCACTTTTTGTCTTTGGGTTAGAAATCAGGAATCAGCAGAATAAGGCAAAATTTCAGCCTCAACAAAAATCTAAACGTCAATTTCAAGAGGTCAGACTGTGCAGACATTACGTATGTAAATAAACTTAACAGGGAATGAAATGAACTATTTTTCAACAAATAACATCCTATGGAAAGAAATGTAACTCTCCATCCTGCAAAAATGTAAAGGTTTATTTTAAAACCTAAAAAAAGATTTAAAATGATGGTTCAAAATTACAAGCAGTCTATTTTCAAAAGGTTATGTAACATTTGCAGCTCTATAGACGTTTCATTTATTTGGACTGGGAACAAAATGTTTCTTTCACTTCTGAAGGTTTCAGATCCCTGCAGTGGTTTGATGCTTCGAAAATGTTTAAAACTTTAATAAATAAAGAATCTTCACTGTAAAGGTCGCAGCCTTTTCTGGGTTCCCTGCTGTTTTATTGCCGTTTGCCTGCAGCCTGATGCTTTAAATGAAACCTTGTGTCAGCGTTTAGAACGAGCGGTCCGGTCCGTCAGGCCCGGTTTGGCTTTATGGACCAGGGAGGATTTAGGGAAAATAAATTACACAACAGCCGATAAAACACAAATGATTTATCGGCCGGACAGATCCGGAATGGAAAGCAGAGATAAAAGGATCGGAAACAGAAGAGCGTCAGAAAAATTCAGGATTATTTTCCTTCATTTAGAGACGCAGCACCTCTGAGTTTCACTGCATGAGACGATAGGAAGAGTTTCCAGACTAAAAAGCGTTAATCACTGGGACTGATATACAAAATAAATAAAACACCCAAAAATAAAATAGACTCTTAGTCTCCATTAACAGTAAATGTACTTGAATAAAAACTAAACATGAAGCCAAAGTGGAAATAAATACTGCATTCAACCAAAAGAGTGCAGATTATGAAGTCTGTATATTATATTGCCCTTCAGTAATCATTAGATTTAAATAGAGAAGAATTCGACTGCCTGATGCAATAGTTCAAACTACAGGATTTTTTACCCCAAACGACAATCTTAGAACGTTCTTCGTTCTGAGATTGTCACTTGTGTGTTACGGTAGATCGTTGCGGCCGCTCCGATCTAAATCGAGGATTTATCCAGACTGGGAATGCAGCCTGTTGAATGTGACCAAAAGAAAATGACAAATCTTGTTCTTATACCCAAGAATAAATTTCTTCCAACCAACAGGAAACAGGAATGAAGAGAAGTTTATGTATGTATCTGTCCACATTTTATCTCAGAATGTAAGCAGATTGTAGAAGTAAATTCTGGGTTTGACATTCATATGAGCATAAAAGCAAAATTAAACTATGTCCACCCCTGACTCCGGTCAGAACCCGGTCCAATCTGAGCCACAGAGCTGCAGTATCTGACTAGCATAACAAACACATCCAAACAGTGAGCAGGAGATAAGGAACTTTATCTCTGCCACATCCGGGATAGCGCGGCCACTGAAACAGAAGCAAAAACTGAAAAGCACAGATAAGATGACATCAGAAGTGGGTCGAAACGGGTCAGAGCTCCAAAAACAGAACCGGGCTGACATTTTTCCAAGGGAGCTTTTACTACGCAGATCCTCCTGTAATGGCAGACTGGTGTCTGAATTGGAATGTGAACACACTGGGTCAGCAGGTGGAAAGCTTGGAGGAGTCGTTCTTACTCATGGGTGTCCAACTTGTGGCCCGGGGGCCATGTGTGGCCCTTGGACTGTTGTTTTGTGGCCACCAAATGCAGTTAAAGAAATGAAACAAATTTGTTTCAATGGAGAATGTTAAGGAAGACAAAGTATTGATAATAATCAAACCCAGGTCTATCCACAGGCTTTTTACTGCTGCTCTCAAATCAGCTTTTATTTACTGTATTAAACTTGGATAAATACAGCAAACATTTTGAAAGAAAGTGACCCAAATCCCATTCTTATAACTGGGAATAAATATGTTCAATCGAGTCCAAAACAATTGGAAAACTAGAAGAATTTCTTTTAATATAGCTAATATGCAAAATCATATTTATGTTGTTGAAAATAATAATAAAAACACACAAAGAAAGCTAAAAATTGCAATACTGCTCAGTTCTTGAGTAGACTTTTTACCAAATACTTTTTCACTCTTAAGTAATTTCTTGGACGAGTACTTTTTAGTTTTATGTGAGTGAAAACATGTTGAAGTAGGTTTACTCTTACTTGAGTACAACTTTACAGTAGAGAGAGTATTTACACATGTTCCAGCATGTCAAAGGGTCTAAGAAGTCGCAGGGCAAACACAGGCTGAGGCTGTATATGCTCCTGTCAGGGAGATTCAGCGGGAAGCCAGCAGGATTGCGTGTCTCAAGTGAAAAGAATGTGGGAACCCGAAGGAAGTTTGTCTGTTCTTGGACAGCGCTGTGGGGGAAGAGGTCTGATATTTAAATTCCAGTAAACACAGGAAATTAATTGACCTTAGATTAAATGAGAATGAGACGGTCGCAGCTGAAATGTCATGAGAACATCATGTCCTCTGTGAATCAGAAAGGTCTGCGGCTCTGATGCAGGCCGTCAAGTGCAGTCAATGCACTCTGAAGGCAAATGCGACAGAGAAGAGTCTCAATAAGCCTTTTGTGTAGCGCAACTCAATAGGTAGCCTGGTTTTATTTGGAAGGTATGCTACTTCTTCGTCTTTGTTCTGAGCAGATTACGTAAACAAAATGGAGTCTGTTTGCAGAAAAAGTCCCAAACATTTTTTTCTGCAAATAAAAGGAAATGCGGAGTTCGAGCAGGGGTGTCCAAAATGTATTTGTGGCCCATGGGCTGATTGTGTTGTGGCCACCCGACTGCAAATGTGGCTCACAAGAACATGTGATTTATCTTGGGACATCCCAATGTGAAAATATTGGACGGCAACAAGATAGAAATAAATATAGACTGTTAATATTGGCTAAGTTTAATTTATCTGGCCGATATCGATATGTTAAAGATTGAATAATATCACTTGATATCGATGTTGGTGCTGATGCATTGCCTGGATTAATTGACTCATTGCTTATTGTAACTGGTCAAATTGCAGATACTGACACATCAAACAACTGTATCAAACAAGTAGCCCTTCGTGTTGCGCTGTACCCGTGAAGTAGCTCCCAGTCTCAGAAAGGTTGGTGACCCCTGGTCTAGAATTTGAACAGTTCTTCTTCTCAACCTGTTCCCTGCTTCACGGTTAATAAGATATTTCCCTGTATAACAAACACATTTAATCATTTCTGACACCTGTTGCTGGCCTGGCCTCCTCTGACAGGACGTCTCTGAAACACATACAATTTAGACTAAACTATGACTGCATCATCCTGGGTTGCACGTTTGTTTTGATGCCATGTCTGATGTTTGTCTCAACAATGACGGTGGAGAGAACTTCTCACCAAATAAATGGAGTCCACAGGAAACCATAGCCCACACATTTGTGTTTTTCTCGCTGTGTTTTGTCTTGCATTGCTACAGTCAGGACAGAGACTGCTGCAGCTCTTCACAATCCTCCCCGCGTTACACATACCATGGTCAACTGCTGCTGAACAAAGAGACAAAGCTGCTGCCTTGGCAACATGGACCCGACATGGTTGTGTCAGGCTGCTTTCGAGAGAAACTCAGGCTTAAACTGGCGACGGATGCAAAGTGACTGCATAGCATTTATATATCAATTCTCCATTTTTGGTTTTCCTACAAAGGAGCTAGCTGGTTTAGCATGAAGCAAGGCTCACTGCAGGTGGGAAACCCCAAATCTCTGACCTCCAGATTATTCCTGTAAATTCCCCTCCGACATCCTGTTACGTATTACAGCTCAATCTGGGAATATTGGCAGGAAAAGCAACAGCCAAAAGGTTTGAATAACGATAATTTTATTAATCAATTATTCTAACGATTAATTGAATTAAAAAAATGAATTTAAAGTTGAGACGAAATGGCGCCTGCTAGCCATAAAGCAAAGACCAATCAGTTGTGGAGGGGAACAATATAAATGTGAGATGATTGCTATAGAGACGACTGCAACCGAAGAGCTGAACTCAGGAGCCCGACAGACTTTGGAGGATATTTAGATATGTAGGATGCTTACGATTTTTCTTTTTCACCTTAAATGTAAAATATATAAACTACTTCTACAGATTTGGATCAATTACGGATTTAAATATGTTGCTCTGTCAGCAAATTACCTTTTCTAGAGTCTTTATATTCCAATTCATGACTCCTAAATTAGCTTAGAAGTGAAACAATTAATCAGATTAATCATCATTAATCTGATTAATTGTGATCAATTCATTTAGTAATCAAATGATCATCAACTGGAGACTAAAATAAAATACTAATGGCTGAAAGGACACACTAAATTAGTTGATTTGAATAATTGACTAGCCATGATTAATCCAATTGATTGTTCAGCCCTAAACTAAATTAATATTTAATCAATTGTTTATTTTGGCTCAAACTCTGTAAAATACCACAGTTTGCTTCAGCAGAAAGAAATAAGCTTTTCACATGTTAGGAGTGTCAAAGTATCAAATAAATGATCAGTTACTCACTAAAGGAACGCTTCCCTGTTGCATTTAGGCAATAACATTTTATTTACATCTTTTAATGTATTTTAAATATCGTATAAAAAGGCTTAAATGGTTGCATAAAAAAACATGTATCCGATTAACTGACTAATCTTCAGAATAATTGATTACTCATAATTGTTAGTTGAACTCTTAACAATAATTGATTAATAGTTCCATGCAAGTTTAGGCAGCTGTTTCTTTAGCATAAACCAGTTATTCTAAAGGACCTGATGTAAGAACCAAAGCTCTATTTTTAGTGCCACTTGATATTTCCTCCTCTCCGTTTCTTGCTCTATTCAGAAAGCAGATGAAAGGATGAAGACTGACATCTCCCTTTCCCCACTCATCATCAACCTTCGTCGCACAAAAACAACTTTATGCCCCCAAGATGATAAAAACACTAAGACCACTGCAGTATTAATATAATATTTTACAGGCTACTTTATTAATTTAAGGAAAATACAAAAAACAAGCAAGTAATAAAAATAGAAACTGGGAAACCGTTTTTATGCAGCTGCTTTAACCTGATTTTAAAGTCCATTCCACGCTGAGGAAAAACAAGCTGAGCACCAGTTTAGGTCAATCAATACTCTGCAAAGCACAGAACTAACAGTTCCCATTATAATGGAAACGTTACACATGAAACCCACAACCAACGTTTATTTTACAGGCTTCAAAATAGCACAAAACGTTCAAAGATAAGGAGCTTTTTTATACACAAAGAGGAAGGTTTTCTCTCCAAATAGGTAGTCACTGCAGGGTTCTTGCACAATGTGTGTGCAGAGTGTGTTAACCACAGAACAAACAATCTGGCCAGCACATGACTGCTTCTAGTATGAACACCATGTGGTGTCACTTCATTCCTCCCGACGCTCTGCTAGTTAGCTTCCTGTTAAAGCCAGGAAGATGTTGTTCTTTGTTTGCTTTGCTTGTTGTTGGGACGCCAAAGCATTCCCCCCGCTGACAGCCGAGGCCAGTCATGTTTTAAATATTAGCTCCAGCCAGTAAAACCAGACTGAACAAAAGTTTTGACTCACCATTTCGTCCAAAGCGTAGCGAAGTAACCCATGCTCGTAAAGGATGAAGAATCTTCTCTGCCATTTCTGTCAGGGAACAAATACAACTGTTTGAATAAAGTTGTGTAACATGATTTAACTTCCCTCTGCGGTTAATAAAGTATTTTTAAAATTGAATTGAACAAGTTTAAGTTGTTTTTAAGTCTGGGACTGTTTTCCATTTGATCTTTTGAGCCTCAGTTAATAAATAACGATTAATTAATGATCTTAGTCACTGAAGAGTTTGTTGCCACGCTTTCTAAACATGGAGCTTCCAATCAAGCTGAACAACATTTCATCCACAAACATCATCTGCTCCAGATCATCCAGTTTAACATTTATTTCCTTCCACTCAAACAAAGAACGTCTGCAGTAATGTCTCTGGGTCGACCGGGTTTAGTGACGCACCAATCAGTTTTATTCGACCGGCTGGCTCCAATTGGGCGAAAAAGTGATGACAAGTCAGATGTTTTTCTTGTAAATGAAACCTGGAAAAACTGAAAATTCCACTTTTCCTTTTCTAGACGATCCAATAAGGAAAGTCTTTGATGCTCTTTGAGTTTAACAAATCAGAAAAGAAGTGAGAAATCTGCTGGTGAAAAACACTAAGAACTAGGACAACACTCTTCGGTGTAGGCCTTTAGTCACTGAAGGATGAAGTTTTTTACTTTGTGCAAAACTTGCACAAAAATTTGCATAAATATCCACTTATATATAAAATAAAATAAAACATAAATTAAAGTCCTATGTTTATGCATTAATCGGTGAATTTTTTGTGTCTGTAATTATTTATTGACAAAACCTGTCACGATAAATGTTGCTGGATAATAAATTGTCACAGAAGTTATTGCGATACACAATAAAATTGTTATTTGGAGACCATTTTAAATCAATAAAATGATAATAATGGAACAATATTTTCAAGAACACATTCTCAAAGATCAATAAACTTTCAATTCTAACTAACTTTTAACACCAATAACAAAAACAACCAACAGAAACAACAAATAAAATTAATTATGAAGTCTCTGGAAACAAAACGGTCCTTCAAAATAAGAGTTGGTTGAGACCAAAACACCAGACTGAGGATTGGTGGGGATATTAGTCCTTCACTGATTTGAGTTTCTGTGGAATCGCTGCAGCTCAAATTAAGTATGTTTTGTTTTTTAGACATGTTTTTAATTTTGTATTTTCTGCTAATTTTATTTATCATGTCATTTTTACAAAAATTAATTTTGATTTTAGTTTTATTATTTATCTACCTTAGATGTTGAGATTGTTGTGAAGCACTTTGGTCAGCTGAGGTTATTATAAATATGCTATATTAATAAACTTTGACTAAAAAAGAGAAAAATGTGAAATTATTGAGCTCGTTTTAGTATTTTTTTTAATTTATTGCTTATGGCAGCTGGCCAATTGTTGAGCGATTTATATATTTCCACTTTCATTTTCAATTTTGCCAGTTTTGGTCCTCCATACCCAACACAGAAACACACAAATACATAACAGCAATTTAGATTGATCAAATAACATAACAGTCATGTCTTTGGAAGCAGGAAGAGGTTAGGATTCAAACTCGTGATCTTCTTTCTGCAAGGCAGCAGTGCTACTAGCTACAATGCTAAACACCAAATGTTATCATTTCAAGATCAGAGTCATCTAAAATATTCAAGCTCAGGAACATGATAAGACCACAGACTAATAAGCTGCTATGCTGAAACGCTCCTAGATATTAGTCACTGAACGCGTCAGCCATTTTACTCTGTTATTAGCCGACTGCTTACATCAGTGCTACGTAGAAGCAGCCAATTACAGCCCAGCAAGGAGAGGCAGAACCTATCAGGGATGATGTCAAAGTGGCAGCAGCAGACTGATGACAGGAGATCAAGGGGTGCTTTTCCCAAAACACACATGGAAACCATCAGCGCGGCTGTGGGAACCCGGTCCTCCCCCACATGCTGCCCTCCCCTCCCTCGGCGCGTTTTGGGATGAACCCGCAGCATAATCTGAGAGCTGATAAAGTTAAGCTCCCATTAACATGATGTAGGGAGGTGGGAATCCCAAAATTATGTAAATATTCGACTCATTATTGCCTCACAACAAGGATGTCTGTGATGGAGTGCCAAACTCCCACAGGAGCACTGTAAAAACACAAAATATTAGAGTATTTTTGGTCGAGTTTCTAATGCAAATATCTTAGTACACTTGTAAAAAGATGAAACTAACTTACAAGTAACTTTTCAGCAAGATATTGAGTCAATAATCCCTTAATATTCATAAACAAGGACAAGATCCACTGGAAGATTCTTTGACTTATCATTTTTCACGTTTTAAGATCATCAATATTAAAGAATCATTGACTTAAAATAAAAGTTATTTGTAAGTTATTTTGTATTGTTTCAAGTGAACTAAGATATTAACATCAGAAACCAGACCAAAAATATTTGGTAGGATTTTGTGCTTTTGCAGTGTAGCTGCTGTTCCTTTGGTAGATTCACTGCAAAAACACAAAATCTTACCAAGTATTTTTGGTCTAGTTTCTAATGCAAATACTTTAGTACACATAAAATAAGACAAAACTAAGAATTAACCATTCACCACAACATACGAGCATGTTTTAAGTAAATAACAATATTGATAAAAAGTACTAGTTCCACTTATTTTTTATTTCACTAATAGACATTTTTTTCCATGTTTTAACAGAAATAATCTGCCACTGAAACTAAAAAAATTTCATCAATATTAAGTAATTACTGAAAGGAAACCAACTCCCACTTCTTGCTGAAAGTTACTCGTAAGCTAGTTTTGTCTTATTTCAAGTAAACTGAGATATTTACAATAAAAACTGGACCAGAAATCCTCGATAAGATTTTCTGTTTTTGCAGTTTGTTAATGGGAACCTGTCACACTGAACTGTTGGTGCAACAAAGAACAGAACAGTTTTTCATTTTCCTCATTTCGCTGTGATATTAGGCGTGTGAAGTGAAGCAGAAAAACTTACTCGAGATCGGTGTAAGGGGTTGTCGAAGTTTGTTCCTTCTGGTGCCAGTAGCAACCATCCTCCATATATGGGTTTGGCCTGGTGGGATATGGAAGCAAAACCACAGAAAATTAAAAACTAAAGAGATTCTGACTGATAAACTGGCAGCTTTCAGGCCTATAACATTAACAAATTTTACTGGACAGTATTTACCCCAGAAATTATTGATAATGTTGTTATTTTGAAACAACTTAAAACCAATATAATGACAATGGCATATTGATGCAAGTATACGCACTCAAAGGTCAAAAAACGTCATTTTTTAAATAGAATATTTACCACTTTAATAGAAAATATGTTAAATATCCAATAGAAAAAACAGAACAATAATTAAAATGGATTATGAAGTATCTAGAAACAAAGTTGCATTTGAAAAAATATTTCTGATGTTGGCGAAAACAGGCGAAAAGGGCATGTAGTTCAAACAAACTACTTAAGTGTCAAATGTTTGTCAAAATGCCGACTATTAAACGATATTAATGGAGCAGCTCTTTAACAAGCTCATTTTAAATTTATTGTGTGATTAAGTTACTATTAGGGCTGATGTAGTTTAAAAATACAAGTTTTTTATGTCTGACTTGTTTATGTCTGATTTTTTTTTTTTTGCTTTCTTTTCTAAAAACAAAATTACAAACAGATATTTTCAAAATGTGGTTTTTATTTCAGTCGTCCCTTCAAACGAGGAATGTTGTATGACACAGTATCAAGGTCAAGTTCCAAGAATTCAGTTACTTACTAGAATAAATTCATAGTATCAGCAGAATAAAAATGTGATTTTACCAGGAAAAACATTATTAAGATTGAAAAGAAAAATGTTGTTAGACATTTTTGCAAAGATCTGACAGTTTGTCAAATTTTCTTCAAAACAGAATCAGTTATTTGCACTGTCCTGTCAAAGTCGTGCTAATAGTAATAATTTGATGTTAATGACTTAAAAGATTAAATAATTTCTTATCTGTAAAATTTTAACTTAAGATTCTTGACATTCCTCATTTTAATATTTTCTTTCTTTTCCTCAATATTACTTCTTAATTTCAACTTAATTCTGGTCAATTACTACCTTTCAGAAATATATGCAAGAGATTTTATGCAAGTCTCTTGCATAAAATCCTAATTAAAGACATTTTAAATGTATTTGCAATGTGAGTAAACGTGTGTGACAAATTCAGGTGAGCTTGATCATTTTTGTTTACAGAGACTTCATAATGTATTTTATTAATGGTTTTGGTTGTGTGAGTTTTTTTTACTTGTTTTTGGTTATTGGGCTTTTATTGTAGATATTTAAAATATATCAAATGTTGTGTTCTTTACAAAATTTACATTTTTGCATCATTATTGCGACATATTAGTTGGAAATCGTCTGAAAACAACAATATTATTGCTTGATTGTAATTGCGAAAGGCCTACATGTTAGAAATGGTGCAGATTGAAAGCATGGGAAAGCTTTGGAGGCACTCTGACCCTGTTCCAGAACATTTTACCACGCGTTTCATTTTCTAGCATTAGTCACTAAGTGCCTGGAGTTGAGCTGGCTTCCCTCCAGAGCACCATGCTGCCTCACAAAGAAAAAAATAAATAAAAAGAGCCAAACGCGTGATTTTTCCCTGCGATCATGTCGGTGGGCGGCCCGGCAGGCGAGTGGGCGGCTGGAGGAAACGAGAGGCAAAAAAAAAACCCAAAAAAAACCTGTAGATCACAAACTGGAGAGAAAAGCAGCAGAAATCTATGGGAGAACCGACACAAGCAACCACTGCAAGAACAAAACCAGAACTGGTTTCTAATGCAATTATGATGGTGCTCTTGAAATGAGACTAAAGTAACACATAAGCAATTTTTCAGCAAGAAATAGGATCTAATTTTAAGTAAATAATCTTCATATTGATAAAAAATACTGGCTCCATTGGCAGATTTTTCTCCTTAGCAGATGGGTAAAATGTGTTAAGCTAATAATCTGACAGTGGAACGAGAACTTTTTCATCAATATTAAGGAATTAATTGCTTAAAACAAGCTCTTATATCCTGATGAAAGTTTATCATATTTCAGGAGTACTAAGATCATTTGCAGTAGAAACTAGAGATAAAATACCTGGTAGGATTTTGTGTTTTTGTAGTGAAACTGGGATCACAGCAGTCATTGTCAGCGCTTTTCGTGGAGCCAAAAATAAAAAAAGAATCTTGAACTAACTTCCTCATTGCTTTGTGCACAGAAGATCAATTAAAGTTTATGGTAAAATCATCCAGATACCTCCAGAGCTTAAATATCCTCTCTTTCGTAATGCAATTGAGGTTTATTACATGCCATCTTCCAATCTGAGGTTGTGATTACAGCTTAGATTGTAAAAAGCCGAGTATAATCTGCAACAAAATCCTCTTTCACTTTGATTAAAAACACATTCCTCTTCTGAACGATTGCAAACAAAATGATTCATAATCTTAACTTTTCACAGCCAGGAATTTGACCCACAATGATAGAAAAACCCTCATGTTTCAATAATATGACAACAAAACAAAATGAGCGCAGGAAAAAAATTCTCCTCACATGACTTGACAGAACAGAGACAAAACTGAGATCAATGTAGATCATTTGTTCCCCTTCAGCAGTTAAACGGAGCAACTTGAATCTGTTCTGGTCGAGATCAGAAATGAAACTAAAGTAGAAGACTATTCTAAAAATATGGGCAGAAAATTTATTTTTCAAAACTAGTTGCTAACTATGAAACAGTATCAATAAGAAAATAAACATAATTAATTAAATTAACAGGAATTGATGGTGTTTGTTGGATGTATGTGAAACAAAAATTAATCTTTTCATTCACATTTAATAAAAAAAGAAACAATTAGAAGGTCTGTAAAGATAAATTTGGCTAAATCTTAAATTGTCCCAGAAATTTCAATAAACAATAATATTGTTGTTTTGAGGCTATTTTCAAGTGTATAAGAGAAATAATGGCATAATAATGCAAGAAAATATTGCTTTAAATATCCAGAATAAACAAAGAATAGAAACAAATAAAATGAATCATGAAGTCTCTGTAAACAAAACTGTCGTTAAAAAATGTCCAGTGAAGACCAAAGCACCAAACTGAAAACTTTCATCATCCAGTTTTTGGTGGAAAGAGAAAAATAATAAATTATGCAAATAAAAATGATTGATCTTGTTTTAATCTATCATGCAATTAATTGACTTATTGCTTATCCTGGTAGGAATGACAATGAAAAAATACTTTATAATGCAAAATATTGGCCAGTTGGCATGAAAGCCAAAACTCTGAATAACAACTAAATATTTCATTCATAAAAAGAAACTATATATATTCTGGTTATGAAGTTGAACAAAAAACTTTCTATTTTACAGAGATTTTTTCTTTTTTCCATCCAGGCTCGCCGAGCCAAACACCTGGAAACTGATGACGAGTCTTAGTTAGTCACCAGTGTATCAACTTTATAAACATCTTGTCTAAACTGATGACTAAACATATCAGATGTTCAACATGCTCTGATGCATCCTGAGGTTTTGTTTTAGTCAATTTTCTGCTCCAGTTACGCAATAAAATTAACCTGAGTTTATCTCTGTGGAATCCCATCCTCAGAGTTTATTTGGGTGTAGATAATAAACAATGAGGGGAAAGAATTACTGTATATCATCAATAGGTATTTGGAAAGAATGTGATCAATTTGGGGATCAATTTATCAACAATCATCTACCAAGTAATACTTTAATCAAGTGAAAGTTTGTAGAAAAAAGAAGTGGTCTAAGCAGGAAACCTTGTGGTACTCCATAATCAATAATGGTATACACAGACGATTACTATCAGCAATTGTCTGTGTCAAACTGGAATCTGTGAGATAAATATGCACCAATATAATACAATCATCTATCATGACCTGCATTCAAAGATTTTTTTTCCACTGTGAACAATTATGTTTTAGTGAAACTCCTCCTACTCAGTATCTACAGTTTGTTCTGTAAAAATTCACTGATTTTTCATAGATTATATCTAAAATATTCCCAAGAAAATGCTGCGTAATTCCAGTTTGGATGGCAGCCATTTATTTTCCTTAGTCCTATTGAGCTGCAACACCAAAAGCGGTCATATGGAAAAATGTAGATGCTAGCTTCTTTGTTTCCTCTGTCTGTTTCAATGCATATTAAGGTATATTTGGTGCTTGAATTACTAAAATAGGCAGTTAAAACTTTTTTATTGAGGTATTTGTGAATACCGGGGTCCACTGCATTTGCCACAGCAACATAAATAATAATAAATTGTGCCAGCTTAATCATTTACATTTATGTGTTAATTGCTAACTAGTGTTCCAGCTATCAATTTGATTAATTGGGGCAGGTGGGAGGGATTTATCACCAATCACCTGCTGAGTAAAACTTCACTCAAGAGAAAATGTATAGGGAAAAAAGTAGTCTAAGCAAGGAGCCTTGTGGTACTCCATAACCAACACTAGTGCACTTTATCAGTGCATATTGAGGTAAACTTGATGTTTGAATTACTAAAAATAATCAATTATGAGCATTTTCTTTTTTATGGGTCTCAATTATCCACAAGTACCAGTGGTTCACTTTATTTCACCAAATCAATATAAATAAATTGCTAACTAGCCTCTCAACTATCATTTCTATAAATTCACTTTAAGATAAAATGACATAAGTCACTTTTTCTACAAATAATACAAAGGTCAATTCTTTCAATACTTAACCAGAAATTCTTTCATTTGCTGTTCAGAAGATGTACAGAAAGGTTTGCCTTGTTTGCCAATGCCTCAGGCCGGCTTTGTGTTGTATCCTGATTCAACCGCATATGAACACATTCCCTTTGGCTATAAACTAATTATCTCCAATTAGCATCACCTTTGCACTTAGTAGTCAATGATAAACAATCATAAAACGACATTAATATTAGATTAATGGACATGTAGATAATACCTGATTTAAGTCCTCATCGCTCAGCAGATGTGACTCTCTGGGTTTGAAGCAGTTTTGACATTTACTTTTGTTAAAAATGTTGGCTTGAAATTTCCGACAGACGTTTTCTTTCAGTGACATGATGGCCGGCAGAGAAGAAAGTTTTTAAGAGGAAAAAATAAAAAACAACCAGTTTGAGGCTCCCAGGTGGAGGGGAGAGACGGGTAAAAACTGACTCCACCGAAGAAGAATGTCCATCAACAGGGGTGAGAGCGCGTGGGTTCACCTGTCCTGCGTGACGTGATGCGGTTGCTCACCGCGGCGTTAAGTCAAATCAGTCATGGTGCGCGCGGGGGTCGGGCTCGTGCAGCTAACGCGGAGCTGCTAACTTTTTCTCCCCCTCCTGGAAAAGTTGTACAGTCAGCCGTTGGGAGAAACACGCAGTCAGTGCGGGGTTTTAGCCTCTCAAACGCGTCTCGCAGCGGAGTGACGACGCCTCACAGGTGACGCTCCGGGCCTCCAGCTCGCTGCAAACGTCCCGTCAGCCTCCATCGGCCGTAACGGCTGCGCCGAAGCGAAGGAGCGGGACGCGGAGGGAGTCCACTTCTTCGGCCCTTTTCGGACGTTAAATGAGTGACATCGTCGTGAAACAATCTTCTCAATGCCTCTAACGTTTGTCTTCATAGCCAAACACCGCTAAAAAAAACTTCAAACACGCCGTCCACGCAGCTGTCACGCCGCTGGATCCATTCCCGTGGTGTGGCTGCTTTGCTCTGCTGCGCAATCTGCGGTTGATGTTTTCGTGAAAGTCCTCGTTCTGGCCAAACGGGGAAGGGGGCGGGGCTACGAGGAGCGGAGCGCAGAGTGGCACTTAACCTGACCAATCACATGTCGGTCACGCTTCAACTGTCCAATGAAAAGCATCCGACTGCAGGGTCATCTTGTCTTCGTCATAGGTGGGCTTTAAAGAGCCAACGATGCAAAACTGATGTGATCAAAAGTATTTTAACGCAATTTTCTAATTATTTAACTTTGGATATTTTTGCTTGTATTTCCTCTAACGCATGTAAAGCCCTTTGAATTTACTTTTTGAAAATATGCTAAACAAAATTACCTGAACTTACCTTTTATATTAATTAAATAATAATCATGAGTCATGATTGTTATAATTGATTTTAAATTAAACATTATCATTTTTATTGCTTGTATCATTTTTCTATGTAATTGGCCCTTTTAGGATTTTTATTAAACCAGTTTGTTTCATTTGTTGATAAAATGTAAGGAACAGAAAACGTTATAAATATTCAAAGAGTTGACCTGTATTCAATACCATTTAAATTGCATTTATTTGTTTTTTAATTATTATTTTACATATATAAAGAGGACTTATTGAAAAAGCAAACCTCGTCATAAGGAAATACAGCAGCTGCATGCAGGCGCCATCTGGTGGTCGAACATTTCAAATGACTGCGTCTAAACTATTATTTTTTAGCTAGTGTGTGTTTTTGTGTCATTTTAATGAAAATATAGGTAGTGAATGAATAAAGAAATTAAAAATAGTGCAAATATTCAAAGTATGCATAAAAATTAAATTAAAGTGTCTGCTAAAAGTAGCTTAAATATGTGGATTTCAAATTAAAACTGAAGTCCAAAGTTGGAATAATGTCTGCTTTACATTTGAAAATAAATAAATACACAGTTTGTAAGAAGGAAGATTTTATTTCTGGTGCTTGAAGTGGTGACGAAGCAGCAATATTAAGATGCATATGTGGTAAAACATGAAAAGAAAAATATCTCCAAACAAAATTACTTATAATTTAAACATTTCAGTGATGATTTACTCACACAATTCCTCCCTAAAATATCAACTCTATGTTTACATGCCTCTATGTCCAAGTAAAAAGAGTTAAGTTTTCATGTTTCATGTTTGAAAGTATTTCTGTTAGTCATCCATGCATAATTTCTCTGCTTAACATAGGAAATAAATTCAATAGATTCTGAAATTACGTAACTGAAGAAACTTGAAATAATTAAAAATAATAGATTTTATGTACATTTTCCAAAGGCCATAACAAACAGAAAAAACTGTCAGCAGTACAAACATAATACAAAGGCCAAAAGGATCAATTGTTACCCATTTATTTAAATCCTAAACTAAAACGTTGATCTCTACGAACGATCCAGTATTAATCTAAACATGCTAAGCTAACATGCTAACAGCTAGCACTCATGAATGGACAGAAATGTTTATTTGGAAAATTATAAAATATATGTAAGTTAAACAGTCATAACTAGAAATTCCAGAAAAAGAAACACTGTTTTCTATTGGGAGGAATTAAATCTTACTAAATCAGTTATTTATTAAATTGTAAATGTCTGTCAACTGTTAATAAACCTGTCATAATAAACACAACATCAACAGTTTCTGAGATCAAAGTATGAAAATGATCTTGCAGCTGCTGTACAGCTGCAAACTGAGGCTTTAATTTAGAATTATTAACTATTTATATGTAATTGTTTAATCTAAAATTAAGGTGAAGCCAAATATCAACATCAAACACCAAGAAAAGGAAATAAAGTCTAAAAATAACAAACATTTAGAAGAGATTCGCCGCCTTCTTCATGTCGTTACGCTTCCAAAGCGGAAGTTTGTCAAATTCCTGGATTTTCATCCCAAAGATTTCAAAGAATGAATCTGGAGATAGGTGGCGCTGTGACAAACAAAGCAGGAGGGAATGAAATGAAAGAAAAACTGTAAATATAATTATACCCATCACACTGAGGATTATGTGTCTTATGCTTTAGTATTACAGAAAGACACAAGGCTTTTGTTTAATGATCTAATGATGATAATCAAGGAGAGCAATGGTGAGGTCAGACACTGATGTTGGATGTGTGACTCAGTCCTGAGTAAAATGTGACATTTTACTCAGGTTTTGACTTAAAACTTGCTCCTATTTCCTGCTGAAAAGCTACTTGGAAGCTAGTTTCATCTTATTCTAAGTGTACTAAGATATTTACAATAATATCTAGCCAAAAAATACTTGGTACGATTTTGTGTTTTTGCAGTGAATCTGCAGAATCTGCCAAAGGAAGATTCACATTCTGCATTTGGATCGGATCATAATCTGGTTGTTTTACCTCGAGTCTCGTTCTGTCCACGTCCCTGGGGAGTTTCACTCGGCCTCCGTTTGAGACTTTAAGCAGCTCGTATGGATAAACCTTGAAGACAAACACAGGCAGAAGATGCTTTTTAAGGACAGATTTATTCACATCTAAACATCTATTTGTGTGACAAAGCAGATAATCTAAGCAATGACTCCTGAAGTAGCAGCAACAAGACTGAAGTTAATAGCAAGCAGAATGACGATAAGAATGTTGTAAGAAATACAACGAGGAACTCAGGAATCTGAACAGATAATAGAGAAGATATAAAACAATACTTGCTTTAGGTTCCGATAAATTAGGCATAGACACTCCTCTGTCCACTCGGGTTAGTGGCAGCTGATCATCAGCGGTGAGCTACATTATGAAACATGCAGGAAGTCATGGTGCGATGAATCAGCAGGTAAGCAGTGAGGTAAGCAATATTATCAGAAGACATCAGTTCATTGATGTTTTATTGATAAAATGAGCATTATGCTTGATATGAATCCAAGTTTACACTGCAAAAGCATAAATCTTACCAAGTATTTCTGTCTAAAAACTAACTTATGAGTAACTTTTCAGCAACATAAAGGATCAATAATCCTTTAATACTGATGGCAAATTATTTCTTGTTCCACTGGCAGATTATTTCATTAATAATATGGAAAAAATGTTTAGTTACAAATGAAATAATCTACCAGTGGAACTAGTAAGTTTTTTCAATATTAAATAATTACTTACTTAAAACAAGCTCTTGTTTCTTGCTGAAAAGCTTTTTCTAAGTTAGTTTTGTCTTATTGGACATGTAGTAAAATATTTGCATCAGTCCAACAATTCTTGGTACGATGTTGTGTTTTTGCAGGGTAGATCATTTTTCGTCACAGTGCCGTTGCACTCAGTGAAGAGTCGAGGCGATAAAAGGACGGCCAGAAGGAGTCGCTCTCACGCACCTTGAAGTCTGAAAGGAGAGAAGAAGAAGACACCAGTTTGAAATTAATGTCTAAAAAAGTTGGTAAAATCATGAAGAATGATGTGGAAGAGATAAAACCTGAACACTTACTGAATCTGTCAGCGCTGCTGAGGTGGAAACCGGGCAGAAAACGAGGCTTAAAAGGCAGAAAAACATGAGAAATTTTACATTTATGATTTTTCTCATTTTAAAATGACAAGAATAAAATTTAAAAACTATGGCAATAACATCACAGTATTACAAGAATAAAGTCAAAATATTGAGACTTTGTTATATTGCAATTTTATTCTTGTAATGTTATCACTTTATTTTCATGCAAGTTTATTCTCACAATTTTATGACTATTCTCATAATTAAGAATTACAATTTTTTAATTGTATTAATCTATTACATTTTTTTCCTTGGTAATGCTAATACTCCATCATACTGATGGGAAGAGACGTTAAATATTATTACATTTTAATAAATGCTCATCAGATGTAGAGACAGCTATTTGTTAATATTTGATTAAATATTTGTTAACTGCCCCTTTAATCACAATCTTGATATGAAAATGAAAATTTTCTATCTCATGCTTTACATGACATGAAAATATAATTTTATTATTGTCCTTTCATACATATAAACTGAAAACATATATAAATCAATTTCAGTCTGGTTAATTTAACTCTAAATGTCACTGAAATCGAAGTAGATTGATGAGTTAAAGCCATTTTTTCTTTCTTTTGGTGGAACAGAGACGAGTTTTGCTCACCAAACTCAGGAAGTTGTGGCTGAATCCGGGCAGAGACTCAGTTTGGGTCGAGGAGGAATCAGGATCTGTGTGAAAGTGAGACAGCAGACAGATAAGCTCCTCATGAGACGACTTACGGCTCAATTCCCCGAAACAGATCAGATTACAGAGGAAAGCAGACTTTCAGAACTAAACTGGACTGTCCTCTTGATTGAAACCAACTATTTTAGTCTAGTTTCTATTCAACTGTCATCGACAACTGAACAAAAAATCTGTCAGCCTGAGTCATAAAAAATATCAGCAATAATCTGGGTAATGCAGAAAGTTTTAAGAGAAACATTCTTTGGTTTACAACTCTAGTCGTTTTCTGAATATTGTTTTATTTAGTATTTTTGATTGTAGTTGTTTTTTTCCCTTTTTATTTTGTTAAACCCAAACAATAAACCCCAAACTGTTAAACCTTTAACATCTCGGTTTGTTTAATGTTATTTCTCCTTCCTCCGGCTGAGCTGAGATCCAACATAAGCCGAAACATATTTTATATAGCACAGATTTATGAAAGTGTTGGAATAGCCACTTGAATGATGGTTAGAAATGGTAACTTTACAGCTCTACCTGGCTGTTTATCAAGCTTTGATCTGCTGGCAGGAGGACGAACAGTTAGCAGGACATTTGTTTCTCTGGATGTTTCAATCAGAATCGCACCTTCAATTTTCCTGCTTCTTTGTTTGGGTTTCTGCTGCTTAGTGTTTGAAAAATATCAAAAATAGAAAATACTTCAGTCAGTGACTCCTGCTGATTGATTGTTCTCATTGATACCAAACAGGATAAAAACAGGGCTGGTGTAAACAAACACAACTTTAGCAATGGTTAGATAAACTTTGGAATATTTACTGTAACAGAAAATATTCAATAAATGCTCAGAAACAGATAAAATTGTTTTCTGTCATGTCCAGACTCTGACCACTCTGATTATTTTTCTGTTTCACCTGAAAAATAATCTTTATCTTCTTTGTTGCAGTCATTTTTAATAAATTTGAATATTATTGATTAATTCATTATGTAAATAAATTACCCACATATTAATGTCTTCAAGCCTTTATTTCTGTTGGATATGATGATTTTCTGCTTACAAACAATGAAAACAATATTTAAGATTAGAATATCACAACACACCATTAAAATAAGTTTAATAAAAAGTATTTTCAAAGTTTCTTGTCTATAATGTTGTTAAAGTTAAAACTTATATTCTCATTTAATAAAAATGACTGAATAAAGATATTATTCAGTCAGATAAGGGAACTTTGATGAACATTATTGGGATTTTATTTGACAAACCAGCATTTATGTAACTTATTTACTTTTAAATTGTGTTATGCTTGGTTGTTCAAATTTATTTTCGTTAAAAGAGTAGGATTTGGGTCACTTTCTTTCAAAATGCTTGGTAATTATTTAGTTGATTTTAAAAATTTAATTAAAGCTAATTTAAGTTTATTTTGTTTTTTGGAAGAACTCTCCATTTTTGTTCCCGGGTCGTCAGAACCTCCTGTAATGTTGAGGAGGTTAAATGGATACAGGAAGTGATGGAAAAGGAGAATAAAGAATGAACACTGTATTTTTCTGTAATCATTTCTGTGTTTGTTTTTCACCTGGTCGGTGGAAATGCTGCGGCGATCTGGACGGACTGTAGCTGTGTTGGCGCCACATGGTTTGACCTCCAAACGGACCGTCACTCAAAGATTTTGGCACACAAGGTCTCGTTTCAAAGCTCTCCTAAAACATGGATGGAAAACATGAGGATGAGTGACTGGTTGGGTTTTAACCTGGAGCAGGAGGTGAGACGGTGGTTTTTACCTCTGTGGTTTCAGACACGTTTCCTGGTGACTGAAGCAGAAAAAAGAGGAAAAATCAATGCAGTTACAGAAACTTAACTTCCTGTACGAGAAGGAACCAGAAGAAACTCAAATTGTTCTCAGATAGCTTAGCATTAAATCTAAAGCTAACATTTTATTACACATCTTTATTGGAAATGTTAAAGGTGCAGTAGGACTTAACAAATAATAAGCCTTAGTTCTGCTAACACTAAAGTCCAATGCAAACATGCAGCACTTTAGCTATGTGTTCTGCTTAAGATTCGGATCTGTGAATTTTTGCTTTTTTTTGTTTCATCAACAATACGTTAGTCTAAATCCACTGCAGATATGAACAAAAGTAAATTTCCACCAAAAAACTCAGAAGTTATGAGATTAATCTCGAGACTTTTTTTAGAAAATACTTGAAAATGTCTGATTGTGAAAAGATCAAATTGCCCACCAAAAAAAAAAAAAAAAAAAAAAAAACATTTGAGATCAATCTCAAAAAACTTTTAGTTTCAAAAGTCACAAATTTTTTCTAACTTTTCAACCAATTAAGTCAATAATTTATCAATATTATGGAACTAGAACCAGGTTGCTAGGTAATGCGCTGGCTTGTCTGGGGTTGCTAGGTAACGCGCTGGGCTTGGCTGGGGTTGCTAGGTAACGCGCTGGGCTTGGCTGGGGTTGCTAGGTAACGGTGTCAGTAGACCTAGAACTTTTTCATCAATATCAATGAATTCTTGACTCTAAGCTCTTATATGTTTCTGAAAAGTTACTTGTAAGTTAGTTTTGTCTTATTTCAACTGTACTAAGATACGTACAATAAAAACTAGAAAAAATACTTGCAGTTCAATTGATTATTGTTAACAAACTTGAATATGTCTTTTCCCTTTAGAGTTGTTCTTTGATCACATAAAATCCCAGTTTCATGCTGTGAAGTGTGAAAGCAGGTCTGTGTCTGAAGGCCTTACCTCCGTCAGGCTCCGTCCGGTCGCAGCGTCTCCTCCGTCGTCCACAGCGCAGGAGTTCACAGACTTATAGGAAATCATGTCTGGATGCTCTATATCATATATAGCCTTGACTCTGGGAATTGCTGCTAAGTCTCGGTAATCAATAATCTCATTATCTACTCTTGCCTGGAAGAAGGAGCGGAGACGTTCACAGACACACACAGAGAGACAGCGGAGGTCAGGCTGAGGGGAAACTGACAGGGTTACATCTCAGCAGGGAGGAATCAAGCTTTAATCCCGCAGCACCATGACTCCCCCGCCGTTGGCACTTCATAGCCTGAATCTAACAGTTCTTCCACTTGTTTCTGTTCAGATCAAGGCTTTGACTCGCATGGTGCTTTGATGGGAATTAAAGAGTTCTTCTTTTAAGAAAGGCATAATGCAGGAAAACACACCAAAGCACTGTTTCATCCAGCAGCTGAGCCTCTTATGAGGCCGATTCACTCTAATGGAGAAAATGTAAACTAAAATCACATTTTCTCAAAACAACAAAAGCTACTTCCGATCAGTCAAGGTTCAGAGATATTTAGAAAATCTAAGTATGAAGAAACTGATTCTGATGCAGTTCCTATAAAATGTTCTAAAATGAAACATCTTTCACAATCGCCTCGTCCAGGTGACCGCCCTGTTTGAATGAAAGTGTTTCACTGAAAAACATGGAGAACACTGCAAAAAACATAGATGTTGTCATAGATTTAGGTCTAGTTTCTAATATGTTATTTCACTTAAAATAAGATAAAATTGCTGTATAAGTAACTTTTCAAGAAGACATAGGAGCTTTTTTTAAATCTCTTAATATTGGTGAAAAAATCTCGTTCCACTGTTACCTAGCAACACCAGCCAAGCCCAGCCCGTCGCCTAGCAACGGCAACGCGCTGTTGCTAGGCTTCCACTGGCAGATTATTTCAGTTACAATATGAGACATTGTATTATTAATACTAGTGCTTTATTCTTAAAAATACTGAGGAATTATTTACTGAAAACAAACTCCTATATCGTACTAAAATGTTACTTATCATTTGGTTAAGTCTTATTTATACTACCAAGTACTACCAATTACCATGGTATCGTAGTACTCGGTAGGATTTTGTGTTTTTGCAGTGTGAGAGAAGATTCTGGAATTGGGTCAGCATCAGAACTTACACAGATGGTTCTGCCGGGGCTGCTGGGAGTGCAGGATCCGGGTCGGGAGCAGGAGCTTTCAGATGACGATCTGTTGGGCTGGAGAACATCGAACAGTCTGAATGTTCCTCAGGTTAGGGTGGCAAGCAGCAACGATTCAGTGTGTCGGTGCATTGAGGGAGGAATGTCAGTTCAACCTTACAGCCTCGAAAAGCAGAAGTGGATCCTGCTGCACAACTAACAAGACTGCAGTAAGTGGTTTCTGGATGGTAAGTCAACAACTAAACAATCTATCTTTTCCAGCAGTCATTGTACAGAGCAAACAGCGGAAAAACCAGCGGACCGAAGTCACGGAGCGCTGCTGGGGTTGCTAGGTAACGGGCAGTATCTGCTGGGGTTGCTAGGTAACGCGGCAGTATCTGCTGGGGTTGCTAGGTAACGCGGCAGTCTCTGCTGGGGTTGCTAGGTAACGCGGCAGTATCTGCTGATTTGTGACGTTCTATTCTGGAGTTTGTTGAAACGACTCAGACAACAAAACACTTTAATTTAATGCCAAAAATCAGCCGGCTGTTGTTTTTTTATTTTGTTTTGTTTTAAAGACCAAATGGAAAAACAAAAACTTACAAAATGTGAATTTTTAAATCGAACCATAAGCGGCGGCGGACATTTCTGTTTCCGTAAACAGAGCATTGATGTCTGACGTCTCTGAGCTTCCTCTGCGTTTTGGTCACTTTGGAGTCGTAAAGTTTTCACACAGACGTTTGAGTTCAGCCACGTTTAATCAGAAGAAACAACCAAAAAATTTAATGTTTTTTATTAGCAAAAAAAAACTGGAATTGAGCATCAAGACCTGCTGTGTGAAAACTGGACTGTTGCTCCGTTAATCTGTATAACAAGAGTTGCACTTTATGAAATGAGGCAGAAAATATTAAAACATTTCATTATATTCTAATTGTTTGAGCTGTAATTTTATTACAAACTTAATTTTGCTGTGGAAGTTAGAGCAAACTGGGGAGCTGCTGTGACTATAGGAAAATTTGCACAAAACACAAAAATCAGAAAAAAACAGCAAATCATGCATCAAAATCAGTAAAGGAGTGAAAAATTCTCACCACTAATATGCCAAAAATTAGTATTTTTATTCAGTTTTCAATAAAAAAAATCTTACTTCAGTTAAGTTTCAGCCAACATTTTGTCATACTGCAATTATAAACTTTATCTTGATTTTATGTGACCAGTTAATTACAGTCTGGAATTAATTAATGACATTTTATTTGAAAATATTTTCAATTCAAAAATCTTTTTGAATGTTTATTGATTTTAATCTGTTAAACCAACAGTTTGGTACGACGGCGTATTAGAAAACAGGAAGAGTATATTTCTGCATTTGCTACAAAAACAGAAATATTTAGATTAATCTCAGGAGGGCATAAACATTTTTCAGAGCCTTTCTCATTAATTCCCAATGAAATTCATAAAGATTAGTGGTTGTTGCATGACAAAATGTTTTTTCTGTTTATTAATGACTCGGTTGGTGCTGAAGAAAAACAAACTCCAAACAATAATGACCTTCAGTTCACGTGGGGGGAAAAAGAAATCAAGACATGGAGTCTTTGCTCTGCTGACCTGGAAGGGAAACGTGAACCCGTCATGTTGACGCTGACGCTACTGTAAAGAGCGTGAAGCTCCAGAGAAACACACAGCTGGTGAAACTAAAGCGCGACTCTGGTTTTGAATCTTTCTGTTTCTAAGTGAGCTCACCCTGCAGCTCTCCTCCGCTCTGCTGCCGTCTTTGCAGTTTGGATGCCAGATGGTTGAACCTGTGAAAACGTCGACATTTAGCTTCAAAAAACCAGAAACGTTCCAAAACCAAGAGGAACGGTTGGGAAATAAATCAGTTCCATTGATTCAGTGAAAGTTATGAAGATTTTATTTTTGGAAAATTTAGATTTTTTTACTTCTTGGTTTTCCACAGTTCACGGCGGCCATCTTGTTTGACAGTCTATTTATTTAAACTTCACCACAACATTTTAGGGTCAGGCTATGATTTCATTTTTTATTATTTTTATTTGAATAAAATCTGAATATTACAAGAATACAGCTGTACCTGAATACAGTGGATTAATAAGAGAATTCAGTTTTGATATTACCGGAATACGTCGTAATGTTAGGAGAATAAAGTAGTAATTTTATGAAAAATTAAAACTTATTTTTACTTGTTGAGCATTTTGTGAATTTATACTTGGTGAAATTATGAAGTGTTAGAGCCATTTCAGATATAACAAAAATGTTATTTCTGACATAATGTCTCCTGAAACAAGTTTTAAAAGTCAGAAAAATGTTTTGAAAAATCAATAAATTTCAGGTTTTTAAGCAATTCTTTTTTTAGTTTTTAGACAAATGAATTTCTTGTTTCTTAATTAAAAAATTCTGAGTTTTCAAGCTAAATTTTATTGTTTTAAACTCGGGAATGTATGACCATATACACAATTTTGAAAAATTGTAGCTTAATACTGTACAAAGCCACTTTTTAAAAATACTTTGTCATTTATCATTCATTCTTTAGAAGAAAAATTAAGGGTGGAAATGGATTAAAATCAGATGTGTAATGTTATGTTCAAGCCGTGTCGCCGGCTCTACTCACCCTGTACGTACATTTCCTCTCCTTCTGTGAACGTTTTGCCACATCGGCTGCATTTTGCGCAGCCGGGGTGATAGTGTCGTTCTCCAGCCTTCAAACAGGAAACAGGCGGATCAGGCTGATTCGATCATATCGTTTAATGTTCCATTATTGTCATCAGTGTAAAAACACAGGATCTGTGGTCCATACCAAACATATTCATTAGATTTTTTGCTTAAAATCATTCTTAAATAATGACATTTTTGGCCGGTGGTTGCTAGATAACAGCGCATAGCCAGTCTAATGTGACTTCACATTTGGGAGGTTTTAGAAAAGGCTCCAGTTCCAAACACTGAAATACATCAATTTATTCTCAGAAAACAAACAACTGGGAGGTTTTAAAGCATCATTTAAATCCACATTTCTACAGATTCTCATGTGTTTACAGAAGCAGCTGAGACCCAGATAAAAACGGACTAAAATAAATGTTGCTAAAACAATATGACCTTTCTCACCTCAAGGACTTTTCCTGTTATGAACCTCTGACACGCTTCACATTTGACCCCAAACTGAGCCTGGTAGTCTCTCTCGCAGTACGGGAAGCCATCCCTGACACAAGAGAGCACACACTTTCTGGTAGGTTCAGATTGTAGAAAATATCTTTGGTTTATCAAAGTTAGCTAAATAAGACAAACCTACAGGAAAGCGTGAAGGGAAGGGGGTGTACTTACTTATTGATGTACTCCCCACTCAGGGTCTTCCTGCAGGATGTACATTTGAAGCAGCCGAGGTGCCACTGAGCTCCCAGCGCCAACAGAGCCTGGCCGTTCTTAATGTCTCTGCCGCAACCAGAACAATCTGACGGACAAAAACACAAAATACTCACATTCAAAAATACTTCATTAATTCAGATGAGGTTGAGGAATTAACTACATGGTTCATTCTGAGACCTAAAGAGCAGAAATTTTACTTATAAGAAGCAAAAGATGGTGACAATACTGTGAACTTCACTTCCTCTTAAACTGCAAACAGTAATTATGTGAGTATTAGGAAAAGGAAAACAATATACATCTACATTTCTAGACAAAAAACCCCTCCATAAATCAAACATAAAAGAATATATATATATATCTGCTTTCATTTTTATTTACGTCAGTTTTGGTCCTCCATACATAAGTTCCACAGTGTTGTATTTCTATATGAAAGTGTTCTGACCAAGTTATGTAATGACACAATTTTGTTCAAGTGGCTCTAATTGTTTTGCTTCTGTATAAATTAACTTATTGATTCACTTAAATATTAACTGAAGAAAACACAAATTACAGAAGCTTTCAAATTTCATTCAGTTAAGTTTGACTGTTACCAAACAGTGATGTGATCTTATTTGCAGCCTAAGGGCTGCAATCTTTGTTCCTCTGAAGGTTTAGAGGAACAAAGTTCAGGATTTATTATATTTCACATGAAAGTGAGAATATAACTACTCACTGTTGGGATGTCGGATGGGATTAGGAGACGCAGGTTCATTGCAGCGCTGACAGAGACATTTTTTTCCCCTGAAGGTGACAAAGTCGCCTGCAGGGAAGGGCTGCCTGAGATGCAGAGAAAACAAACATAGATGAGACCAAACCGTCCCTCCCTCAACCTAAAGCTGACAGATTGTTGTGTTTCATTACTTGCACATGGTGCACACGAAGCAGGCCGGGTGGTAGGACTTTCCCAGGACGGTGACCACCTCCCCCTCCACGAATTCGCCGCAGCTGGTGCACGGCGTGCCGTGGAGGCGCTGGAAGTCCACCGGGCAGAGGCAGTCGCCGCTCCTCATGAAGAAGCCGCTCAGAGCCAGATCACAGCCGCACACTGGGGGGAAGGCAGGCATTAAAAAAATCTGCTTCAGCTGCTGGACATCGTATCGTTTAGTATTTATTGTTAGCAAAACAATTAATTAATCCAGTGCTTCTCAAATAGTGGGGCGGGCCCCTTTGGGGGGCGCGGTGCGATACCTGGGGGGGCGCGTGATCCTGGGGAACAGGCTTTTTTTTGGCCGAACTAGTATAAAGTGTAATTGCGCACAGTAGGCGGCAGTGGCGCTCTCATTGTTACTTCTGTCACGTTTGCGACAGTGCAACATTTTACGACTTACAAGACAACAGGTTTGCCTTGGTTAGCAGTGTTAAGTCAACAAAAAGCTCCGACTGCGTTCTGTCTATGGCTTCCGTTATTCAACAACCCCCAACATGAAAAAGTTTTTAACAGGGATGAAAAGAAAAGCGGAGAGAGACAAAGATAATGAGACAACAGAAAGTCAACCGAAAGCTAAGAAGAGGAAATACGACGAAGCGTATTTAGCGCTTGGCTTCACTGTGACTACAGTTGGAGAAGAGGAAAGACCGGTGTGTTTGCTGTGTCTAAAAATGCTCGCAGCGGACAGCATGAAGCCAAATAAATTAGCGCGTCACTTAAATACGTTACATCCCAATCACGCCGATAAGCCGCTAGAGTTTTTTCAGCGAAAATATGTTAATAAGGAAAAATGTTATGCAGAGATGGATAGTCACGGTGGGGAGTGGGGGGCGCGAATAGTTTTCTTCTTGCTAGGGGGGGCGTAACGGAAAATAATTGAGAAGCACTGAATTAATCGCATGACACATTAAAACAATAATAATAATGAAAAATAATCATTTCCATTTGCACAATTTATTTTCTGTCACCTTTTACCAAAACCTGGTTTTTAGTCTGGTCCATTGGTCTCAACTAGCCTCAACTAATTATTGCTAACTAAATATTTAACCCACAATGTAAACATTCAGCAAGCAAGCTAAATGTTTAGCTAGTTAACAAGTTTATACTGATTAATGTCTTTGGATTAATCTTGTTCAAATACTTAGCTAGTTAGTAAGCTATGTACTTAGCTTGCTGGATAAATATTTAGATAACATATTTAGTTAGCTTGCTAACTATGTACTTAGCAGGCTAAGTACTTAGCTAGTAGCTAGCAAGCTAAATATTTATCTTACAATCTAAGTATTTAGAAAGCAAGCTAAATATTTAGATTGAAGCTAACTATTTAGCTTGGAAAGTAAATATTTAATATGTAACCACAAAATGAATGACATGGTGAAAATATCACTGAAAAATGAACAATATTTTTGTTTTCCTTCTATGACATCCTAAACAAACCAAAATATTGCTGTTTATTCATGGTTGCGTAACTGTAAAAACGTCATAGTTAAAGTCTATATATAAAATTAGTTTAATGTCAGGTTGTTGTACCTGAAAGTGATGGATGAAGGAACACTGTCTAATTTCTCATAGAAATCTTCAGAAGTAAGCTTAGGTTTCACAGTTTGAAGTATCGTCTTTTATCAGACTGTTGTCACATTTAGGACTCCCTGCAAACAGCTGAATGTAATCACACATTGTCAATCTAATGAAAAAGATTCGTCTGTTTGGCCAGACCTTCTGAAACGTCGCTGATCGGGTCATGGATGTAAATCTCTGTCTCTGTCAGCTAAGTGGCAGCTGCCACTGACCTGCTTTCCTCTCCACTTGTTTGCAGACATTTGATACTCTGTCCTTCAGAATGCGCCGGGATGCCAGAAACAGATTTACGCCGCTCTATTCTGGTCCGCTGAGACTCACTCAGAGAAAAACTAGGATTTAAATCGCTTTCTTCCTATGACTGTTTATTTATTCCACTTCAAAATCACAAAACCTTGCAGAGTATTTCGGCCTAGTTTTTATTGCAAATATTCTAGAACACCTGAAATGAGTCAACGCTACCGGCAGCAAGATAAAAGAGTTTGTTTTAGATTATTAAGACATTTTTCCCATCTTATAAGTGAAAAGTATGGAAGTGAAACTAATATTTTGTCATCAACATAAATGCTTAATTCACTTAAAACAGGCTCATATATCTTGGTAAAAAGTTACTTGTAAGTTAATTTTATCTTATTTCAACTGAATTAAGATATTTACATTAGAAACTGCACCAAAAATACTTCATAAATATTTCCACCATATTAATTTACAAAAACATACAAGAACTGCAACTCCCGATTAGCCTGATATGTGACACTCATCTGATTCGAAACATTTAAATCCACATTTCTACAGATTCAGAGTTTTTCTCCTGTTGAAAGTGTCTTTGTTTTTTTCCCAGGCCGTAAACAGCAGAGCAACAACATGAGCAGCTTGTCAGGACTGATTAGTCGGGACAAAGGCTCGCTGCAGGAAATATGTCCGCTATGAAGCGGAGAAACTCTGCTGACTGCAAACCCAGGAGGATCTCACAACAACCCGTTCCAGATGATTGGAATAAATTCAGATTCACGAGGCTTAAAGGGGATCGATCCATTGCAGTTTGTTAACAAAAATACAATAAAGCCTGGGTTACATTTAGCTCTTCGCTTGTGAAATATATGGTAAAAGTGCTTCCATACACAGGTCAGGATAGGACTATGGTCTACACAGAACATGTTCACATTTTTTCACTCTTAGATAATGAGATTTTAATCCAATCAGCTCTGTATATTCTGAGAATAATTAGTTTTCAGGCGTGTTGTCACTTTAAATCCAAATAACTCAACAAAAACACAAAATCTACTAAGAGTTTTGGTCTGTTTTATAGCTCTGTACACTTCTTCATAAAACTAATTTATAAGGAACTTTTCAGCAAATATAGCAGTTTATTTTGAGTCAATAATTCCTTAAAATAGATGTTCTATTTTCACTGGCTGATTATTTCACTAATAAAAAGTGAAACTGGTTATAAGTTAACTTCTAATTTTCCCAAAATGTAATAATCTGCCAGTGAAACTGCAACTTTTTCATCAATATCATTTTGTGCTTTAGTAGCGGAGCTGCTACTGGCCACACCCCTCAACTCACCGTTTACAAAAACATTTGAAAATGGCTGCAAACAGATGCACAATAACACAACTGTACATCCTTGAAAAGCAGAAGTGGGGCCTCCTCCACAACCAATAAAAACACAGCAAGTGGATTCTGGATGGTAAATCAACTTAACACTTGTCTTTTCCAGTATCTGCTGATTTGTGTCGTTACATTCGGAAGGTTTTTGAAACGGCTTGTTTTCCAGACACCAATAAACATTATCTTATTGCCAAAAAACGGCTAAATGTTTATTTTAAGCACTAAAAACATTCAAAATGTGAATTTATTAAGTGTTTATCCTTAACTCTGACTGATTTGCTGACAATATTTTTAAACTCCATGTGGGGATAACTCCTTGTTTAGCTGAACTGGAGCATGTGAGCGTTACCTAACACAACAGCAGCATCCAGGGCTGAAATAGACGCAGTCATTTGGTGCAAAGGTGAGGAAATTGTTTTCTGACTCACCCTTGCATGTGAAACACTTTAGGTGGAAGTAGCTGCTCTGCACTCGCAGGGCCTCTCCTTTGCACACTGCTCCACATCTGAAGCACTGGATTTGCTGTTTTCCTGCTGGAGGACCCGGCTGGCAGTCCGGCGCGTGCAGCACTACGGGGGGAAGAAACAGAAGCACTGGTGACGAGGCGGATTCATGTAAAAACTGTCACATTCCATCCATTGTTTATCTAGTAGTTAAAAAAAAACATTTATTTAGACAGAAAACTACCAAACATCTGCCTTTAAATCTAAGAGTTCATCCTAAATGGGTTTTGGTATTTAAACTGGTCTAATCCTCTTCAGTTTGAGAATAATAATAAAGGTTGCTGTGTTTTTCCTCTGAGCTTCATCAGATCTTCAACTCTGGGATCAGAGGAACTTTAATGAACTCGAGGCTTTGTTGTTACTCTGATAAATCCCATCAACTGAAGGACGCGCATCGCCCTTCTTAACTGTTTAGTAAATTCAGGCTGCGTTGCGGCGTCACATTCAGCCATGTTACAAGAGCAAAGAGTCTGGACAAGTAAGCAGATGATTTTTCACTAGAATCCAAACTCTGATTGGGAGAAAATCCAAATGGAAATGTACTTATTTATGAACCAAACTTCCTCCTGTCGGTTAGTTTAAAGACGAATTTTACAACTCATCCAATTCAGAGTTTTAAATTTAGTGCAGCTAAATCCACATAGAGTGGAGTCTCTGGTCAACGTGTAAAAAATAGGAAGAAATAATAAAAAAATAAATAAAAACTAAAGGTTTATCCATCCATCCATTTTCTGATCACCCTTCTCCCTAACGGGGTCGGGAGGTGCAGGTGCCTCTCCAGCTGCGTTCGGGCGAGAGGCGGGGTCACCTGGACAGGTCACCAGTCTGTCGCATAAAGGTTTACTATGTCCATTTGTTTTACTTCTTTCAATTGCATTTGAACTTTTCATTGGCAATCCACGATGAATTACATTTATTCATTTATATTCATATCTGAGTTTAAAATTTTTAACTTTTTGTCTTTTGAAACCATTTACAATATTTTTCTGATATTAACCTCAAAGTCTGAGAATTTTCTAGCAAATTTTCACTTGCTAAGCTCATAAATTTTCTTCTTTTTTTCTAGAAAATTTCTGATTAATCAAAATTTTCTGGGGGTTTTTCCTGGCAATTAAACGGCAGATCCTGTGATTAAACGGCAGTTTCTCACTGTTCACTATAAAACTGAACTTATTGTGATAATTTTGACTTTAGGACGCGTTATAGACTTTATATCATTCAAACGTTTCTTTCTCCGCCGCTAAGGTCTGTGAAGAAGCTGATCTGGTGTCAGGTATTAACAAATGTTCAATTTAGAAAGACGGCAAATGGAGAGAAACCGGAGAGGGGGCGGCTCGTCGCTCACCATTATCTGCAGCTATAAAAAGCCGAAGATAAAGCGGGAGTGAGGGAGGATTGCTTCTTTTCACTTTGTTCTATTAATATTCGAGTTTAAGTTTCACACTCCAGTGGGTTTTAATGCAATTTTATGAAAGACACTCCATAATGCCATGTCAAGGGCAACATCAAGGTGTAAATTCACACAAATTTAAAGTATCTAAAAAATAAACAAAAGTAAAAATAATATATTGCGGAATAAGGATAAAATTATTATTAAGGATAAAACAATGTTCATTATTAGAAATACCTTGATCTAAGGAATGTGCAACTGAATAGGATATTTTTAGCAATATACATAATATGGGTGTGTATTAAAAGACAACATGAAAAACAAAACCTGTGTTAAATTTTCAGAAATTTTCTAGAAAACACTTTGAAATTTTGACCTTTTAAACTCAGAAAACTTCCGAAAGTAAAAATTTTTGCATCGGTTTTTGTTTTTGGCTTTTTCCCCTCATAACAATCAACTGAGTCTCTGTGAATTAAATTTCAGATCCCTACAGATTGCCAGAGGTCGGGCAAGCATTAGTTCAAGCTGCCAATTTCACTGTCAGTTTTAAGCATCCAGCATGCCGAGCTGAGTGAACCTTCAGTGCATTTATCCCGTTCAGTTGGGGAGAAAACAAACTCTGGTCCGCCTACAAATCTCAGTCTCCCTATGGCTGAAGTGAACTCTGGTGCGGTTTAAAGGTGTATGTGAATGCCCAGCGAACTGAAGCCCGCTACAAAAGCAGGAAGTGGACTACAGCGCAAGGCATTCTGGGTAAATACAACCAAGGAAACATGATAGCCCAGCACTAGCAGGAGAAACCTGACAGCTCCATTTTTGTTTACATTTTGTGAAGGAGGAAGATGCGCTCAGTGTCTTCTTCAGAGGTTTTAATGTCGTTTCCTTCAGTGGCTCTTGCTGCAGCGCCCCCATAGGCGAGGAGGGGAACAACTTTTTCCAATTAGTTTGGATCATTTGACAGTGCCGTGTGAAAGAGAACCGCAGCAGGAAACGTAACAAATGTTGCAACTTTGGTCCCAAATCGAACCGAGTACCGGACTATCAGGAGGAAGCACTCAGTTTATATTTTATGGATATTTATTGACAAAAAGTAAAGTTTATATTAAAGTATAAATATTGGCTTTCATGGGGTTAACTGAGGTGTTAAACTGACCCTTCAACAATAATTTCTCTCAGATTGCACAGTGATAATGGAACATGTGTCTTCATGTTCTATAATCCTAAAAAGTACAACGCTGCAGTGAGAGACGGCTCTAACATCACAATAACTTCTGCTGTCCTTGCACTTTTACCCACTTGGCAGCGTTTTATCACTGGAAGTTGGTTTTCTAGCATTTCCACAGCAGAGGTTGAAGAATCTCAAGGAAGTTTTAAAACTGTATTTGAATCGTATCGTTTTGTTCCAAGAATCCACAAAACTAAACATTTTTATTCAACTTACTGAAAAATTTCAGTTTAAAAGGCGTCTAAAGACCAAGACAAACTCCTTTTTTTAAGTATGAAGCAAAATAAAAGAAAAAAAATGAACAGAGAATGGAAAATTTTGAATATTTGTTCAATTTCTCAACTTTGACCCAAAATACTAAAGAAATAAGAAACATCTTGATGTAAAGTGAATACAAATTAAAACTTTTCTTTTTATGCATTTTTGACTGCAATTTTCTTAATAAGAATTTAAAAACAAATATAAAATTTCTGTTCTTTGATTTCAAAATCTAAATACATTTCCTGGTATTTTGAAAACAAACCATCTTGTTTCACTAAAGAAGCTTTTGTGCCTCTAATCTTATTGTTTATTTTGCTGATTCGTCTCCAAACGTCAACCCTGCTGCAGTTTAAAAAACTGTAGATATAAAGTGTAAATAATCCTAATAAATTAAAAAACAAATAATAAAGTTTGCATTTGCAGAGAGAAGTTGGGAGATTTTACCTTTCTGTTTCATGACTGCTGATTGTTCCCAGAGCGAAGAGACTAAACCAACGAACTGCTGCTGCGAGAGGAAAGGGGGCGGTCTGAAAACACACAGGGTGTGTGTGTGTGTGTGTGTGTGTGTGTGTGTGTGTGTGAGTGTGTGTGTGTGTGTGTGTGTGTGTGTGTGTGTGTGTGTGTGTGTGGTGTGTGTGTGTGTGTGTGTGTGTGTGTGTGTGTGTGTGTGTGTGTGTGTGAGTTAAATTCTGTTGTCTGTCTGATCCATGACCTCATCTGTGATGACAAGGGAGGAAGTCAGGCGGCCCATCCGCTGGGAGAAATGACCCTCCTTCATTTCATAAAGGTCTGACTGATTATGATGCTTCAGCTTCAATAAATGAGAAAATTAATTCAAAGTTTCTTTAGTTCAGCAGTAAAAGCAGCTTACAAAATGTGCTGGAGCTCAGATTGGGTTGCTAGGTAGCGGGCGGAATTCTGCTGGGGTTGCTAGGTAACGGGTGGAATTCTGGTGGGGTTGCTAGGTAACGGCACAGTGTCTGCTGGGGTTGCTAGGTAACGCGGCAGTGTCTGCTGATCTGTGACGTTATATTCTGGAGTTTGTTGAAACGGCTCGATTTGCAGAAACCAAAATAAGTTTTGGTCAAAAACTGGCGGAGTGTTTTTATTCCAGCTCCTTTGGAAAACTATTTCACTAACAGCAAGATATTTTGCCCATTTTTTACATTTCATTAAGTGAAATAATCTGCCAGTGGAACAAGAACTTTTTCCATGAGTGTTGAGGAATTATTGACTTTAAACAATCTCCTATTTCTTGTGAGTTAGTTCTGTCCTATTTGTAATAAAATCACTGCAAAAACACAAAATCTTACCAAATATTTTTGGTCTTGTGTTAGTGCAAGTATCTTAGTCCACTGGATAGAAGACAAGAAACTTTTCAGCAAATTATAGGAGCTTTCTTTGAGTCAAGATTTCCTTAATATTGATGAAAAAGTTATTTGTAAGTTACTTTTGTGTTCTTTCAAGAGCACAAATATTGTTGCTCTAGAAGTTAAACCAAGTTGACTGGCTGTGTTTTACAGTGTAGCAGGACCTGACCTGAGACCTCTGCAGGAATCCCAGCCAGCTTCTCACAGACGATGTAGTCGTCTGGGTTGATGAAGGGCAGCTGCTCCATCATGCACTGCTTGGGGATGAGGTAGAGGACCTCGGCCAGCTGCCCGTCCTCGATGATGGACATGCGCCTGACAGAGTTCTTCCTCTTGACCCGGTCCAGGATCACCATGTCGCTGCTGTTGCCGGAGCCGCACAGCTTCCCCAGGCTGTTGAGGTTCAGGAGGCCGGAGCGGTTCATGCTTCCAGCCGGACGGACCGCGTCTGAAACCAGGCAGCACTCTTCAGGCTCGGCTGCTCTCTGACTCCTTATCATTGTCAGTGTGTGTGTGTGTGTGTGTGTGTGTGTGTGTGTGGTGTGTGTGTGTGTGTGTGTGTGTGTGTGTGTGTGTGTTTTCCATCAGGACAAAGGCTAACTCCTACTACAAGCCCCCTAAGCAGATTAGGTGAGGTATATTTAGGGTTTCTCTTCAGAGGTTTTAAATTCAGGTAACCTTCTCTCCTCAGTTTGAGACGTTTCACCTCATGCTGTGATTATTTAACTACACTGCAAAAACACAACATATTACCAAGAATGTTTCGTCTACTTTGTAGTGCAAACATCTTATTACACGTAAAATAAGACAAAACTAACTTATAAGTAACTTTTCAGCAAATATAAGCGCTTATTTTTGTCAATAACTCCTATATGAAAAAGTTCTAGTTGAACATTATTTCACTTACATTACGAGACATTTTCTCCTGTTAGAGTAAATAATCTGTTAGTGGGACCAACTTTATAATCAATATTGATTAATTATTGCCAAGCTTTTACATCTTGCTGAATAAATGCTACCAAGTCGATTAGTAACATTTTTATATCAAATGTATTTAGATGTTTCTACTAGAAACTAGACCCAAAAACATTTGCTGACATTTAGTTTTTTCTACCAAAGGAGCAGCATGTACACTTAAAAAAAACACAAAGTATTTTCATCTAGTTTTAATTGTAAATATCTCAGTATGTTTGAAATAAGACAAAACCGACTAACTAATAACTTTCCATCAGGAAATAGCATCTTGTTCAAAGTCAATAATTTCTTAATATTGATGAAAAAGTTATAGTTTTATTGACACAGTTACCTAGCAACCCCGTCCGTTACCTAGCAACCCCGTCCATTACCTTGCAACCCCGTCCGTTACCTAGCAACCCCGTCCTAGTTCCACCTGCAGAGTATTTCACTTTGAACATTGTTTCCATGTTTACAGCTGAAATAACTAGAACTTTTTACATCAATATTTAAGGCATGTGTACGGAACTCAAATGAGACCGAAAGTATTTGGTAGTTTTGTGTTTCTGCAGGGGTTTTACCACAAAAACACGATAATTTCTGCCATCTTACACTAAAATGAGCTTCTGTGTGTTAAGATGTTTTTGAGCTGCAGATTAATTAGCGGTTAATTAATCTGCATTTAAGTGGAAGCAGATGGAGAAACAGCTAACAGAGGCGCTCCGTAGTCCCTATATTTATCTGGACAGTTTGGTATTTTAAAGAGTCTGAATGCTTGGAGGAGGTGACAGCTTGATGTAATGAAGAGGCTGAGAGAAATGAAAATGAGCAAAGCGCTCCCCCTGGTGGTCTGGATGAACACAACATGACAACTAGTGAGTGTAAACCAGAGGATTTATTTCTGAATAGAAATGTTTTATAAGGGGGAGGTGGGAAAAAAGTTCTTCTCTTTATATTAATTTATTTAATTGTTTTTTTAAAATAAAGAATAATGTGTGAAGTAAGACAAATGAAAAAGTAACAAATTTATTCTTCTGTCTGCCTGTGTTTCAAACAGTTAACTAAATACATATCAGGGCATTTGAATTGTAAATGTTCAAAATAATAATTAAAAACTAAGTAGTTTTAGTAATATTTTAATATATTTACTTAAACAAAAGTAAAGATGTAAAAACAAAATTAGTTAAGAGTTAAAAATGTTTTCAACAAAACATCTGATTTAATTTGTACTAAATTACGAATCAGACTGACAAAATGTAAATGTTATGCACAAATTCTAGTATTTAAACCAAATAAACCATAAAAAAACAGCAAATTCAAGCAGAAGAAACATATTTACAAAAATGTTTGTGAATCTGCGTTTATCATTTTGAATACAAGTGTGATTTTTACTGAATCTGAAAGCTTTTTTTATTTTCATTTTCATCCGAGTGGTTTAAAAAAAACTAAATTACAAATGTTTCACTGTTTGTTTAAAGAGAAATAAACACAAAAACTACAAATTCGACTCATTAAAAACAGTCACAACATCTCAGAAGAAAATTTTAAAAAGTTGAAAAAACAAAATATTATGAAAAAACTATGAAGAACAATTATTTAATGAAATATACAATCTTCAGCCCAGGTATTAAAACATCTACAGTATGAATAGTGTTAGAAGTCACACGAAAAACACTTAAAAAGTAGATTATTTACTTAATTCAGCTGGAAATTTACTGATTCCCTTTAAACTAAGAACCACAGGGAGAAAAAAATACAATTGATTGTAAAATATTGTTAGATACTAATTATTTTGTCTCTAGTGATAAAAAAGAAAGAACAGAAACAAACAGAAATCAGACTCACCTGTAGGATATGTTTAAGAAAAACAACATTCTGTGGTAAAACCGTCAGTCAAACTCATAATGAAACGTTCATAAACAAAAAGAGCCGAGACGCGCGCCAGAGGGAACACCGGGCGGAACCGGATACGATGGACCGATCTATGATGTCTTCAGTCAGAGGCTTCATCAAAATCACTGCAGTACAGACCTCTACAGCATCTACTGCAGAAGTGCCTTTTAAAATAGGAGTTAAAACATTTAATTTCCCTCTGGGATTAATGGAATATTTTTTTATTTGATCTGAAAACATGTCATTTTTAAAATTATATTGTTAACAAGTTTCATCATTTTGGTCTCACATTGATAAAAAGAGCTTGGATTTGTAATCAAAATACAAACGTTACGAGATTACATTTAATGAAACAGCGCCATCCGGTGGTGTCGTTGAGAACTGAACCTTAAAAACAAAACTGGAAATAGAAATCAATTTTCAGAAATCAATTTAAAAAAACAGAAATAAGTGCCTAGATCCGGCCTGGAGGAAGAGTTTAAACATTTAAACTTGGTGATAAATGTGACAAACGTTTCAGATTTATTAAAGTGAGAAAAAAATGGAATCAAATAACTTTTTGAACGGCACAGTGTACTTAGTTTACTTAGTTTGAAAGATTTTCTCTAGTATCCCTTTAAATTCAGACAGGACAACAAAAACATCAAGTCAGAAAATCTCAATATTGTTTTGGTAAAAAGAAAAATATAAATCAGGTTTATTGTCAAAATAAAAACAAGTTAAAAACATTTTCTGGCAAATTTATGACTTTTTCAATTCAGAAATTTCCCAGTTTTTCAATAAATTTTATAAGATTAATATGAAATGTAAAACTTTTCAGACTCAGAAATTTCAAAGTTCCTTTCTACAAAATTTCTCAGATTAATCTGAAAAATTTTTGAGTTTGTTTTCTAGAAATTTTCAGCATTAAAAATTTCAAACTTTCCAAGATTTTTTCAATAAAATTCCTGAATTTTTTCAAGACTTTTCAAACTTTTTTTTGGCAGAAATCGACTCCATGTTTTCTTTGTAGAGCAGCTCCAAATACGCCGTCAAAACGTCGGACTGGAGAAAAGATGCTAGTTGTATTTAACTGAGATGCGGCAGAGCAGCTTGTTTGTCATTTTGAGACATAAAACATTAGAAAACCTCATGAGTTGATGGAATTGGTCTGGTTTTGCTCCTCCTCTTCCTGCGCCCGGGTGAGCGGCTCTCGCTCGGCGTCTCCCTCCGCCGGCCGCGACCTTTTGGTCGTCTTGTTCAGCGTCCCGCCCTGCAGAGACGTCGGGACAAAACGCCGTTAGCATGTGAAGCAGAATGGGTCAGCGGGACGGCGGCGATGTCTAACCTGACTGCGGTCGACGATGTTGAGCAGAACGGAGGCGACGATGCAGCAGACGGTGTTGGCCAGCATGAAGATCATCATCCTCTGCCAGCGCCACAGCGGGATTTTAGCTTCGCTACAGGAGACAGGAAATCAGAAAAACACGACTGATGCAAGGAGAATCACAGCTGGAGAGGAAGAGGATTAGCAAAAAAAGAAAAAAACTAAAGAATAGAATTATTTCCAGAATTCTGATTTCTTTTCACAATTTAGACTTTTTTCCCCCCAAAAGCTTTTAATCTTAATTCAATTTTTTTTTTAAATTCTCACTTTTTTCCAGAATTCTGAAAATCCTGCTTTTATTCAGAATTTAGACATTTTTTTAAAATTCTTCAAAGTCAGATTCTTCTTCTTATTTTTTGCAGTGTCCTTCTTCCATAGAATCGTTTCATTACCTGGATTTGGTGCCCAAAATCTGCCCGACGATCAGGTTGGACACGCCGATGCCGACCATCTGCACGGAGGTGGCCAGGCCCATGGCTGTCCCCAGCGTGGGCTGCGGCACCACGAGGGGAATGGACGGCCACATGCTGGCCTGGAGCGAAACCCGGAGAGGAAAACCCGCCAAACGTACGGGCAGAGAAAAGGTAAAACTGTTTCAGGACGTCAGGCATCAATGGGCAAAAGGACATCTAATAAACCTTGATTTATTTTGTGAGGATGATAAACGGTGTTATGAGGATTTTGCTAGTAAAATTCTGAAAAGTGTGGCATGCATTTGCATTCTTTACTAATTCTGCCTTCAAAAAGCATCCAAACCAATCCCATGTTTCACACGTGGAACTAAATCAGAAACGCATCCGACAGTTTTCGTTCTGAGCGCTCATGTCGCCAGATGTGGCTCCATCCAGATCAAGCTAGCAGAAGACACCACAAAAGACTCACAGGTGTAATAACAGCAAATGCATGCCACACTTTTCAGATTTTTAGTCATAAAATATGTTTTGAGACTTTATATGTTTTGTTCCTTTTAAAAAATAGCTAACCTCCAACAAAAGGTCAGCTGTGCTGACCCTGAAACACTAATCATAAACATTAGTCTTGCTAACTGCTAAATGCTAGCCAGCTCAACCGAAACCTAGCAGATTAGCAGAAGTGTTCCTGGAACTGCAGTTAGTAATTATGCAGAACTTTCTGCTGGTTTATTACATAAAATACAAACGTTTTCAACTGAATGTGAAAAAATGTAGAAACTTTAGCAAGGCGCTGGACGCTAGCACTCAAATTTACACAAGTCAGCAATGATGATTTAAAGCCATCGTCTGAAATTACATAAAAATTAAAACTAAAACATTTTCCTGGTAACAGATGAGTTAAATAATTCACAGTTGATTAAAACCGTCTGAAACTCACGGCAGCGAAGGAGTAAGTGACTCCCAGCCAGATGGTGGAGACCAGAGGAGGGACGAAGGTGAAAGCCAGCAGTCCGAAGACGGGCAGCGTGAAAACGGCGCAGGCCACAGCAAAAACTCCCCGAAGACCCACATAATCCTAAATCACAAAGTAGAACCAGTCAAAGTGATTTCTGGCCAGACTGAGTCCAGAGCGGCGGTGGCTTACGATGAGGATGCCCACGCCGGCTGAGAGCACCAGCGAACTGTCGTACACGGCGCCCGCGACGTACGCAGCCTCTTTCTGGCTGTAGTCGCTGTATTTATCCTGGATGAACTTACTGCACAGGAAAGATGCATGACATGCTGAGAAAACCAAACAACTGCAGTTTTATTCATGATTCTAACATAAAACTGTCACATATGCGACTAAAATTAAATAATTACCGAAAGAACAACACACTAAATTAGTTGAAGATTATTTCAATAATCGATTAATCACCACTAATGTGATTAATCACATTAACTGTCTGAAAATAATAGCACTTTCTTTTAGAAAAAAGTGCAATTTTTTCTGAAAAACATTCTCAGAGCTGCAATTAAACTAAAAAAGTACCAAAAGCAGAAACATTTTGCATTTAATAATTACATGTGAGCCTTTCGCTGTATTGATCAGTCAAGCAGAAAGAACTGAGATGAGAATTACTGTTAGTATTTGTTTTAGCTGCAGATTCATCCTTCACTATAAATGATCATTCACTAAAGAAAAGCTTTTGTTGCAATTAAGACAATAAAAATGTTTATCTTTTAATGTACTTGTCTTAAAAAAATCAGCAGAATTTGCCTTTTTTTTAAAAATCCGATTAATCATGGGAATAATCAATTCATAGTCAAAATAATTGATTGTCAAAATAATTGATTAATTGCCAGAATATTTTGTAAAATGATTGTTAGTTGCATTGGTGCGTTTACCTGGCATCAGCGATGAAGGGGAAAATGCCGTTGTAGAAGAACATGATGGTGAGGACCAGCAGCCAGTATCGGAGAGTCAGCAGCTTCACGTCCTGAACCCTCTAAAACCAGACAAACTGGGTAAACTGGGTAAACTGGGTCCAGACGAGGCGCAGAGTTCTGTCTGAAAACGGCTCAGGAGAGAAGTTTACATCCATCCAAAACTACGTTTTCTTTATTGGGATGGAGAGATATTGATATAAAAATGGCTGAATGCTGGGATTTATTTGAATTTTCTCTCTAGAATATTTAGGACAAAGGAACCAAAGGAGGCTGCATGTATACATTTGAACCTGTATAATCTGGGCTTAGGGGAACTTATGGATATGATGGTAGTGTTGATGTATGTAAACTTCTGACCACTTTGCGGGAATCCTCTGCGATGGCCCCGTCCAGGCCCAGCTGCCTCGTGCCGATCTTGTCCAGAGCGCTCACGACGACCGCAGAAACGAAGCCGAGCACGCACAGCAGAGCGCCTGGAGAAAGACGAATAATATCGTCATGTGGAGGCAGAAACTCTTCTGCACAGGCGGTGCTTCACTTCCTGGCTGTACCTCCCCACAGCGTCCACTGCATCCCGTATTTGTCTTCAAACTTCTGCGTGAAGAAGAAGTTGAGGACCGAACCGAGACGGGAGAAGGCGAGCGTCACACCGAAGGCCAGAGCCAGCTCCTTCCCTTTGAACCAGAAGGCCGTGATGCGGTTCTGCACAACTGGGACAAGCAAACGAGGCTGCAGCAATCCCTCTCTCTCTCATGCATGGGATAAGAAACTGGACCAGATTGCTTCTTACTGGTCAAAGATCCATTGCCGGAACCGAATAATAAACGTCCCGTGAGCATGAGTGGAAGAAGGTAGGGAGTTCCTCTGAAGTGGGAGCCGAGCGCGAACAGCGACGAGCCCAAAACGCACAGAAAGGAGAAGAGAAACACCCCGACTGCAACACAGCGGCACAGCAAGCTTTCACTGCATTCATTCAGTTTTAGCATCACTTGTTACAAATGACTAAAGAAATGCTGTCACTGCATTTTAGGAAATAAAATGTTTGTTTTGTTACTTTAAAGAGGAATTAGATTGTTTATTCACATGGTTTAATGCATTTCTATAATTGTAGAAAAAAGTTTCAGTGGTTAAGAATTAAGCACAATGTGCCAATTTTTCATCAAAGTAATTGATTAGTCATCAGAATAATCGATTAGCAGCACAGATTTTAAACTCACGCAGACTCACATCGATTTCCTAATTTGTCGATCAGGAATCCGGCCAGAATCACCACCACGGCGTTCCTGGTGGTCAGACAGAGACCCGCTCACAAGACAACATCTTATGGCAAAATGAGTCGACGTGCAAATCTGCTTACGTCCAAGCATATATGGCATAGAGGAGGTTGTACTGCTCCGGACTCATCCCCAGGCCCTCCACACAGTCCACAGTCCCGTTGATCGTGGTTGCATTGGGACATGTGAGGTTCTGCAGCACGAGACGAACCAGGGATAAAGTTATAACTCGGACCTGGGACCTAAATGTCAGACATGAATCCAGCAGGTTGATCATGAGGAATCAATCGACTGATTTTACCCCCTGGAACTGGTCCTGCAGGACGCTGGGGATGTCGAAGCAGAAGTAGGAACCAAAAGTCAGGAGGCAGTTAAAGAAGAGAACCAGGAAACGATAGTAAGCTGGAAACACCAAAATACCATTAAATTAACTTACTACAAAACTTCACAGTATTCTGTTTGGATTTTATGATGAAAACAGGTTTTTGATGGTCTTTCACAAGCGTCAGCGACCTTTGAACCCCAAAAAGGAATAAAATGATCTTAAAGATGCAAAAACAGAACGATCTGTTGAAAGGTTTTTCTTAAATAAAGATCTATTATTGAGGGAAAGTCCAAACTTTTTGTCAGCTGAGCCAAAAATCATAAACTCGAAAGTACATGTGGGACAAAAAAATATCATTTTTAAGAACTAAAATTACCAAAGATTTTGCTGTTTTGGTTCCAGCATACTTAACAATAAACTGACTATGAAGTAATTTAATAAAACAAATAAAGTAATCGCAGATTTTGTTAAGAACGGGATCGTATCCAAAACCTCAAATTGTTTTTTGCACATTTCCTTATTAAATAAAAGGCATCCAGTTTACGTCTTATTTTGGGCTCGATTGAAGAAATATGAAATAATATTTAATTGTTTCTCAGTAAAAACAGGATCTAGCTCAGCCGTAATTTGTAGAGGAATTGCTGAAGTTTAAATACAGCAGGTATAATCAGATCTGGGTGACCCAATGTGAACTTTAACAGCAGCTTCAGGTGAACTTCAGGAATCTATGGAGGACCAAAACTGACAAAATTAAAAATAAATACAGAAATAAATAAATGTTTAGCAAATAAGAAAGCGCATTAATTGTTCAAAATTATAAATGTATCTTTATTTAAACTGTTCATGAGACATTTTTAGCACTAAATGAGTTTTATTTAATTGGACTGAGGGTGAAATTGGCTCCATGCAGAGAATTGCAGCTGCAAAAAAAGAGAGAAACTGACACATGATAGAAAAGTAGATTTTTACTAAAGCCCTGTTGGACAACTTCCGATTTGAGTCACATGAGTTTTTAAAGTCTAAAAAGCTGAGTGGCTCGTTTCCTGACCCGTTTCTAGGGAAGTATTGGATCCTGCGAGTAACTGGGCTTTAGCTTAAAATGCTATATGAGGAACAATTTTAGAGAAACAATCAGCACAACTGACCTTTCTCCGCCGGTTGAGCCATTCTGAGAGGAAATAAGTTTGCTATAAAACAGAAAAATGCTTCACATCCTTTGTTGTTTACGGTCTGCAGCTGCGGCAGAAGTTCAACGTCGGAAAACTCACGGTTAGCGTGAGACGGAGGCAAACCGCAGATTTACATATCATGTGGATGGAATCACTAGCATTGATAGCATTCCTGACGACGCATCCAGTTATTTGGAATTCTGCAATGACGCAAACGAACAGCGTTTTCTTCTACGTGGTTTTTAATGGCGGGAGACATTGAGCGTTAAGATCTTTACCGCCATCTATTGTTTTTTTTCTTCTTCTTTTTTTTTAAACTAACCTAAATTCTTTTAACAGTTTTCCCTTTCAGTATTAACAATTGTTTTATTTATTTGTTTAACTAATCTCTTATTCACTATTAATGTCTCCACATCATATTTTCTAATTTTTTGTTTTAATTAGCCGTTTCAATCCCTGAACTGCATACATCTTAATTGACCAGAACGGTGCTCTAGTCAAAACGATTAAGTTTTTTATTACAGCTGTCATTCAAATTCTACAATTTCTCTACGAGATGTGGTCTATAAATGAAAGCTGTAACAAAACCAAAAGAAATTGCATATTTATAATGAACTGGAATAAAAATTTACATTAATTTAATCATCCAAAATTTAAAAAAACTACTTGTAATTGGTAACAACATGATGCATATTAATATTTATGTATCTACATCCTATTTCTATTATGTTTGGTAAAGGTGTGAAATAAATGTGATAAAAAATGTTTTTATTGCTGTACCAAAATCTCACACTGACTTTTTACTTAATTTTCATTTCCTTTTTTTTACTTTAGCTATTTTATTCAATAAAGGTGAAATATCCTGGACTCCAGCCAGGAGAAACGGGCCCATAGCATCACAGATCATTTTAGTGTTAAGCATATTTTCAACATATTTTTTATTTATTTTGGTTTTTATGTTAAAAAAAAAAAAACAAACAAAAACAACTTAGTCTTAATTTGATCAAACCATGAAATTCTAACCCAAAATGTGATGTTTTTATTAGCTGTAAGTGGAAAATCATCATAATTAGCAGAAATACAAGCTTTAAAAAGCTATGAAAACTTAAATCAGATTAATACACCTGCACTAATTCAACCTTGTCTTCCTCTTTTGCAAAATTGCATTTCATTATTATTATAACTATGGCTTTTTAAAATATATATCTACATGTTTATATGCTAAATCCCAGTTTGTCGTCACAAACTTGGCTGATTTTAATCGTCCTGCCTATAAATATGTGTAACTCTTGCACTCAGTGTTTCTTGAACAGCCATCCAGTCAGATTAGATCGCTGTTCTCAGTTCTAATCCATGGAACAACAGGTGTGTAATCTGTTTTGTGGTCCACCTGGTGACAGCAGCTGCTCAGTCCTCCTTCTGCCTTTTCTAAGAAAAGATTTCTAATCCACACGTCAGCTGGGTTTCTTTAGAAAGTTTAAAAGTTTAGTAATGGACGAGTTTCTAAAGTCTTTCTTTCTAATAAATAGCCTACACGAATGCCACTGGCACTGCCACTGCAGAAATAAACACTACTGGAATTGAGGTGAAATGGAAAGCTTGCTAATAAGATCACAGAACATGTTTTGATTTTCTTAATGTATTTACTTATTTGTTCTGGTATACATTTATTTGTTTTTATTTTGTCTTATTTTTTCTTGTTCTCTTCCCCAAAAATCTGTGTAACCGCAGGGTAAACAAAACCAAGACATATTAGAGAAAAAAAAAAAGTAATAACGCAAATATAAAAGTAACAGTAAGGATGGAAAGAAAAAAGGGATCCTAACCCAAATATGTCAATATTTTTTGTTCATTCTTTTATCTAATCAGTTATTTGTTATTTTGTAGATCTATATGTTTGTTTATTAGTTTGTAATGTTCGTTCTGTACGCATTAATTGACGAATAAACGAAAATGAATAAAATAAAATAACATATATTTAGTTTTCAAATCTGTGTAATAAATAAATAGTATTCCGATCCGCCCTCCACTAAACGGTAAATCGCAATAAAAAATGAGAAAATGGTGTATCGCATTTTAGATGGTTTGTCCCTCGGTTGACTCCGTAGCGGCTACAAAAACAAAGGCAGGCTGAGCTTTAAAAATGGCTGCCCTGCGCAGAGCCGCAACCTGGGAGATTTCTGAATCAGAGGACAGCGACCTCGACCTGAAATCAGAATTAAACCGCGATGGAAGCTGTCAAAAAGAAACGACACACAGCAGAGGAGAACCGGAGGAAAAACCCACAAATCTTCCGTCTTCAGCGGCTACAAGTGACTGGAGAGCCGGTCTGCCTGCTCCGGAGGCAGCCGGCGGCTCCCCGAGCCCGGCACGCAAACGCCGCAGCCGGGAGGAAATGGAGGCGGCCAGGCTGAGCGCCAAGAAGCGGAAGGAGGAGAGGGAGCGGCAGAGAGCCGCCAGAGCCCGGGAGAAGGAGGAGAGGAAGCGGGAGCAGCAGCGGAGGAGAGAGGCGGCGGAGAGCCTCCGGCCAGAGAACCGCATCAAGAGCCTGACCGTCTGCATAGAGCCAGGTACAGAGTGACGCGTTCAGGTGCTGTCGGACATTCTGCTTCCATCCATCAGGCTCTATTAAAGTGCGTTTAATTCATCAGTAAAAATCACTGACAAGTTTATTTATTTCTGTGATTTATATAAACATGTTGAGGATCCACGTTTATCATTTTGGATCAAGAAATGATAAAAGTCTGTTGTATAAACAGACTTCAAAGTGAGAGCATAAATATAAACAGCTAACTAGTAAAAGGATCCTTAGTGATAAAGAACCAAAACTTTAACAAAGATGAAGCACTTTATTCTAGTGGAAGTTTACAAAATTAGCAAAAAAGTTGGCAAAAAGAAAAATGCTAAAGCACTAAACAAAAAAATTAGCTCCACTATTAGCAGTAGTGTGATCACCACTGGGTTTCAGCAGGTAAACTAGAAGATTTAAAATTATTTATCATTTAAGTTTAAGACTCTAAAGGACAGTATTTATGATGAGGTTTACATCATCTTTTAATATTATTCACTAATTAAGAACATACCGGAGAATTGCGTTCATTCTTCCATCATTTAATCTCCATGGAAACCATTCAGATGTCCAAAACGCCTGGGTGGGCCTAGCCCCGCCTCCTAGACGCAGCTCCTCCTCCTCTCTCTGTTCTGTGAATATTAAAGTTTAACTTGTGGTTTCTGCAATAAACTCGGCTGTAAATACTGTGTAAAAACTCATTCTGACCTCCGCAGCCCTTCTCCAACATGCCGGCTCAGACATTTTGCTGGACCGCCTGGCCATGTTGGAGTGGAGGTTCACCTTTGAGAGCCAGCGTTTGTCTCGCAGCATCACCTGGACCAGAGATCTGCCTCAGGTAGGACGCTCCCGCCTCACAGAGACTCCATTCAGGTCAACACCTGGGTTTCCATTGACCTGACAGTTGGAATCCCAAAAAGAAATTTGATTAATGAAAACGTGCAAATTTGGAAAAAAAATTTCAATAAGAGGTTTTTGCACTAAGAAGAGGTGGTTTTTATTTGGTCGTATCAAAATTGGTTTATTTTAAAAAACTGTAAAGGATACACTTTTTTTTTGCATCACACGAGTCAAATGATCAACAATCAAATGTTGCTACTGGTGGAAACTATGAAGAACTCAACAGGAAGTAGCTGGAGGGTGACGTTTTTTAATGACTTGTTGCGTGAACAAACGTATTCACGTGATTTTAATTTCTTATTTAATATCACATCATTGACAAAGTTGTGCGCTTCCCAGCAGGTCGAAGACGGTCGGGCCCGTGTGGAGCAGGAGGACCAGGTGGTTCTGGTCTTCACTCTTGATGAATTTGTGGACGTTGTGATCTCTGTGAAAGAAGTAAGCAAGCTCCTAAAAGTCGCAAAAACTTCCAAATGAAGACGCATTTGATGTCATGCTGTCCCCACTGTGGACTGTAGATGGTGGACGGCGATGGGCAGGAGACGGGGACGGTCCTCAGCCCCCTGTTGGAGTGTCTCAACCGGAATAAGGTGGTCACCATGTTGGTGACGGACTTTGAGTCGCATCACTGGTCAGTTTATTCACAGAAAATTTATGAGATTAAACTAAAAATTTCTAAGGGTTTTGGGGAAAATTTTCAAAAGTTTCTTCAATCTGCAGTGGCCCTAATTCGCCGTTGTAATTTTAAACTTATTTCCTTGTTATATCAGTTTTTCTGGTTTTCCCAACAGGATGAAGGAATATTTTCCAGAACAGATGCTGCGGACAAAACTGGGGATGAAGGATCAGGATGTGGAGGAGGTTTGTTTGCTGTTTGGGGACTGGGATTGGACTAGGACCACTGGGAAAAGAAAAAAAATTAGACCTTTTTTCTCAGAATTCCGATTTTCTGACTGTAAACTCAGAATTTTGACTTTTTCTTAGAATTCAGATTTTTTGTTTTTTTCAGAATTCCCACGTAAATCTCAGAATCAGAATTGTTTAAATTGTTTGTATGCCATCAAAAAAAATTTGTTTTTAAAACTCAAATTAACCAAATAAATTTGGGAAAAGCTTTCTGTGAGGATGAAGTACAAGTTTAGAAATCCTCAAACAAGGAAGAAACAGTTATATGATTATTTTCACATACTAACCACAAAACTGACATACACCTAAGAATTTGGGGTAATGTATTTAGATTTTGACATAAATTGACACAGAATTACAAATCTGAGAAAAAATGTCAGAATATTAAAAATGTTTGTTTTGGCACTAATCCTCTTCCGTACCTCCTAGGTTCTTGTTTACCTGCAGCTCTATCAGAACATCTCTGTGGTTTTCCTGGAGAGCTGGCAGGACATCACCGCCCATGTGTGCGCCGTCACCAAGGCTCTGTCAAAACGCCCCTTTAAGTGCGTCTTTGTTTTTACCGTAACAAATTATCTTATTGCAGATAATAAGATCTTCATTTTATTCCGATCTGACTTTTTGTTTGTCTAATTCTGTTAAATTCATTGGTTTTGGTGTTTTTGCTAGTTTATAAATTATTAGTTAAATGTTGCTCAGTTTTCATTAGTGGTAATTTTAATGTTTTTATACTTTAGTTAATTTTTAGGTTCAGAAAGTTCAAAGTATTGTATTACATCCATTGGGTAGTGAATATCATTGAGCTTCAGTTGCTAACTGACCTTTGACCCCACAGCCTCCTGACCGAGCGGACCGAGCTGCCGTTCTGCGTGGACGGTTCGTGGGCCGGCGGGGCCCGGGTTGGGAGGGACGGTTCTGGTCTGAGGGACGTCTGGGTCCGGCAGATCCAGCAGCTGAACAGGGTGAGCCCGGCGGTGGCCGCCGCTGTGGCCCAGGCCTTCCCGTCTCCGCGGATCCTGTTGCAGGTAATCAGCTGCCGCTGGAAGCAAAACCCCGCAGGTCCGGAGGATCGTAACGATTTTCTTTTGCATGTGTCGCCTGAAAGGCTTACCAGAACTCCGGTTCTGAGGCGGAGAAGAAGCGCGTCCTGGCTGGGCTCTGGGTGAAAACAGAAGGGAAAGGAAGAAGAGTTGGACCGGATATTTCAGGCAGAATGTACCGCAGCCTCACCGCGGAAAACCCTCAGCTGGTTCTGGACTGATCGGCCCGATCTGGAAACCATGCAGCCTCTTTATGGAAAAGAACGTCTTCTTCTGGTTTAATGTTAAAATGAATGACAGAGTATCAGGGCCATTGTACGGAACAAAGGAGGAACACATGCTTGAAAAAAAATCCAGGAAATTTCTGAGTTTGAAAAGTTGAAAATGAAATTTTGAGATGGATCTCAAAAAAGAAAAAGAAAAAATCAGTGTTTGAAACTCAGAAATTTCCAAGATCTTTATATGAAAAAATTTGATCTTAATCTCAAAATTTTCTAAAAAACCAAACAAACTGGAAAATGTTTGAGTTTTAAAAGTCAAAAAGCTTTTATAACAATTCTAATGTCAAAATTTCAGAATTTGTTTCCTAAAATTTTTGACTTTTCCATCTAAAATGGCCTTAAGACAGTTGTATAAATGTAACATTAATTATGTATGTAAATAAATAAGTTCTGTTTTAATGAAGAATGAAAATGAGCTGGTTTTCCAAACACATGCGTCTCCATTTTATGTAAATCATGAAATAAAAGGGACTAAAAGTCTTTTGCTTGGATTAAGATCTTTGTGATATTTTTTATTTCCTTTAACTTTTCCACCTGTTTCTGTGACAAACCAACACAAGGAAGAAACTAACTCACAAGTCAAAGGCCTAAATTCGTCCTTTTGTGTTTTACCAGCTGACAGTCGATTCGGTTCGATGTGGGACCGAAACATAAATCCCAGAAACACACAGAGAGGTTTGTTATTGAAAAAGTCCAAGAGGTACAAAAACTTGAATAAAAACTGAAACTAGAAACAAAACTTCATTATTTGTTGTTTATTTTTACAGGACTGTAAGAAAATTCACAATCAGATGTTTACCAATAAATAGAAAAACAGAATTGGCAAAATCTCATCTGATATTCAGTTCAAAGATAGATAAAAAAAAAACACTTATAAAAATACTTTTACATTATTATAAACAGACTATCCCTGAGAATAAGTTTCCTGGTTTGCTTTTTCAAATCCAGCCTTTTCCAAAGGCTTGAGCAGTGGCATTTAAAAAATAAAAAAACATCTAAATAAAGACACAAACAGATTAAAATAGGAAGTTCAAATAAAGAGAAACAAGAGCTGATTGTTAGGCCTGCAGCAATAAACCATAAATCAATCGCACAATAAATCAAAACAAACCCTATTTGCATTATTTTTCTCTTTTCTCTCTTTCTGGCTGGTAAAAGTCTTCAGTCTGTTCAACTCAGTTTTGAAGATTCAAAATGTCTTCCAGTTCCAGTGTTAAATGTTTATCAGAATTTAAAGTGTTCTTGCATTATTATTGCCTTTATATTACTTGACAATGATCTTCAGACACAAATTATTGTTTATCACAAGAACTTTTGGGAGAATTTAGCATCACAGAACTTTTTGTTGTTGATGTTAAACGTCGACGAGATCACTGCAAAAAATAACAATAGTTTCTACTGCAAATATCTCAGCACACTTGAAATAAAACAAAACTGACATACAAGTAACTTTTCAGCAAGTTGTACAAGTTTGTTTTAATAAGTCAATAATTTCTTAATATTGATGAAAGTTTAATCAGTAGATTATTTTACCTTTATTATAGGGAAAATGTTTTGTGACACATTGAATAATCTGACAAAGGAACTAAAACGTTTTGATCAATATTAAGGAATTGTTGACAAAAATAAGCTGCTATATTGTTGAAAAGTTAAATGTTGGTAGTTTTGTCTTCTTTCAAATGTACTAAGATATTTGCAGTAGAAACTAAACCAAAAGTACTTGTAAGGTTTAGTGTTTTTGCAGTGCAGTGAGCGTCGATCAGAGCAAACATGGCAGTAGTAGAAAACGCTGTGCAGCACAAACGCAAGCGGGTCACGTCCAGCGGCATCGTTTGCACTGATAATCCTCCGGGTCGGAGCAGCAGCTGTCGTAGTCGCTGCTCGGCGGAGTCGGCGGACAGTGGCATGCTGTGGGCCGATCCCGAGGCGCCGGCTCGACGCAAGCACTTGGGCTGCAAGGCACGCTTGTCTCCATGCAGTCATCGTCCTCGGACGGGTCCGGGCCGCTGCTCAGGCAGAACACCCAGTCCAGTTGGCTCTGCAGGACGGTGCGCAGGCCCGGCGGCAGCTGCAAAGCGTCAACCACGTCGGGGCAACTGGGCAACATCTGGCGGAGCCGGGCGCAGCAGAGGTACTGCAGGGAGGTCGGCGCGTAGCAGGCCGACACCACCTTCATGCTGCTCTTAGCGGCCGTGGAGCAAACCATGGGGTAGAACTTCTTGCTCTGCAGCCTGGTAGCAGCCACACCTGTTAGCAAGGCATTTATCTGGTTAGCTTCAGAAATAATTCAGAGAAACAAATTTGGAAAAACTTTGTAACTATATATAGTATTTTTAGGTAACAATACTGTATGTAGCATTATAACAACATTAGCATAGGTGGTCCTCACCACTGCTGAAGCAACTGAATTAAATTTGATAAATTTCTCAATAAACAAATATTAAAGTTCTTTGTTCAAATTCAAGCATTTGATCACGGTGGTGAGTTTGCTGCTGCTTTGGGTCAGCTCTGCATGTCACGAAGAGATGCTGCAGTTCTTACTGAGTCTGGGATGGTTATCTCTCATACACTGAATAAAAGTGGTCCGACTACACGGCCTTGAGGAACCCCACGTTTGATCTTGGTTCATATTTCAGTTTCATAAAGACGGGAACCATTTTGCTACAGCAGCAAATCGTCCCACATTATTTACGCCACTTAAACCTTAAATCAGAGCTTCAACTGTTACCTATGCAGTGCCGATTCTTGTAGAAGGTCAAAGTGCCGTGCCAGGTGTCCAGGTGAACTCCTATGACCGAGCCTTGACCGAACCGAGGGGAGAACTTCACTTTGTCTCCTTTGTGTTGGAGCAAACCTTCAAATAAACATTATTCTGGGTTTAAAATCTGCTCACATGGATAAAAACCCATGTATGTGAACAGGAAGCGGTCTAACCTGTGTATGAGAGGCCCCAGCTGTCCTCATCGTGGCCCAGCAGGCTGCCAAAGCTGAACTTGAACTTATCCAGGTTCACCTCAGAGGTTCCGACTCCAACCATCTGCAGAGACAGAAAATACATCAGCATTCAGAGTCTTACAAAGGTTTTCATGTCGAGCCCCATCACTGGGATCTAATACCTAATATTATTAATAAGAGATCGCTGTGGTATATTAGTTAAGCTGCTTTTAGCTAATCAACACAGCGGTGGTTGATTAGCTAATTAAAAACCCTTTTTAAAGGGTTTTAATTCCACATCAGGTTATGGCTGCCAAAGTCAAGCTAGCATAACTGGCCTATTTCCCTCCCTTTTTTTCTTAGTTAAAACTTTTTCCTGACCTTCTTATTATCTCGTAACAGTGGAGATAATCAGTAGCAAACACCTGCATCCATTTATATTTTAAATATCAGACATACGTTTATGATTTAGGACATTATTTTGACAATTTGGCAACTAAAAGCTAGATGCTAATCATCGTCTGCTTGCAGATTTTTGCCCTCTAGACATGAACTGGGGCCCAGATCGGGTCCAGACATGACCTGGGGCCCAGATCGGCTCCAGACGCGACCTGGGCTCAGATCGGCTCCAGACGTGACCTGGGGCCCAGATCGGCTCCAGACGCGACCTGGGGCCCTGATCGGCTCCAGACGCGACCTGGGGCCCAGATCAGGTCCAAACACGACCTGGGGCCCAGATCGGCTCCAGACATGACCTGGGGCCCAGATCGGCTCCAGACGTGACCTGGGGCCCAGATCGGGTCCAAACGCGACCTGGGGCCCAGATCGGCTCCAGACGCGACCTGGGGCCCAGATCGGCTCCAGACGTGACCTGGGGCCCAGATCGGGTCCAAACGCGATCTGGGGCCCAGATTGGCTCCAGACATGACCTGGGGTCCAGATCGGGTCCAGACGTGACCTGGGACCCAGATTGGGTCCGGACATTACCTGGGTTCAGGTTTTAACGATTTAAAGCAACTGACCATGTCGGTTCCGTAGACAGGTGAGGTCATCTTCACCTCCCAGTAGTGCTGGCCCTCTGAAAGCTCCCGGTTTCCGCGGATGGCCGCCGTGCCGCAGCTGTAGTCCGAGTGGAAGTTCACCTTCCTGTCGTCGCAGCTGAGGAAGACGCCAGACGACTTGCAGCGCTCGTCCCAAACCCAGTCAAAAACTGACAAGAGAAGAAGAAGAACGTGTTTATTCTCAAAAGCAGAGCTCAGTGACAACGGAGGGCTACAAACTATTAAAGAGTTGATTTTAGATGAAGCTGCACCTTTAAAAATCATAAAGTTAAATAATTTCAAATATTCTAATTTATCTATGCTGAAATAATAGTGGAGCTAATTTTGTGTTTAGCGATGTAGCATTTCTTGCTAACTTTGGAAACATTTAGCGCTCTGAAATTTCTCTAATAAGAACTAATTTACTTGACTGTTTTGAAACTTTTCAGCAGAATAATTTGTGCTAAATGTAATAATTCTTCCAGTTAGTCAGCTGTTTATATTTATGCTTTTATTTTGAAACCTGTTCACACAGCAGTTCCATTTCCTCTTCTATCATCTTAAGAAACTTTATTGAATAAGTTGCAAGTGAACAACAAATGAATGAATGAATGAATGAATGAATTAATTAATTAATTAATTTAACAGGAAAATATAAAGCACAACTTCAACATACTCAAATAAAAGTAAAAGGTATTTGGTAAAAACTAAAGTACTGAGTAATTGATCAGATTATCTTAATATTTAAAAATTACATCATCAGATGAACCAAAATATAAAGTTAAGTGGAAATTTTGAGATTTTAAGGATCAAAATGACAATAATTCAGAACAAGAAACTTTTCCAAATCAGTTTCTCTCAATAAAAAACGTATAAAACTTCAGCAGAAACTGCAGGCCTGAATCCACTGAACTTTGGGTTGAAACGTTTGTTTTTCACTCCGTTGGTAGAAAATCCAGGAATTTTACTCAAATAGGAGCAAAGATAACTCATGATGAAAAGACTCAAGTTAAAATTAAAAAGTACAACTTTTTTATTTATAAATGCTCCTAAAAGTAAAAAAGAACAAAACAAGTTAACCATATAAAGGTAGTTAATTAAATATAACTACTTATTACCCGACTCTGCAATAAAATAAAAGTAAAAGTTGTTATTGTGATCATCCTGACCTAAATATGCTCCAAATCCATTTACATGAGCATAAATGAACTGAGATTCGGACAGATGGAGAGAGACATGGTGAGTAAAACCACATTTAACTGGATAAATCATGATTTATGTTCATTTCTGGCTTTGTTTCCAGGCTCGGTTTCTGCAGTGCGGCTCACCCTGGTCCTCCTCCCTGTCGTCAGCGGCCCATAAACTCGGGTTCAGCTCCTCCTGCAGCTCACAGATGGAGAACGATTCCCGCTTCCCTGGCGCAGCAAAGGGCAGAACCACAACCTCAGAACCGGCTCCGACCAGCTGATCCATCTCAGAGTCCAGGTCACCGATCTGAGAAACAAACAACACGATGTGAGTCTGGATGCGTCGTCCCAGCAGAGCAGACTCAGGCTTGCATTTAGCATTTTTGTCATTTCTCCAACAGGCAGGAATCCAAAAGAGTAAAAAAACAGGTTTGTTGTGCCTGAGGCTCCGGGTCCAAACCCAAACGACTGGCTAAACTTTTCAATAACAGAAACTGCAGGTGAAGTTTGTTTGTTTTTCATTCAGTGGGAGGAAAATCCAGAAATTTGACTCAAGTAAGAGTAAAAATACTTCATAATAAAATTACTGAAGTAAAATAAAAAAGTACAGCAAAGTAAAAATATAGGTTATAATAAGTTACTCATGTAACAAAGTAAATGTAACTAATTAGTACCCAGCTCTGCCCACCACTCTTCTTTATTGTTCTGCACAATTTAAATTTGTGCAAAAAAATCATATTTTTCAAATCCAAATAATGGAAAAGCTTAAAGAAATGTTGCACATTTAGCATGTTTTCCTCTGCTGCCTCACCTGAGTCACTGATTGGCTGTCCCACTCCTCCCTGTGTCCAGCTGTCATGACATCTGCGTCCTGCCGGGTTTCGCTCCAGGCCACATGTCGGGTTTTGCCGCTCCGGCTTCTTCTCAGCATGGCGGCTCTGCAGGGCGACAACGTAAAGCCTGAGGACCAGCTGGCGCCAGAGCTGGACGCCATGTGACCTCTGACCTGCTGGCACGCCACAGACTGGGCCTCTCTGCAGCAAAGCTCCACCGAACCCGGACAGATGCAATGTTTTGGTTTTTCTTTTGCTAAAATAAGATTTAATTTAGATATAACGGCCTGTTATGGCCACTGCAGGCAGAGGACAAAAAGAAATGAATTTAATACATTTAATTTAAAAAATTACATTTCTGAGTTTGAAAACTCAAACATTGCTAGAAAAACATTTAATGTTTGAGATTAATCTCAGAAGTTTTCAAGAAAAATGAGAAAATTTCAGAAATTTTGTTTCTTGAAAAACATGAAATTTTCTGGGTTTGGAAGAAAAAATAACAGAAGTTTTGGGGTTAAGCTAATAATTGTTTTAGAAAACAACATGGAAATTGCTGAGTTTGAAAAGTTGGCACAGAAAAAAAAATCTAAGATTTAAAATTTTGTAAAGTCACAAATTTACAAAAAAAAATTTTTTTTAAAGTTGGAATTTTTTTTTACGTGAAACGAAGAAATGGTTGTTTTCTAGAAAAATTCTGAGATTAATTTTAAAAACTCCTGAGGTTTTTCTAGCAAATTTCTGACTTTTAAAACTCAGAAATTTCCTAATTTTTCTCAAAAATTTCTCAGCTTCATCTCAAAATTTCTGACTTTTCTGGCAGGAATTTATCCTTCTGTCTTCATAATACGCCGTCGTTTGGATGGGATTTGAAGAAGCCTGTTTTTTCCTGAAAATATTCACCTGGTTTGATTTTATTCTCTGTTTTAATCCTCATAAATTATGAAAAAACACAAAACCTGACCAAATATTTTTGGTTTCTGGAGCAAATATCTTGCTAATCTTGAAAAAAGACAAAAATAACTTTCAATTAACTTTTCAATAAACTTGTTTTGAGGCAGTAATTCCTTAATATTTATAAATAATAAACACATGCTCCATCAGCAGATTATTTCCCTATAAATGTCTTATTAAGTGAAATAATTAAAAATTTAAAATGTTTTTAAAATCAATATTAAAGATTTACTGACGTCACTCAAGCTCCTGTTTCTGGATAAAGTTTTGATTTCATTTCAGATGCACTAATATATTTGCTCCAGAAACTAGACCTAAAAGATTTGCTGTTATTTCATGATTTGTGAGGAATGAAAAGTGAATATTTTGTTTCTGAATAACTATAATTTTACAAGAAGTGATGGAAAAGTGTTTTATTTTTCTAGAAAGTCTTTGAGATGAAGTTTGTTGAACTTTGTTTGCTTTAGATGCTGAATAAAGTGCTAAAAGTCCTACAGTTTGAAAATAACTCAACAAAAATATGAATAAATGCATCTCTGAACAAGATAACAGGAAGATATGATTCACACATGTTTATATCTGGGAACCAGAACTTGTGATCGTTATAATTATGTTTATGTAAACAGAAACTGGACCCAGTGACGAACCCTGAACCTGACAACTGACCCCTGACCCCTGACCCTGACCCTTAACCCTGACCCCTAACATTAACCCATCTGGGATGCATTTATTTCACACTGTCTCTTTAAGGATGAAAGGAGGAATTTCAACACTACCTGCGTTTCCATTTCCATATAATTGCACAATTTGACATTGTGAGGATGAATACAAAAACAACTTCCAAAAACAGTTTTTGGATTAAATGTTTGGTTTTCTAGAAACACTTTGAATCACACAATAAGGAACCGGATGTTGGATTTGGTGCAAACCAGGAAGAAGAACCAGACAGGAAGTAGTTGGAGGAAGATGGCGTCATGTTTTCTAAAGACTTATCACGTAAACAAACAAATTCACGCATGATTTTAATTGCGCATCTCATGTAATGGAAACGGCGATTACAAAAGGGTTTTTTCAACATTAGCAGAATATCAACAGTTTTTGCTCATCTGTAATGAAACTCCATCATTTTTGCATCAAAGCCAAACGCAGTTCAAGAACCTGCAGCCCAGTTTACAACAAGGTGAAATACACTGAAAAAGACTTTTTAGTCTGACAAAGACAAAAATCAAATTGCAACATAAATCATTCGACTGATGCGTCAAAATAACGAGGATCATTTTGAATCCTTCATTGTTTTCATTATTTTTAAAGCAGCTGCTGATTCAATCTCCACAAACAGACACTTCTGTGTTTCCTAACTCTAAAATCAAACACTCAATAATGTATATCAATAATTCCTGAAGTTACTCGCTTCCCTGATCGGCTCCCTATGCTGCTTTCATAACTGCAAAACACAAAACCTGACCAAGTAATTCAGTTTAGTGCAAAAACATTTAATCATTTGAAATAAGATAAAACTCACTTAGAAGTAGCAAAATACAGAAGCTCATATTTTTCTGACAGACTATTAGAGCCACGTGAAGAAAATTTTAAAAATAATATCACAACAGGAAAGTCATAATAGTAGAACTTTAGTATTATGACTTTATGCTTGTAATGTTTTGGCTGTATTGTCACATTACTATGACTTTGTTCTCATGCAGGTTTATTCTTGTAATTTTATTTTTTTAATTTTTTTAGTATGGCTCTAATCCTCTGTCATATTTTTCACATATAGGTGAAAATGTATAATATGTTCATGAAAAAGTTTATTTTTCATCAATTCTTAACTCATAACAAGCTCCTATTTTTTGCTAAAAACCTGATTGTTCGTTAGTTTTGTCTTATTTCAAGTGCACTAAGATATTTGCAGTAGGAACCAGATGAACAGGATGTTGTGTTTCTGCAGCGCGGCGCTGCGGTCTGGACCTGATGACGTGTTAATGCCAGACCTGAGCAGCAGCTGGTCGCTTCCTGTCCAAGCAGGTGCAGGAGACGATTGCAGTTCATTTAGATTAGTCAGTCTGGAGCAGGTCTCCGTTTAATTGGGCCTTACCCTAAATACCGAGGCGGCATCTGGAGGTCTGAGTCAGGACTCAGGCAGAAGAACCACAGAATAACCATATCTAAGCTGCACTGCCAAGAATGTAAAGAAATACTAATAGAAAGATTCAAATAAAATCAAGAAATTAAAGTTGTCTGGATTTCTTTGTTGTTTTTTTAACAATCTGTATTAAAAAAAATTTCATTTATTTCTTAAATTCCTTTAGGATTTGATTGAACAAACGTATTGATGGCTCTTTCTTTAAAAACATCAAAATCAATACATTAAATCGGCTTTTCAGTAAAACTTTACATTTTTTCCTCAACTAGAAAACAACATAAAATATGATGTTTAATCAGGATAATAACTTTGATTTCTTTGCACCTGTGATGTTCAGAGTTGGGTAGTAACTGGTTACATTTACTCATTTACCTCATGAGTTGTTTTATTATGAAGTATTATTTCCCTTACTTGAGTAAAACGTCTGTATTTTCCACCCACTGAATGAGAAACAAACTAGTTTTAACCAGAAATTCACCAGATTCAGACACAAACCTGCACTTTCTGTTCAAGTTTCTCAAGTTTTTATTCAAACATTTTCTTTTGCCTGATTTTGTTATTTTTTGTTACTTATATGAGTTATTGTCATTTTGGTTCTTAAAATGCCAACATTTTCATTAAACTTCATATTTTGGTCCATTTGATTCTGCAGTTTCTGAATATTAAGGGTTTGATAATTTCATCAGTTGTTCTGCCCTTTTACCAAATACTGTTTTATTCTTTCTTCAGTCATTTTTTGGTGGCTATGTTTGAGTTTTACTTGAATATAAACATGTTGCAGTAATGCTGCTCTGACTTGAATATCATTTTTGATTCTCTGTCAGCCAAATTTGTCCACCCCTGCTGTGAAATGTTGATTTGTTTTTCTTCTTTTAGTTCCTCTATTTCAAATTGAAGCCATCAGCTGCCAGTTCTCTCCAACAAACTCTGATCTGCTGCTTCTGAGCTATAAACTCCAGATTTTTACCTTCTGTGGTGAAATAAGCAGCTTACATTCAGAAATCCAGAGAGTTTTCCTACCTTACTGAGGTCTCCATGAATGTTGTGCTGCAGAGGCTCATGTGGATCCCTGTCAGTGTGACAGCTGCAGCCTTCAGTCTGTCCCACTTTCTGCAGGACAGAAGTAAACAGAACCCGTCCACGCCCACAGCTCGCTCCTATTGGATCAGAACCAGGCAGAGGAGGAGATACTGGACTCCTTCTTCCTCTGCAGCTGAACTGCAGCTGATTCAAGGCTCGTCATGTGACGCCTGCTGACCTGAGCACTGCAGGCTGAACAAAACCAGCAAGATATAGGAGTTTAACTGGCAGGTGGTTAATTTCACTTAACATGACAGCTGAGTGCTAGGATCACACTAAAAGTAACTAAATTATAAGGGTAAATTATAATAGTACGGCTTTATTCTTGTAATAGAGTGATGAATGTTCACCTGAGCACTTTAGGAGAAGAAAACAAACAACAACAAAAACAATCTTACCAAGTAGTTTTGCTCCAGTTAGTGCAAATATATTAGTTCATTTAAATGAGACAAACTTTCAAGTAACTTTCCAGAAAGATACAGAAGCTTGTTTTAAGTAAATATTTTCTTAATATTGATGGAAAAGTTTCACTGGCAGATTATTATATTTTTTCCAATATTTTAATCAATATTAAGCTCCTTTGAAATATCTATTTTTAACACTTTTGAAACTTAATCTGTTGCCGTAACCATAATTATGACTTTCAAAGGGAAAAAAGACAACTTTTTATCTCATATTTGTGAAGTTTTATGTCAGAATTATGACTTTTTATTGTGTTTATTATTTATTTTCCCTTTGGGCTCAATAAAGTATTTTTGATCTCATAGTTTTATTTTGTTATTATGTCATTAAGGATCAAAGTAACGTTTCTCAAAAATAAGTCAAAATAAAATAGCATCAAAAATTCATCACGGACAAAAACAGCGATATAATAATAATTTTCTTGCTCCAGTAATAAAGACATCCGGTTACGTCGCAGAAAGAGGCGGGACTTGTGCTCTTCTGCGGCATGTGATTGGTGCGTGACGACAACGGAAGTTGTTGCTGTTTCCCGGCGACAGTTTTCCTGTTTCAGCTCCATCGTCTGAAGGATGGAGCAGAAGAATGGTAGGTGAATGTTAATAAACAATGACCGAGGATTTATCTCTGCTTCCAGCTTGTTTATTGGCACAATAACTGATATATTTTTGTATTGAAATGTAGCTGAACTCCACTGAGCTGCTAGCTAAAGCTAACTGCAAAAGTTTCTGTTCTTCTTATGATAAAGTTGATAGTTTTCGCTGTAAAACGTGAATTTATGAGCTACGTTCATGTTCGTTAACCAATGATTAATGTAAACTCTTTCTCAATGTGCCATATAACCAATTATTAATGGCGGTTGCCGTTGATTCTGTCGTTATTTCATGTTAGAGGGGAGTTTGGCTCAGGTCCGCCATGTTGTTCTGGTTCTGTCTGGAAAAGGAGGCGTTGGGAAGAGCACCATCACCACAGAGCTGGCTCTGGCTCTGAGGCACTCAGGCAGGAAGGTGAGGGCTGCAGACACACCATCTGACATTCTGCACAAAAACCTTCTGAGTGGAGGAACCAAAATCTACCAGACAAAAACATTAGAAAAAACTTTGAAATTGCTCAGTTTGAAAAGTTGAAATCTGTACAATGCTCAGAAAATGTGAGATTAATTGGAGAAAATGTCAAGAAAATCTTGAAAATTTCAGATTTCTTTTTTTTTAGAAAATCATTCACTTTTCTGTGCTTTTGCTTTAAATTTTCAGAGCTCATTGGTGATTTCTGGGTTTTTTTTATCATAAAATAAACTAACACACCACATTGTTCAGGTTGGGATTCTTGACGTTGACCTTTGTGGGCCCAGTATCCCCCGCATGCTGAGCGTCGGCCGACCAGAGGTGCATCAGTGCGACTCCGGATGGGTCCCGGTCTACGCAGACGCCCAGAAGAGTCTGGCTCTGATGTCCATCGGTTTCCTGATGGACGACCCAGATGAAGCCGTGGTGTGGAGAGGCCCGAAGAAAACCGGTACCATCGGATCAGACACTGGGTTTCTAATCATTAGACACATTTTAACCATTTATTAGTAATAGAAAGAAACTGAAAGGAGTAAACTTCTGCACAAAATGTCAGAAATTTTGATATTCATCTCTAAAGGTTTTCTTGAAAAAGTTTATGATTAATTGCCGACGTTTTGTAAAAAAAACTGGAAATTTGAGTGTGAAAAGTTAAATATTTACTAGAAAAATGTGAATGTTTTTCTAGAATTTTTCAAAATCAGAAATGTCCACGTTTTCTCTATAAAATCTTGCATTACAACCGTCTTTAAAAAGCAAAACATTGTCAGTAAATCTGATTTCTGTGGGTCTAATAATGTTTAATTTGACACCAAAAAAATTAATCCAAGAAATTTTGGCAAATTTAGAGCGAAAATAAATTTTTCTTGATGACCATTTTGAATTTTTTAGTTGCTAACGGATTTTACCTGTTAGCAAAATGCAAGTTACGCACACAGTGTTTCTCATATATCAGTCTGTGTGTGACCTTATTTAAAATGTGTTTTTGTCCTCTAGATAATTTGATCATAAAATGAAATCATTTCTTCTGAATGGGTTAAGAATAAAATACATAATTTCTGGGGGTTTTGGATCATAGGATAAAATTCGAGGACATTGCTGCATCCTGATTTGCTGGACTGAGTGTTTCTCTTTCCTGCAGCTCTGATTGGCCAGTTTGTGTCGGACGTAGCGTGGGGGGAGCTGGACGTGCTGCTGGTCGACACGCCGCCGGGGACGTCAGACGAGCATTTGGCCGTCCTGGAAAACCTGAAAAAACATAAAGTGGACGGAGCCGTTTTGGTCACCACGCCTCAGGTAGAAATTAAACGCATGAAAGGGGGAAAAAAAGTGCAAGAATTTTATTATTTCGTATCGTTTCCGCTGGTCTTTGCTGCTGTTTCTTTTCAGTTTGGATTCCAGTGATGAAAACATGTTATTCCCCTTCCTGTTTTGGTTGCAGGCCGTGGCTACCGGGGATGTGAGGAGAGAAATCACTTTCTGTAAGAAAACCGGAGTTCGGATCCTGGGAATTGTAGAAAACATGAGCGGCTTTGTTTGCCCTCACTGCTCCGTAAGAAATCCTGGTTAATAAACCATAATTAGATGACTGATCATTAGTTTACATATGAAGTCACATAAATATTAATTATGATTTGGAAAAGCTGGGATGTGTTCATAAAATGTTGCTTATTTGCTACAGGAATGCAGCAACATTTTCTCAAAGGGTGGAGGTGAAGAACTGGCCAAACTGACCGGATCCGTGTTTCTAGGTGGGTTGTAGTTTCAACCAACAGCCACAAGGTGGCGACAAAAACCCTTCAGCATAAAGTCCATACTGTTAAAATGGTTGATTACCTTCAGGTGCAGAAAGAAGCTTGTAGTTGAGGTCTGAATTATTAAGCACACAAAACTCATAATTTTGCCATGCAAATGATAATAAATTACATTTATAGTTACATTGTTTCCAGAAGAACAAAGTTTGATCAGATTTTATTGTGGTGATTCATTAATTAGACAGGAATGTTGACCGTAAAGAGCTACAAAAATCCAAATGAGGTTTTTTTGGCAGATAAACTATCGGTTGATAAAAGAGCCATCGTAATGTTTCTGTGAAACTTGTTGCTTTTCAAAATAAAGTTGCTAGCAGGTCTGAAAAGTTGGTAGTTTTAAAAGAAAAAGTATTTATTCCCAGTTAGTATTTTTGGAAAGAAAAAGTTGCCAGATTTGTTGCTGGTTGTTGAAAAAGAAAAACATCCAGCAAGCAATCGTTTCTCGTTTGTCCAGACATTTTGTACGAAGCAGAGTGTAGAACAGTGGTCTGGTTTTAGCAATAATTTGGTAATTCTTTAAATTTTTGTTACATCAGTAAAATAAACAGATCAAATTCCATAGAGATTCTGTTTTTGTTCATTAAGAGATTAAATTTGGATCTGAACTGTAAACAAAATGACATGGATCAGGTTTCTGCAGGTCAGTAATGATGCCTGAAGTGCTGAAATGTAACTAGAGTTTCAGGGGGTTTGATTCTGGTTGTGGTTTCAGGTTCGGTACCGTTGGATCCGCTCCTCAGCGCCAGCATAGAGGAAGGCAAAGACTTCGCACAGTCATTTCCTGACAGCTCCACATTCAGCGCCATCAGCACAATTTGTCAAACGTTACTCAACAGCCTCCAAACGGACTGATTGTTTCTGAATTCAAAGATTTGTATCGTTGTACACATTTCTCTTGTAAATTTTACATGAATATTGGTCACATAATCTGGGTGTTTTTCCTTTAAATCAGTTCTGCTTCCTGTTTTTGGTGCTGAATCAGCAAAGATTCAGAATGAAACTGAAAAATAAACGCAGAAACCGAAGACATTTGTGTGTTCGGAAGTCAGTCAAAAGTTGGAATCTTTAATTGAGAAACTGATGCATCCAGATCTTGTACAGGATTATTGATGGACAGCAGTTCTAGTTCCAGAAAATATGCTCCAGATTAAAAGAAAATTGCATAACTTTAAAGCTAATCACGTCTGATTTTTTTATTTAAATACATCTTGATCTGGATGAAATCTTCTGAAAGCAGTCTGAGCAAGAAAACACTGGATCCCATGCGGGTTTTTGTTTCAACGCCTGGAATGGAGGAACAGCCACAGACGAGATGAGAAAGTCGTGAGAAATGAGCTGGAATGTGGAAATTACAGCGGCGAGACCCGACATCTTTAATGCTAACAGCACTACGAGGAAAAACACTGAGGCTTAAAAAACACGTTCAGAAAGCTACACGCCACCAGCGACAGACTAAAGGCAATCAAAAACATGAGGAAATCCAACCACTTATCACGATTAACCCACAGTGCATTAAACCTAGTGATATTTATGTATTTATATCTTGGACAATTAGACTTTTGCTGCATCTCAACAGTTCAGTGAACACGTCATTATAAATAAAAATCAGCAGAACAAAAATCTCAAGTCCATACATGTTTTTACAAACAGATCCTCATGATTATTGTTTTTAATATTAATATCACATCTCCCAGGTTGATGTGGGGAAAAGCAGAGCCGCCTCTGAAGAAAGTGGAGGGAGAAAACGAGTCTTTATCCAACGATTTCTATTTTTTTCTTTGAACACACGCACACACAAGACAGACAAATCACTACATTGCGCATTTACAAGTTGACTATCAAATCGGGACGACTGTACACACTGAGAATAGACCATATTTATGGAACCAGTATTTCATTTCCCCCATATTTTCTCTATTTTTTTTTTACACTTTTTTCCCTCCAGCAGCAACGTTTACAGGACCGATGGCGCAGCTTCGTGTTACTTCGTGGAGAGGATGAGGGCGACGATGAGTCCGTACAGACCCAGGACCTCGGCGAAAATCAGAATGAGGATCATGCCCACAAAAAGCCGGGGCTGCTGGGCCGTTCCCCGCACGCCGGCGTCGCCCACGATGCCGATGGCGAAGCCCGCCGCCAAGCCGCTCAGGCCCACGCTCAGCCCGGCGCCCAGGTGGAGGAAACTCCTGCACACAGACCACCAACACAAACGGTGACGAAAACACGGCGGCAGCAGATTTTATACAGATTAAACCACGAAAAAACCAAAAGTTGAATGAATAGTAAATACCTGGCAGAGAATTGGGCCAGAAAAATAAAGGAATAAAGTCGTAGCTTTAGGAGAATTCATACAAGAATAAAGTAATAAATATGATAAATTTATCTTTTTTAAAAGTAACCAAGTTACTTGTCAACATTATTTTAGGATTATGATCATTTTAAGTCTAATCGCCCTGCTCTACATTAAATGTTATCAATATGTTAACAGGAAAAGGCCGAGTTAGTCTCATCCTTTGAATATGAAATTAAAAACATATCGCCATAAAAGCATTTTATATCAGCTGATATTGTCAATCACATGTTTTTTAGAATATATCCAGTTTTTGCTCCACATTGTTTTTATTTTTTTTAGCAGTTATGAGGAAAAGTGGGAAAAACCTGAAACTGCCCAGTTACACAGCAGACTGTTGCTAGGCAACCAAAGATGGAGCCAGTTGGTCGATTCCACCAACCCGGAATATTCTACATGCTGGATGCGACCAGGCGCATCATCCACTGCGAAATGCATCATTATATAGTGAGATTGTTGTGAAGCGTATCTAAACTTACTTGTAAAGAGTGATTTTGTCTGAGATGTTGTTGGCGATCAGCACTGCGACTACCAGGCCGTAGATGGCGATGATACCAGCCATGACCACGGGGATGATGGACTTCATGATGAGCTCCGGCCGCATCACGGACATGGCGGCGATGCCTGTGCCGCTCTTAGCCGTGCCGTAGGCCGCGCCCAGGGCTGGAATGATAAAAACAAACGCAGGCTAACCGGTTAGCATCAGAGGCTAGCAGACGACAGAAACAGTGAAGCACAGCTGGAAAATAAAGCAGAAGTGGAACTATTGTTACAGATTCTGTTCCTCTTCACTGGGGTATTTCACCTTTAGTCAAAGGGAAACTACAATCAGCTTCTTATTGAGGCTTTAAGAGGGAAGAGGATGATGGGAAGGGCATCAAAAGAGGAAGAAGCTTCATAAGCTGACAGAAAATGAAAAACACACAGAAGCAACGAGATGCTTCTGTGTGAAGCAAACAAACGGTGAAGTCTGCGATTATTCTGATTAATCCGATTTTAAAAATTGACACTTTCTGCTGATTTTTCATTTAACCACTTGCATGAACAATTTATAATAAATATTGCATTGCCTAAAAAGCAAAAAGAGCATTTAGTGAGTTTGAAGCCAAACTGCCATTTGCTGCATTTGGCCTAAAAATATTTACAGAGAAAATGTTTATTATTATTAATATAAAACGTATACTACTTTGTATATTTTCTTAGTTATTATTCTGTATGTTTATTCGGCAATTGGCTGAGAAAAAAAACCTCAACAAATTGGTTGTATTTACCAGTTTGTAAACTATTTTCCTGATGTATTTTGTGCAGGACTTAACATGAAATTACTATTTAATTCTCCTAATATTATGACTTTATTCTGGTAATATAACTTCATTTTCATAATTAAAAAATAATTGAGTTGAATTAAAAATCTAAGAAGATGGCGGCTCAGGGTGCTGAACTATGGAAACCAAAAGAGCGCATTAGTTAATTATTTTTTTTAAACTAAATAAAAAATCTTGTTTTCCAAAAATTTAATTAATTCCCTTCCTGCAGGTGGCAGTGTTTCTTACTTCTACTATACTGCTGTCTCTTTAGTTGAGGTCCAGTCAAAGTCTGATGGAGCAACAAAAAGTTGCATTTATTGTCAGGACATGAAAGCAGAGACAATTACTGCAAAAATATCAAAACTCTACATTTTTGCCAATATTTATAATGTGGTGCTACAAAATTTTTTATTTTAATTGTGCAAAAAATAAAGAAATGAGTGAAATTTAGCAGAGACTGGGGGATGTTGGTTTCTTCATCAATTGTGCAGCTTTTTAATCTTTGCTGACCTTCTGAGCAGGATTTTGAGAACATGACCTCCTCCACAGACAAAATGATGCTGATTAAATCTGAAACGACTCCAGATTTCCCAGCCTGAAGCGTTCCTGCACTGGGAGTTTCTCCTGCCAACTACAGCAGGCTGTTCAGCCGCCATGTTGCCTCCATCTCTCCTGATGCGTCGCCACATTGACGCCATCAGAAGGTTGAATCAGCCCCGACTGTCTGAAGTCAGAGCGCAACGTTTAGCAAACCAAAACAGAGAAGCAGGCCGACTTTAGACGCTTAAAGCAACTTTGATTCTTAAAGCCTGAAATAAAAACGACAGCTTATCAAAAGATCCAGAGTTGTTAATAATCAGATTAAATTTTGCCTTAAATGTTTGGCTGGATGTGGATGACTAAGGAGAAAAAACCCCACCAGATTACTGACATCTTGTCTCAGCAGGAAGATTCTGTGGAGGCAAAACCTCTGGATTGTAATCCTAATCCTGCCACAGCGTTTGGGAAACAGGACGCCCCATGACGTCTGATGACATCAGAGCAGAAAGCGCCTCCAACAAAAGGGTGAAAATAAAATTACAAACTGCAGCCGGGGGCGTCTGAGTTACAGAGAGAAAAACCGCATGTGGTTTTACCAAATTACAGCAGAGCTTTTTGAAGTCGTCTTTAAAAATGTGCAGTGTGAAAACATAAATTACTGCAACAACGGTGAATTAGGACTATTGTACATAAAAAAAACATTTCCACCAAGACAAAAGGTGGAAAATGGTCGAGAACAAAAAGTGGAAATTTGAGCTTCAAAAGTTGGAAGTTTGCTAGAAAAAAAATAAATAAAAATTACTCTAGAAAAACATTGAAGTTTCTTTTGAGTCAGAAATTAACTAAAAAAACTAAATTAAAACTTTCTAAAAGAAAAACATATCTGAACTCTAAAAAGAGCTTTTTAGGATTAATGAAGTTATTTTTTTAAATTGAATTTACAATCATTACAGAAAGTAAAGAAGGTGCGACTGAAAATGTTCAAGTTTGTTATATGAAGCCAAGCTTCACACATTTTAAATCAGGACAAGTGAAACATCAATCTGTGAACTTTTCTTTTAGCAGGAAATAAAACACTTCACCACCTGCCAACGCATCTTTTTTTATGTGAATGTCTCCACTCTGCAGGATCTTTCCATCTAAATACCACATCAAGAATCAGCTCTTCTTTCTGCAAAAGCAATCCTCTAAAATGATTTTCACTGGAAAAGAGCAGAACATACCATTCAAAATCACCTGGTTGATCTTTTATAAATGGTGAGTAGTGGCCTGCATATTTTAGTAACAATCCAACCAATCATTATTGGGTTTAATATATAAAACTTATCAATTTTAGGTGTTTGTGGCTTTTCCTTTTAATTATTCTGTTAAATTTAAGGACAGAATTTGGACAAAGTTTAAAGACTCCTACTAAATATTTTAGTAACACTTGCACAATAAACAGTGTAATTTTACTTTAATTAAAGTAAAAGAAAAAAATCTACTTATATTGAAAATTAAACCAACATTTCTTAAAGTGGGAAAACTTGAGCAGAGGGAAACTGAAACTAAAGTATCAATCTTACCACTTATTGATCTGATACTGGTATTTTGGGTCAATCCATCCACTTCCACTGGTGAGTCAAATACTGATCATTTTTCATTAAATTAATGAAATAGCAAGTTACATCATTCAGAAACTATTCAAAGTAATAACAGTGCCACTTCCTTATAAGTTTGATATTTTTTCTGATGCATCAACCAAATTCATTTTCATGCACTTTGAGTTTAATATAATAAATGAACATCTACATAAATGCAGGTGATGCATGTCTGTTACAGGCAAGAAATAAATAGCCATTCAAGAAAACTTAGCAAAGTTTGAGTTTATATCAATTAATATCTTAAGTTATATCATAAACTACAGTTTGTCAAGTTTTCTACAAATTGTCTGAAATCTGAATTTCACCCATAATACAGGATATAATCATAATAATATGCTGATATCTGATTGTGACAAACGGTAGCATGAAAATTAGCTTCTAACTCACTTTTAAATAAGGACAAGTAGAAAACTAGGAAATAAATTCATAAAAACACAAAGTTTTAAAGTCCATTCAAAGTAGCACTTCTTCATAAGTTTGATATATTTTTTAAAAATCAGATTTTTTTTATTTTCATAAAACACATCCACTGTCGATTTATACATTTAAAAAGTTTAAAGGTGTATTTCAGGGAATCACTGGCTTGATGGCCAAGTCAGAAGTCTCATCATGTGATAATCATGTGACTCGTCATTCCTTTGAGGAAAAGGAAGTCAGCCAGCTGATCACGGTTTCTAATTAATATTTAAACCACAGAAAAGCTTTTTTAAAAGCATTACTTAAATATATACCTCATAATTAAATTAAAGCTGCACCTTCATGTTTACTAAATGGTTTACGCAGCGATTGACTAATACAGCTTACGTGGGATTGCGTGGACTCGATCTCTAATATTTGTTTTATAATCTCAACTTTTAACATTGCTTAAGTATCAACTTTGCAACACTTTTTAATTATTATTAATAAATTTGTAAAGTGTAAATGGCAGCTTTGTGGAGAAAGTAGGAATTAGCTTAATCAGCTATTAATGCACTAACCACACGATTAGATTTGAGAAACAAATTAAAGTTTTGTCGTAAAATATATGTTGAAATATGTTTCTATACGTGTAACATTATTATACAGCTCTCGTTTTGTCCTTTCGCTTTGCCAGAGTAATTTGAAGTGAGGCAAGCGTCGATGCTAACTCACACAGCTACCACCAGCTAGTTAACGAGCCTTAGCTCGTTTTAGCTAGCTATGGTGAAGAAGTGAAAGCAAACAAATCCAATAAATGCAAATATATATAAAAAATATATATAAATAAGTTTAAATCCCTTTCTGAATTACAGCTCGGGACAAATGACAGCTAACGATTAGCAATGAATCGCTAGCATTCCGGATAGCTAAACGAGCTTTAAGAAGAGCACCGCGGCTAGCAAATGACACTTTATGGGATTTAAGCTCATTTAGCTGTAAAACAGACAAACATTAAAAATCATTTAAAGAAAGTGTGTGTTACTTACCGCTGAACACCATAGCCGCGGAGGCTCCCATCACTGCGAAGAAGGGTGAGTACTCTGGGCTTTGGCTCGACATTCTGTCTCACTAAATAACGTATAAAAATAAAGCAAATGTACAAAAATAACAACAATTAGCGATGAACCAGAAGAGGAAAGGCGCACTTTACAGGAGGCAATGTAAAAGGCCACGGGCTTGGGAAGCAACGCCGGGTAAACCGTCTAATAACCTAACTATCAGTGTAAACGGGAGAGTCACGACTCCTGAGATAAATAGCCGGCGCAGCAACACAAAATGGCGAAGCGGAAAGGATCACCTGACTGACGGAACGGATGGAAACTTTCAATTCACTCGGAGACGGGGGGTTACGAGAAACTTCTATATTAAGCCCTGCTACGGAGAAAATATATTCAAATCTTAACTAACAGGCCAATGTTAGAACTATATATATATATTCGATGTTGCGTTTAAATTTGTTGCTTATTTTCATTGTAGTTGTCAGAGGTTCATCCCCCCATCAGGCCTCCATTTGGTTTGCTCCGTGGCGTTGCGGTTGACATTTACGTCATATTTATTGAAAATGCGCAGAAACCGTGTAAATCTAGAAATTCACACATATTTTCTTCAGCGTCCACCTAAAATTTACTGAAATTTTTCAACAAATTAGAAAAAATTATTTTCAAATGTATTTATTTGAATTTATGTATTGAATAATAAATTTATTGAAAATTTTTAAAATTTCCAATAAATTTGAAAAATTTTCAATAAATTTAAAAACAATTATTTATTTGAATTTATTTATTGAATAATACATTTATTTAGAAAATGTTAAATTTTTCACTAAATTTGAAATAAAGTCAATGAGGCAAACTACTATGGGATCCAGTGCTGGTACAGGATACTGTTGACAATGGTAGGTATTGAATAGGTATTGAACAAGGATTTTTTTTGTTTGTGTCAATAGGTAACTTCTCATCAGAGCTAACAGAAATCACATGGCTCCCTGTTATTTAATATTAGCTTGCTCCCAGAGGATCAGATAGCAACAAATAATGCAACAAAGAGGCTTTTGTCACCACTTAATTAAAACATGACAGAAATATTATGTCAGGAGTAAAAAATATGTATTTTATTTGCAGATTCCACAGAATCATTATCATTTAATAATTTGCTAATTTAGTCAGTTGGTGACATGTGACAGCATAATTAATATTTTAATAGTCAGTGGGTGGGGGCTAAAATGGCTCTGCTGCACAAGAACAATAAAATTATGAATAAAAATGCTATTTAATTAATCACATTTTTCTGTTTTACTTTCAAAAGTCCTGAGCTGGAAACTTTGAATTGTGTTTCTGGTGAGTCCATCAATCTAATCTCCTCTTTCCTCATAATCTGTGAACAGATCAATCTTTACCTCCTCCCTGATCCACTGTTTCTCTCTGAAGAAATGGCAAAACCAGTCAGAGCCAGCTGGAGGGTCTCAGCGCTGTCAATCACTCCTGTGTACTCGGTGTTAACTGTGCTAATAGTGGAGACACATGAAAACCGTTTATCTGCAATTGTCTGTGGCTACGCTAACTAGCCTGAGCACTGACAACAGTCTATGCTAGCTATGGTTGATCAGAGAGCAATGGGATGATTGACAGCGCAAAGACCCGCCTCCTGGCTCTGATTGGTTGTCTCTGGTTGTCACTGGGAAAAGGCAGAGGAGCTCAAATTTTTCACAAATTATCTGTCTCAATATGCTAACAGTTTTAACAAACGCATAAAAAAATGTAGATAAAAGTTACATACTGCAGCTTTAATCAAGTCCCACCAATTATTAAAATGCCCCCCAAAAAAATTACCATTTAATTATTTAATCTCAATAAAACATTCAAATAATTATGGAGTTCTTGATTTTGGCGCCTCTGGTCCTCCGTATGTATTGCCCTGCTGCAGAGGGAGTTTCACTGTCAGCTGTGACATGCAGCGATGTGGCGTGTGACCCTGAAGGAGGGTTGGCTGCAGCTTCCAGCTCTGGATTCACACAGAGAGAGAGGAACAGGGGATCAGGCAGGCAGGACTCCCCCAGATGAAGACAGAGTTGACGTGTGCAGTTCTTCTTCCTCCATGGTTTTTCTGCATTGCCGGGTCAAGTCAACGCCGCTCAACCCTTCCCTCCACCCATAGATCAGGGTAAAGCCCCACGACTCGTGATGCAGTGTCTACATGCATCACCTCCAGCCTCCTTCCCCTTTGACACAAACATTTCCACAACTGAGCTGAGACTGAATTATGAAACAGGAGATGCGCCAATAGCAAGGTCACAGCCAGGAGGATCATACTCGTATTTTCTCTTTCTCTGAGTTCCATGGATTCAAAATCAGCAGTAAGAATGAGAAAACACTGCAGCTCTGTGTAAGCAGCTCATGTAACAGCATGGAGTAACATGATAACCCTGGTAGAGAATCGTTTCCTGTTTGCTTTGGGGGAATCCGTATGTTGCTGATGAATGACCAAAGATAAACACTGGCACCAAACGATGTTATGTCAATGTCTTCCTAAAATCTTTGAAATGTCAAAACAGGAAATGACTCGTATTTTCTTCCATCTGATCAAGCTAAACACTTGCAGAGTCAAAAATTAACAGTGATAATTTGGTACATAAGTCATATTTTAGAAATGTTGCAGTTTCAACTAAATATTTAACTAAGAAAGTAAATATCTTAACTAAATGTATATTGTTAAGCTTGCTAAAAATTTAACTAGCTAACTAAATATTTAGCTATAAATATTCAATTAGCTAAATATTTACTCTGAAACTAAATATGCAGCTTTAAAATAAATACTTCAATAGCAAGCTAAATATTTAGCTTGTTAGCTAACAATGTAGTTTTAATCAAGCTAACTATTTAAATGTACATATTTAAAACAAAATATCTATTGTTAAACTATATACATGAAGCTAAACATTTATAATAGTAACTACATTTTTAGCTATATGCTAAAAATGCATTAGGTAAATATTCAAACAAATAAAATGTAGATATCTAACTAAATATTTAATTTGAAGCAGGCTTTGATAAATTAATGACTGAGAAAGTGAACATGTAAGTAAATAACTTACAACTTTACAAAAAAAAACTGACATTTTACAAAGAAATCAATCAGATCAAATGATTAACTTGTTGTATTTAACATTTCTGTAAAGAAAAGCTGCACAAGTCCAGTGAGGGGTGTCAGAGGAAAACCCTCTTGGTGCGTAGACTTAAACACTTAAGCATCTTAGTGCTGCAGGCAGGAAAGCAGGTTTTCAGTGGATGTGCTAGACCAACACCCAGAGCAGCTGCTAAAAATAGCCGCGCATGCGCGATAAGCGGCGTGAATCCTTGAATGAACAGCTCTGGCCTAGTGAACAGCATCTCACTGTAAGCGGGAAATTACATTACAACCCCGCTTTGTCACGTTACAAGCTGAAATGCTTTCATTGCAAATAAACAGGTTATATTTTGTTTTCAAAGAACCGACATCGATTGTTTTTAGGCTGCCCCCATAAATGCCTAGAGAAAATATTCATTTGTTTCCAGAGGGACAAACAAACTTCAGTGCATCAAAAACAGGAAGGTTTAAACACATTTTAGAATATCTGAGTCATTTTCCAGTCATGCAGATCACCGTCAGCTTCCACCAAACAAAAATAGAGAACGTACCTGAAAAACCACGTCTGAGTAAAACAGAAGTAGCTTTGGGCTCAAGATTTAGCATCTATGGAGCCAGAAATGCTGCAGTTTTAATGAGATTAGAACATAAAACTGTCATCAATGCATATACAAAGGAATGGAGATGCAATGTTAAAATAGGGGGCTGAGCAGGAAGCCATTTTTATGAATTATTTCTGAACATTTTGTTTTTACAAGCATTAACTGTGGCACTGTGTGACTTTGGGGTTTAAATTGCAAAAGTTGTGAACTTAAAGTTGAACAAAAGAAAAAAAAAAAGCAACCATCGCTGTTTTGCATGGCAGGCAGCCATTTTGGATTTTGATTTTCCCTCAAATTTTGATAATTTGCTGTTAATCTTTTCCAACTTAGATATTTTACATTTCAACTTCTAGAAACAGAAAATGAAACTAAAATAAAAGCTACCTTTTGGATTTGAGACGGTGCATATATATATATATAAAAACTTGTTTTAAATCAGACCAGAGACTCAAAGTTCATCTTTTTCCTCTTGAGCAAAACTGAAAGGGTTAAATGAGAAAATAAAGTCAACTGTTTTCAATACTGTATTTTCACATGTATAACATCCATACAACCACAAGTGAGACATTTTAATCCATCAGCTTTTCCTCATGTCAACATTTTACATCCGTTTTTCAGAGGCAGAAAAAGATAAAAAAAAAAAGACTAACTGCAGATATTTCACCAAAAGTTGTTCTTTTTTTTAACCCCAGAACAGAAAATATTCTTAAACATAAAAAGTGTGGATGGGAAAAAAAGAAAAAGTAATGTGCAAAGCAGCAACAAGTCAACATTTGTTTTTGTTTTTTACATTTGTTACAGAACAACATGACACCTTCATCATATTTAGAGTTTATCACATATTAAAGACTTCACCTCACAAACGCTGCTGGAAGCGTCCATTTTATCGACTGTTTTGTTCACTGACAAACCACAGCAGGAAGCGCTCCTTTCAAAATAATAGCAACAATATGTACATACAAAAATATAGAATCTCCATGCCGATCTGTGAACGGCATGATTAAATAAATATGGTAAATCAGGAGGAAGTTTGCTGGATGGAAGTTGTTCGGGTTTCATTTTAAACACTTAAACATGAACATTACGAGCTGATGTCATCATCATCATCTTCGTCAGTGGGCCATGGCGTCCTGGAAGCCCCACGCCTCCAGCAGGGAAATCTGGAAGCTCTCCTTGCAGAGCGGCGGGTTGTCGAAGGTGGTGCAGCGGCCGGTGTGGCCGTGGTTCAGGTCCGCGTCGATGAACAGCGCGTTGCTGTCGCCGCCGCCTCCTGATTGTGCGAGAAGAAGCAGTTTCAGGCAAACTGATTTAATCCATGCAAACCCAAAATCAAATCAACCCAAGTGAAGTTAAACAAAAACGTGTCAAACGTTTGTGTGGTGAAAATGTTCATTGCTGCCATTTTTTGTTTTAAAAAGTTTTATGCAAAATCAAAATGTTTTGTTCTTCAGTTTGAGTTTCTACTGCGTCCAACAGCCCAAAATAAACTATCCGCCCATTTTCATAAGTTTGTGTTTCGTGGCGTTTGTGAAATGATCCATTTCCAAAACCTCCAGATCCTAACATTACAAATCACCTAATGACCCCAGCCCGTTACCTAGCAACCCACGCTGAGCTCCAGCACATTTGGTCAGCTGGTTTGATTGGGTTACAATGGCTGCTGAAAGGACAAAGTATTTTGTTGTTGACTTAACATGTAGAAACCACCTGCTGCATTCCTGCTGGTTATGCAGGAGGCTCCATTTCTGCTTTTCTAAGACGTAGGATCGTATTATTGTGCATCTGTTTGCTGCACATTTTCAAGTGTCGGCGTAAACGTTGAGTTTCGGGGCGTGGCCAATAGCAGCTTCTTTGGCTGTAACGCGACAAGACACTAAAGACTCATTGAGTAAAATCTCATCGCCTTAGAATGACTGTGCAAAAAATGTAAAGAACATGTTTTGTACAGGCCATGAACTGATCCCAACTTGTTCAGGAAAGCACAACAGCTCACCTTTAATAAAGGGGAGCAAAGGTCAAGGGTCAACCAGCTTGTCCATAGTGACAAAAATCAACTTTGGTGTGTTAGTGCAGGAAAATGTTGGTTTGTGCGATGAGTATTTTTAAGAGATCAACTTTGAACAAAACCTGAGTTGATTATAAATGAACTGTTTGTGCAGCTCAGCTGATTGACACCAAAATTTGCTCCGCTTTGGAAATGTGACCTGGCTGGTTGACCTTTGATGACCTCTGGGAAAGATTCAACCTCTTGAAAGCGCCAGCAGTGCCGGCTGAAGCAGGCAGGATCATGAACTATCTGCTCACCAACGATGATGGAGTCGAAGTTTCCAGCCATGAACATCGACGTGTTTTTGGAGTTGAGGTTGAAGTGGCGCGCAGCCAGAAACGGCGACAGCTCTCCAGCAAGTTTCTCCGCCTGGAGGCTCTGGTTGGCGCTCGGACTGTCGGCGGCCGGATCGTCCGGACCGGCGGGCCGGATGGCCGACGCCAACTCAGGGTGGCGGATCACCACCCACTCGTAGCGCTCCATCTCAGGCTTCAGCTGCAGAGTCGATCAGAAACCAGGGAATCGATCAGTTGCTTCTTAAATAATAAAACATTTTATTGGCTAAAATTCCTTTAGTGAATGTGAACCAGGTAAAGACACGACGGCCATCTGGCGAAAACATTTCAGTCTGTAAACCCAGTGAATTAATTGATTATATTGACAAACATTTAAATAACTCATCACAATTAATTCTTTCAGCCCCATTGTTACATCTTTATGACACCAGTCACTAAGCTGCTAAGTGACTACATTTAATTATGTATCCAAATTTATTGATGTTCTCTATAATAAATACGTTAATTTAATAAATTAGGTCGTTTTTCCATGTTAAATAATCTGCCAATAGATTTAATTTTCATCAAAATAGGAATTATTGACTTAAAAATGGCTTCTGTCAAACAGTTACTGTTAAATCAGTAGTTTTAATTTGAACATAAAAATTAGAAAAGAAATGCTTTGTTTTTGCAGAAAATGAAATAAAATGGATATTTTTCCCCCCATTAACCCTTTCCTGACCAGCTGGTCTCTGGTGTCGGGTAAAGGCTTAACCAGAAACTATCGGATCAGGTAACGGAGTTTCCAACCGGGTCGTTCTTAAGTTTTGGTGTTTGAGCCGTTCTTCACAGCCGAGCGTCAACTCAGAAACGTGGATGAATAATTCATTGTGAAGACAGATCAGTTGTCACATGTCAGAGGTTTTTATTAAATATAAACTAAACTCTGCATGAGGAGGAGCTTCCTGCAGCAATGTGACCCACAATCAATGGTAGACAGACGGCTGCAGAAACCACAGCTAATGCTGCCCTCTACTGGCTGCTACGTAGTATTACTCAAACTAAAACCAATAAATAAAGGAAATTATCTTTGAAAAACTAATTTACCCTGAATACAAAACACTCCCCGGTTCCAAAGTAGCTCAACTTGTTGCCTCCACGTTTCCTCTCCTCCCAGTCTGACGACAGGTAGGCTCCACACACCTGAGATCAAAGTTACATGTGAGAACAATAACTTCACCATCTTAGCATGCAGTAGCTTTAATCACAAAGATGCACTTTAAAACCCAGAGTCTGTTAAAAAGAGCCAGGCTGCAATGCAGTCACAGAAGACAAACTGTAGAAAACACATTTGAATGGAATTAGACTAGTAAAAAATTAATTCAATGATTTTTGTGAGCATTCAACTTGATGTAAATTCATCTAATCCACAAACCTATAGATGAAATCATGTAGCCCCACTAATGCCTGGTTAAATATCCGTTAGCAACGTGAATCTTAGCCACATGGTTTCCAGTAGCAGAATGCTAACCTGTCCGACTCCTGGGCAACTTTCAGATCACCAAATCACTTAAAGTCCAAATAAGTTGCTCAATATTTACGCTCCAAACGATGCATAAATTACACAGCCATACATCTTTGAGAAGCAGAAGTGGAGCCTCCTGCACAACCAACAAGAATACAGCACGTATTGGCAAGTCAACAAGAAAACATGTCCTTTGCAGCAGCCATTGTACAACACATACTGTAGTAAAACCGGCTGCGTCCATCTAATGCGGCTCAACCAGAAGATTTTTGAAACTACTTGTTTGGGTCGTTTGAGTTTTTCCAGAAGCAGCCGAGACCCAGATGGAATTAGAAAAATGTGCAAAATGGGAATTCAGCAAAACGGGTCCCCTTTAATAAAACAATAGTTTGTTTAAAAACATCTAAATTAAATTTCACATCACAGAAATGGAGCAAAAGCTGCTTTGCTTACATCTCCATCGGTGGTTCGGATCAGGAGCAGGGTGGGTTCATGGCCTTCGCAGTGAGAGTAGAACCTTAAAGCAAAGCGCAAAACGTCAGTTTGGTTCTTTATGAATCCCTAAACCGACGAGCGGAAAGGTCACCTGTTGAGGCTGCAGCCGTGGGTGGAGGTGGTGAACAGGAGCTCCGGCTGGCAGAGGGCGAAGCGCTCCGGGATCCACGACCAGATGTCGTGCATCTCCTTGGCGCTGACGATCTCTGAGGAAAACGTGTCGGGATTCAGAGCCAGCTGCACGTTCCGCCTGGAAAACAAACCAACAGGAGGCGCTGCAGAGGCCGTCATTCATAATGCCTGCAACTACGAGACAGGAGGTCTAATCAAAGTAAACCAGAACAAAAATGGGTGAATGAAGACGTGAACCCACCTAACACTGTGAAATCAGATGAGACAAGACGAATGGAGCAGAAAGAAAACCAAACAAAAGACACAGAAGATGGAAAATCAACTGAAATACTTTGAGAAAAAGAGACTTTTGTATGACAGCATTCAGGGCATTGCAGATAAACAGCAAAACATTTATCGTTTGCAATGAAGGAGTAAATTTATGCCAAGACAACTTTGGTCAGATATTAACCTTTACAAGAAAACAAACAAACAAACAAACTAGGAAATACTGATGTTAAAAAAAAAGCCCAGAATTTTCAATGTTAAAAATAAGAAATTTACAGGATTAACAAAAATTGACAGAAATATATTCAAATTTACTGACATCACTGCAAAAAGAAAATCTTACTGTGTAAATATCTCAGCATAACTGAATTAAGACAAAAACATTTACAAGAAACTTTAGAGCAAAATACAGGAGTTTGTTTAAAGTCAATAATCTCTTAATGTTGGTAAAAATGTGACAGTTGCAGTTTTAGATTAATCTTTAAAACTATTGAAAACATTTCATTACAACTGCATTGTTTCATGAATCTGAACCAGGTGCATCTAAAACTGTGGCATAAAACACATTTAGTGACAAAATGTTCTTTAATTTGTGTATTTTTGTAAAGTGAATTATTATTCTAATAATTTGCGTTTTTTCTTTGTATGTTTCAGTTAACAATCGATGACCAAATTAGTTGATTATTATAATAGTCGTTTAATGACATTCAGATTAATCCTCCATTAATCCCAATTGGATTAATCATGATTAATGGTTTCAGGCCTGGTGGTTCGGACCAGGCCTGAAATAATAATAATCCCGGTTCGGACGTTACCTCTTCTGTTTGACGGTGATTCCTTTCTGCTGCAGCGACTTCTCGTTGGTGAGCTGCAGCAGCGTAATCTCCTTGCGGTTGATCAGGCGGATGGAGAAGGATTTCTCCAGCAGCTTCTCCGGCGTGACGGTGGAACCGATGCCTTTGACGAACGCCTGAATATCCGACCGGATTTTCGCCGAGTCCAGCTGCTGCAGGTTCTGTCCCGCTTGGCCTCCCGTTTTGTGTTTGCGGTAAAACTTGAGCAAGGCGATGGCGACGCGGTAGAGGACCTTGTAGCCCTCCACCAGATACACATCCAGGACTCGGGCCATGTGGCCGAACGGCAGGTCGCCCAGCACCCAGCGCTGCCAGTCGGCGTAGACCTCCAGCACGTCGGCGGCGGTGGCGACGATCAGTTTGTGTGCCGCCGTGCAGTACTTGTTGGCCAGGTCGCCGAAGGTCATGCAGCTGGACTCGTAGGCCAGGAAGGTTTGGTCCAGCAGCCGTTTGCCCGGCTCGTTGCAGGCCAGGATGCGGCTGACGTGTTCGAAACACTGCGCCTCGTCTTTGCTGAAGTGGAGGAGCAGCGCGGTGAGCGCCGGGAGGGACGGGCAGTGCGAGATGTCTGGGAACTGCCCCGCCACGCAGTTGATGATCCGGTGCGCCGAGGCCACCGCGTCCGCCTTCAGGCAGTACCGCGGCACCGGATTCCCGTCCACGAACTCCGGCAGCGGGATGTGAGACGACGGCTTCTTCGCGGCCGCGTCGCCGATGATGTCACGGTACACCTCTGCGTCCGGCGTAACGGTGCGGCACGGAATGGACTTGATGAGCTGCTGATAGACCTGAGCCCGCAGTTTGTGGTTCTTGGCCCAGTAGCCCTGGCGAGCCATCTGTTTGAACTCCTTCAGCTCCTTGCAGTCCACCTTGGTGGGCCCGCTGCTGGTCGCCAGATCCCCCATCTGGCTCCAGTCCACAAACGTGCCGTAGTCGTCCTCAGCCATGACGCTGGAAACTTTCTGGACCCAAAGAGCAAAGTGTGTTTGTGACCTTCTGACCTCACACAACTGGTTTCGACCTGGGGGAGACTACCCATCCATGTCGGTTACTGGAAAACAAAGAAGAACGGAGGTTTGAATCATTTCATTCTGGTTTGACTGGTGTGTTAAAGTCCAAACCCAAATTAAACTGGTCAAAAACTTTAATAGACGTGTTGCCACGCCAACCGGGTGTCACGATGCGTTTATTTGCTTCACCAGGACGAATGTCGAGTCCAGAATGTTCTCAGTAAAAAATGCACCACTGTAGAAAAACATTTACTAATTTTATTACATGGATTCTTGCTCCTGTAAGCTTTTTTTTTTAGATCTCCAAGCACAGCAGTGTTTTATATAACCGAGGAAACAAATCAGTGACACGACCTTACGAAATGGGTTTCGACCAGAGACGTTTCTTAAATTGAACCACATCAAGTTCTCAGGGGCAGAAAAATAAAAATATTTCACACATGACACTTACGGGCAACATGAGGATTCACAGCAGAAAATCACTGATTCAGCAACTTCTGTGGTCCTGTGTAGTAATAAAACTTTCACAACACATGGAAAACTTAAAGGGGAATTTATAAAAAAATAAATAGGACAACTTTAAACCTGATTTATTTATTTTACAGTGCAATGAAAACTGCACCAATAATAAAAACGTAAAGTTTCTGCAGTGAAATATTTGGTCTAATCTAAATAAATCAGCATACACTAATAGCCAAACAATATTCTATGACTGTAATTATATGAATATATTGCAATGACAATTAATCTGTCCATAATCTCAGCATTATTTCCCAGAGATGGATGGTAAGTTTTTATCCCCATTAATTCATAAACTCCTAATTCAGGGCAGATTTTAATGTTTTAATTCATGCTGCAAAAGCAGGACGAGGCGTTAAATCGTGACGTTTTCAGCAGAAAGAGAAAGACTGGAGCCTCCAACACAATGAATGAACGAACAATGAATAACAGAAGATGCATGCAGAGCCACTTACACGGTTTCTATTCGGCTGCAGAAGCTGGACGGACCCGTTAGTTTGCGTGTTTGGAGCAACGCGGGTCATTTATCTAAATCTGGCGCACAGTTATCCCCAAGTTAGCACAGCTAGCATTAGCTTAACGCAGCCTGCTCAGGACACGCTGAAGTTGGCTTCCGATTCGTAACAGAATGGCTAAAAAGGGCAATTCCACTTTTTTTCTTTAAACTGAGCATCTATTATTTGCTCTTCTTTTAAAATTTAGACTTCTCAAATCTACACTAGATTATTCTACACCAATAAATTATTCAATGTTTCGGATTTGTGGAAGTTGAATATTGGGAGATTTCAGCAGTTTTTTTCATTTTTTTTTTCATTTGTAATATGAGAATTTGTCAATTTCTGACCCAACAAATATTTAGGAGAGGACATTTCATTGTTTAGTATATTTATATGAGCCAAAGAGGCATTTTCTGCAGCAAGTTGCAATGAAAACTGTGATCCTATTTCAGGACAATTAAATATGAAATGCTGAAACTTAATTTGTAATTAAAATGGTGAAGGGGACCAATTTGTGATCATTTCTGTGCCAGTGCATATTATCATAAGACATGTATTTTACATTCTCTCTTCAGTACAGGGGCAGTGGGCCCCTGTAGGCCCCCATCTCAGACCGCTAATGCTCAGTGTACAGCAAGGGGGTAAAACTCCAGTCCTCAAGGGTCAATGTCCTGCAGTTTTTAAGATGTGCCACAGGTACAAAACACTGGAATAAATGGCTTAATTGCCTCCTTCTCCAGAGCCTTAATGACCTAATCATTTTATTGAGGCGGTGCAGCAGAGGCACAGCTAAAAGTTGCAGAGCAACTTTTAGCTGTTGCTCTGCTAAAAACAGCTAAAAGTTGCAGAGCAACTTTTAGCTGTTGCCCTGGAGTTTGACACCTGTGGTCTATAGTTTTAGAGTAAAAGTAAGATTTCACAGATCCCGACCTGGGGATGATTCTGCTATCAGTGCAGCTCAAGCCACCCCCGTTTGAAGAGCTGTCACAGTTTTAATGTGATCCAGATCAGAAAAAGAGCCACAATATGGGCTTTTTGGCATCACTTTCAAATCCAATAATCGTTTCACACATCAAAAATATTCTGGTACAAGTGGAAAACAATTGTAGCGCTAAAAGTGTCGTAGTTTCAAAAATAGAGGTTGTATTAATCGTCAGGTTGTCAGATTGGTGGAATCGCCCTTTAGCCATTGTCCGAATCGGAAGCTAACTTCAGCTCCATCCTGCACCGTGTGTTTTATATGCAAAAGAAAGCCAAACAATACAAACTGCCCCAGAAAGACACGCATAAAAGCAGAGAGACCATTATAAAAAAAGACTCTGGTTAGATGACGAGGCGGTTAGGTTCATAAAATCATTCCAGCACCTGCTAGCATGTTCGCTACCAATTAATCCTGTTCATTGACTGTCCGTCTGTCTCGGACTTTGCGTTTTAAGCTTTAAAAGACCCCATTTATTTAACTAAATTTAATCACAGAGAGAATAACAACCTTTATTCCAACAGACCAGAAATACTGACAAGAAAATAATACGTTATCCGATTAAAAAGCCCCGTATTCCTACCTTACAGCTGCATGCCTGGAAGACGCGACGCAGGGTTCACGTTGTCGTTCCGAGCATGCGCACTGCGTCCAGGTGGGCCGTTTAAATCTTTACTGTCAATCAGGTTCCTGCGAACTCCAGCCTTAAAAGCGATGCTGATGCTTCATGAATAATGCAATAGAGGTTTAGTTTCTCACGAATTACTAGCAGAAGTTACATGTCAGCATCCATTTGATATGTTTCCTTTTTATATGCAGAAGATCCTTCTGGTTTAATGTGGGGCCATTTGGGAAGGACAGGAAGTGCAAGAAGGACAACAAACCAGCTCTTTGTTAGAAACTCAAATCACAGCCGCTCCAACACATGACAGCTGTTACCCATAATTAAATTGTGCAATCAAAACTCCCCTGCGGTAAAATGTTGCCTAGTTTCATCTGAAACTCAGCTGATGGAAGTTTTTGCTCTCTGTGGAATGAAAGGGTGAGAAAAGTAAATATGTTTATACTGTGAAATAATCCAAATCAAAGATTTATATCTCCCCATTTCTAAGCGGACTTATAGTGCAGAGCAGAACATTTTAATGTTAAATTACAACAAATTCATCCATTTTTATTTTCATAGCCTGTTTGCTTTGTTAGTTATTCTTACAATGAAAAAATAATGAACACTTTGCAAAATTAAACATTACAGCCACAAAATTCATTATATTTTATTGAGATTTCATAAAACATCAAACACAATGTAGTGTCTAAATGTGAAGATAAAAGGAAAAACATACCAATAAATATCTGAAAAGTGTGGCATGCACTTTTACTTAGTCACCTGCATCAAAACTTTATTGGCTCCTGTTTTGCTGCAAAGACCCAAAAATATTATAAGAACTTTAGGAAAAAAAAGGCAACTTTAAATTGTTTGAGAAATCTCAACTAAGTTTATTTTGAAAAACCACAGTTTTATTTCTTTTTCAGGTTTCAAAATAAAGACACAAAAATTTTGCAAAACAAAAAATAAAAACAAAATAAAATAAAAGTTTTTTTTTTCTTTTATGGGATGATTTTTTTTAAATGGTAAAACCAACGCAGATCGTACGGGGTGCTGATGTTGTCAAAAATTAACAGCACTAATTTGTTTAGACTGTCATGAAAGAAAAAAGTGAGGGTTTTCCTTTCAAAGTCATATTTTCAGACTTTTAAAAAAATCACACATAAGAAAATATGATATAACTTAAGTAAATTAAATATTTTGTAAGTGTGTAAAAAAAATAGATTTAACTAATATAACTGACACTTTTGGTGTCATTTTGTTGTGGAAATTCAATGCAATTTCAAATTTATGCTTTTATGATGGCTTAGAAAGTAGGACTTTCTGGCCAGATGAAGGAAAATATGTCAATGGAGAGCAAGGTCAGAGTTCGGTTTAGTCGACTGAATTGTGTGGTTTAAATCTGCAGAGAGCAGCAGACGATGTGAAGCCAGTAAACCTTTTGGTTGAAGCTCAAAGAGGTTTATCTTCATCCAATCTTCCCAATCCTACACATGAGCTACGGCGATGCTCTGTCTGTCCGTCCGTGGTTTTATTTATAGGTTTCAGTTGAACAGCAGGGGCTGTTCTTGCATAAAAGGGGCCCTGGGCGAGAACTGCTTTTAGAGGCCCCCCAGCAAACATCCCACTGTCCAAACTGGACAATTTAAATTTGTTAAATTTAAAAAGCAAAAATTTGCTTACAATTATTTTTTTTTAAATATTTTTTTATTTTGTTTTAATTCCTCAATAATATGATGGAGTATTATGACCATAATAAGACAAATAAATAAAAAAAAAAAGAAAATCAACATGACAAGAACAAAGTCATATGAAAACAAATTTGGAATAATGTGTCAAAGTTAAAATTATACAATAACGACATAATATTAGAATAATAACATACAAGATTAAAATCAATATGACAATAGTCATAATTTCATTATTTTATTCATTTTATTTTATTACTTAAATTTTCTTTTAAAATTTAAGTCACAACTTTATTCTTGTAATATTATTTTTTAAATATTCTTTGCATTGCCCTTCTCTGTCCTTCACTAATAAACAAAAAAATTGTTATGAAATCTGTAATTTATTAAATATCTAAAACATAAAAACAATTTTTGTATTTTGTTGGTCAAATTTTAACCATTTTTGACTTGTGATCAAAATCACTCCCAGGGTCAAAAAATGCCCCCGATGCCCCAAAATGAACAAGATTTGCGCATTTTTAGTTTGGAACAATAGATGATCATAAAAAACACAAAAGACAAAAACATCCGTTTAATTCACCTAAAGCAACAAATAAACCAAGAAAGAAAATACTTTCCACGTGACGTAAGTGCCTGATCTTTTCCAGTAAAATGTAATGTTACCAATTAACAGAGTTGTGCAAAAACTGTGTTGTTGTTCTTATTACCTGTTTCATTTTAAATGTCATGGCAACAGAGTCAAAATGTAAATAGATCCCAAATTCCTTGTAAAATCCATGTGCTTTGAATCACAGCCGAATTATCCGTTTGCCTCGTCCTTTGGAGAAATGTTTCCCCTTCTGAGCTGCAATTTGCATGTGACACACATTAGAGTTTGTCATGCAGAGGAAACTGAGTAAAGATAAGATATTTAGGAGGAATTACAACGTTTTGAAACCCAGTTAGATAACTTTGGGGACGGCAGGTCAAAAACCCAGAGCCAAAACAAAATCAAAGTGTTTTTTATTATCCGTTATTTGTTTTTTTTAATATTTGATCTGAAAAGTGATGACTGTTTGAACTAATCAATGATGCAAATTTTCTGAATTTCAACAATAAAACATCTAAAAACTATAACATCCATTTGTATTCAGCACTGATGCATAATTATTTTTTTGTTTTATAAAAATAATAAATAAATATAGAGACCTTGCAACATAAATTAAATAAATTGCTGTTAATCTACTCTAATTGAAATTAAATTGATATTGATGGGTCAACTATTTATGGGTTGTTTGTATTATTCATGTCATAATTTGATATGTTTAAAATAAAATGATGCTACTTATGTAAAAAAAAGGGTTAAATAACATTTTCTTGTCTAGTTATCACAATCAGATCAAAACATAAGAAATAAATGAATAGTTTGTCTCTGTGGATCACAACTTTAACCAGAATTTCAACTTTGCACTTTTTGAGTATTTCTTGTTTTGTCGTCGTCTTTGGTTCTGTTTTATTGCTTCGTGAAGAGAAAAAGTCTCCATTTTAAAGAGCGGCCGAGCTTTCCGCCTCAGCACTGAAAGACGCCGCCGCCTGTCGCTGGCGTGGGCTCCATTGTCTCCCTGAAAGACCGAAGTGCCACTGTGGGCATTGTTTCCACTGAAGGGGAGCGTGGTTGCCACAGAAACCATAGGATGCCCTCTCATAGGCTGTGGGTTAGAGAAAAGGCGGGGCAAAAGGCGGGGCAAAAGACGGGGCAACAAAGATAGAAAAAAGGAGAAGATTCTCTGATTTGTTTCTGTTCTTTTTGTTTCTGTGGTTTTGTACCGCAGAGTCTTTTGGACAAAGACTCAAGGAGGTGAGTGTGTGTGTGTGTGTGTGTTATATGTGTGTATATGTGTGTGTATATATGTGTGTGTCTGTGTGTGTATATATGTGTGTGTGTGTGTGTGTGTGCGTGCGTCTTAGCAGAACACACTGATGACAGAGAAAATTGTTTGTCTTCCACAAACTGAAAGCTGATTGTTTGAACTGAAATTCATGAAACACTGATCTGGGAAGGAAAGTTTAATGGAGGGTAAAACTGTGTGAATCCAAAAACAGGACTGTGACCCTCAGCCTCAGGGTAGCAGCTACTCGGCAGGATGAGTTCAGAGATGTTTTTGTTGTTGTTTTTGCAGAGAGATTGTGGAAACGTGACGCGATGCGTGTTGCTCTGCGGCCTCGAAGGTGAGTCGTTTCTCTGAACACGACCAGAACAATGGAAAAGATCCAAATGGGTCCCGTTAAGATCTCCAGTCTTTCCAAAGTTGTTTTCAGCAATATTTTTTTTTTTAGATGTGTGAAGGTCTTTGAATCTCGTCTGTTTTTATGGAAGAGGACTTGGGTTGAATAAAGAAAACATAAATAAAATATTACTTAATTTTTTCTCAAATTCTGACTTTTTTCTTAGATTTCTGTTATTAACTCAGATTACTTTATTTATTCCTGAAGGTAGATTTGATTTCCAGTGGTAATGTCAAAATTTTGACATTAATCTCAGAATTCACACTTTTTTCTGATAATTTTTTATTTGATCTCTGAATTCTGAATTTGAGATGAGAATTTTGTTTTCTCAAACTTTTGACTTTAAACTTAGAATTCTAATTCTGACAGTCTAAGTCAAAATCCACATGAGTAAGAAAACCGCACTAAAGAGCACAGAATTTTATTTTGAATTCGGAACAAATGTGAAAAAAAAAAAAAAAAAAAATCTTCAATTCTCATTTTGCGCTGCGCCCTCTAGTGGCTGCTTGGTGCTCTGCCTGTGCGTGTCTGTGGTCACCCTGCTGCTGCAGGGCCTCTGGGTGCCACCTGAGAGGACCAGGAGTGAAACTGCTGCTGGGAAGTCACCTGACGAGAAGAGTAAGACACACACACACACACACACACACACACACACACACACACACACACACACACACACACACACACACACACACACACACACACAAACACTCAGTTGAGCTGAAAATTTGGATTTGTAGCTGAGACTTTCCAAACATACAATATGAAATGTTTGATGTATTTTTAAACGGGAAGGAATCAAATTATCCAAACACGTGAGAAAGGAAGAGACATGTGGAGGTTCAGGGATTAAAACCGGTTCTCCGAAGTGTTAGGTGAAGATTTGTACACAGTTCGCGGTGGGTCCTGACGCTCATTTATCCTCCTTCGCCTGACGGCTGCGGGTTTGTGGTCGACTCTAAACCAAAATACTTTTGTGTTGCTGAGCTGTTTCTCCAACGAGGAAAAGCTTAAATGATGAAGAGCTTTGTTTTCGAAACAGAGAAATCAGTTTCTGGTGTAATGAGGACGTTTTTGATCACACTGGGGTGCTTGTCACGTCCAAATCCGGTTCATCAATTTAACGTTCATCAATTTAACCTGTGGAAATGAATTGGTTTTATTCAAGGGGAACTTTCATACAAAATTCATATTTTCTACCTTTTTGTACTTCCATTTGTTTCTAAAAACAGACCAAACACTTAAAAAAATGGCATCTTATGGTAATAAGTTTATGTTTTTTGGTGTCTGGAAAATGTTTCAAAAACCTTTTAACATAACGTCGCCAATCAGCAGGCGCTGTGCCGTTACCTAGCAACCCCAGCAGAATTCCACCCGTTACCTAGCAACCCCAGCAGAATTCCACCCGTTACCTAGCAACCCCAGCAGAATTCCACCCGTTACCTAGCAACCCCAGCAGAATTCCACCCGTTACCTAGCAACCCCAGCACATTTGGTCAGCTGGTTTTACGGCTGTATGTGCTGTACAATGGCTGCTGGAAAAGACAAAATGTTTTGTTGTTGACCAAGCCCAGCCCGTCGCCTAGCAACCGGCTCTCGTTCCTTTGGCATATTTGTCACTAATAACAAGACATTTTTATAAGTGGAATAATATGGAAGTGAAACTAGAACTTTTTCACCAATATTAAGGATTTTACAATGAGCTCTTATTTCTTGCTGAAAAGTTTCTTCTACATTATTTTTGTCTCATTTCAAGTGAAATGAAACCAAAGACATTTGCACCAGAAACTAAACAAAAACATTTTGTGCTTTTAGCGTGCATCAGCTATTTTCGGATCATTTGAAACACGATGGACTTAACATTTGAGCAAACAAAATGGCTTGTGTGAGAAACCGAAACATGGTGGCCACTAGTGACTCACAATCCCTGGAAAATGATATTTGATCCAAACATTCCCGTCTTTTTCCGGCGCTATTCGATGAAATTTGTTTCTGAGAGACAGTGGAACCCACCGCTGCTCTTCGGCCACAACAACTTTGTGCTTTGAGTACAAAGAGGCTGTCAGAAACAGGTTTGTTGGAAATGTCAGGCGACTCACGAAGGAAAAACTGCTACAGAAAAGACATTGATGAATGAGCTCCAATTTATCACCAAATGTCCACTTTTCATTCTGTCTCTGTGAGAAATTGCAAACAGATTTTCAACTTAACTTTGGATTTTGAAATTATTTATTCCACTGAAAATTTGTCAACGTGACTCCAATGCAAAGTCTTACCAAGTATTTTCGGTCCAGTTTCCAGTGCAGATATTTCTAAACACTTGAAATAAGACAAAACTAAACATATATTTTGATGAAAAGTTACTTGTAACTTATCTTTGTTTTATTTCAACTGCATTAAGAAGTTGAATTAGACCAAAAATACTCTAAAATGTTGTGTTTTTCAGTGAATCTGTGGAATCTATTAAAAGGAACAGCAGTTACACTGCAAAAACACAAAATTTAAACAAGTATTTTTGGTCTAATTCTAGAGCAAATATCTTGAAATGATACAAAAATAATTTTTCAGCAAATTATAGGAGCTTGTTTTTAGTAAACAATTTCTTAATATTAGTAAAAAGAAACTTCTTGTTCATTGGCAGATGATTTCACTTTTAACTGGTAAAAATATGTTATTGTAAGTTACGTAATCTGCCAGTGGAAGTAGAACCTTCTCATCGATATTAAAGATTATTGATTTAAAACAATCTCGTATTTGCTAAAATATTCCTTGTAAGTTTAACTGATTTTAACTGAAAGTGTTTTTTAGGGAGTGTGTGGCATTAAATGGGAAAACTGTCTGTTTGTCCTTCATATTGCAGGCGATGATTTTCGCTTCCACATGCTGGCGGTTCGACTGGAGGCCTTGAACGCTCAGGTGCAGAAACTGAGCAGTAAGACGGATAAAACGCAGACGGACAGGAATGATCTCAGTTTACTGCTGCACAGGTACAAAATAGAAAAGCACTTATTTTGTACTTAATCTGCACACGTTTTTCCTGTGTTTGTTTTCAAATTTTGTAGTGAAAGTTTTATGATTATTGAGAGAAAGCTGTGTGTTAGCTTGGTTTTTATTTTTTTGGCTTTATTACAAAACAAAACATATTTACTGTCTTACGTGTCACAGAACGACCTGCTAGCTTAATTTTTTAAATCCAAGTTGCCCCTGTGGCCACCATGTTGCTTTATTCAGTTATTTTTCCATAAAAAAACAATTATAGTGACTTTTTCTGTTTTTGGATATTTTAATGGTGACAACATGCGAAAGAATCAAAGAATCATGAGGGAGAAAACAGTGTCGTCATCCAATCACTTCCATTGTAACCGATTGGAAAATCCACCTGCAGTAGCCACTGTTTGACCTACAGATGGCAGCACTGAGGTGGAATTAAGCTCATTTTCATGAAAATACCACAATCTGCATGGAAACATGTAGATAAGGATTAATTTAGACAATTTGTCTGCAAACAAAGAAAGTTATTTTGGGATTTAGTTATACTTTAAATTTGCAAATGGGCAATTATACAACCGTACATCTTCGAAAAGCAGAAGTGGAGCCTCCTGCACAAGCAACAACAACGATGCAGCAAGTGGTTTCTGGATGGTAAGTCAAAAACAAAACATTGTTGTTGTTTTTTCCAGCTGCCATTGTGCAGCTCCACTTGAGTTGCTAGGTTACCTAGCAGGGGTTGCTAGGTAACGGTTGCTAAGGGCCAGTCAAATTTGGTTGAACGATTGGGAGGTTTTGGAAACGGCTCATTTTCCAGATGCCAGAAAACACGAACGTTTTGTTTTTTTAAGCGTTTTGATCGTTTTTAGAGGCATTTGAGACCCAAACAAACAAACAAAAACTCACCATCTGTGCCTCTTACGTAACCATCGACCGCTCCTGTCTGACTTCCAGCTTCAGACAAGACCAGCAGGGATTGGCCCGGCTGGTGGAGACGGAGCTGCAGAAAGTGTCTCAGAGGCTCGACCAGCTCACCCTTCATCATCATCATCACCATCAGGCTTCCACGCCGCACAGCGACATCAGACCAGAGCGCAGCAGCACAGGTCCCTGTCCGCTAGGTTTGATTTGTTCTGATGATTAATGCTTATTTAGGACCAGTGTTTACTTCTACTGGTCAGAATCTGAGTAAATAAAGTGTTTTTGTTTACTTAGAAATATTTTTCAGATGTAAAATCTAAAAATGCAGAAAGCATAAATTAAGTTTAGGTTGCATTTATAACCAGAACTTTTAGTTTTTGAAACTTTTTAAGAAAGAAATTTAAAAATCTATGTCATTTCTGTCTTACTTAATGTTAAAATTCACATTGAAATTCATCCTAAAATGTAGGAGAAGTATTCATACCACTTAAACTTTCTTATGACTTCTTAAAAAAAACGCTCTGATTTATTCTGAATTTTTACGTAATAAACTAAAGCAAAACGGAGTATATTGTCATACAGAGGAATTTTTATTTTACATTTTCATGAGCAATAATTGATAAAGTGTCTGTTTATATTCAGTCCATTTTTATTACTCAGATAAATAAAATCCAGCCCAGCTGACAACAAATACCTACAACAAGAAAATGTGTTATTTCTAAAGGTTCACCATTTTATTTATATTGTTACGTTTGAAAAGCAAAACTTTTGCAGAAAGAGAATGGATACATTTTTAGGATGTTGGTGGAAAATAATGAAAAACACAAAGTTCCCAAACCAATTACAAGAAAATAGTTTTCTTTCCTTCAGATTAATCAAAACGATAATTCATTTTGGGACGTTCTAGTAATCGATTAATCGTTAACTGGATTCAAAAAAGACTCAATTTACTGAAAAAGCAACATATTCATAGCAGTAATGAAGCCAAAGCTGCACAAAAACCCATATTTTCCATTTAAAACTTCTCTAGTGGCAAAGTTTTATTCAAATCCTCTGCAGAAAAACAACATAACTGCATTTTGGACATTAAAATGTTAATTTTCTTATTGAAAAAAGGAAAATAATCCTTAATTTATTTGTATCTTTTAATGTATTTCTAATCTTGCTTAGAAAAGACTTATGTGATTAAATAAAAGTTCAGATTAATCGATTATTGAAGCAGCTGCTATTTAAAACCACCTGATTGATCCAGATTAAAGCTGATCTGAGACAGAAACGTTTTTATGCTCAAATTGTTATTTCAAAGATTTCAGCTGAGAAAATGAGCCTGTTTTTCAATAACTGTAAACATTTCAGCAGCAGCTTTAAACCCAAAACAAAACTCACTTTACAGCCCGAGGTTATAAAGTTCGCCACAGCGTACGAACGAGGGGTCAAAGGTCAGTGGACTCAGGTGGCTTTTTAAGATGAAATCCTGAAATAGACGTTTAAAAACAGTTTGAACAAACGCCTGCGGAGACTCAAACTTTTACCCAGAGTTTGGTTGTAATTAATCATCTATTTGTACCATAGGAGTATTTTTACTCCTTTATTCTTTTACTTGAGTAACTTTATCATGAAGTATTGCAACTTTTACAACTTTTAGTAAGATTTCTGGATTTTCTACCCACTGAATGAAAAGCAAACAAGTTCAGCCAAAAATTCACTAATTTTTGTTAAAATTTTATATGTTTAGTATTGAAAAAATTTATTTGGAAAATAAAAAATATAGTTTATCGTAGTACTTTTTTTAATAATTATGCTACTTATATAAAATATTTCTACTTTCATCCTTAAAATACCAACATTTCCTCATAACTTTATATATGTATTTCATTAGTTTTAAATATTAAATGATGCTTTGATCAGTTATTCTGTTCTTCAGGTGAGTTTTCACCAAATACTTTTTACTTGAGTAAAAACATGTTGAAGTTTTGCTACTTTAACTAGTTTTATTCTGATTAATATGTCAGCATGCAGAGCAGAAACTTGCATCCAGCACACATTACCTCACACCCATAAAAAAGTTTAAAAAAACACCGGATTACCCAGGATTCCTTTCACCAGCTCGTCCACTCGTACTTTTGTTACTTTTGTTTCTCCAATAAGGAATGTCCCACCTCTGCTGGTTTTCTTATCGTTTTAAGACGTTTCTTTACACAAGTCAAGGTTGTGTGTTTTGGCTGCGGCTCCCGGTGCAAATGGGGATGTTTGGTAAGAAGCAGGTGGCTCAGGTGTGTGTGTGTGTGTGTGTGTGCGTGCGTGCGTGCGTGCGCGTGTGTGTGTGTTGATTGACGTTGGCTGGAGATGCTGGTTTACGGGAAAGCGGCTCCGATGCCAGTCACAGCTCTAATGCACGTCTCATCCAGGACGTTGTTTATCAAAGTTTAAGCAGTCGCACAATGTTGCTTTTGTTCCCGTCGTCCCTGCAGGACTTCATGGGAAGTGTGAGGTGCCGACAGATCCGGCTTACCCAGCGTGTGCAGAGAAGGTGGAGGTGAGAGGCTGCACCACATTCACTGTGCAGAATGTTGTAGTTAAAAATGTTTACTTTATCATTTTGAAGTTTGGACAACCATAATAACAGTTTTTGTCACATTACTGCCATGGTTTTATTAAGTGGCAGATCAACACAAAGTGAAGTGTGAACAAATGGTTTTTATTCTTTTTTTAACATCTGGAAAAATTTGCTGGACTGAATTTATAAAACATTTTTCTCACTACATTCATCTTTCAATGTCAAAGATTCAAACTAAACATTGAATTAACAAGTTAATTAGTGAACTACATAAACTAAACATTCAGCTCCCTAAATATGCAGTGAGCTAAATATTTAGTTCATAACTAAATTTATAGTTTAGCTTTGGGCTAAATATTTAAGCTGTTGTTAGCAAGTTAAATATTTAGCTTCAAACTAAATATTTATCTGGCTAAGTATATATTTAATTAGAAGCTAATTATTTAGCTAACTAACTATTTTGCTTGGAACTAAATATTTAGTTGTAATGTTCAACAATCCAACAGTTGACCAACTTGCCAGTCCTTGCTGAGCAGGAATATCCCCACATCATGCTGCTGCCACCACCGTGTTTTGCTTTCGGCAGCATTCGTTGTTTCCTTAATCCTCATAGTTAGAATTTCCCCTCGTTGCAGAAATATTTGAAACAATCCAGATAACAGCTGATGTAATTCTTTATCAGATTAATCATCAAGTGATTAAACTAATGGCTAGTTGCAGTCGTTTCTTTTATTTGTGCTTGTAAAGATAAAATGCAAACATGTTGATTTGGCCTTTTTAACGTGTCTGTTTCAGTTCCTGAGAGCGCGGTGGCAGTCAGACCCCTGTTACGCTTTTTACGGGGTGAATGGCTCCACCTGCTCCATTTTGGTGTATCTGAGTCAGGTGGAAGATTTTTGCCCACCCCAACCTGGGCAAAACCACACAGCAGCATCATGGCGTCACAAAACTCCCTCTGACACAAAGCAGGTATTTCAATAAAAGCCGTGATTCAGTTTATAGATTCAGATTCAGAGTTTTTTGCACGTCTTTTTGCAGGCTTTCTTGCAGGCCTCTCTCACTCCGCTCTATGAGGTGATTGGCAGCAGCAGCAGTCCAGCTGTGAAGTTCATCCGGTCCAGAGTGGAGAGGATGTCTGAAAGTTGGATTTGGGCCGGGAGAGAAATGAAGCCGTACCGGAGCGAGAAGGTCTCACCTCAGATGAAGGTGCAATTTTCCTCAAAACCTCGGAGAAAGTCGGATATTTTCAGCACAAGCGCGAAACGCTGGAGGGCAAAAAGAGGAGGCGATTCTTTGTCCTTTCTTTTTCTCGCTGTCTGTTCAGCCACGTGATGCACACACTCGTTGCCATTGGAACTGACTGACAGCAGCTCCACTAGCATATCACAATTCAACACAAAAAAAACACACAAACGTTTCCCACATACTGAACATTTGGTCCGTTACAGTTTTATGTTTTCAGGCTTGATGCTTATTTTGTGATTATTAATAACTGATCATTGTGGTACATTAGCTACGCTACTATCAGCTAAGCTAACACAGAGGTGGGGGATGAGCTAATTTAAACACCTGCTGTACTGGTGATCCGTCGCAGAGCAGGCGTGTGGATCCCCTTTCTTTTATTTCTCATTTTTTAATTGACAAATTATGCAAATTCTGCAGCACATCTACATGTCAAGTTGTCAAAGTCAAGCTAGCATAATTGATCTACTTTCCTCTCCCTTGTTATTTTTGCAATCAAAACTTGAAATGTCACAGTCTTTGACCTTATTATTACTACTAGTTATTGACAGTTAGTTTTAAAGAGCTGTGTTCCTTTTTTCTTCTGTATATCAGGTTTACATCTAAGATTTAGCAGCTAAAACCAATGGTGTCCTTCAACACATAGAACATCTGTAAAGCACAATAGGAGGAACCGTAACTGTACAGAAGGATCTTTGAAACCATGAATGTTCCTTTCGGTAGGTGCTGCTGTATCTGGGCGCTCTGGCTGGAGATGTTGCTCAGCGTTTTGAAGCAATGGTGGACCGAGGCGGTCCTCTTGGAGAACTGGTCCAGTGGGCCGACCTGAGCGCCTGTCTGACCATCCTGGGACACAACCTGACCTTCAGCACCTCACAGCATCAACTACGCAGGTCACACCTCTGCAAACACCACATGATCTGCAGGAAGATTCCTGTGGTTAGCGCTCAGCACTTGAGAAAATGAGCTAAAATTGAAGCCAAGTTTTCGTTGAAGTTAGCCCTTCAGCATTAGCTTCAGCTGAAAAGCATGTTGGTGTCGTACTTTAGCAAAACTAAAGGTTATGCTTAATGCTAAAGCGTTAGAGCAACTCACTTTTTAGCTCTCGGTTCCCATCAGTGCTTTTTGCCAAGGCTTAATTTTTTCGACTGTATGTAGTATTTATATTTATTTAAATGTAATCCTCTGTAGATCTGAAACATAAGAGCCTCGCAGGTTTAAAAACCAACATTATGCTGGGCAGTTATTTTTTTTGACTTGATTGTCTTTGTCTAGAATATTTGTGTATTTTCTGTTAGCAACAAGAACATCATCTGTCTCACTTTTCAGACTTTCTTAATAAATGTGTTTGGTTTTCCACATCCTGAAGACATTAATGGTGCCGTTCCTTTGCTGCGACTCGTCCAGACTGATAGGTGCAGCTCCAGGTCAGGGCAGCTGTCCAATCCAGAGACCTCTCACCTTTGACCTCATCTATACAGATTACCATGGGCTTGCTCACCTCCACAGAGTGATGGGACTGGCTTTCCAGCACTACCAGTATGATCCCAGTCTTCTCACCACACAATTAGACACCTTATTAGCAACATGTTGGTCTTTTGGTGAGTGATATGTTTGAAATAGATGGTTTTGAAATATAAATAACTGCTCATGTTCCATGCTAGGTGTCGTTTCAGGATTCTGGATTCATTCGGCACAGAGCCGGCCTTTAACTTGGCCAGTTACGCACATCTACATGGATTTAAAACCCAGTGGGGCAGCTGGGGGCTCCAACCTCTGCAGTATATGACCATGTTCCGTAAGTTAGCATCTCTGAGACAAATGAAGGCCAAACACTCACAGACTGGGCTTTTATTAAGGAGAGACAAGAAGAAATCCATTACTAAAGGAAAGCTGTAGGAAGTTCTCAGTGGTGGCTATGCTAATGCGCTAACAGTGGAGCTGATTTTTAGTTTAGCTCTTTTGCTAACTTAGAAAACGTTTAGCGCACTTAGCTTCCCCCAAATAGTTTTCCTCAGGTTCTCTCTCTATTTGTTCTTCAATAAGAACATAATCAGTTGCTCAATGAAAGCTCAGTTCACTTCTGCTAAAGAGCTAATATTGGAACTATGTTTTCATTTAGCTTCTTTGCTAACTCTGAACACGGTTAGCACAATTAGCCCCTTAAATTCATTTTTTTCTCACATTCTGGCTCTTTTTTTCCCCCAATAGCAAGAAAATAATCAATTGTTGATAGAAAATTCTCAGTACACTTTTACTAAAGTGCTTATAATGGAGCTAACTTTTAGTTTTGCTCTTTTGTTTGGAAACATTTAGCATTCTTAGCTTTCCCTTAATTATTTTTCCCCCCATTCTCTCTTGTTATTATTAACAAGAAACATTGTCTTCCTTCTACATTGCAACTGTACGACTTTTTGATGGTCTTAAAGAACAAATTAAACACACTGAAGCTACAAAATGCGAAAACATTGAAGGGGACATAAATACTTTTATAAGGGTTGTTCTTCTATTTATCCTCCATTGATGCATTTCACTGAAAACGTTTATTCCGACTCTTCTGCCCATCATCGTTCCCGGCCTGCTGGAGGATGGAGACGAGCTGGAAGCAGCGAGTCGAGAGCTGGAACGTTTTCTTATTTATCCAGCGGAACGGAAAGAGAGAAAGCTGCTTGTTAAGGATGTGAAAGAAAAAGAAAGAAAAGACACAGTGATAATAAAAAACAATAACAACAAAATGAAATTTTGCTCTACAGGAAACCAGAAGAAGATAAACAGAATCAGAAGACCAAAGTTTCCCCTTTCTTTTTTGTTCCATAACAACCTTTGACCCTGACAGGTGTTGGAGAAAAGTGGAGTTAAATAAGGTCCAGCAGTAAATTTTGTTTTGGATGAATGCAGACAGTTTTGGCAGAATTTCCTCCTACCATTCCTGGCGAACTCTGTAAAGTAAATACTCATCTCCAACGCCTTTGCTGCCTGTCCAAACAGCCTGCGTTGGATTCAAAGCTCCTCTTTCCCTGCTGACAGATGATTAATGCTGCAACGTTCACGTCCAACAGATTATCAATTTAAACTCTCCTTCGCTTGATGTCTCAGTAAACACTGTCACCAATGGCGGCCAAAAGGCATTTTATGCAGGCAGGTTATTTTTTTTATGCTTTGTATTTAACATTTTTATTCTTGTTGTTTTGGTTTTTAAGCACTGAGTTCAAAGCGAGTAAATACAAGAAATATCCAAATAATCACTTTTCAGAAGTCGACTTGTTAGTAAATAGATTCCAGTAAAAAATGTCGCTTTTCTGTGAAATTAGCCTGGTGAAGATTAACACTTTACTGCCTGAATTTATTTAGTTATATAAAAAACATTTTGTCTGTCAACGAGTTGTGAAAAAAGTTTTGGCGCCAGGATGAGGAGGTTTTTTTTGTCCGTATCAAAATTAGTCTATAATAATAATAATAGTAATAATAGTACAATAGAAACATGAGTCACATGTTCCAAACCCGGATGTTGACACTGCCGCAAACTACGGAGAAGAAAACAACAGGAAGTAGTTTTTTCATGTCTCAAGGTTATTAACTGTGTTTTTTATTTAGCAGATGCTCTGCATTCAGAAAATTGTGTTTGTTTTGATGCTAGCAGGATATTGACAAAGTTTTGTGATGCAAACGCAGCTCCTGTTTCCTGTCGTTTTCAGCTGTTTCCTGTTTCCTGTCGTTTTCAGCTGTTTCCTGTCGTTTTCAGCTGTTTCCTGTCGTTTTCAGCTGTTTTCTGTTTCCTGTCGTTTTCAGCTGTTTCCTGTCGTTTTCAGCTGTTTCCTGTTGTTTTCAGCTGTTTCTTGTCGTTTTCAGCTGTTTCCTGTTTCCTGTCGTTTTCAGCTGTTTCCTGTTGTTTTCAGCTGTTTCTTGTCGTTTTCAGCTGTTTTCTGTTGTTTTCAGCTGTTTTCTGTTGTTTTCAGCTGTTTTCTGTTGTTTTCAGCTGTTTCCTGTTTCTTGTCGTTTTCAGCTGTTTTCTGTTGTTTTCAGCTGTTTCTTGTCGTTTTCAGCTGTTTCCTGTTTCTTGTCGTTTTCAGCTGTTTCCTGTTTCCTGTCGTTTTCAGCTGTTTCTTGTCGTTTTCAGCTGTTTTCTGTTTCCTGTCGTTTTCAGCTGTTTTCTGTTTCCTGTCGTTTTCAGCTGTTTCCTGTTGTTTTCAGCTGTTTCCTGTTTCCTGTTGTTTTCAGCTGTTTCCTGTTTCCTGTCGTTTTCAGCTGTTTCCTGTTTCCTGTCGTTTTCAGCTGTTTCCTGTCGTTTTCAGCTGTTTTCTGTTTCCTGTCGTTTTCAGCTGTTTCCTGTTTCCTGTCGTTTTCAGCTGTTTCCTGTTTCCTGTTGTTTTCAGCTGTTTCCTGTTTCCTGTCGTTTTCAGCTGTTTCCTGTTTCCTGTCGTTTTCAGCTGTTTCCTGTTTCCTGTCGTTTTCAGCTGTTTCCTGTTGTTTTCAGCTGTTTCCTGTTTCCTGTTGTTTTCAGCTATTTCCTGTTTCCTGTTGTTTTCAGCTGTTTCCTGTTTCTTGTCGTTTTCAGCTGTTTTCTGTTTCCTGTCGTTTTCAGCTGTTTCTTGTCGTTTTCAGCTGTTTTCTGTTTCCTGTCGTTTTCAGCTGTTTCCTGTTTCCTGTCGTTTTCAGCTGTTTCCTGTTTCCTGTCGTTTTCAGCTGTTTCCTGTTTTCTGTTGTTTTCAGCTGTTTCCTGTTTCTTGTTGTTTTCAGCTGTTTTCTGTTTCCTGTCGTTTTCAGCTGTTTCCTGTCGTTTTCAGCTGTTTCTTGTCGTTTTCAGCTGTTTCCTGTTTCCTGTCGTTTTCAGCTGTTTCTTGTCGTTTTCAGCTGTTTTCTGTTTCCTGTCGTTTTCAGCTGTTTCCTGTCGTTTTCAGCTGTTTCCTGTTTCCTGTCGTTTTCAGCTGTTTCCTGTTTCCTGTCGTTTTCAGCTGTTTCCTGTTTCCTGTCGTTTTCAGCTGTTTCCTGTTGTTTTCAGCTGTTTCCTGTTTCCTGTCGTTTTCAGCTGTTACCTGTTTCCTGTCGTTTTCAGCTGTTTCCTGTTTCCTGTCGTTTTCAGCTGTTTCCTGTTTCCTGTCGTTTTCAGCTGTTTCTTGTCGTTTTCAGCTGTTTCTTGTCGTTTTCAGCTGTTTCCTGTCGTTTTCAGCTCATACTCCAGATAATTCCTTCCTGGGCTTCGTTGGTGAAGACGCGATGAAGACGAAAGACGACTTCAAATCAGAAATCTACAGGAAAGACAACATTGCCGTCGTCTACGGCAAACAGGAACACATGTGGCAGGTAAAAGCATTTATGGTTGTTATTTACACTAATATTCAGAGAAATTATGGGGAAAAAAATCAATTTTTTTCTGAAAATTTGCGTCAAAACTTTGTCAACTAATCAACGGAAAACAGCTGAAAAGGTTTTCTGAGACTCTCAATCGGTTGTCAAGCAACTAGTAAATGCAATATTTGAACTTTCTCTGCGTTCAGTGAGTGCTGCTACTATTAAACATTCAACACTTAAGTAACTTGGCACTATGCACACAAAACCTGATTTGATTTGACTGATAAAATAATAATTAAAGGGGATCTATTTTGCAAAATTTATATTTTACAAATTTTTGTCCTTTCATTTGGGTTTATAAGTCATTTTCTGGTAGTAAGTTAATGTATTTGGTGTCTGGAAAATGAGCCTTTTCAAAAACGTCCCGACCGTTGAGTCATTTCCCAGGCGCTGCGCTGTTGCCCTGCAACTCAAGCTCCATCCCTTTCGACCAACTGGTTTTACAGTGGATGCTGTTAGAGACAAAGTGCTTGTTTGATTGGTAAATCTGGTTATCTGGAGGGTAAATGTGAACTTCTGCAGGGTAAATCTGATTATCTGGAGGGTAAATGTGAACTTCTGCAGGGTAAATCTGATTATCTGGAGGTGATCAGCCAGGAACTGGAGATCCACGCCACAGTCTTCCAGCCTTCAGGACGCGCCTCCAGTCTTCCCAGTTTCGTCAAAAACCACGGACTTTTGTCTCAGGAAAACTTCCTGCAGCTTCTCCGCAGAGCAAAGGTCAGATAAAAAAAACATATTCCATACACATAGTATTTGTAAAATGAAAAAACCCCAGCGGTGCAGGAGTTCTGCTGCCCCCTGCAGGTGTTTGTGGGTCTCGGGTTTCCCTACGAGGGTCCGGCTCCGGTTGAGGCCGTCGCTCTGGGCTGCATGTTTCTCCAGCCGCGGTTCGACCCGCCACACTCGTCCCACAACGACGGCTTCTACAAAGGCAAGCCCACAACGAGGCAGGTAGGTCAAAAACCCAGAGGAGAAACAGCTCTTAAAGGGGCAGATTCGTGTAAAATCCATTTTTCTTAACTTTACTTCATCTTATAAAACAAGCCTGGATTTTTACTTTCACTCTTTTATGATTGTTTGAGAAATCCTTTAATCTCCATGGCAAGCAATAAGCTTTTAAAAATGCATAGGTAGGCTTAGCTCAAGTTTACCTATTAGTCTCAAAAGCTTAGCACTTCTGAGCCTGAGCTCCTCCCCTCAGCTCCTTCAGACTAGCCAGCAGCAATTAGCAAACATCTGCTGAAACATCTGAGCTCGATATCGGAGAAAAATGTTGTTAAAGGGATAATAAACAATTTGTTATTGTCTCATCATAGCTTGATAAAAAAAAACATTTTGGGAGATGAAACAACCAAATGAAACAAAAATTTCGACTTTTCTTCAAAATTCTGATTTTAAAAGGTCAAAGTTTGAGAAAAAAAATTGTCTTTTTTTCTGTGGCCCATATTCTTATTTTATATTTAAGTTTTTGAAGCTAAAACAAAGGAAATCCCCAGTTTTTTAGATGGACCAACCTGGGTTTATTTTTTCACTAAAACATTTGTAAATTTACCTTGTTCTCCTCTGCTGCCTCAGTCTTCACACAGGTAATGTCCACAGGTGAATCTATGGTTTCTGAAAGCTTAAAGCCTTATTTATAACATTCCTAAAAAGTTTATATGATGGATAGTCAAAAAGAAATTCTGGTGAGAAAAAAAAGAAATCTAATTATCTTATGTTCCATCCTCAATTTCTTTATTTTGGTGCCAAAATTTTTAAAATAAGAGAAAAATTAAATTATATTTGGTTATGTTATTTTAAACACTTCAGAAAGACAACAGAATTTTGAACTGTAAATATGAATTAGTTTGGTTGTTTTGGTAAAAACGTGAATGACTTTGAATGCCAGATTACTTCTCAGCACCCGTATTTTGAGCGTTTCGTCGGCAAACCGTTTGTTTGGACTGTGGACATGAACAACCGGACGGACATCAGGGACGCAGTCGAGTCGATCCTAAAAACGAAGGTAACAAAGAGTTCACTGAACAAACATTATAGTTCATAGTTCAGCAGCTAAACAGTTCATTATGAATGACATTACATTTTTTAAATTTTTACCTAAATTATGACTCCATTGTGCTTCCATATTGTTTAAATCTGTTTCATTTCCTCCTTTTCTCCTTGCTGTTATTATCTCCATAAAGTTTTTCTCATTTTTCTTTATTTTTCCTTAAGCTGTCAGAAAGCAAAATGGCTCTGAAAATATAGTTAGGCAAAAATAAATCTGTGTTTTTGTTTTTACCACTGCTTTGATATTTGTGAGTGTTGCTGCTGCTGTTGCTTTGAGTTAGCAACAATAACCTTTGTGATGAAAGTTTCCTGGCTTGGTTCTGTCTTGGTCCGGTCGTCCCGCATGCAGGTGTGTTTTTGTGTTTTTGCAGGTGAAGCCGTTCGCGCCTCCAGAGTTCACCTGCTTGGGAATGTTGCAGCGAATGCGTCGTTACATCACTCATCAGGTACGGAAACAAACATTCACCTGGAAATTCAAGTCTTTGCTGTTAGAAATCAACAACTTTAGGTCAGTTTTAGATTTCATACTTGAAACTCTTGAAAACTGGATTTATTTCTGCATAAAATCCTGTGAAGTGTTTGATTTTTGTTCTGCACAATTTTGTAATAAAGTGGATTTTAATGTTTGATTAAAAGCATTTTGCAAATTTTGAAACATTAATTACAGTAGAAACAAGATATTTTTATACAGTGAATTAAAAAGACTGATATTTTTTTTCTTACTGTCCAAAGATAAATTATTAGGGCCATGCTAATAAAACATAACATTAAGATACAATTATGTAAATAAAGTCATAATAATACATCATATTGTAAAATCTGAATATAATGACTTTGTTCTTGTAATTGTATTTTATTTTATAGTCTTATTTTAAATAATCTGATAGAAGTATTAAAATAATTTCTGTTTGTTAAATGCCAGAAAACAGAAATTATTTTTCCTTTGTATATTTTGTTTAAGCATTTAATTTGAATTAGAAAGTTATTTAGCTTTACAGCATTTGTTTGGATTTTATTGTGATGAATATTTAGTATTCTTAATTTCTCAATGACTTTTTGTTCTTTGTAACTGAAATACAGTTCTTTATATTTAATATTTAATATGTTAAATTTGGATATTTTGTGTTTGTTTTTTTTTGTTAAATTATTTTTTTTTCTCAGACTAGACGTTTCAAAATATATTTGTTTTTATTTTAGTTCACCTCCAAATCCTATCACAAGGCATAACTAACAGCAGTAGTGAATTAACTAAAACGGTTAATTTTAAGTTTATTTGTATTGTTTTTATCTGTAAATTTGGTTCTGGAAAGTCTTGAAAGTTCTTGAATTAACAAATGTTTCCAGCTTTTTCATTGTTAACTGCAAAAAGAACTGAATATCCACGAGAGCTTGTTCAGCTAAAACCATAAAAATGACAAACTGCTCCTGTTCTCTCATCATCAGAACTTCTGTGGTAACTCCACGGCTGCGTGGGATCCAGAACCGGTTCCCAAGGTTCTTCTGGGTCCACTGGGTCAGTCCTGCGTGGATGTGTGTCAGCGCTCCGCCCTCACCTGTGACCCGGCTCTCTTTCACCGCCTCAACAGCCCCGACATGTTCACCAGGTGAGGAGTTTCACTGCATGGCGTGTCCAAAGTGCGGGTTGGGGGCCATTTGTGGCCCTTCGACTGAATTTGCGCGGCCCCCAAACTGCAAGTGGACAATATGAACTTACACAAGAGGAGATGGAGACTTTTTATTTGTAATAAGAGTAAAAAAAAAATTTGAACGGAAAACACTAACATTAATTTAAGGCAATGTGACACAGCAAAGGAAGAAATAAAGCAGAAAAACCAATGGAGAACAACTCAAAACCACTTTTATCAGTCTCTGTCGGCTACGCTACACACAAGCCCGTTGCCATAGCAATAGATCAGCTCATTTAAACCCCCGCTCTGTGATGATCTGTTTGTTTTTTTAACCAAACTGAAACACACCGAATTCTGCAGCACATCTCAATGTTAAGATTGTCATAGTCAAGCTAGCCTAACTGACCTACTTTCCTCTCCATCACTTAATCTCAATCTTCTCCGGACCTTTTCTAGTTGTCGTTGTGTTGACAGTCTGTAGCAAAGCACTGTATCCATTTTTCTTTTATACATCATGCGTATATTTAAGATTTAGCATGCTATGTTGACAACTTAACAGCTAAAATCAATGCTAGTCATTGTTGAAAAGCAGTTGACGATGAAAGACATCTGGATGCAGCAGAAATGCTCAGGAACTTTTGTTTGTTTCTCAGGCTTGGACTAGGCTGCTCCAGCATGGTGCAGGAGGTCAATCATTTGTTTCCGTCTTACAGCCCTTGGGGTCGGCTGTGCGGCCTCCAGCAGGAGCCTCTGCTGTTCAGCTGCGCCGGATCGGACTCGTCACATCGCAGACTATGTCCCTGTAGAAGCCAACATGAATGAGCCTGGGCTTTGATTAGGACTTTGGAAGAACAAAGAACCATCAGCGAAGGGAATTTTGACAAAGATTTAGAGAATTTGTCAGTATCTAACTGGAGGCTAGATTTGACCAAATCAGGTACAGGGTCGTTCAGATGCTGTTAATACTCAGGTAGCAGATTTTAAATCAACGTATGTAAGTTTTCTATAAGTTTTCAGAACATGTTCATTACATCTTTTGCCCCAAATTATTCTTAGGAGATTTTAATCTGGTCAGTTCTACCTATTTGAGATGATTTAGTTGCTCTGTCACTTTAGATCCAATTAAGCTGCTGCCGGCCACACCCCAACTCAGCAACGGATACAAACAGACGTGCAGCTATACAAACATACATCTTTGAAAAGCAGAAGTAGAGCCTCCTGCGGAACCAACAAGAATGCAGCAAATGGTTTTTAAGCGTGTTTTCAGACCTGATAGTTTGATTTGGGACTCAAATTACAACATCTGTTACATTTTCAGTTCTGATTTACTTCACTGTGTCAAACCAACTAAATCCATTGATAAACCTGTTCCTCTCTTGGCCAGTGGAGGCGCTGCACCAAGAGCCACTGAAGCAAATGACACAAAAACCTCTGAGAAAGACACTGAGCGCAACTTCCCTCTTTACAAAATGGAAACAAAAATGGAGTGGCTTCAGATTTTAGCAGTTGAATAATTTCTCTTCACGAATGTATTTGAACTGCACCAGGATTCACTTCAATCAAACTGAAAGAGTAAGATTTTTTTTCCTCTGATTTTGCACTCACAAAGTCTGGTTCTCCCCGAACGAACCAGACTTTCTATGCAAACGGACTAGAGTTGGATTAAAGCGGATTGAACAGGTCTGGTGTGAATGCAACCTAAATCAAAACAGAAGCCATTGTACAGCACTAAGGGTGTGGATTTATTGTATTGTTTATCATTTATTGTGATAAATTTTCCACGATAAAGATTGTGATTTATTGTCATAATAAATTCTAAAAGAAAATTCCTGAAGAATTGTAGCCAGTATGCCAAATTATGCCCATCGCTTTGGACCCAATGTTCTGATGCTAAAAATCAGCATCAATGCTAAGCTTAGCAAAATTCTAATCAATAACTTGATTGGTTTTAATCAATATATTCTGACCCAACAGGCCCTTTAAGAACTTTCAGATTTTTGATCTGGAGCCAAATGAAGTGAGTTTGATGTCCTGATATACGGGACAAAACGAGAATCATGGACTATTTTGAATGTAAACAAGATATTTGGAGGTGGAATGATGTCACAGCACCAGCAAAGGAAGATTCTGTGATGTCACTGGCAATGCAGTTTGTGATGTCATCAACTGCAGAATTGTATGTAACACAATTCTGCATATTTGTCATTGCTTGCAATACCACTGACCAGTTCAGACGCCCTCAAAGCTCTTTCCGATCGACCATGAGTTAGTTTACCAATCGACCTCTTTAGTGACTCCAGTTCAAGGAAAATGTCTCAACAAGCATGAAGATCCAACCAAAGACTGGCCCACCTGGAGGAGGAGCCAGTCTGACCAGGCAAAGACAGAACTTGATGGACTGAAGAGGTGCAGTGATCCAGAAGTCCTGAAAGCCGTGGCCGTTGCTTCTCAGGCTCATCTTGATGTGAAGGACATGGAGAGGGAGGAGTTGGAACAACAGTTTGAAGACTTGAAGGTGGCCCACTTCTATAGCCTGGAAGGATAATGGCCGAAATGCATGCTGAGCAGGAGAAAAGCAAGGCCCTCCAACACGAACTGGATTAACTGAAGACTTCCTACGAGGAGCAGAGCTAGTATCTCATTGTAACGAGATAGTATCTCATTGCGACAAGATTGTTTCTCATTGAAACGAGACAGGATCTCATTGCGACGAGATAGTATCTCATTGCGATGAGATAGGATCTCATTGCGACGAGATAGTATCTCATTGCGACGAGGTGATATCTCATTGCGACGAGATAGTATCTCATTGTGACGAGATGGTTTCTCATTGTGACAAGATGGTTTCTCATTGTGACGAGATGGTTTCCCATTGCGACGAGATGGTTTCTCATTGCGACGAGATAGTTTCTCATTGCGACGAGATGGTATCTCATTGCGACGAGATATCTCATTGCGACGAGATGATATCTCATTGCGACGAGATGATATCTCATTGCGACGAGATGGTATCTCATTGCGACGAGATGGTTTCTCATTGTGACGAGATGGTTTCTCATTGTGACGAGATAGTATGTCATTGTGACGAGATGATATCTCATTGCGACGAGATAGTATCTCATTGTGACGAGATGGTTTCCCATTGGGACGAGATATTGTTTCTTATTGCGACGAGATGGTATCTCATTGCGATAAGATGGTATCTCATTGCGACGAGATGGTATCTCATTGCGACGAGATGGTATCTCATTGCGACGAGATAGTTTCTCATTGCAACGAGATAGTATCTCACTGCGACGAGATGGTATCTCATTGCGCCGAGATAGTTTATTATTACGACAAGATGGTATCTCATTGCAATGAGATAGTTTCTCATTGCGACGAGATAGTATATCACTGCGACGAGATAGTTTCTCATTGCGACGAGATGGTATCTGATTACGACGAGATGGTATCTCATTGCGACGAGATGGTATCTCATTGCAATAAGATAATTTCTCATTGAGACGAGATGGTATCTCATTGCGACGAGATAGTATCTCATTGCAACGTGATGGTATCTCATTGCGACGATATGGTATCTCATTGTGAGGAGATAGTTTCTCATTGCGACGAGATAGTATCTCATTGCGACATGATGGTATCTCATTGCGACGAGATGGTATCTCATTGCGACTAGATAGTTTCTCATTGCGACGAGATGGTATTTCATTGCAACGAGATCATATCTCATTGCGATGAGATCCTTTCTTATTGTGACGAGATGGTATCTCATTGCGATGAGATCGTTTTTTATTGCGACTAGATGGTATCTCATTGCGACGAGATAGTTTCTCATTGCGACGAGATGGTATCTCATTGCGACGATATGGTATCTCATTGCGACGAGATAGTATATCATTGCGATGAGATAGTATCTCATTGCAACGTGATGGTATCTCATTGCGACGATATGGTATCTCATTGCGAGGAGATAGTTTCTCATTGCGACGAGATAGTATCTCATTGCGACGTGATGGTATCTCATTGCGACGAGATGGTATCTCATTGCGACTAGATAGTTTCTCATTGCGACGAGATGGTATCTCATTGCAACGAGATCATATCTCATTGCGATGAGATCGTTTCTTATTGTGACGAGATGGTATCTCATTGCGATGAGATCGTTTCTTATTGTGACGAGATAGTATCTCATTGCGACGAGATGGTATCTCATTGCGACAAGATGGTTTCTCATTGCGACGAGATAGAATCTCATTGCGATGAGATAATATGTCATTGCAACAAGATAGTTTCTCATTGTGACGAGATAGTATCTCATATACTTAATACACATACACATTCACACATACATGCACACATTTTCACATCCCCTCCATGGCTGCCACCTTATCGTGGTGGGGGTTTGAGTGTCCCAGTGATCCTAGGAGTTACGCCTCTGGTTGGGTCACCCGATGCAGACGGGTCCAAGGTGAAGAGCCAGATCAACTGCAGCCCAAAGATCCCTTATGATGAAAACAACCATTGGAAACGGTTGGCCCCACTCTGGAGCCAGGGCTGGGGGCCGGGCTTTAACCCATTGTAAGTTAGTTTTGTCTAATTTCAAATGTATTATGATATTTTCATTTTAAAATAGACCAAAAATACTTGATAAAATTGAGTTTTTTGAAGTGTATATATCAAATGTGACCTTAAACAATTTTTACTTTCCAATTTAACACTTAAGATTTGGCAGTTCTGCCTTTGAAGTTGGTGAAATTTGAAAAGTTTTCTCAGCTGAACGGTTGGTTGTTGGTTCTGATCGTGTCAGTCGGTTCTTCGTGGTTCGGTTTCCTGCCGGCCTCAAAGGAGAGCGGCTGACAGGCTAAACGATGAGGCTTATTATCCGGATAACCTTTGGATATCTTCGAGAGGCTGCAGCCATGTGACAATGATTATATTGTCATGAAAGCCAACGGTTCCCAACCGTGTTTAACTTTCTAAACCCCAGAGGTCGGTTTGAGTCCAAGTCCCTGCGAGGAGGCAGAATGGCTGATTGTGTGTGTTTCCAGTACCTATTTAAAAGTCAAGAGGTGACGGAGCAAATTATGCTTCCCTGAGTTATCGAACTGGAAATAATTCAGATCATAACAAATGACTTATTTTGCTCACGTATTATCCCTGATTATGACCTGCAGCTTTCAGGGTCTTCTCCAATAAGTGGGAACAGGAAACCTTTATTCCAGTTGTACTGGAATTTAATTTAGTTTTTTTAAAGTGAGCATTTCCAGGGATTTTCTCATCCTCAATAACATCAAAAAGAACAAAGGCCGTGTCAGTGATGGGTGCTGCACTACATGGCACAGCTGTTAGCAAAGATTGGTCCAAAAAAATCTCCAAAACTGCATTTTTTTAAGTGTGGGAGTTTTGTTTTCACTTGGAAACGACCCTGATTAATGCTGACTGGCAGAAAAAGACACATTTTCTGTCTCATTTCACTCCATGTAACCAAAATATGTTGTCGCTCAGGAATTAGGCCTCTCAGTGTCGCGTCAGCAAGACAAACTGGGTGAAACGGTGAAAACATTATTTCAGATGACCTAAAATAAGGGGATTTTATTTGGCCGCATCAGAAGCAAACGTTGCTGAACTTCTGAAGCTCTGGAGACGACAGAGTTTAGCTTAAGCTCTGGGAAGAAGAAAGGGAAATCTGGCTCCAGGAGACTCAGAATTAGGTTTTTATATTTTTTAAATAATGTGTCACTTTCAGATGAGTCACATTAATTTATACTGGTTACAAGCTTTGCACCACATTAATGCTGTGGTTCTTTTCCCAGGGATTGACAGGAGATAGTTCAAACCAACCACAACGGGGGAAAATATTCTGGGGTAATCTCAGATTTTTTTTTTAGGAAAAATGTTTTGGAATCTTCTGAGCTTTTTTGAGCAGAATTTCACATTTTAAACTTCAAAATTTCCAAGGTTTTTCTAGAAATTGTTTTAGATTAATCTCAAAAATATATTTTTTTCTAAAACTCAGAAATGTTCTTGTTTCTTTCCTCAAAAACTTCTGAGATTAATTTCAAAATCTTTTTTTTTTCTAGCAGATTTTTTACTTGAAATTCAGAAATTTTGAAGGTTTTTAAAGAAAATTTCAGAAATAGAAATTTTGGCAGAAATTTTTTTTTTTTTAGAAACTCTTCAACTTTGAAAATTTCTCTTTTTTTTAAAAAAATCTGTATTTTTTTTTTTTTTTTTTTTGACTTCTTTTTTTTTTTTTTTTTTTTTTTTTTTTAAAATAAAAGATTTTTTTGCCAGAAATGTACTCCTCTTTTCAAAGTTGAAAAGCTGTTTTCTGGAAAATTTCTGAGGTTTCTGGTCCTTTTTGCAACTCTTAAAATTTTTTTTTATTTTTCTCCCTACGACGCCGTCATACATACCTACTTTACAGAAACGTCATCCTCTGAAGTCTGAGTGCTTCCTGTCTCCACCTGAACCAAATGAATGACTCGTTTTTGGCCTCTGAGTGACTGAATGAGGGAATCGAACCGTTTCATTCAGGTAAGTTTGGGGGAAGTTGCAGGTCTTGGGCATCCCTGGTGTAAGATGCGTTTCCTCTGACTGTTGCTGTAAAACGTGTCTACATACCTCTGTTGACCACATTCCTAAACACGGCCGAACCGCCTGACCCAAAGACAACAATAAACCCCACCACTTCACAGCAACGTGCTGTAAACATGGAGGACTCTAAACACGGCGCATCGGACAGGAAATCTGTCACTGATGCCCAAACAACGTGAGACCAAAACAGTTTATCTGTGCCAACTTTAAATACAGCCTTTATTTGGCAGGTGCATGCAAAGTTCTGACTATTTAAAGCAAAATCTTTACCAAAGACGCATAAAATGATCTTAGGAAGGTGCCCCACTGTTAATCCTGATCTATTTATTCAGCCAAAGGTTTGAGACTGAATGAAATTATGATTTTTACAAACTTTACTAAGCATATGGCGAGTTTAAAACTCCAGTACGTAACCTTTATTGAGCCTCTCAGGCTCAAATTACTTGAAAAGACTGGCTAAGTTGTTGCAAATCTGCAACACCTGCCTGGAGAGGGTTAAAAAGGTTCTGACTGATTGTCATGAAACATAAACTAACTTCCTCTTTGCTATGTGCTACGCTGCTGCTAGCATAGCCTGCTGTGAATGAGCCACCGATTGTTTAGTTTATGAAACAACCAAGCAAATCAGCGCTACAGATGAAGTAATCACATATTCAGTTCTGTCAGACATAAGGGCAAGAATTACACAAAAACTGCTTGGAAATCATATCTTAGAGAGATTACAGTTAGCTTGTAAAGTATAGAAAAGAGTGGATGGAACGGCTAACTGATTGATGGATTATTAGCAGTCGATAATCAAAGCTTTAACACAGATGTAAAACTGAAAGTTTACAAAACATCCAAGTAAATTAGCGCCTTAGAATTTATTAAACAAAAATCATTTATGGGGAAGCTAATTGCGCTAAAGGTTTTCAAAGTTAGCAGAATGTTAACTGACCAATTAACTCTGCTATTAGCACGTCATGGGATTGGTTCCCACCGATGGGTAAAAGAAGAACCGCATAAAGTGTTTCTATTTTATCATTTGCTCCTTTAAGACAGAAGAGCAAGAATTAGCATAAAAAAGTGCTTTGGTAACCGCTAGGAAATAATATTTAGAGAATACAATTAGCTGGTAGAGTATAGAAAAGAGTGGATGAAACGTCTAACTAGTTAACAAATTCTCACTTGATAATAAAAAATTCAACACAAACATCAGACTTTATTCAGCTGAAAAGTTTATAAAAGAAGCCAGTAAATTAGTAGAAGCCAAGTGTCATAAAAGTTAACAAAGAAAATGCTAACTTAAAAATTAGCTCTGCAATTTGTGCACTGAGTAGAAGTTTGCTAATACTTTCATAAGTTAAAGTATCACTGTCTGCACAGGATTTCATTTTTCCCTTTCTTTAAATCTACAATAATGAGATTTCAGCGTAAGCTAAGCTAACCCAGCCTGATGTGGTTCACATGTGCGCTCATGGCAGCGGCTGACCATCGACTGGATGGTGCTCCTGCATGCAGCTGCTGCTGCACCTCTGCACATGGAAACAGGGATTAAATTGTTAGAAAATATGGGATGATTGATGGAAGTGAAAAAGTGAGAACCCCCAGAGAAAGCAGGAGAGGAAACACGAACCGTCGTCGGGGTCAGCCAGGCTTCATGGTGAGCTCACGCTCCAACAGAGGTTCAACAATGTTTGTCTGAGCGCTTTTTAATTTTACATGGGAGACAGAAACTATTTTGGTCACTTTCTTTTTCTTCAAGAGTATACCTTCTAACCCTGGAATGCGGCGGCTGTTCAGACGTTTCTGCCAAGAAAAATAAGAAATCATTTGAGCAAAATATTAAACTTCCAACCTTTGTCACATCTGGATTTTTCTCTTAAAGAAATATTATTCATAGAAATGCTATGAATTTAGATAATTACCTTCACTGGAATGACTTTGTGTTTTACACACAGCTAAATTTAGTTGGGAAAGATCAAGTTCAGTCTAAAGCGAATGTCGAATCTCAGGGGCCAAATGTATAACAGGAGATATTACAGACATAAATCCTGCAGGTGTCTGCTTCAGAAGATTGGAGTGAAATGTAAAAAAAACGTAGATTTTGCTGCATTATTCCTGAATTAGTAGGTTATAAATCATTCCTTCTTTGCGTTTCATTGTTTAAAGTGTCCAAATAGTCAGAAAAACGGAGTTTAAGTTGCGCTGGAAGGAGTTAGCCTCAAGTAGCATCTGAATGCTAACATGTAGCAGAGGCACAGACATGCTAACGTTAGCATCCACATTTCTGAAGAAGTTCCGTTTTCACCAATATGATGGTTGAACACATTGAATAACAGATTAAAAACAATATTTTTTATGTCTGTATGTATATTTATTTAAATATTTAGCAGCAAAAAGGGTATTTGAATTGAAAATGTTCCTTATTTTGTCCATATATTTTTTTGGATTAAGAACAATTAACTAATTAATGACTCCTCATTTAACTCTATGAAATTTAATCAAGTCTCCCCCGTAACTAAAGGGTTGTTTACCCCTGAAACTAGTCTGCACTGCAAAAACATTAAATATTACCAAGAATTTGTATCAACTTTCTAGTTCAAATATCTTAGCAAACTTAAAATAAGACAAAACTAAATTACAGTTTACCTTTCAAAAACATATTGTTGTTTGAAGAAAATTATTTAATATTGGATTTAAAAAGCATTAGTTCCATTGGTCGATTATTTCACTAAAAGCAAGACATTTTTACTGTCATAAGTGAAATAATCTGCTACTTTTATCATTAATATTATAAAATTATTTACTTAAAACAAAAAAAGTTACTTATAATTTAGTTTAGTCTTATTTTAAGTGTTCTAAAATATTTAAACTAGAAACTAGACCAAAATCACTTGGTGAGATTTTGTGTTTTTGCAGTGTAAACGGTGTTTCAGTCTGGGTTTTATGAGTTGCAGTACCTCAATGTGAGCTAAAGGAGGCAGTGTGGTCAAGCAGGAGACTTTATGGTGCAGCTTAACGCCAACCACCTGCCTGAAGCAGGAATAAAGACAAAGTGAATACACCGACTGAATGGAGACTTTCACTTTTTAAACAACAGAGCAGCGCAGAATAAAGGAACAGAAATGCATAAATAAACAGACTCCCCAGCCCCAAGCACAACAGTTTTCATTTAATCCACATGCAAAAAGGAGAGGAGAGCATCAGAAAGCAGCTCCGCTTTATTGAAACCTGTTAGTGGCGTGCCAAGATTACACTAAACAACAACAAGGCCTCTCCCTGGAAGCCAATAAAACTCCGACAACAAACACTTGGCTCGTCTACAGAGCTATTAGGAGCCACAGAGGTTGGGCACTAATGATACTTGGTACCTATCTAAGACTATTAAAGTAAATAATGAAACCAATAAAAGAGGAAAAGCTAAGAAAGAAGGGCAGAAAAGGAGAGGCTGAGAGAATATCTGTGAGCTGACTCATTTTTAGGTAGCCTGAGACGTCGTATGTCTGCTGCACTGCAAAAACACAAACTCTTACCAAGTACAACGGGTCTAGTTTCAAATATATCAGTACACTGAAAATAAAACACAACCAAATTTGAGCAAAAAAAAAAAAAAAAGGAACTTGGTTTAAGTCAGTAACTCCTTAATACTGATTGTAAAAAAGCCCTACTCCCGCTGGTATATTAATTCACTTATAACATGAGAATAAAGTATTTTTTTAAGTGAATAATCTGGGTTGCTAGGAGACGGCTCCAGTAGAACCAGAACTTTTTCATCAATATTAAGAAATTATTAACTTAAAACCAGCTGCTATAGCTTCACAAAAAGTTACTCGTCAGTTAGGTCTGGATTATTTACAGTGTACTACACTGCAAAAACACAAAATCTTATCAAGTAGTTTTGTTAAGTTTCTAGTTCAAATGTCTTAGTACACTGGAAAAAAGACAAACGTTATTACAATGAACTTTCCATCAAAATATAAGAGCCTGTTTTTAGTAAATAATTCCTTTAATACTGATGAGAAAGTAGTTCTTGTCCTTTATGTCACGTATAAAAAGACATTTTCCTCATTTTCTAAAGGAAATAATCCTCCACTCATGATAGTACTTTTTAAAAAACAAAATTACTGACTTAAAATAAACTCCTACATCTAGCTGAGAAGTAACTTTAAGTTTGTTTTATCATTTTTCAAGTGTACTTAGAGATTTGCATTAAAATTAGACCAAAATGACTTGGGAAGATTTTAGGTTTTGCAGTGTGAAAACTGTGAACTCTTCTATTTGCATGAAACCCTGCCAGACTTTCTTCAGGACTTTCTGTGATTTTTCCGTTAAACATCTAAAATCCAGCACCCTGGTCACACCTGAGTGAGTCTGAGACAGCGCCGATCCGGTCTGTCTCTCCGGCGATTCTGCGGCTCCGTGTGCAGGAAGCCCGCTAATCCCTTTGTCCGAATGCATGTATGCAACTGACAGCGCTTTGTGACCTCCTGGGGCCACGAGAGGTCACTCGAGCAGATAGAGAACTGCAGCTGGTGCAACATGCGATGTGGCAAAACCTTCAGCAAAAAGAAGATTTTGAAACGGCAAAAACACGACACATTACCACTGTGGTCCAGCTTCTACTGCAAATATCTTAGTACACTTCAAATTAGACTGAACTATCTTAGAAGCAACTTTTCAGTAAGATACAGGAGCTTGTTTTAACTATATAATTCTTGAATATTGATGGAAAGGTTATAGATCCATTAGCAGATTTTTTCACTCATAGAAAGACATTTTCTCATCCTATAAGTGAAATAATCTGCCAATGGAACTAGTAACAAACTGCTATTTCTTGCTGAAATGTTCCTTGTAAATAATTTTATCTTATTTCAAGCATGCAAAGATATTTGCACAGGAAAGTATACTTTCACTGTTTTTGCAGTGAAAAAAAAAGAAAGTGATACTCATCCTCTGAAATCACAGAAAGTCCTGGAGAAAGTCTGGCATCTGCTTATTCAATTAGAAGAATTTACAGTTTTCTAACAAAACAAATTCCACACGGCAAAAACACAAAACATTACCAAACGTTTTCTGTCTAGATTCTGTAGCAAATATTTTAGTTCACTTCAAATAAGACAAAACTAACTTACAAGTAACTTTCCTGCAAGATATAGGAGTATTGAATATTGATTAAAATTTACTGTTTTTCCCTTATAATGAGACATGTCCCCCATGTTATCACTTAATCTGCCAGTGGAACTATGCTTTAAAAAAGTTTCATAATAAATTATTGACTTAAAACAAGTTGATATATCTTGTAGTTAGTTTTGTCTTATTTAAAGTATACAAAGATATTTGCGCAGGAAAGTATGCTTGGTGAGATTTTTTTGTTTTTGCAGTGAAAAAATGAAAGTGGTGTTCCTTGAACAATCCAGACCTTCACTTCCATTACACTATCACCAGAAAGCTGTGAAGAAACGCAGAGCTACTACCTCACGCATGTAACCCCAAGAAAGCCCTTGTCATCTTTCATCCCACACCTCCGAATTGCCTTCATTTTCTGGAGGCCCATAAATTGGCTCTTATTGTCCCATAAATGACTCCTGTTGGGGTGGGATTTATAGTCTGGGGTGGCAATAGGGTGTGCAGGAGGGGAAAAGAGGGAGTATAAAATCCACCTTTTGATGTCTTTGCTGCTGAACAGCAACACATGCTGCACCGTACCTTCGCCACACATTGTTCGGCTTTTGATTCCCTCACAAGGAGGCACATTAAATATATGAAAGCGCATTTCTGCTTTCGTTCAATCATGAGAAGTAACGGCTGAATGGGAGTGGAGGGCTACGTTAAGATGTGCCACTTCCTCAGCTGTAATTAAAGCGCTCGGTGCAGGGGGTCTCCAGAAGCCGTGTTTGCTGCACTCCTTCTCCTGACCTTTTAAAATGAGGGATTACCATCAGAACGCCGTGCAGCAACCCAACCTGCAAAAGCCTGGGTGGTATTCTGTTCCTCAGAAGCTTGCATAATATTTTGGTTTGGTCAAAAGCTGCTAAGTATATTCTGATTATGGACAGAGATATATCTTATAAGTTGCTCAATCTGGTATTGTTTGCTTAATGAGCCAATACACCAGAAAGGTGTATTGTGTCATGTAAACTCTTCTATTCATGCAAATAGAAGAGTTTACAGTTTTACACAGCAAACACAACGTGTAATACTACTAAGTATTTTAGTTTAGTTTCACTTGAAATAAGACAAAACTAACTTACAAGCATTTTTTCAGCAAATATGCAAACTTATTTTAAGTCAATAATTTCTTTATATTGATAAAAATGTCCTGGTTCCGCTGACAGATCATATAACTTCCAGTCATACATTTTTCCCGTTTTAAGTGAAAAAAATAACTGAATTACTGACTTAAAACAAGCCCCAACATTTTGCTGAAAAGCTACTTGTAAGTTAGCTTTGTCTTATTTATTCACTAATTTATTTGCACTAAAAATTATATCAATAATATTTGGCAAAATGTGTGTTTTTTCTGCAGTGAGTGATTCACAGTACACACAAAGAAAATTAAAACAGGATGTTTATGGTAAGATTTCGCTCTTCTTTTCGAACAATATGTAAAAATAAGGATGTACCTGAAAATCTATTCACGTAAGAATCACAAATCTCGTTGACTACAATTCAGAAGTGATTATAAAACGTCCCAGAATTGTTCATTATTTAAAAACAAACAAAAACAAAAAACGCTAACTGTTGGCATCCATTTTGTAACTATCCGGGACGTCCTGACGTCACCGGGCAGCCGAGACTGGAACGTACGCATGCGCAGAAAGAACCACAGCAAAAAGGAAAGCGCGAGAGGTTCAACCGGCGTCGTCTTCGTTGGAAGTCAAACATTCTGACTATTCTTTACTTTTTTTTACTAACTTCTGAGAAATACCGAGATTGAACCGTATGAAAGGTTCGCAAAGTGGAACTTGAGGATTTCGGGGAGGCAAACATGAGGAGCCAAGCAACAGCTAAGCTAAGGTACGTCACACCCTCACGCTATGCGACGTGCTGTGTGATTGGTCAGAAGTTTGTTGCAATGTTTATACTTCGCTTCTACTATCGACATGAATACTGAACTGTTTATGCGATGCGGTGAGAAATGATGTACATTAGCGCGATTATTAACAAGTTTTCAAGTTGCTTAAAAAAAGAAACTGTTTTCATTGAAAATGTGCGAAAAACTTTTTATATTTTTTGCTAATAATATTTCCCAATAATCTCCCAAAGTAAGTCTGTTCATACCACGCCATTAAAACATGGCCACCACGGGGAACATCCGGTTGTTGATCACGTGACTCGTGTGCTGCGAAAAAGTGTTTCTGTTGCAATTTTGTGACAATAACCAATTTCTATGGAAACGTTCGTTTTTTGGAATGTTTCCAATGATCACATTTATTGTCGAAATGTCAAATTGCTGAATTGTTCAATGGAAAGGCAGTCAGTGGGGAATGCTGCTTTGAGGTCCAACCGTCTGTATTAATGTTTTCTCTTTGGCTTGTTGCTCATCTGTTTTGTTGTCGTTTGCTCCTATCAGTTGTCTTTATCCTCTATCGTCATACGAATCGTTCACACTCCATCGCCTCGCTGCCTTTCCGGTTGTTTTCTTTCTGCCTTTCGATTCTTTGTGTGCTCACTTCTTTCTCTCTTTCTGGAGCTGATGATCCAGGTGATAGTGACACAGCCTGCTGTATGCCAGTTACCACAGTGTTGACAGCTGGCAGCCCAGGTGCACATGCAGCTGGGAGGACTTTGAGTGTGTGTGTTGTACATATCAGGGACAGAGGGAACACAGGTGTGATTGTGGTGGAGGGATCGTGGGAGAACGGTAAGCGACTGGAGAGCAAAGAAAAGAGTCGTAGTAGTGACCTTTGACCTCTGAAGTTCCCCAGATAAAGCAACTTGGACGCGTTTGGGCATCTCGACGTTCTTTCGTCACTTAAGAATCTGTCTTGGCGAGCCCAACTGAGTCAAGGCATGAAAATATGCTGGTTGGAGCTCAGATGACATCAGCTTCTTCAATTGAACTCTAAAAATGGTTGTGATGACTGGAAAGATAAAAAGTGAAATCCAGACAATTCACCATCTCTTAGAAGTTTTTTCCCTTGCTCCTTCTTTGGTGAGTCAAAGCCAGTTGAGTCATGATGGCGCATTCCTCCTGTGGCGCACCTGCTATCTGTTCCCTTCCTTTCTATTCTTTCGCACCCTTTCCTCTGGGAACATTCCAGGATTCTCCGGTCCTGGACCTTCCCCTCCCTGCCCGCTTCCCCCCATGCACCCTCTCTTGAGAGCGGGAGGCCGCATCGCCGTCACTCACCACTTGGTGATTACCGACACAAAGGGGGCCTTGGTGGAACCGGCCGCGGCCGTTCAACGTGCGCCGCCGCTGGGGAGAGAGAATGGAGGAAAGTCCCTCACCTCGGCCGATTCTACGCCGCTTTCCATCGCCCGCTCCTCCAGCGACGATGACAACTCTGTCAGTGTGGATTACGACAGTGCGGTGTGTGTCGGCACAAGCACCAACAGTGATTAAAGGCGTGCCGCCGCACCTCTGTCGACCCGTTCCTCTTTCAGCTCACTCACTACTTTTCCCTCTAAACCAATTTTGAGATTGAAAAGCTTCTCTTGCTTTGCCAAATAGAGCTCAGACTTTTAATGTTTTGTTTTATGTGGCTCCAATTAACCTTGTTAATGTTATGTTGAAGATGAAAGTCAAGCTCTTTATGGCAAACGGTACCTGAGAAGTTTGTTTTTATAGGAAGTTCACACATAAAGCTATGATTAAAATAGTAAAGACAGTATGTGTTCTCCTCTTTACTTCCAAAATATTCGTTATAGTCATAAAATCAAAAAGAAGAAAGAAAGTCATAGTTGAAAGACTCGTATTTACCAGCCCTGTAGAGGAAACGGCAATCATGTGGAAGAACATGTTCCGGTCTTTGGTTCAGATGAACCAAAGCTGAACTTTCTGCCGTACGTTGCAGAAAACTAACGCTGCACTCAGCTTGGATACACCGTCATCACAGTGAAGCATGATGGTGGCTGCCTCATGCTGTGGGACTTGCTGTTCTTCTTGGCAAGAGTTGACTGTATGAGACTTCAGAAGGGTTGAGGTTCATCTTCAGGACAGTCACTCTAAACATACGTAGAGGTTTAGATTAAAGCCTTTTCATGTGAGAATATCGTAGTCAAAGTTCAGACAGACATTGCAAAGAAAATGGGTAAATCTTTCAGTATCTAGGTGTGCAAAGCTAGTAGAGACATAGCCCAAGAAGTTGCTAAAGTTGCATCAAAAGCTGCTTCCATTACAAGTGTACAGAAAACTTTAATGTTCCACTAATGTTGAAAAAACACAATTTCACAATTGCATTGTTAATATTGAGTAAGAGTATCATAAAAAACCATGCAGCTCTGCTTCTTCCTGTTGTCATCTTCTTCATAGTTCCTGCCAGTGGTTGTTGCTGATGATGTGACTCGTGTAATGTGAAAAAAGTTTCTAGTGGAGTCATCCCAAAAGTAACCCACCTCAACCTAGTGCAAAAAAAAAATATATATATACATATTTTTTTCAAAATTGTTATGTCTCAATTTCTTTTCAAAATATCAAATTGCATTCTGGTGGAAACGCAGCTAATTCTTCCCACATCAAATGTCAAATTCGCCTTCATTTTCACAATTTCACTATTTTTCGTTGGTCCATCAGATAAGATCTCAGAAATATGTTGGAGATTGTGGTTGTAACAGAAGGTGGAAGAACATTCAGGAGGTGTGAATACTGTTGTGAGAAAGAGAGCAGTGAAGGATTGTGGGATGGGAAGGTGGAGGTGGTGCTGGTGGAGCACTCATTTCATGCTGAGGTGTGGAGGCGTACCTCGCCAGCGGTGGGACAAATAAACTGATTTCATTGTGGCGTCAGAGGAAGCCCTGAGGTCGGACTGTTTGGCAGTAGCTCCTCAGTTTCTGATTCATTTTAATCTGGAATGTATCAGATTTTAAATGTTTCTGTCCATTTTGTTGCACATTATCACTTGCACACATGAACTTTAGGACATCACTGCCTTCTCAGCATCCATAAAGACATTGACACAGTGGTAGACAGGTGCGCTCGGAACTGGGAAATTCCCACTTCCCAGGCATGAAAATCCACTGGAATGCCTCTGACGTCAAATTTTCCTTTGGGAAACACCATGACTTGGAAGGTGTACATCAATATGGCCGCTCCTCACGTAACCAGCAGTAGAAACATGTTTACTTTACGAAACACACATGCAAAAATCTCTTAAATCAATGTTACATGTATCATCTTCAACCCTAAGATGAAAAAATGGAAAAACTTAAAATGATGCATGTAAGAGCAACTGAAACCCATTTTTATGGGTGTCTCCATGTTGGAATTCCAACTTCTGGCATCAAACCAGGAAACTGGAACGCAGCGTCAGCTCCATCCATCATCCCATCAGCTAATGCAGATGCACATCCCACTTTTGAAAAGCACAAATCATTTCACTTTGCATTCAAGGCTTCTGACTCACTATTTCTGATCAATGTAACATTCTGAGATCTTGAGTGAAGAATTGGAAATATCAAACTTCTCCCACCCAAACAGCCATCTTGGTAATTGCTGAGTCAGATCCTCCTTCGCACCTGCATCAGTTTACAGGCATATTAACAAAGTTTTATGAACATTTACAATGATTTTGCCTTGCAGAAAGAACACTTTCAAGCTTTTTTTTAACCTTCTCTTCCTCTTTGATTGTGCATTACACACACTTTCCTCTGTGCTTTTCCTCTCAAGCCACCTTTCCCCCTAAACTTTACTTCTTTCCTTCGCCCCGTTTCTCCCCGTTCCTCCCCGTTCTCTCCCTCCTTTTTGGCATCGGCTGCAGCATCTCTTTTAAGGCACATGTCAAGGGAACTGTCTGCTGCTTTCAAAGGCCTTTGTGTCCAGCCTTTCTTCCCCTTAATTTGGTTTCCCTAAAACGTTTTCCCATAGCTCGGCTGTCTCGCCCCTTTCTCTCCCGGCTTTCCTTTCTCCTCTCGGCTCTTCCACAGTCTCAGCAGGAAAGCCATTCCCAATGTATTTCACTAGAAAAACACCTGAAATATTGCTATTAAAACTCACAAAGTGACTTTTAAACTAAGGAGTCATACGTAAGTAATAGGGCATATGTGAGGATTATTGCTTAATAAATAAAAAAGAAAACATTTTGGAGTTTTGAAAGGTTTAATTTTGACCAAATGTGGGTAAAGGATTTGATAAAAAGTTACTCAAGTACTGAGCAACTGATTAAATTATGAACTGTATAATATTTAAAAATGAGTTCATCAGATGGACCAAAATATAAAGTTAGGTGGGAATTTTGGTGTTTTAGGGACAAAAATGACAATAATTTATATAAATAACAAAATATAACTAAATCTGGCAAAAGAAAATATTTCCAAATCAGTTTCTTTCAATAAAAAAAATACATGAAACTTTAACGGAAACTGCAGGTGTGTGTCTGAGTCTGGTGAATTTTAGGTTTGTTTTTAATTCAGTGGGTAGAAAATAATAAAATTTCACTAAAGTAAAAGTAGAAATACTTCATAATAAAATTACAGTGTAGTAAAAATACTCGTACAGTATTTTTTCTTTCAAAAAGTTACTCCAGTAAATGTAATTGAGTAAAATAACTAGCGACAATACGCTAGCTAATGCTAAAACAGCAAGTTAAATGCGATAACCATGGCAACCAGCATACAAGTCTTTTTCATGATATTTCATGCAAATGATAAAAACTAGTAAAAACTTTACTGCTCTGAAAGTAGGTGGATTCTTGATAGTAAGAAACTGATTTCTTACTATTTTCAATTCAATACAGCGTTTGTGTTTACAGTGCAGGAGGAAGGTGAGGAACCCGCGCAAACCTGGACTTTGTATCAAATTCATCTCTTTGCAAAATAGTTTCCAGCTTTCAGCCATCAAAACACTGTCACATCAAGTCTTCTCCATCCCTCCTATCACACACACACACACACACACACACACACACACACACACACACACACACACACACACACACACACACACACACCACACACACACACACACACACACACACACACACACACACACACCCTCCGTTCGTCGCTTCGGAGCTTTGCTTACATAAACAGAGAGAAAATCTGCGTGCCGACATTTCACCAGGTCTAACCCTGAGAGCTGCAACGTTGGGAATAATTTAGGTGTAACTGGAAATATTTCTCATGATTTCATGCGTGGTTGAAAGTGGTAATCAATCTGTTTGAAGTGGTGGCCTGTCTCATAAAGGGCTGCTTTCACCGAGCTGCTTAAAACGAGCTTAACTGATTATGGAAAATGGGAAAATTGTTTTCACCATCCATGCCCATTTACGGTATTATTTTTTTCACAGTATGGGAAGTTTTTTCTTGGACCAAAAACATAAAAAGTGCGACGTAAATTGAAGTCTTTCAGTACGTATCTGAATCCTGACCTCGGAGATCTGTGATGTTTCTCTGGGGGAAGCAAACCTTGAAGAGTTTTCCTAAAGCTCGACTCCAAGGCTGCGGCTCTGGGTCCCCAGCTGTGAGCGTTTTGATGGTTGGCTGGGTTCAGACAGCAAAAACAACCTTTTCCCCTGCATGTCAGGCCAAAGGTAAAAGGCCCTGCGAGTCAGCGAGGGGTCAGGAAGTGAACGCGCTCCTATTCTCTCGTCTGCGGCGCAGAGATGCTACGGCGGGCCGCACCTGGCTGTGGGGTCCGGCCGCAAAGTTGAGGGTCAGTTCGATGCAAACAAAAATGTATTCATGAATAAATAAACCACGCCAACCAACCTGTTAACCACCTTGCCTGTGGGGGCGCTGCATCAATAATCACTTAATCACATAAAAACCTGTAAAGAAGAGACTGAGCACATCTTCCTTCTTCATGATATGTAAACAAGAAATGGAGTGGCTGTTGGATTTCTCTTGTCTTTGGCTAAAGACCATACTAGCGCTTAGTTAGCGTGTTTGTTTTGGTTATATTTACCCAGAATGCCTTGCGTTGTAGTCCACTACTTGCTTTTAGAGCAGGGGTCCCCAAAGTGGGTCCTGGAGGGCCAACATCCTGCATGTTTTAGTTCTCTGATTTAACGCCCCTGGATTAAATGATGGCTCGTCAGAAGCCTAAGAAGAACACTGACATTCTGGAAAGGTTGTTGGTACCACCAAGGAGAGAACTAAAGCATGCAGGATGCCGGCCCTTGTTTTAGGGTGTTCTCTGGTCATGCATTTGAACTGAACCAGAGTTCACTTCGACTGAACAGAGACCGAGGTTGGAAGGTGAACCAGAGTTCGCTATTACACGTTCACACCTTCCCAAACAAAATGGACTTTCTCTGCAAATGGACTGGAGTTGGATAAAAAGTGACTAAACTGGCTCTGGATTCCCAGCTGTGAGCGCTTTGATGGTTGGCTGGGTTCACACAGCAAAAACAACCTCTCCCCTTGTAAGTCAGGCCAAAGGTAAAGGGCTCTGCAAGTCAGCGAGGGGTCAGGAAGTGAAAGTGCTCCTATTCTCCCGTCTGCGGCATCGAGATGCTACGGCGGGTCACCCAGGTTCACGCCTGGCTGTGGGGCCCGGTCGCAAAGTTGAAGGTCAATTAGAAGCAAATGGCTTTCGTCATATCCACCCAGTTGCACGCCTCTTTTGTATTTTCCTGAGTGTCTTAAGGACTTGATCTGACCCTGGCCGGCTCCCTCTTACTTCACATCGCTCAATAACAATCATCCATCTAAGAGGTCGTGAAATTGACTGAATCTGTGGGGAATGCGCCTGACGTGCTTTCAGAAAGCTGCTCCTGTCCCTGTAATGCAATCTCTTTGTTGATTCGGCAACAGTCTGTCTCCACTGAGGGGGGCAACTTTAAAAAGAGACATGCAGGGGCACAAAAGAGGCTTTAACTGTCAAAAATGAAATGAATTTCAGTTGTTTTCTCTCTTGTTTTTGTCTTTGGAAAAGCTCAGGAGATTCAGGATTGGGACCAAGATTGTTTTATGGACTGCCAGCAAACAGCCTTTTTATCTGTTTTATGCAACTTTACTTGAATAAACTGAAAAATCCTGATCTGAACTCACAGATCCAAATGGGCCAGTGTTTTTCAAAGTGGGGCTCACCAGGGGGCGCCAGAAAAAATTAATTATTAGATTAAAAATAACTCGAATCTAATAATTTCTTGCATAAAATCTCATCTATTTTTCAATCATTATTATAAAATATAAATTAACATAATGTATTAAAATGTTATTTACCATTTTATCAAGCTCCTTTGCTTCTCAAGCTAGCCATAACAACAACAAACTGGGAAAGTTGTTGACAATGAAAAAAAAACAAACCAACAACAGCAAAAATCTGACAGCTCCTGGTCGACTAAAATCAGAAGGTATCAGGCTCCTGGCCTGTAGGGGGCGCTGCACTAACAAACTGACACGACTGAAGGAAACGACATGAGAACTTCAGAATGAGACACTGAGCGCCGCTTCTTTCTTCACAAGATGGAAACAAAAATGGAGTAGTGTCAGATTTTAGCAGCTGGAGGAGATCCCAATTACCATAAACCGTTTCTCCCACTAGCGTTAGCATTAGTATGTTTGTTTTGGTTGTATTTACCCAGAATGCCTTGCAGCCTGTTTTCTGCTTTTGAGAACAACGTCAAGTGATCTCCGGTCTGCACCAGTTCTTTTTTGATTCGATGACACGTTCCCATCTTTGTTCCCCAATCAAGCCAGACTTTCTAGACAAATGGACTGGAGATGGATCAAAGTGGCTATTATATTCTTATTTCTCTTAAACCATTTCTGTATAAACCAAAGCTATTTTTTGGCAATCACTAAAGAAGTGACCAAAATAAGTCCTAAATTCTCCCGCAAAGCAGCTGGCCACAGAAGAGAAGGTTTCCATCTTCCATTTGTAGAATGACAGCGCCCACAGGAAAATATTTCAAACATTTCAGTGAAGGCTGGAAGAATAGCTATCAGAAGAAACAGCATGCAAAAGCAGCTGGCAGGGGATTCAACCGATGTGAGATGAAACTGTGTATCCAAAAAGTAAAAGCGTTGAACACGAGGAGCAGAGGCAGGCATGCTGAGGTGAATAAAGAGATATTTGAATTGTTGGAGGAGGAAGAGATGTAGAGAATGACGCTTCTGTCCGTGAACATCTGGATTCAAACCACCTGTGTCTGCCCAAAGCGAGGACACGGAAATGTTGCACACAGATGCAAGGAATGATGCCGTCACTCGCACCCAGCGGGAGAATTCGTTAGCCTCGCCAACTTTCTCCTGCTCGCAAAACTTTTAACATGTCATCCCCAGAGCATGTGTTTCTCAAAACAAATGAGGAACATGTTTTGTTCTCAAGAAAGAAAAATGTTTCTGCGTTGAGAAGCTCCACGGAGAAACAACCAAACCAGGGAAAGTCGAGGGATTAGGCACCCGGCTCGCTTTGAAATGTTATCCTCACAATTGTTTTTATCAAAAGATTTGATTTATTTATTTTAAATCTGCAGATGGAGCGCTGAAGGCATGCAGGGTCATTATTACAGGTACTTTTAAATGCGACTGGGAACCCAGCTGGTCTTTATAACAACGTATTAAAACAGTTGTTGAAAGAAGATAAGGAAGAAAAAGAGGAGAAAATATACCCTCAGAAATTTTTGTGAGATTGAAAAGTCATTTATTTACTTGGAAAACCTCAGAAATTTTGAGATTGTCAGAATTTTACAGAAAATACAAGAAAATTTCTGAGTTTCAAAAGTCAAAGATTTTCTAAAGTAAGTCTCAGAAACTAGAAAATTAGACATTTATGAGGTTGGTCAAAAATTTGCTTTACAAAACTTTGTAGAAATTTTCTAGAAAAAACTGAGTGTAATGTCAAAAAAATATACAGAAAAAAATGTCAAAACTTGACTAGAAAAAAAGAAGAGATTAAATCAAAAGGTTTCTCGTGAAAAACTTCAGCTTTTCTAAAGCTGAAAGTTTACTAGAAAATAAACTGAGAAATTGTGAGATTAATATCAGAAATTTTGTGGAAAAAACAAAAAAAGTTTTAAAAGTCTTACTTTTTCTACTTTTGAAAATAATAAAAAAAATTCTAGCAAATTTTTGACATTAAAAATGAAATCTTTTTTTTTTTCAGAAAATTTTTGGAGAAACTTATGAAATTTTCCCCAAAAAAGTTTAGGAGTAAAAGGAAATTTGCTCCATTTCCTTTTCTATCTACAGTGGCTCTAAAATAGGTACAGAGAAGCTTTATTAGTGGTGGAGAACAGGTGGCTGAATGGAAACTGGGCGCAGCTGTGAGGGGAGACCAGACAGGCGGGTTGAGGGAGAGAAGAACAGGGGAGGAGTAAACAGACTGGAACAGGCAGAAGATGAATCTAACACAAACTGAATATGAAGAATGACTAACTACTGCAGAACTAACCTGAGTAAATAAACAACAAAGGAAAGATTGATCAAAAAGAGACAGAAATGAAGACTGAGTATAAATAAACAGTAAAAATTCAAACACTGAAAAAATGTAAACAACTCGGGCTCCTGAAGACAGATATTTGCCTTTAGATTCAACCAGTTGCAGAAAAATAAAAGCAAAGAGCTGAAACTTTAAAAGAAGGCCAAATAATCTATGAATATCACAAACCCACGGCTTCTTTTGTAGTCCTGGTGTTTGATTTAATCAAAATGCTATACGTCTGGAGCAAAAATGTTCAGAGGTCGTCCTGTAAAACCGACATTAATTAACAAATAAATCCACAGAGCGTCTATGTCTGCGAGGCTTTAGTGAATCATTGGTCCTGTCTTTGATCAAACAGGTTATTTGCGGTCGGGATTAGATGAAGATCATACTCGGTAATCATCGTTCTGGAGCAGAGCAGCGCGCTCCAGCTTCATCATCCCGTCTGCTTGTAAAGGGATACCCGGCACTTTTCTGCACCATTGGCAGCTGTGATTGACCACAATTAGGCAAATTACAGCCCATTTTAATGACTGGGACAAATTGATGACAAGGTTTATAGAAGCAGCTGTCCTCATTTTCACCACATAACTCTGAGGCAGCTGAGCGACCCTAAGAGGCTTCCAGAGAGGAGGAAGAAATGTATGGAGAGGGATCTGCAGGAGACTGACATGACATGATAAACAGGATGTTTAATGTCTATGACTGTTGTCATGAAGTGTCATTTGGTGAATAATGACACTTCATGCAAAGTTGCATTCAAAGTTGCATCAAAAGTCTGTAAAAGTGTCAAATTTGCAATAAAAGTGTCTTTATTCACAGAATAATGCAAAGTTAATACATTTAATGGACTTTTCCTGCATATTTGGATTAAGAGTTGCACTGAAAGTTCATTAAGTGTCAACATGACATTATTTTGTTGACGTTTACACTTTTAAAGCAAAGTTGCATTAAGAATTGCATTAAAAGTCCATTAAAAGTATAAACTTTGGATTGGTAAATAATGACACTTTCAATGGACCTTTAATGTAAATTTGCATTGAAAGTGTCGTTATTTACAAAATGCCATTTGCTGACAGCAGTCATAAACATTTATGAAAACACCTTCATGGTTTTCATGGTTTTGTGTCAGTCTTGTTCAGACTGTTCATATAAACCATTACTGAACGAATCCTATGTTGGTGGAGGTGTTTTGTTGGATGTGTGTGTGCATGTGTGTTCATGGTGTTGAGTATCGTCCAGGACCGATCTGTAGTCACTACCGCATCAGAGCAGCAGGTGGCCCAGGCGCTGTCGATTGCAGGAAAATGCTTTCAACCAGAGTTGGGTTACCGCCGAGCAGCGCAGACATCTGAGGGATGCCAGGAATGTCGCTCCGCAACAAAGGCACCTTTCGGCCATTTTTATGTTTTATATAACTGCAATTAAAACTTGAACGGGAAAAAGAGATAAAGTGTGAGTTTTCATATTGAAAAGGCAACTGACTGGATCTGAATATTAAACACCAAAAACAAAATGGCGTTCCAAGCAGATTTAGTTTGGAAAATTGTAATTCCATTGACTAGAGAAATGTTTTAAAACTGAAACCTTTCACTGTGGAATTATTAACAATTAATAAGCATAGAGCAGACGCTGATTTGGTTTAGTAGATATAATTTCTGACAGAGTTCAGTAATTCTATGCAGCTTATTGCAAAATATTCATGCCAATTTAGAGAAGATCTGTTTTGCAAAACTAAATTTGTGCACTTCTACTTGAGTCTCTGCAGCTTCTAAAAACAATCCAGTGCTTAAAAAAAACAGCCTTCCTTTGGTAAGTTCATGATTTTTTAGTGTGTGGAAAGTGAGCCTTTTCAAAAACCTCCCAATGGGCATGGCGCCGTAGCCTAGCAGCCCAACCCTGTTACCTAGAAACCGAAGTGAACTCCAGCTGGTTTTACCATTGTATGTACTGTACAATGGCTGCTGGAAAAGATGAACTTATTGTTGTTGACTATTCATCCAGAAACCACTTGCTGCATTCTTGTAGGCTGTGCAGGAGGTTCCACTTCTGCTTTTCGAAGATGTATGGCAGAACCACATTAAGAGCATATTTTGTCCTGTTCATTGGTTTTTATGTTACTGGTTTTCATGAACCAGACACCGCTCCAAAAGCAGTAAGCGAACTACAGCGCAGGGTATTCTGGGTAAAAACAACCAAAACAATGCTAGTGTTAGCCTAGCGCTAGCAGTAGGAATGGCTTGTGGTCTCTAACCTAAAGACAAAAGAAAAATCCCACTGTAAAAGTCTGGAGCTACTCCATTTTTGTTTACATTTAATCAAGAAGGAAGTTGCGCTCAGTGTCTACTTCAGAGTTTTTGTGTCGTTTCCTTCAGTGGTTCTTAGTGCAGCGTCCCCACAGGCCAGGATGGGAACAGGTTCCTGAAAAGGTTTGGTTGGTTTGGTTTATTCATTTACAAAAATGCAAACAAATTTGTTCTGATTATCTACTGTTTCTGTTTATTGTCTTGATATGTTTTTACAGTTTTTCTTTCGGTGCTTATCAACTTTGTGATATTGACCTCGCATTCACTTGGTATCCTATCGGCACCAGAGTATGCAGTATCACACACCTCTAACACAAATTACCACAAAATCCGCTAGCAATTAGGCCAGGGCGTCCCAAACTTTTCCTCCAAAGAGGAGGGAGGCTTTTGTTGCAGCGCCCCCACAGGTGAGGAGGGGAACTGCTCACTCAAAAAGTTTGGTGGGAAAGAGAATAGAAAATGTAACAATATTGCAATTTGGGCCCCAAAACAAAGCGAGTCTACCAGATTATCAGATGCTAACGCTGTTGTTTAAGGGCTGATCTTAACTCTTCGTCTTCAGAGCCACAGAGACGGCATGATTAATGGTGAATCTGGTTTTTCTTTGTCAAAAAGAAAATCCAGAGGCCACACATATCTGCTTCTATAGAACTTCTATAACACCAGAATTGTTTTTAATGGAGCACTCGCTGTTCTCCCGTTTGCATCTCGTTAACCAACTGATGCAAATTTCAAAGCTGTAATCTGATAAAAACGCTCTGCAAACTGATAGATGTCAGGTTGAGTGTTTGACTGACTGCACTGAAGTAAATGGTTTTAAAACAAAACATGCGAAATCCGTACATGTGTTAAAAAAACATTCTAATACGCCAATGAACCAAAGTAGGAGGCGTGTAGTTTAAGGCGGCATGGTATTCCCTGAAATCACTGGAGGTCATGAAATTGAGCCTAATTCCCTGGAATGCTGCCTTCGTCTGCACATGTCGATAAAAATAAAGCTTATTGTGATTGTGGAGACTCGGCCTCCAGCAAGAGTAATGAAAAGAAAACTGGCTCAGCTCCCAACGGGAAAAGCTCACCTTCCACCGTGATTCCTAGACGGATACATACCCACAGGAAGTATGCGAGTCCCTGGAGTTTGGTATCCATGGACGATTGGACCCAAACAGGTCAGGAACCTGCTGCTGGGAGCTTCTCAGCTCATATTTGTTTTTCACCTAAAGTTTGTAGAAATATAAACTTGGTAGAGCAGAGAAGCCAAATTGCTCGCTTCATATTAAGCCCTAAAAATGTAATTTTTCACATAGAGCCGAACTTTAGCGTTTTAATTTTGGTTAATTCCACCTGGAACCTTTGTGTTCGCACGTTTCTGGTAGGCTTGTAAATTTGACACACAAGCAACATCTATAAACAACTGCAATGCATGACAAAGCTAATTTCATCATCAATTGCAAGGTTTTTTTTTCCTAGCAAATTTTTTGACGTTTCAAACCCAGAAATTTCCAAGTTTTTTCTAGACAATTTCTGAAATCCCAAAATTAGAAAAAAAATTCTTGCTACTTCATTTACTTTTCAAACTCATAAATGTTCACGTTTTTTGTTTAAAATTTTTTATATCAATCTTAACATTTCTGAGTTGCTTTTTTGCAGTTGTTTACCTTTTTAAGGTAAAAGATTTCCGTGTTTATTCTAGAAAATTTCTCTAATTAATCTCCAAATTTGAGATTTTTTTTCATGCAGTTTTTTTAACGTTCAAACTCAGAAATTTCAAAGTTTTTTTTCTAGAAGATTTCTGAATTTAATTCTAAATTTTTTTAGTTTTTTGGCAGTAATACTCTTATTTTTTCCTCCTATTTACAATAGGGTGTTATAACCCCCAAATATCTGTTTTGTACAACTTCCACATGCAGTCATATTGCATTTTATCTCACTTTTATGTCATGAAAGTGAGAAATGTATTATAAAGCTGCAAATCTGGCCATAAACAACGGCAAAAAAATTCAAAATACAAGATAATTCTTGAACAATAAATCTGTGTGCTTTGGCCCAAAAGCTGAAAATGGATCATTGTTGGGTTTTTCAGCAGAATATGATTCAAGTTAACACATAAATGGTCCAATCTGTTGGGATATTTTGGATAATTGAGTTTACTGTAATGTTCCATAACATCATGTGAACTAGATTTTTTTTTCTAGAGTGCCTTGAAACGACAAAAGTTGGTGCAATATAAATAAAATTGAATTTAGTTGAAAATTGACCTTTATTTCCATTTTAAGTCAGATATTCTTCTGCAGACCAGCAGCCTTCATGGCGAAGACCGCACATAAAGCCGCTCTGCCCCATGACTCTATCCGTCAAGGTGTTTGTCAGCCTGCAGCTTTCATCTCAGGTATAAAAGTGAGAGCACACATGTGTAACCCTCCATGTTTTGGGGGGTAACAGGGTGGGGTGGGGGTGCCCACTTGGCCCCTAATTGAATCCAGATGTTGGCAGTTTAAAAAACAAGAATGAAAGGAAAAAAAGGAGTAAAATGTTAATTAAATATGCTGGAAACCTTACTGAAAATAACATGTAAAATTACATGTGATTCAACAAATAGGCAGATTTAGTGTGGAGATTTTATTATAACAACTTTTGGGAGTTCATAGGAGCTAAAAATTAAAAAATAAAACACAAATTCACAAAAATTTATTTGAACAATTCGTCATGCGTACATGCTTGTCCTTGCAAAGGTAGCAGGTATCTACGGAAGAGGATTAGTGCCATTCAAAAGAAAAAATATGACTTTAATCTCAGAGTTCTGACTTTAACCTCAAGTTTTTTACTTTAATCTTAGTTTTGAATTTTTTGAGATGTTTGACTTTTTCTCAGATTTATTTTTTCTTAGATTTTTCTCAGATATTTGACTTCTGTTTTGAAACTCAACATTTCTAAATATGAAAAATTTTGACTTAAAACTCAGAAAATGCCCACGTTTATGTTCTAGAAACTTTGAGATTAGTCTCAAAATTTCTGAGTTCTTTTAGCACATTTTTGACTAATAAAGCTGATAAATTTATTCTTTAGTAGAAATTTACTCCTCAGCATTTACGACCAAGGAGCTAAGTTTATTTAAAGTTTCTTTGTATTTGTTAGCTTGATCTTGAAATAGCACCATTCAACCTAGCAGTTAGCCTTGAGCAGTTAGCCTTGAGCTGTTAGGATTGAGCTGTTAGCCTTGAGCTGTTAGGATTGAGCTGTTAGCCTTGAGCTGTTAGCCTTGAGCTGTTAGGATTGAGCTGTTAGCCTTGAGCTGTTAGCCTTGAGCAGTTAGCCTTGAGCTGTTAGCCTTGAGCAGTTAGCCTTGAGCTGTTAGCCTTGAGCTGTTAGCCTTGAGCTGTTAGCATTGAGCTGTTAGCCTTGAGCTGTTAGCCAGATACTCACAGTTAACATGCTACATTGTTCAGGTGAAAACAGCATTTATGACCAAGATGCTTAGTATATTTAGAGCCTTTAAAATGTTACTTGTTAGCAGGATCCCTTCCTTAGCATAATTTAAGCTCTTTAATTTTTGTATTTAATTGGTATTTTCAGTGGTAAATCAGAGCTTTATTTATTGGTTTATTTTAATCAATTTCTGTGAAATTTAAAGGTTAGGTAGAGGATGGATCAGCCTGAAAAGTGAGAGATTCGTGACTTTCCAGAGAGGTTTGGTTGTTTTCTCATTAAACACATTTTGTGTTGTGAAAGCAAGCCTGACTCATCTGTATTTAATTTTTTTTATTTAAGGGTTGTAATAAACAGAGAGGCGACACAGAATCCCCTTTTGTTCCTTTTAGCTTCACTTTGTTTGTTTTATTTTCTTTTATTTGTCTTCAGAAAAACATGAAAATTGAAGAGACGTTCACATTCCAGTGAGCTTATGAAGCTCTGTCAGCTGGATGTCATTATGGATGCCTTTGGTGTGGCGCCCTCCTGACTAGGGAGCCCTTGAATTTGGCCCCTAAAAATTTGATAACTGTCATTTGTAGGTTTTTTAATATTCAAACATGTATACATGTTTTTACTGCGGAAGAGGAGTGTAGGAACTTCTTTTTTGAAGCTATTTTAAACTTTTGAGTGTTTTTAATTATGTGTAAAGCTGTTTCATCTCTTCCTGAAATTACCTGTGTGCAGGTTTGAGGTTTGAAATGATGTTAAAACAAAATTTGAAAGGAAGACTTTTAGTCCTGTCTTGCAAACTCGGCAGAATCTGCTCCATAAGAAAACGCCGGCAAATGGATATCAAACAGCAACACATTATATCCCAGTCAGAAGAGATTTAAGAGTAGATGAGGAGCAAAGCCTCTACAAATGGAGAAAACATGAATTAATGGTAAATCATACCACCAAGAGTGACCATTGTACCAAAACGCTTTCTTCGTGTCTTCCATCATTCTCTCTTTGCCCATTTCTTGTGTAATATACTGCAAAAAAAGGCCAATAGTGCCACAAAATTGTAAAAGTTTATTGTCTAAGACATGAAGTAACCGTCTTGCATTCACACCAGTCCCGTTTGGTCCACTTTGGTCCCGTTTGGTCCACTTTAGTCCGACTCTGGTTTGTTAATCTAGAAAGTCCAGTTTGTTTGGTGAGGTGTGAATGCTAATTGATCTCTGGTCTTTCTACAAACCTTAGTCCCGGTTTGGTTGAAGAGAACTCTAGTGCCGTTCGAATGCGTATATGAACAGGAAGTGGACTAAAAGCACACGGCATTCTGGGTAAATTCAACCAAAACAAACGCGCTAGCTTAGTGTTAGTTGGAGAAATGACTTATTGTCTTTTGCCAAAGACAAAAGAGAAATCCAACAACTGCCACTCCATTTTTGTTTACATCTCATGAAGAAGGAAGTTGTGCTCAGTGTCTTCTTCACAGGCTTTTGTGTCATTCCTTTAGTGGTTCTTGGTGCAGCGTCACAAATATAATTCCTTAATGGCAGGTTACATTAAGCCTTAATGACCAATTAAGATAGTTTTAGGATACTCTTCCATTTAGAGGTACTGAAGTGTTTTAATTAGATTTTACTAAGAGATTGTAAAGGAGAAGTTGTTCTGACATTAGTCCTAACTGTTCACTAGTCATTGTGAAACAGAACTGAAACCATATTTTTTACTTTTTTTTTTTTTAACTCTCAATCACTGTAACCACAATGTGAACACACAAATTAAGCCTTCCTTTGCCCTGAAAGAAAGGCCTAACCATCGACTCACCATCGCGCTACAGAGGCGTTTTATTGCCCTGTGGGTGCGGTCGCAGAGTGGCATCTTTCATCAGGCGAAGCCCTCACTCCACGCCGCTGTGGGTTTATTTGGTTTGATAGGTGGTGGGCTGCCTGTATTTTCTCAGGTGCTTGTGTTGTTGAACCAAAATCCTGACTCCTGCTTTCTCTGGCAAACCCAACGGCCCGGCTGTCCAGAACTTCCTCTGGCGAACCAGCAAAGGGAGTTTTGCTTCTTGTGTGTGTCAGGAAGCGGCCGGTAACCCTTTAGACAAACCGGATGAACGTTAATGAAGAGGACGGTTTGAAGTGGGCTCCTTGAAGCTGCAGATACCTTCTCAACTCGCATGTGACATTGGTTTATTGGGTCAGTGAGGGAATTAATGTCAAGCCTGTCGAAGAGCAACAGAAAATATGTTTGAGGTCAAACATCCGTGGTGGGTTTCCACCGGGTGGGTGAATAATGAGCCAGAAGTTGTCATTAGTTTTTCCGGATCTGCTTGGAGGGAGAGTTTTTCGGGCAGAACCGAGTCCTTTTGAGCAGCGGAGCAAAGTCACAACAGAGATGAGAGAATGACCCTGTGACGCTGGATGGTTGGGAGAGTCTGTCACATGCTATCTGAGGTTTATTTTGTCAATTTGTTTTGTCCAGTAGTACCTTATATGGATTTAAGGTGACAAGAAACCCTGAAACAGCTCATACACTGTAAAAATACAAATCTTACCAAGTATTTTTGTGTAGTTTCTGGTGCAAATATCTTACTACATTTGAAGTTCACTTCCTTCACTGCTTCACTGTGCAGTATTGCTCGTTTTAGCTTTTATATTAGTTTTGCTGCAATCCACTGGTACACAATCAAATGAGATTTATTTGGTATTTTTATTATAATATTCTGGTGAAAACTGGGACAAATATGATTTACTATTCTGCTGCTTTTCTTATAATAACTGACATTTTTAGTCAAACTTAACATAAACAAGGATAAAGACAAATTGGCCTAATTGGTGGACTATAGCCTCTGGTATGCTCCTTCATTGTTGTGTAGACACTCTGATGCTTTGAAAAGTCTTCGAATGAGCGAAAGTTCACATTTTTTGGAACATTCACCTTCAACCCGAGTTGCGCACTGTTGGTCACTGCTTATTACACAGATAAATTGGTCTGTAGCCGTGTGTCTGAGTCTGCAGACACACGGCTATCCATCAGTCCTGTACCTCTCATCCGGGGTCAAAGTCGCCAGGGCAGCGATCCGAGCTGAACCGCCTGACCTCCTCTCTTCTTCTCCAACACTTCTAGCTTCTCCCAGTGGATGCTGAAGCTTTCTCTGCAACATGTTTTCAGCTTTTCTCCTTTGACATGGCCACAATGTCATGTTCTGAAATTGAAGCAGAAAGTGAGATGAAACCGGATGTCAACTAGACTTTGACGTTTTGTACTAAATGAATTGCAATCGCTTCAGTGGAAGCTAAATTACACATCAGTAAGAGAAAAGGATAAGTATGGAGTCATGTGGATAAGTCATCGGTTCACCTTCATCCTGCACAATTCCATTGTTGTTCCAGCTGGATCTTGACCTGGTATATGAGCTGGTTAAGATGTGCATGAGAACAATTTCAAGGCACTGCAAGTAGAAGAGCTATCAAAACCAAGACTAAGACGCTAATATTAGCTGATGTTAGTTTATGCAACGGGCCACATGCAAAACAACCTCAAGCATTCAGTATGTTCTGGACACAGGTAGCTAACTTCATATTTGTTGCTAACATCGACTAAATATCATTGGGTTATGGTCTGGTAAAGAATTTTGGTACAAAGGCAGGTTGATAACATTAGCTAGCTAACATTATAGTTTGCCATTCTTTGTGCTGTTCACAGTAGAATTTGCAAGATGGTGTGTGTTTTCTTCTGGATGTTATTTTACAACTATATTCTTTTTGACTTATGTAATATTTAGCTTTCCCCCCCACTTTCTTAAGAGTCTGAGCAAAAATGCATAATTAGCCAAGAGTTGATTCTGCACCTTTCATGTCCAATGAAAGCAGGAATGTTAACAAATGAATTGGACAATATTCCGGTAATTTAGTGATATTTCCACAGTTATGGTCTTGAAATAAAATCCAGTGCAGCTGCAGGTTTTAAGAGGAAACGGTTCCGGTTAACTTAATGAAAAAACTGTTTTTGGCAAACAAGGGGTAAAAATAAGTTGCTTTTTTTCTAGAGGGTGAGAAATCTCAAGGTTGATTGTGTCATTGTGATATTAGTGAGAATTAAAGCTGCTTTGAGAGAAGCCTAAGTAGGGAGTATGTAAATATATTAAAATAACATTAAAGGGAAAGTCTGAATCCTGGTTTCCCTCTAACTAAAAATGCGGTGCTGCTAACTTTATTATTTACTGTCATAACAACATGGCTGGCTCAAACCTGGCAGCCTGTGCTTTAGCTGATTATTCAGCAGTGCTGATTGGCGCTCTACCTTTCTCTGAAGCGTGTCTTTTTTTGTGAGTGAAACCAGCTGAAACTGTGAAAATGACCAAAAGGCCAAACATCTGTCTTTCTTTAATGTCTTCATCTTTTCAATTTTCCATGTTACAGAAAAGTGTTGTCATTTTGAAGAAGTTTACTCATTTTGTTCACTTTTCTCCTTCAACCACAGCTGTTTTTTTACTTTAAAAGTGTTGAATAAACAAGTAATTCAATTCCTTTTTTGTGTAAAAAATAAAGATTTTATGACTTGAATGCAACAGCAGAGCACTCCTTTAATTTGAACCGGGTGAAGCTAAAACAATAAACTAAAACAGTGTACAGTTTTGGCTTAATAACTGGTCCCAATATGTTTTATCATAATTTGACTTTAATCGTATAATTCTGAGTTTCTCAGAATTCTGACTTTTTCTGTGAATATTGCCTTTTTTTCCAAAATTCTTTCCCAGAATTGTTACCTTTGTTTCAAAATTCTGAGTTTTCTCAGAATCCCTGCTTTTTCCCACAAATTCTGATTTTATTATCACAATTTTGACTTTAATTTTAGAATTCTGGCTTTTTTCAGAATTTTGACTTTTTTCAAAATTCTGAATTCAATTTCATAACTAACTTTTTTTCTCAAAATTCTGCATTTTGATTTTGGGAGATGAAAGTCAGAATTCTGAGGAAAAAATGTCTGATTTTTTCCCAGTGGCTCTAATCTCTAAACTGTTCCCACCATGTTTCCCATGGTAGAGTTTCCTCCTGCTCCGTGTCTCTTTGTCTGTCCAGCAGATAAGCAGAGATCCTTCGTCTCTCACAGAGCTTCACATGGTAGCAATCAGACTCGGCTTTGGCAGACAAATTAGGGCAGTTAATACAGACCGGAGATCAGTGCAGAGGCAGGGAAGCTGGTGCTAAGTGCCAACAGATGGGGCCCAAAGTCGATGGGACCAACCCCATACAGTACGTTACAGTGGAGCCCCGGGGCGACACAGGGGGGCCTTCTCGCTAAATCTGACCTTTTATGAGTGAGAAATGGTGCAGGGAAACTTTTAGAAAGTTCTGCTCCAAGCAAAGGCAACTATCTCCCCACGACTCTTAAAAAACCATTAGAAAAACCACCTTTGAAAATTTATTACAGCTAAACTACAAGTTTCTTTGTGTGTTTGATCATTTGCAATGATCTCTGTTAGCTTTATCACTATTAACGCCACTTTAACTGTTGTGTTTAAATCCGTTCTCTTGCATTCCTCTAAGTAGAAACTAATTAAACAGATTAATTAACTTCTGCAGATAAACTGTAGGTTAATGAGAAATACATTTTGCCGGTTTATAACAGAGCAACCCAGAAACATGAAAACTCACATGTGAGGAATATTTAGTGTCTCCAATGAACCAAATGTTTTTTCTAACCTTCCTATCTGATAGAGCAAGATAAATAAAATAATGTTCTGAAATAATGGATCCCGTCAATAAACAACAATAAAACCAAAGGTCAGTAGAAGATAAATGGTGGAAAGTCACTTATTTTTCTGAATAATGCCAGTTTTGTTGCTTTTGACCCATAATAACAGGAACGTTGACCAACATATTTGCCGTACTGATCATTTTGATGATGGATCTCATCAAAATGTCATCTTTGTTATTGGTTTTCTCAATTTTGACTGGGTACCACTAGAGGTACTTGGACTGCTTGCATTTCATTTTAAAATTTGATTTAATTCTTCATATATCTTTATGAATTTATTGTTTTTTGAAAGCACAGAAATGTACGGTTCCCCCCTTTAATTGAACCTCCGTTAAGCCAGGGCGTTCTCTCTACCCCATAAAGCCATAAAGACGAATATCTGTGTCCTAATTCAATAATTTGTCTCTAAAGCCAAAATTATAATTGTGGTTAACTGGTTATTTCAACTGTTCTTTAATAAGTCTGTCAATTTAGAAAGGAGTTATGGAAAATTCACTGTTGCGATTTCATTCTGTCCATCTGCGCACAATCCACTTTTTGTTATCACCTTAATACACACACACACACACACACACACACCCACCCACCCACCCACCCACCCACCCACCCACCCACCCACACCACACACACACACACACACACACACACACACACACACACACACACACACACACACACACACATTCCTCTTATGTTACGGGCTTTGAAGAGGCAGATTCATCCCCACTTTCAACAGCAGCCAATCAAACGGAAAGCTGCAGGGCGGATTAGGAGCTGCACAAAGCTGCTATCAGGGACCACACCGGTTTTAAGTTTCTCTGCTCCTCCGTCGCTCTCCGTCACTCAGTGGACCAATAAACTTTGTTTCTCCAATAAAAAGGGGAACAAGGCAGCCGGGGTTTGTGCAAACAGCAGCGCTGTGGGATCTTTGACACGGTCTGCGTCTGGAAAACCATCTTTTCACTGAGATGATGTGTAAAACAATGAAATGGGTGGAAGGTAGGAAGGAAATGCACTGTAAAAACACAAAATACTACCAAGTAGTTTTCGTCTAGTTTGAAGTTATCTGCACTTCAAGTAAGACTTATGTTTATGTCTACAGAAGGACTTTAATGAGCTTAATCTCGGAAAAAACTAAGAGATTAAGAAGATTAAAGTCAGAATTCTGAGATAAGAGTTAGAAAGAATTGAAGTGTTGAGAAAAAGTCTGAATTCGCAAAAAAAAAAAGAATAAAAAAACCAACAAAGTAAAATTTTTGAGGTGAAAATGTGATAATTCTGGGAAAAAAGCATTTTTTTTATTTTTTATTTCTTGTCAGTGGCTCTAATCCTCTTTTGTAAGTCAATAATTCCTTAATATTTATTATATGAAAAACACTGGTTTCACTGGGAGATCTTTTCACTTATAACAAAATAATTTTCCCATAACTGAAAAGATCTGACAGTGGAACCAGTATTTAAAAAAAAAATCAATATTAAGGAATTAATAACTTAAAACAAGCTCCAATAAGTTAATGGGGAATTGCTTATAGGTCAGTTTTGTCTGATTTCTAGTGTACTACAATATTTGCTCTAGAAACTAGACCTAAATCTAAATTAAAGCTGCAAGCAGCCTCGAACGGCCCTCGCAGCCAAGCGCCGCTCCGGCCTATTGCCACCGCGGGGTACGAGCAACCGCCGCCTCACGCCAGCCACCACAGAAGCTCTCACGCAGTTTTCAGCGCCTCCGCCCGCACCGCGGAAGCAGTTGCTCAGTTTCCATTAACGCTGCGCACGTGCTAAGACAGAAGTTGTAGCGCAGTTTCCGCGCCCGTCCTCCAGGCGGTACGCATCTATGCGTTCGGCGGCTATCCTTCAAGATGCAAAAAAATGTGGTATAGATTCATTGGTTTAGCGAGGAAATACAGCTGGCGGATTAATGTAGGGGCGCAGTGGAGTCAAAATACATTTCAATGCTCTTTTGCTCTTTAGAGGTCAACAAAGGTCATACGTATCCAATTTGGCGCCAGTCGGATGATCCATGTGTCATTTAGAGCCGATCATATGCACGTGGCGAAGTAATGCATTTCGTCATTTCTACACCCCAATGCGGTTCAGTCAGCAGCCAGCATTCATAGAGTTCATCATGTTATCATTTTTAGTCAGTATTCACATGATGAAACCCATATAAATTATAGAATAACAGTAAAACATACAGCAGAAAAAACATGTGACTGCCTCTTAAAAGTGGGCGGGACTACGGTGAGGTCATCAAGTGACCATGGAAATGTGTTCAGGGCTGTTCTCTAGAAAGACAGAGGAAGTGTGATGATGCAGCTGTGATCTTGCATTTGGAAGTCATTTAATGTTGATGTTTCATGGTAAATAGTGAAAGTTTTACACTAAGCCACACCCACATGCTTGATGTTAACTACAACTGAGATCTAAATGCAGTGCAACTTTAACGTTATCGTGAAATGAGTCAGGAAAATGGTGAAGGTTAAGATGTATCAGTTTAATAAACCGCACTGTTCAGTAATAAACCAAGGGCAATGCACAATAACAGAGCACAGTTAACTTTCAGCACTTAGAACAATAGCACAGGCTGAATCCCATCCATTAATTAGGTATTAATCACAGGAAGTGCTGCAACTAAATATTACAACCCCAATGGATCGGTAAAAAGATACTTAGCATTTTTTCAGAGCTCTTTCAAACGACATTTTAAACATCTTCTATACATAATAACAAACAACTCTCAATGTATGAAACTGGATGTATCACACACACTATTCAGTTTATTGAATTAGTAAAGCGCTTTGTTAGCATTAAAAACGTTGCAGGCCTCAGGCATTGGGTTAGCATCCTCCTCAGAATAACTGTTCCAAACATGACGGCTTCCAGAACCAGCAGGAAGGAATAAATTACTCACCGCACCGCGAGTTACGACTGTTTAAAGTAAACGAACAGCAATGGGCTCATTGCACCTGCCGCGCTGACGTCACAACTGTATACCCGAATGCGGCTCTTTTTTCCACTTTCAGAAACTATGACTGCTATAAAAGACAAAGTCGTACTTAAGACACAAATAAAACAATACTATGTACTTTGTTTAAGTTTTCATGGATTTCCAAGCCATCCTCAATTAAGACAGCTTGTACATATTCGTTGCTACAAGTTAAAGCTACCACTTGAAGCTAACGCCATACACACCGCTCTAAACACTGTCTTAATGAGCCATTCACAACAAGCATGCAAAAGTAATAAAACGAAATAACACAGAAACCTTAAGCAACACGGCCATATTTTTCTAAAAGTAATAACTCTGAATCTGAACAGTCAGCTGAACTAGAACTCCGATACCAGAGTAAGCTCTGTGCTCGTTTTTCTTCGTCATACTTCAAGCAAAAAGTCTGAACTGTAATCTGCTCCCCCCCCCTCCCCGCTGCTTTATTGTCGTTAACAATAAACACACGTAATATGCTTGAAAATAAGGCACAAACAGTGTCCGTTAGAATGGCTGAGAAATCTTTAGATAATTAAATAGCAGATTTTTACTAGAAAGCTAGCAGGCTTGTGCTAGCAGTTTAAAGAAAATAAAACTCACCTTCATATCTGTGAATGTATAACGAGGCGAACATCTTAAAACCTTTCTTTGCCTTACTTGTTGGGGTTTCGGATCGATGTACATTATTAATTGTTACCTTGGAAAAACATTTCAGCCGTGTTTCCCGAACGTGTAAGCTGAGGTGCAAAGAGCCCATTAAACTTCTCCAACTCCGGTCCAACAGAGCCTTCTTGCTCCAAAGCGTGGTTCGTATTTGCAACTCCAAAATCCAAGCAAAATGTTGAGCGTAGTCCAGTTCTGTGGCTCCAAAAAGCAAACAAAATGTTCAGGAAAACTTTGCAGCTCCAGCTGTCGCCGGCTGACTGTTATTACGTAGCGTCGATCTGTTTTCTCATTGATGGAGTACCACTGCCTCCTGCTGTCGCAATACTGGTATTGCACTAGCAGTACCAGTATTTCTCCACAAGGTGCCAGTGGTACTCCATCAACACTGACCCCAGTGTGTTCTTACTTCGCTGTGTCATAAGTTTTGCTGAATGACTTTGTTTGTATTATTTCTAGCAAAAATGAATGAATGTTTGTACTTTAACCCACAAAATAAACTTATATATATATATAAAAAGTTATAATAATGTATATTTAAATATTTAATAACAACATAACCTATGGGCTGCTGTTTTCTAGGGGGCGCTATAGAGAAATTAGGCCACGCCCTACAAATATTGTGATGGATTCCAGTCGGGGAGTGGATAAATATTCATCCTTGTGAGTTTGCAGCAGCTGAGCCCGAAAATGTGGAATTGAGAGCCAAACGTATGGCGATGGCGTTACAGGTAACTTCGCCACGCCGCCATGCCCACCTGCTCTATCGTAGCTGGTCGGGGTTGGAATCCTCAATACACCAACATGTCTTCGGTGTCTGGGCACAGTTTCATGTTGATGAGGTCAAAGGGGTCAGATAGCGAACGTTCACAGTAAAACATTACACTTCCTGTTCTCAGGGGGCGTGGCCTAAGTGATGTCATCATTCGACCATAGGGTAATGTAGGAGACCCGATGATGATCAATCACAGAAACTTTGGTGCCTCTGTGAGTTTGTGTAGGAGATATAGCAGTTTATGTTTTTATGGCGAGTAGGTGAACTTGACCCCTGCTAACCCCCCTTCAGCATACTCAAAAACTCACTGTTTAGATAACTTTAGATGAGACATGCCTTATGAACAGACTGACCGAGTTTGAAGCCGATCAATCGAAATCCCTAGGAGGAGATAGATCAAATATGAAGGCTGTAAACGGCAAAAATGGGGTCAAAAACCGAACTTGAATCCAAAATGGCTGACTTCCTGTGGGGTTTAGACCATGGCTCCAAGAGACTTTTTTGTACGTCCTGACAAGGTACACATGTGTACAAAGTTTCGTATTTGTAGGTTAAAGCATGGCTTGGGGCTGATCATTTAAAGTTTTCTAGGGGGCGCTATAGAGAAATTAGGCTACGCCCACCAAATATTGTGATGGATTCCTGTTGGGGAGTGGATGAGGGTCCATCCTTATGAGTTTGCAGCAGCTGGGCCCGAAAATGTGGAATTGAGAGCCAAACGTATGGCGATGGCGTTACAGGTGACTTCGCCACGCCACACGCCCACCTGCTCCATCGAAGCTGGTCGGGGTTGGAATCCTCAATACACCAACATGTCTTCTGTGTCTGGGCACAGTTTCATGTTGATGAGGTCAAAGGGGTCAGATAGCGACAGTTCACAGTAAAACATTACACTTCCTGTTCTCAGGGGGCGTGGCCTAAGTGATGTCATCATTCGACCATAGGGTATTGTAGAAGACCCGATGATGATCAATCACAGAAACTTTGATGCTTCTGTGAGTTTCGTGTAAGAGATATAGCAGTTTATTTTTTTATGACGAGTAGGTGAACTTTGACCCCTGCTAACCCCCCTTCAGCATACTCAAAAACTCACCGTTTAGATAACTTTAGATGGGACATGCCTTATGAACAGACTGACCGAGTTTGAAGTCGATCAATCAAAATCCCTAGGAGGAGATAGATCAAATACAAAGGCTGTAAACGGCAAAAATCGGCAAAAATGGGGTCAAAATGGGAACTTCAATCAAAAATGGCTGACTTCCTGTGATACTTGCACTATGACATTAATTGTAAATTTTGAGTGTCTTGGGGAGTTCTACAAGTGTACAAAATTTCATGTGTCTACGATAAAGTAAGTGAATAGCAGAGGGTAAAAAAGGGTGTTTTTCCAATTTCTAGGTGGCGCCGTAGAGACATTTCTGTTGCAATTTTTGCTACGACTTTAAAATACGTAAATTTTAAACAGGCTTAAGGCCTCCGCCAAGTTTGGTGAGTTTTTGAATATGATAAAGCCCCCAAAAAGCCAATTCATTTGGGTGGAAGAATAATAATAATAAATTAAAGCTGCAAGCAGCCTCGAACGGCCCTCGCAGCCAAGCGCCGCTCCGGCCTATTGCCACCGCGGGGTACTAGCAACCGTCGCCTCACGTCAGCCACCACAGAAGCTCTCACGCAGTTTTCAGCTCCTCCGCCCGCACCGCGGAAGCTGTTGCTCAGTTTCCATCAACGCTGGCCACGTGCTAACACAGAAGTTGTTGCGCAGTTTCCGCGCCCGTCCACCAGGCGGTACGCACTGATGCGTTTGGAGGCGCTCCTTGACGATGCAAAAAATGTGGTGCAGATTCATTGGTTTAGCGAGGAAATATAGCTGGCGGATTAATGTAGGACGCGCAGTGGAGCCAAAATATATTTCAATGCTGTTGTTCTCTTTAGAGGTCAACAAAGGTCATACGTATCCAATTTGGCGTCAGTCGGAAGATCCACGTGTAATTTACAGCCGATCATATGCACATGGCGAAGTACTGCAGTTCGTCATTTTTCATCATTTTCAGCTGTGTTTCTAAAGCACTCTATTTCATTGTTGGAGTAATTCTTACTCAGAGTGGCGAATTACTGAAATGGTTTGTAAGAAGTAAGAAAACGCTACATTTACTGCATGATTTAATTCAACAAAAATTATCTGAGACATTTCTATCCTTTTAGAAATTTTATGGCAACGCTCTCACAAAGTTTTCGCGCACATCCGCCCGTGGATCTGTCATTGGTGGAGGAACACTGACACCTACTGGCGAAATACTGATATTGTTCTTCATCCTGTTTATCTGCTGTTTTTTTGTGGAGCAATACTGACCCCAAGTGGCGAATTACTGAAATGGTTTATAAACACCAAAAATAGGATCAAAATCTGAACTTCAATCTAAAATGGCCGACTTCCTCTGGGGTTTAGACCATGGCTCCAAGAGACTTTTTTGTAAGTCCTGACATGGTACACACGTGTACAAGTTTCGTAATTGTAGGCTAAAGCATGGCTTGGGGCTGATCATTTAAAATTTTCTAGGGGGCGCTATAGAGAAATTAGGCCACACCCAAATATTGTGATGGATTCCTGTCGGTGAGTGGATGAAGATCCATCCTTGTGAGTTTGGAGCAGCTGCGCCCAAAAATGTGGAATTGAGAGCCAAACGTATGGCGATGGCGTTACAGGTCACTTCGCCACGCCGCCACGCCCAGCTGCTCCATCGAAGCTGGTCGGGGTTGGATTCCTCAACACACCAACATGTCTTCTGTGTCTGGGCACAGTTTCATGTTGATGAGGTCAAAGGGGTCAGATAGCGACCTTTCAGAGTAAAACATGACACTTCCTTTTCTCAGGGGGCGTGGCCTAAGTGATGTCATCATTCGACCATAGGGTATTGTAGGACACCCGATGATGATCAATCACAGTAACTTTGGTGCCTCTGTGAGTTTCTGTGTAGGAAATATAGCAGTTTATGTTTTATGGCGTGTAGGTGAACTTTGACCCCTGCTAACCCCCCTTCAGCATTCTCAAAAACTCACCGTTTTGATAACTTTAGATGGGACATGCCTTATGAACAGACTGACCGAGTTTCAAGCCGATCAATCGAAATCCCTAGGAGGAGTTCGATCAAATACGAAGGCTGTAAATGGCAAAAATGGGGTCAAAATTTGAACTTCAATCTAAAATGGCCGACTTCCTGTGGGGTTTAGACCATGGCTCCAAGAGACTTTTTTGTAAGTCCTGACATGGTACACATGTGTACAACGTTTCGTAATTGTAGGTTAAAGCATGGCTTGGGGCTGATCATTTAAAGTTTTCTAGGGGGCGCTATAGAGAAATTAGGCCACGCCCACCAAATATTGTGATGGATTCCTGTCGGGGAGTGGAGGAGGATCCATCTTTGTGAAATTGGAGCAGCAGGGCCCAAAAATGTGCAATTGAGAGGCAAACGTATGGCGATGGCGTTACAGGTCACTTCGCCACGCCGCCACGCCCACCTACTCCATCGAAGCTGGTCGGGTTTGGAATCCTCAATACACCAACATGTTTTCTGTGTCTGGGCACAGTTTCATGTTGATGAGGTCAAAGGGGTCAGATAGCGACAGTTCACAGTAAAACATGACACTTCCTGTTCTCAGGGGGCGTGGCCTAAGTGATGTCATCATTCGACCATATGGTATTGTAGGGCAGCCGATGATGATCAATCACAGTAACTTTGGTGCCTCTGTGAGTTTCTGTGTAGGAGATATAGCAGATTATTTTTTTACGGCGAGTAGGTGAACTTTGACCCCTGCTAACCCCCCTTCAGCATACTCAAAAACTCACCGTTTTGATAACTTTAGATGGGACATGCCTTATGAACAGACTGACCGAGTTTGAAGCCGGTCAATGGAAATCCCTAGGAGGAGATAGATCAAATACGAAGGCTGTAAAGGGCAAAAATGGGCTCAAAATTGGACCTTCAATCCAAAATGGCCGACTTCCTGTGATACTTGCACTATGACATTAATTGTAAATTTTGAGCATCTTGGGGAGCTGTACAAGTGTACCAAATTTCATGTCTCTACGATGAAGTAAGTGAATAGCAAAGGGTCCTTTGAAAATTTCTAGGTGGCGCTATTGAGCCATTTCTTGTGGAATTTTTGCGACGACTTTAAAATACGTAAATTTGAAACAGGCTTAAGGCCTCCGCCAAGTTTGGTGAGTTTTTGAATATGATAAAGCCCCCAAAAAGCCAATTCATTTGGAGGGAGAATAATAATAAGAAACAGTAGGAAAACAATAGGCCTTCGCAGCGCTTAGCTGCTCGGGCCTAATTAAAGCTGCAAGCAGCCTCGAACGGCCCTCGCAGCCAAGCGCCGCTCCGGCCTATTGCCACCGCGGGGTACGAGCAACCGCCGCCTCACGCCAGCCACCACAGAAGCTCTCACGCAGTTTTCAGCGCCTCCGCCCGAACCCCGGAAGCTGTTGCTCAGTTTCCATCAACGCTGCGCACGTGCTTAGACAGAAGTTGTTGCGCAGTTTCTGTGCCCGTCCATCAGGCGGTACGCATCTATGCGTTCAGCGGCTATCCTTCACGATGCAAAAAAATGTGGTATAGATTCATTGGTTTAGCGAGGAAATATAGCTGGCGGATTAATGTAGGGGCGCAGTGGAGCCAAAATACATTTCAATGCTGTTTTACTCTTTAGAGGTCAACAAAGGTCATACGTATCCAATTTGGCGCCAGTCCGATGATCCACGTGTCATTTAGAGCCGATCATATGCACATGGCGAAGTAATGCATTTCGTCATTTCTACACCCCAATGCGGTTCGGTCAGCAGCCAGCATTCATAGAGTTCATCATGTTATCGTTTTTGGTCAGTATTCACATGATGAAACCCATATAAATTATAGAATAACAGTAAAACATACAGCAGAAAAAACATGTGACTGCCTCTTAAAAGTGGGCGGGGCTACAGTGAGGTCATCAAGTGACCATGGAAATGTGTTCAGGGCTGTTCTCTAGAAAGACAGAGGAAGTGTGATGATGCAGCTGTGATCTTGCATTTGGAAGTCATTTAATGTTGATCTTTCATGGTAAATAGTGAAAGTTTTACACTAAGCCACACCCACATGCTTGATGTTAACTACAACTGAGATCTAAATGCAGTGCAACTTTGACGTTATCGTGAAATGAGTCAGGAAAATGGTGAAGGTTAAGATGTATCAGTTTAATAAACCGCACTGTTCAGTAATAAACCAAGGGCAATGCACATTAAGAGAGCACAGTTAACTTTCAGCACATTAGAACAATAGCACAGGCTGAATCCCATCCATTAATTAGGTATTAATCACAGGAAGTGCTGCAACTAAATATTACAACCCCAATGGATCGGTAAAAAGATACTTAGCATTTTTTCAGAGCTCTTTCAAACGACATTTTAAACATCTTGTATACATAATAACAAACAACTCTGAATGTATGAAACTGGATGTATCAAACACACTATTCAGTTTATTGAATTATTAAAGCGCTTCGTTAGCATTAAAAACGTTGCAGGCCTCAGGCATTGGGTTAGCATCGTCCTCAGAATAACTGTTCCAAACATGACGGCTTCCAGAACCAGCAGGAAGGAATAAATTACTCACCGCACCGCGAGTTACGACTGTTTAAAGTAAACGAACAGCAATGGGCTCTTTGCACCTGCCGCGCTGACGTCACAACTGTATACCCGAATGCGGCTCTTTATTCCACTTTCAGAAACTATGACTGCTATAAAAGACAAAGTCGTACTTAAGACACAAATAAAACAATACTATGTACTTTGTTTAAGTTTTCATGGATTTCCAAGCCATCCTCAATTAAGACAGCTTGTAAATATTCGTTGCTACAAGTTAAAGCTACCACTTGAAGCTAACGCCGTACACACCGCTCTAAACACCGTCTTAATGAGCCATTCACAACAAGCATGCAAAAGTAATAAAACGAAATGACACAGAAATCTTAAGCAACACGGCCATATTTTTCTAAAAGTAATAACTCTGAATCCGAACAGTCAGCTGAACTAGAACTCCGATACCAGAGTAAGCTCTGTGCTCGTTTTTCTTCGTCATACTTCAAGCAAAAACTCTGAACTGTAATCTGCCCCCCCCCTCCCCGCTGCTTTATTGTCGTTAACAATAAACACACGTAATATGCTTGAAAATAAGGCACAAACAGTGTCCGTTAGAATGGCTGAGAAATCTTTAGATAATTAAATAGCAGATTTTTACAAGAAAAATGTCCGAAAATAATCCCTGCTAGCACAAGCTAGCAGTCTTGTGCTAGCAGTTTAAAGAAAATAAAACTCACCTTCATATCTGTGAATGTATAACGAGGCGAACATCTTAAAACTTTTCTCCGGCTTACTTGTTTGGGCTTCGGATCGACATACATTATTAATTGTTACCTTGGAAAAACATTTGAGCCGTAACGCGGAAGCTGAGGTGCAAAGAGCCCATTAAACTGCTCCAACTCCGGTCCAACAGAGCGTTCTTGCTCAAAAGCGTGGTTCGGATTTGCAACTCCAAAATCCAAGCAAAATGTTGAGCGTAGTCCAGTTCTGTGGCTCCAAAAAGCAGGCAAAATGTTCAGGAAAACTTTGCAGCTCCAGCTGTCGCCGGCCGACTGTTATCACGTAGCGTCAATCTGTTTTCTCATTGATGGAGTACCACTGCCTCCTACTGGTGCAATACTGGTATTGCACCAGCAGTACCAGTATTTTGTCACAAGGGGCCAGTAGTACTCCATCAACACTGACCCCAGTGTGTTTTTACTTCGCTGTTTCATAAGTTTTGCTGAATGACTTTTTTTGTATTATTTCTAGCATAAATGAATGAATGTTTGTACTTTAACCCACAAAATAAATATATATATAAAAAGTTATAATAATGTATATTTAAATAATTAATAACAACATAACCTATGGGCTGCTGTTTTCTAGGGGCGCTATAGAGAAATTAGGCCACGCCCTACAAATATTGTGATGGATTCCTGTAAGGGAGTGTATTAGGATCCATCCTTGTGAGTTTGGAGCAGCCCGAAAATGTGGAATTCAGAGCCAAACGTATGGCGATGGCGTTACAGGTCACTTTGCCACGCCGCCACACCCACCTGCTCCATCGTAGCTGGTCGGGATTAGAATCCTAAACACACCAACATGTCTTCTGTGTCTGGGCACAGTTTCATGTTGATGAGGTCAGAGGGGTCAGATAGCGACCATTGACAGTAAAACATTACACTTCCTGTTCTCTGGGGGCGTGGCCTAAGTGATGTCATCATTCGACCATAGGGTATTGTCGGGCAGCCGATGATGATCAATCACAGCAACTTTGGTGCCTCTGTGAGTTTCTGTGTAGGAGATATAGCAGTTTATGTTTTTATGGCGTGTAGGTGAACTTTGACCCCTGCTAACCCCCCTTCAGCATACTGAAAAACTCACCGTTTTGATAACTTTAGATGGGACATGCCTTATGAACAGACTGACCGAGTTTCAAGCCGATCAATCGAAATCCCTAGGAGGAGTTCGATCAAATACCAAGGCTGTAAATGGCAAAAATGGGGTCAAAATTTGAACTTCAATCTAAAATGGCCGACTTCCTGTGGGGTTTAGACCATGGCTCCAAGAGACTTTTTTGTAAGTCCTGACATGGTACACATGTGTACAAAGTTTCGTAATTGTAGGTTAAAGCATGGCTTGGGGCTGATCATTTAAAGTTTTCTAGGGGCGCTATAGAGAAATTAGGCCACGCCCACCAAATATTGTGATGGATTCCTGTCGGGGAGTGGATGAGGATCCATCCTTGTGAGTTTGGAGCAGTTGGGCCCGAAAATGTGGAATTGAGAGCCAAACGTATGGCGATGGCGTTAGAGGTCACTTCGCCACGCCGCCACGCCCACCTACTCCATCGTAGCTGGTCGGGATTAGAATCCTCAAACACCAACATGTCTTCTGTGTCTGGGCACAGTTTCATGTTGATGAGGTCAAAGGGGTCAGATAGCGACCATCCACAGTAAAACATTACACTTCCTGTTCTCAGGGGGCGTGGCCTAAGTGATGTCATCATTCGACCATAGGGTATTGTAGAACACCCGATGATGATCAATCACAGAAACTTTGGTGCCTCTGTGAGTTTCTGTGTAGGAGATATAGCAGTTTATTTTTTTATGGCAAGTAGGTGAACTTTGACCCCTGCTAACCCCCTTCAGCATACTCAAAAACTCACCGTTTAGATAACTTTAGATGGGACATGCCTTATTAACGGACTGACCGAGTTTGAAGCCGATCAATCGAAATCCCTAGGAGGAGATAGATCAAATACGAAGGCTGTAAACGGCAAAAATGGGGTCAAAATTGGACCTTCAATCCAAAATGGCTGACTTCCTGTGATACTTGCACTATGACATTAATTGTAAATTTTGAGCATCTTGGGGAGCTCTACAAGTGTACCAAATTTCATGTCTCTAGGATAAAGTAAGTGAATAGCAAAGGGTCCTTTGAAAATTTCTAGGTGGCGCTATTTAGCCATTTCTTATGGGATTTTTGCAATGACCTTAAAATACAAAATTTTGAAACTCCCTTTACGTGTCCGCCAAGTTTGGTGAGTTTTTGAAAATGATAAAGCCCCCAAAAAGGCCCCTCTTTAGGGGGGCAGAATAATAATAAGAAACAGTAGGAAAACAATAGGCCTTCGCAGCGCTTAGCTGCTCGGGCCTAACAATAGGAAAACAATAGGCCTTCGCAGCGCTTAGCTGCTCGGGCCTAATTACTTGTATCTCACTGGGATAGAGGTAATACAGGAAAATAAACCAGCTAATCATTGAACTGCTTGTCAAAATAACGACAAATAAATAATGGATTGAATGATGTTTAAAAATGTGGCCATTGTCATGCATGTTATCAGTTTCAGGAGGAGACCAGCTGCTTTCACTCACAAGAGAAAAGAGAAGAAGAGACGAATATTTATGGTTTGCTTCAGCACAGATTTCTTTCCACGTGTTTTGAACTTTTCAATGGTTTCTCGTTTGGTGACTCCTGCACACGTTCACAGACAAACACGGCGCTCCTTCTGCTTCTGAGACATTTTTGAGGGAAATGAATCAAATTCATTGTGAATTTGGCAAAAAAGAGAGAAATGTATTGAAGACGTAAGAAGGAAAGAGATCTCATGCTGGAAAATGCGGTGGTAATGAGGCTTCACTTAGAGCCGGTCAAGGTACTTTGGCAACAAATGAAAGCATGATCCGTAAACCCAGTCACCCACTGGCTGGTGTGTGTGTGTGTGTGTGTGTGTGTGTGTGTGTGTGTGTGTGTGTGTGTGTGTGTGTGTGTGTGTGTGTGTGTGTGTGCTGGATAGAAACCTGGAAAAAATGGAAAGTATTTGGCTTGATCTGCAGTTCTGTACATCCAAACTGGTTCTAAACAGTGAGGCGAATACTGAAACACAAAACTCTCTGTAGGATTTCATGATTATTTTTGTAATTTAAAAAATTAAAAAAAAAAAAATCTAAATCACTTGTTTTCTGTAGATGCTTTAGAAATATTTGCAAGTAATTTTCCAATATTTGCGATTATGTTTGACAGTAAATGTGACTTTTTGTTCAGCAAATCGATCACAGGCTTCAGGGCAGTAGAAGTAAGAAATACTGCCACCTGCATGTGGGAGTCAGCAGTCACTGAAAGGTGACCTAAATACATGTTCATTACATTTTTTGCACAAAATTACTCATATAATCAGATTTCAGTCTGATCAGTTCTGCCTATTTTGAGCTGTTTTAGGGCGCGCTGTCACTTTAAATCTAAATAAGCTGCTGCTGGCCACGCCCCCAACTCGATGTTTACACTTGTTGTTGAAATCAACAACAAAGCACCTGTCTTTTCCAGCAGCCATTGTACAGTGATAAAACGAGCTGAGCAAACATGCTGGAGTTCAGGTTGGGTTTCCAGGTAACAACGCAGTGCCTGCTGATCTGGAATATTACATTCCAGAGGTTTTTCACATTTTCCCAAAACACCAAAAATTCAAACTTATTGCCAAGAAATGGCTGGCTGTTTTTAACTTTTTTTCTATTTAAAGCACTTAGACTTGGAAACCCAAAGGAAAGTACAAAAACCAGCAAAATGCTAGATTCCCTTTAAATCTGGATGGAAATCCATTTTGATTGCAGGCCTGGAACAAAACTAAATAGGAAAAACTGATGGAAGTTCAGGATGTCTAAAATTGACGCAGAGGCAAAGTTCCAGTGTTTACGACAGCCATACCTGGGGGACAATGATAATAAATTGTTGCTTTCCTGTAATTTTCCCTGAGTGGGCTGGATGGAGCTGAATGCTGGAGCTCAGGGAGATGAGGAAAAATGACACTGCAGGTGGGAAAAGGAAAAAGTGGAAAATAGGGTTAGGTTTCCTGCTTTGGGCTAGTTCAGGAGTTTGGTTTCCTTTGACTTTATTTAGACGTTTTCCTCTTGCGGGGCTCAACATGGAGGAAAACCGCTCTACGCTTCCCAGTGCTTTCATCTTTTCCAATGGCAAACCAACACAAACACAATTCATTAACTAATAATTTATTTATTTTTTACCATTTAGATGAAAAAGTCAGTGGTTCAAGAATGCACAGGGAAGACATTCAAGTGAAAACTCAAACCTCGTCATCTTGAGGACGTTAATGTTACAGAACATGGCGGCTCTTCTCATCTGTGTGTGGAATCACTCACATGGATCACCTGAAAGCAATTTACATTTGGGCGTTTTGTCGTCTGGAAAAAGAAAAGGCGAACATTCTGCGTAACAAGCGAACCACGTCTTGGGTCATAATCAAAAAAAGCATATGTTCCTGGTTTTTACATCCATATAACATCCATAATCATCTGGTTTGTACATCCATACACATCAGCCGTCCCACGGCAACACGGGAGCGGCCCAGTTCATATTTACAACGTGAGCGAGAAGCCGTTCAACGAGCCGAAAGCGCCAAGCAGAAACACACAAATATTCAGACTCCTTCACGCTAACCAGACATATTTTACTTTTTAGTGAAGTTATCCTCAAAATTCTGACTTTTTTCCTCACCTCTACATGTTCGGTTCATTAATCTGTAAAACAGCTTTTAAAAATCAAACTTTTATGAAATTGCTGGAGATTTACTGCAAAAATACAAATTATAGGCAAACACTGTTTGATCAAGTTTTTAGTGCAAATATTTTGAAATGAGACAAACCAGAGGAGGTAAAAAATTATCCTCAAGTAAGAGTATCAAAACTTCAACATATTTTCATTTAAGTAAAAATTGAAAGTATCCGTCCAAAAAATTACTCAGTCTAAGCAACTGATCAAATGATCAATCATTTAATATTTAAAAATTACAAAATGAAATGGACTAAACTATAACATTGGGTGGAAATTTTGGTATTTTAAGATTACAATAATTTATATAAGTAATTAAAAAACAAAATTAGGCACAATAATTGTTTTTCAAATAAGTTTCTTTCAATAAAAAATTTATGAAACTTTAACAAGAATTGGAGGCAAATTTTTGGCTTCTTTTTCCTTCAGTGGGGAGAAAATCCAGAAATTGTACTGAAATATGAGAAGCCATACTTGATATTATATTACTCAAGTAAAAGTAAAAAGTATTGCGGAGCACAAATATTTCTAAGTGTCTTATTATTTCACTTATAACAAGATATTTTCCTCAAGTTTTAAGTGAAATAATCTGAAGTGAAACTAATATTTTATCATCATTGTTAAGGAGTTTTTAAAGATTTAAAAAGAAAAAGTTCCTATATGTTGGCAAAAAGTTAGTTTGTCTTATTTCAAGTGTACTAATATATTTGCGCTAGAAAGTAGATAAAAATGCCTGGTAAGACTTTGTGTTTTTGCAGTTTTGCCCCCAAAATGGCAGCTAAAAAGCCCATGGTAACTCTTGAGGAGCTGTAAAGATCCACCGCTCAGGTGGGAGAATATTATCGACACGTTAAGGTGTAGATGTGAAGTAAGGCAGCCACTAGAGCTACCATGCTTACATAAAAGCATAAACTGGTTGAAGAAGGTGCGAGTTGGCTAGAAAACCTTCGGTTCTCAAATCCTCGCCACCTAATCTGGATCTGTAATAGCAGCTGAAGGTGGTCCAATAAAGTTTCACCTCATGGGGGCCGAATATTAAACCCTGCCACACCTTGCAGATGGGAACTGTGTATTTTTCCCCCTTTTTTCACAATTAGCTGCCAGGTTTTGTTGGTCTGTCACATAAAATCCTGATATAATCCGTAAAAGTCTGGTTGTAACGTGACAAAATGTGAAAAGGTGAACAGGTATGAATAGTTCACAGAGCTCTGCACACTTGTTTCCTCAGCAGGGGTTAATTCAACACAAAGTCACACGCATACGCATGTGTATGCTATAAATCCTGCGAAAGGGCATAAACAAAGTATGTTGCCTCAGTACCACTGCCAAGCTGCCAGGCTTGTTAATGTAAAACAACAGGAGGAATCTCCCTGTGAGGCTCGCTGAGCCGCATTCACAACGAACTCTAACTTTCCAAGCACTTAAAAACGAAGAAATTTAGTTCAGATGTCCTGGAAAAAAAACTAAAGTTTTGAGAAGTCTGCAGTGCCTCTCCAGACGGGCCTTAAAGTGTTTGACAGGCTATCAAAATGTGTCGAGTGGACCTGAAGTGGCGCAGTGAGACGGCTGCGAGCTGCTACTGTAACTCCACCTGCCTGACAGGCGCAGAGGAAAAACAACGGATGAAAAATTGACAGTTTGGTTCCGCATTTTTGTGAAATTCCTTCAGTGTGAGCGGATCATGGGAACAGCGCTAGCATAAACCTCAATACTTATTTTGTTGGGGTTTTTTCCCCCACAGTGGGTGAGTGGAAACTGGTTTTGGGTGTTTTTGAACGTCAGCAGGAAGATCCTAAAATGTGATGCCAGTCAGATCAGATATACGGCGACCAGATATGATCTGTACCAGATTGTTTAGGATGTCTGGAGGGGAAAACAATCAGACCACAGTAAAACTCTTACAGATCCTGCAAACCAAACAAATCACCACGTTTGGAGGATTGTGGGCATTTTCTGTCACCGTTATTATAAGATGCTGTTCTAGATTTACACAGTTAAAAATTAACAGCAATAATTTGGTTTGTTTCAAATGGGGGTTCATTTTTCATTTATACTGTCACAAAGTTATTCATTCAGTTATGAATGTCTCAGTTTCAAACTAAATATTTAATTAGCAGGTTAATATTTTGTCATCAAGCTAAGTATTTTGCTTCCAAGTTAAAATATTTTCTTCAAATATTTTGCTCACGAGAAAATTATGCCATTTCAAAGAAATATCCAAGAAAAATATTTTGCTTCCATTAAATATATAGCTTTGAGCTAATTTCAAACTAAATATAATGGATTTAGTTTCAAACAAAATGTTTTGTTTACAATAAATGTTAAGCTTTGAATTAACTATTTAGGTTAAAGTAAAAAATATTTAGTAGAAACTAAACATGTAGCTTCAGTCAAAATATTTCAAACTAAATATTTATCTGGGCTAAATATTAAGTTTGAATGTAAATATTTTGTTACATTCACACTAAATGTAAGTAAATATTTACATTTTGTAAATATGTGAATATTGCATATAAATATTTAGTTACATTTGAGATTAAAATATCCAGTCTGAAACTAAATATTTAGCTTGCTAACAAAATATTTATGTTGAAGCTAAATATTTAGGTTTTAAACTAAATATTTGGTTTGGTTTTATCAAATTATTGCTGTTTATTTTTTGACTTTACAGGTGGCCCTCCATACCTTTGGGGTTCGTTCTCGCCCAAATTAAACATAGCGAAAGTTTGGTGATTCATTAATCATTAACTTTAGTTTTATTTCAGACAGTCTGATAAGAAATGTTCTAATCTCAGTAAATATTTCACTCAGGAAGGCCATTGGCGTCGCACCGCCTCCAACCTCAGGTTTCTGTGTCAACAATCAGTTTTTTTCTCAATGACTGCCCAACGGAAAAAACAAGTTTGATGATTCATAAAATACTGTTTGCAAAAACGTTGATATATATTTAGATAAAGTTCTTTTCAGATGATCAATTTGGATTTAAAACCAACTGATCCCAGAACTTTACCTCAACAGTTGAGACCTATACTTTTAATATTCGCATCCGCTCTATTTTTTATGTACTGCCCAAAGCAATCTCCTTCAGGAAGTGAAATAGGAAACATTTTGAGAGCAGCTGTACGTTTCTAATTGAATATAAAACTGAAAGTAATGATTTGGCAGTGAAATGGCAACGCTGCGCCTCGGGGTGAACACGTGGTGGAAGTTTTCCTTTGGGTCTTCAGACTCACATTGGTTCAGCTCCCGCTCTGCTAGCCGTTAGCAAGAAGCCACAAACATGCAAATATGTATATAAAAAAGCACAAAAGGATGGAACATGATCCTCTCATGTCATAATACAATCAGCGAGAGCTAAAAAGTTTCCAGCCTCATTGTTGTTGTCATCATACACTACGGAGAAAAACATGGCTGTGATATTTATCTGCCTAATTCCTATTTTTGTACTGCATGAAAAGAAACTCTCTTTTCAGTCTCTTTTTTTGGCAAAGCGGAGCCTGCCAGTCTTCAGACACATTAAACCTTGAAAGAGCATGAAAATTACGTTGGTCAACAGCAACATCTGGAAGATGGCAACCAGCGGAAGACATTATCCATAAAGCAAAAACATCTCTGGAAATGTTGCATTGTTTTGAAATTCCAGCCATTTGTCTGTGTCACTTCATCTTTTGTCCCCAAAAACAACAAAGACGTGAGTCAGGATGTGTTGGAGGGACTCGTGGCGAAGAGGCGCAGCCTCACATGCACAAACAGGGTCATTCTGCCAAATAGACGGACCGCAAATCAAGACAGGGCTGGGCCGAGAATTCAAGTGACAAATTAAAACTGTCATCAGCAACAGCGTCACAAAGTTGTAGATAAAAAGATCCTACAGGAGGAGCAGCAGCGGTGGTGGTACGACTGGGAGAAACGTCCCTGCTGAGGGAGCCCTTGGTTCCTTTTGGGACAAAAAGTTTCTTAGGTGCAGTCGGCCAATCAGAACGTGAAGACTCGGAGCGAGTTGGCCGACGGACGGTCCGGTAAGTTGGCCAAGCTATTGCTGAAATCAGTCCAACTCAGGAGGAGGTGAGCACTGCGAAGTTACGTCCTTGGAAAAGTGCGGAGGACTCAATTTTACGGCCTGCTGTGCGTAAAGTACGAAAGCAACGAGGCGGAAGACGGTCACTCGCACCAGTTTGAGGTTGGAGTTCGACGGGTTGAACGTTTCATACCCTTTTTCTTGGTCCCTTTTTAAGTCAAACCAATCGAACACAGAGACAGGTAGAATAATCATACAATGTACACAAAACATTGGTCCGTAAAACATGGAAGGTACATGCAGTTGTTTTTGTATGCGCAGTGTTCCCTTGATTAAAAAAAGGCGATGGGGGTTGAGGGAGCGAGGAACAGTCATGGAGAGGTCGCCAAGGTCAGATCACGCTTTGCTGCATTTTCCCTTCTTCTCTTTGCGCTGAAACTTCCTCAGACGTCTTGTCCAAACGTCCCTCCACTGGATCACCAGGCTGTTCTTATCAGCCACCAAGCCAACCCGGTCCGGTCCGGAGACGCCCCCTCCAGGCCCGACTCCCGGGCCCGCCGCCGGGGCCGTGCCGCCCTCTGCGCCGCCCATCACCAGGAATCTTTTACTCATCTGGATCTTGGGGCATTTGCAGGCCAGGTCCTTCATGTGTACCCACAGGATGTTGTCGCCGCGCTTCAGGGGCTCGCCGCGGCTTTTGTACACAGACACAACGCTGACCGAGAACTTGGCCCAGTCCCCGACCGTCTCCATGTCCAAAACGTTGACCTGGACCGCTGAGGAAACAGTCACACTATCAATCAATCAGGTTTCATTTATATATCATATTTCAGCAACAAGGCTGTTCAAAGTGCACAAAAATTATATTTTCTGTTCATTCTGTCATTGCACACCAAAATGTTGATTGATGTTTAATTTATTGTGGTACAAAAGCAACTCTAAACAGCCGGGATTTTAGTTTGGTTCTGATCTGTGGAGCGTAGAAGCTGAATGCTGCTTCTTCATGTTTGGTTCAGAACCAGAAAACCTGAAAGGTCCGGAAGTTTGATACCACAACACCAGATCTTTACGCCGTTCAGTGATTCATAAACTAACAACAGTATTTTAAAGTCTAGTCTCTCAAACAAGCTCCTTTATGTTGCTAAACAGATACTTGGAAGTTTCTGTTGTCTTATTTCCAGTGTACTAAGATATTTGCACTAAAAATAAAAAAAAGATTTTATGATTTTGAAGTGATAAAGTGTTGCATTGTGTCAATGATGAGTGTATGTGAACTTCTGGCTGATAGTTGTTTTCTTACCGTAATCCTTCTTGCAGTACTTCTTCATGTTGATCTTTAGGTTTCCCTTCACTGGTTTACAGTACGACTCACAGTCTGCAAAAACAAACGACTTTTACTTTGATAAAACTTCAACTGTTAAGGTTCTCTCAACACTCACCGACTTCCTGCAACACATTTAAGCTCTAATGCATCACTGCAGACAGCACTGCAAAAACACAAAATCAAACCAAGTATTTTCTGTCTAGTTTCTAACGCAAATATCTCAGAACACTTGAAATGAGACAAAAACTAACCGGCGAGTTAAGCAACAAATAGCAGCTTGTTTTAAGCCACGAATTCCTTAATATTGGAGAAATAGTTCTAGTTCCACTGGAGACGTTACCTAGCAACCCCAGCCAAGCTCAGACGTTACCTAGCAACCCAGTTCTAGTTCCACTGGAGACGTTACCTAGCAACCCCAGCCAAGCTCAGACGTTACCTAGCAACCCAGTTCACTTTTATCAAGACATTTTTCGCATGTTATAATTCATTCATCTGCCAGTGGAACTAGTTCTTTGTCTTTAATATTAAGAAATTATTTATGTCAAACAAGCTCCTATATCTTGCGGAAAAATAAAACAAGTTTTGTTTATTCAAGTATAATATTGTAGCTGCACTAAAAACTTGACCAATATTACTTGGTAAGATTTTGTGTTTTTGCAGTGAGGAAATGCTTCGGCTGACGACTCAGACTACGCGACGGTGAATCGTCTGTTTACCATTTTCGCTTGGCTTGCCTGTATATTTATAGTTATCATTGTGACATTCAAAGTCAGTTTATTGGTTGATTTAACTGTTTTCCCCAACATAAATCTTGTTCTGTTGGAACCACTTTGATCCAGATTTTATTAATTTTAGGGAACTTGAAGAAGTTAAATGACAAAGTTATTAAATATAGTTTGCAGCTGACACTGATGACTGTGTACACCATTCCTCATGGATGAATAAATTTCCTGATGAGTTCATTCAGATGAGGAAAAAAAAGCCCTTCAAAGGCTCCAGAGCACATGCATGTAATTATTTCCCAAGGTTTGTTTTCTAGAAATCCTGAAATATTTATTTTGTCCACTCAACAATATGAGAGCCGATTCTCTATGTGATTGCAAAAGACATTTTCTATCAACACAGGAAGAGAAGAGGAAATGCCAGAGACGAAACTGATAAGAAACATAACTGAGCGCATCTAAAAAGAAAAAAAACGGATGAATGCGATCATGTTGCAAAAACAATATTCAAAGCGCTGGTTCTCTGTAAGAGATGTGTATGATTATTAGGAAAGTTCCACATTTCAGTTTGTCACTGGATTTTGTAGATAATTTAAATTTTATTTCACTTAATTCAACTGAAACACCTCATAAATAACTCAATGTTTGGAAGATTTCAAAATATTAGATGCTAACTACACATTTTTTCATTTTACGAGTCTGTTTTGGTCAGATTAGTGAAGCTTTTTATTGCTACTTAAACACATTTACTTGTTGAGTAACTTATAGCCCTAAATCGCTAATCATAAACATTAGCTAAACAAATGCTAGCATGCTATCCCAACATGGTGTGTTATAGAAGCTAATGCTAAAGCACTAATTTCAGTCATGTAGGCATAAGGAGTAAACAAGGAGACTTTTAAAACCACATCTGAAGAATATTGACAAAGCTTTCCACACATCTTTAATGGAAATGCCTCTAGCAGCTAGCGGCTAGCAGCTAGCATTTCTCTGAATACCAGGGATTTACTGTGAATACCAGGGATTTAATGAATTAACGTCAGACTTCTGCAGGATCTTGTGTAAGTTTGTTGTTTTTTTTATTTTTACCAGGCAACATTTCTGAGGAAGGAATTCAGACTAAAGCTGGGAAAAGAAAAATGACTTTGCACCATCAGGTAGCAAACAAAAATGAAAATACTAGAACCATTATATTCCAAACAGAAGAAAAAAAAATCAAATCATATTTTCAAGTAGTAGAAATTAAGGATTTTTACGATGCTCAAATGTAAGGGAGTTGTTCTGACCGTGTTTGGAGGAAATGACTAAATAGGAGGAAGAAACTGAGGGCCAAAGAGGCCATAAAATGACCAAGCAGACTTGGCCATGAATGCTGCAGGCGTTAAGTAAGGAAGTCAGAAGGAAAGACATAAATGTTTGGGGTGCATGGGGTCCAAAGTGTGGCCCGGGGACCATTTGTGGCCCTTGGACTGATTTTGTGCGGCCCCCACCTGCAGTTCAAAAAGGATACAGATCTGTCCTGTAGATGCAGATGGAGACTTTTCATTTGTAATCAGGGTAAATTTGTTACCAACATTATTTCTTTACACAAAATAAAGTATTTGTGGTTTTAGAACTAAGTTTTAACAAAAGGTAAAACTGAATTAATCCAGACACTTTTATTGAAAATCCAACTTTGCTGCACCAAAATCAGCTGTTATACTTTCTTAAACTTGGCTAAATATAGCAAATATTTTTAAACAAAGTGACCTAAATCCTCTTCTTATTACTGAAAATAAAATTATTCAATTGACCCCAAAAGAAACTAAAAACCAGAAACTTTTTTTCAAACATGCAAGACCTACTGCGCCGTGTTAGAGCCATTATATAAAAACACCCAGTAAACTTCTGCCAAAAAAGTCTGAAATTCTGTAAATAATCAGAAATTTCCTTGGAAAAAAAAATTAATTAATCATAAATTTAATTTCTAAACTTTTTGTAGAAAATTTCCACGTTTTCTAGAAAATTTCTGAGATTAATCACAAAAGTTAATCTAAAAGTAAAATTTGTATAATTTTCGAATTGCGCAAAATCAGTCCAAGGCCCACAAATGGCCCCCGCGCCGCACTTTGGAAACCCTCCCTTAGTTAGTCTGAGCAGTGTTTTCCCATGACTGGAAGTTTATTGCTGGTTCTTCACCTGTTAGAGCTCATGGAGAATCAGCCAATGACCCAGAAGGAAACCCTAACTGGCAACCAGAGATCCCCCTTTCAGTGCGCCGTGACAAGGACAAATGGCGCCCACCGCCCCTCACACAAAACGTTGGGGTTAGCTATAGGTTGCTGATGGTGAGGCTTCTCGTCCGGTAGTTTAGGAAGAAGAAGGATGGGGGAATTTTCTGGTGTGTTTCGAAGGAGCTGGAATGAATTGACAATCAGTGACTTGTGTTCTTAGACTTTAACATTTTCCCAAGGAAGAAGTAAACAGGACAGAGCTGCCCCCATTTTTTGGTCGCTAAATCAGGAACGACCAAATATGGGGTTCCTGAGCAGCTTTGGAAACGGGAAAATCTGGAGTTTTACTTGGCGATTAAACAGTGAAGATCATTCACTTTTATTTAAATATCTGACTGTAAGGAACACTGTTAATTAAATTTAAGGTTGGGTAAAGGCAGAGTTGGAGAATGACTAGTTGCATTTACTTGAGTAACTTTTAAAAAATACTTTTAATATTTTTATTACGCTGTACATTTTACTTTTGCTGAGGATATTTAATGAAGTATTTTTACTCTTGAATAAAATTTCTGGATTCAACCCACTGAATGAAAAACAAGTATTAACCATAAATTCACCAGACACAGACATACCTGCAGTTTTTGTTTAAGTTTCATAAGTTTTTTTTATTGAAAGAAACTGATTTGGAAAATATTCTTTTGCCTGATTGTGTGTTTTTTGTTTTGTTTTGTTAGCTGTCTGAATTATTATTTTATTTCTTAAAATATTGAAATTTCCACTTCTTTTTTTGGTCCATCTGATGATGTCATTTTTAAATATTAAATGATTGATAAGGACTGGAGTAGGCTTCTCAAATAATTTATACTCGAGTAATTTCATAAATTACTCAAGATAAATTTTATTTTAGTAATTTTATTCTGAAGTATCGCAAGCCAGCAGGCAATGAACCGTTACCTAGCAACCCCAGTAGAATTCCGCCCGTTACCTAGCAACCCCAGTAGAATTCCGCCCGTTACCTACAACCCCAGTAGAATTCCGCCCGTTACCTAGCAACCCCAGTAGAATTCCGCCCGTTACCTAGCAACCCCAGTAGAATTCCGCCCGTTACCTAGCAACCCCAGTAGAATTCCGCCCGTTACCTAGCAACCCAAGTTGATCTCTTGGAAAAGACGAACCGTTTTTGTTATTGAACAAGCATCCAGAAACCGTTTGCTGCATTCCTGTTGGTTTTACAGGAGGCTCCACTTCTGCTTTTCAAAGAATCACTGTTGTATAATTACGCCTGTGTTTGCAGCCATTTTCAGGTGCTACTGTAAACGTGGAGTTTGGGGACGTGGCCAGCAGCAGCGTATTTAGATTTAAAGGGACAGGCGGGCCTAAAACAGATGCAAATATCAAAGAATGGTTTTGTGAAAAAATTTAATTAACATGTTTTGTATAGACCAGCTTTGATGAATGTGTGATTAAATTTAAATTATTTTAATGTTTTTTCCTTGTTTGTAAAGTTGAACTGAACTGAATTGAATGAGCATAAATTAATCTTGAAGTTTAATTTTAGACTGTCAAGAGAAAAGTTATGATCTCTCCAGGATCTGAGCTGCTGCCTTAAAGGGATTTATTTCATAAGCATTATTACCAATATTAAAGATGAACAGCTGCGTGATAACATTAGGCCGTACTGCATAAGGATTGGGAAATGCGAAACACTTTATGTTACTCTTCTGTAGTTATATAATAATGTGCCTTGTTTATGTTTCCAAGTTCAGCTTTTAACTTCATCCAAGGTATCTAGTCATTAAATATGCCTTGAACTCTTTAAGTGTTGCTCTTGAAACGCAAGAAAGCACAAATCAAAAGTCTGAACCGAGCTGAGAAGTAAAACTTGACAGTTACCGATTTAAAAAATAAGTATAATGTTTTAGAAGCAGAGGGATGTAAAAACAATAATTGTTATGCTTCGAAAACGCTCTGGTGACGGAGTGGGGAGGGGGGCATAATCCGCAGTTTGAGTGATGATTATACGCTATAAATCAACTAACGAATCAACATTTCCAAATCGCCAGCGCCGTTCAAAGCAAACAGCCACTGCATGAAAAATAAGGACTGGGTAATTGACCGGAGCCTAAGCTGGAGAGTCAGAGGGAGTGACTGAACATATTTCCCCCAGTCATTTGCCAAGTCTCTTTTCACACCTCAGAACTCCCAACTTCCCCTCGATACCATAACTAATCACGTCTGCAGCCAATCGGCTGGCGGCACGGCGGGCCTTCGCGCTCCAGGGCCGAGCAGTGGAGTTTTAAGACAATGGAAAAATCCTGCCGTCCCCGCTGCTCTCATAACTTCAAACATCCAGACCCGCCCTGCCTTAATATTTATTCCACACCTTAAAAGTCATGTCTAGAAAGGTTGAGAAATATGTTTTTGTTCCTCTCGTAAAGCAGCGGCGCTCATGGGTGAGGTGCAGAGCGGCGATGCTAACCTGCTGGCTCCTCCGTGCTGCTCACCGCAGCTGTGGGGTTCACCACCGGGATTTCTGAAACACACAGGAGACGCAGATTAATGCAGATCCAGAGAGCGAAAACATCCAAACAGATACAGAAAACAAGCAAAAAACAAGCAGACCGGTCCAGGCGGAGATCATCACAGTTTGGATTCTGATATGTTTTGTTTGTTTCTCAGGTTTATTCTGACAGAATGACACTCTTGGGTTGAATCTTGTCAACTTACACTGCAAAAAATCAACTATTTTTGGTCTGGTATCCATTTCAAATATCTTAATACTCTTGCAAAAAGACAAAGCTAACTTAGAAGTAACTTTTAAGCAAGATATAGGAGATGTTTTTATAATGTCTTAATGTTGATGAGTTATTTAATGTTTTCCCATGTTATAAGTGAAATAATCTACCTTCCAGTTGAACTTGAACGTTTTTTATCAATGTTAAGGAATTATTTATTTAAGCAAGCTCCTATGTCTTGCTTAAAAGTTACTTGTAAGTTAGTATTGTATTATTTCATGTTTACTAAGACATTCGTACTAGAAACTAGACAAAAACAAAATACCTGGTAAGATTTAGTGTTTTGCAGTGTAGCGGGAGAATTAGCTCCTGGTTTTTGGCCAAAGACAAAAGAGAAATCCTCCGTTAAATCTGATGTTACTACATTTGTGTTTACATTTGCTGAAGAAGGAAGTTGTGCTCAGTGTCATCAGAGGTTTTTTTGTCATTTCCTTCAGTGGCTGTGGGTTGAGCGCCCCCACAGGCGAAGAGGGGAACAGCAGAACCACAGCATTTTACAAATGTTGCAGTTTTGGTCCCCAATCAAACTGAAACTACCAGACTACCTGGCGGAAAAACTCTAAGACTCTTAGAAGAAACTGCAATTTAAAGGTGCAGTATGTAATTTTTATGTCACATATTTTTGTTACATATTTCTTGAAGTGACAGAAAAAGACAGATAATCTGTGAAAGAAATCTAGTTTCTCTGCCTTCTTCCAGTGCCAATTAGAAACAACCAATCAGAGACAGGAGGCGCGTCCTAGCGCTGTCAATCAAGGTCTGTGTGGCGCTACTCATCCCTGTCCATTCAGATCTGCTGTTGTATCAACCTTACAGACTTCTCAGATCTTCTGGTTCTGGTTCTGCTCTGCATCCAGAACCAGAACCAAACATGGAGAAGCAGAAATCCTGCTGCTTTTGAAACATTATCAATGAAACATTAATCAATATTTAATTTGTAATGACTTTGGAAAACTGTTATGTTAAATTTTTTGTGAACTTCCTTGTTGCTGAAATGTGCTACAGAAATAAACATGACTGGTTGATCTCTGCTATCCCATTTGTGAATGCTTACGCTAATTAGCATAGCCACTGGTGACGGCGAAAAATGGTTGTTTTTTTCCATTAGCACATTTAGCAGTGAGTACATGAGGATGATTTACAGCGCTAAGCCTCTCCACCTGACTCTGATCGTTTTAGGGTCGTTAGCTCAGACAGGAGGCAGGTGAGATCAGTTTTTCCACGATCATCTGTCATGATATGGAGACATTTTAATAAAAGTTACGTTCTGCAGCCTTAAGTTTGCCACCCTTCTTCAGTTTTTGCCCCTGCCTCGTCCCCCTGGGGAGAAGTCATCCCGATGCCCCCAGCAGATGCCGGGTTAACTCTGCGGCGTAATCTCCCCGTCCGGACCGATGGACAGATGGCGCGGGGCGTCTTGAGGCAGAATCCGCCCCCTCGCTGGAATTCCTCCTGGACCTCTAATCGTATGCGACCTCCCAATACAAATGCTAATGCTAACACCGCTGTTACCGTAACACAGAATTACCAGAACGCCGACTTGGCGGATCTGCTTTTGATTAGGTTGAGGGTTTTCAGGACTGAAAACCCTGTGTGTGCGTGTGTGTGTGTGTGTGTGTGTGTGTGTGTGTGTGTGTGTGTGTGTGTGTGTGTGTGTGTGTGTGTTGGGCCGGGTTTGGTTCTTGGAAAGCTGTTTTGAGGCAACGCAGCAGTTGTCTCTTTAAAATTATGGACACCCTGCCAACCAAAACAAACAAGGGTGTGCAGAGGCCTTGTGGCGACCGCCAGGCGCAGCTGCTGCGCCGCTCGGAGTCCCCGAGCCGTCACCGCCTCGTCTTGTGCAGACGGACAGATGATGAAAGGATGGTTTGGATATGGGCGGCCGCCTTCATACTAATTGGCTGCTCAATGGGCCTGTCTTCTGTCTCAGGAGGCAAAAATGACAATCAGGACACCATTTAAAGAGAAATTAAAAGCAAAATACATGACAGGATTCAATGCTGATAATGAGAACAGTTCCCTGCAAAAACACAACAACTTTATTATTTTTAGTAAATATAGACTTTTATCAGCCAGTTTTTGTTAAAAAGAGGGAAACGAGAAATCTTTCTTTTCATTTATCATGCGATTAATTGATTTATTGTTGATTGTGACAGGCCTGTTCATGACAACAAGCATTCAGTAACATCAATGTTACTCTTAAAAGTAACTTTTCAGCAAGATATGGGAGCTTGTTTAGAGTCAATAATTTAATATTGATAAACTAACAAATTATTTTACATATAACAAAACATTATTTTCATGTTATAAATTAAATAATCTGCCAATGAAACTAATAATCAATATTCAAGAATTATCGACTTAAAACAACCTCTTATATGTTGATGAAAAAGTTACTTTGTAAGCCAGTTTTCTCTTACTTCAAGTGTACTAAGATATTTGCAGGAGACACTAGACCAAAAATTGTTGGTAGGATTTTGTGTTTTTGCAGTGAAATCCCAATAAAACACATTGAAGTGGTTGTACCATAAAAAAATGAGAAACACTCCATTGTCTGGCTCTGCAGTAAATCCAGCCATGTATTTTGTTTCAAAAAACCAGACGACAAACACACATCCACTGGTTTCCTTCCCTTCCCGGACAGGTCAGAGTCATTCAGAGTCGTGTGTCGTTGACCATCCGTGTCCGCAGTCGTCTTCCCCTTCATGCCCATCTGCCATCTGCTGCAGGAGCATGATGGCAGCCTGCAGCAGCACGGCAGCCTGCAGCATCGTGGCAGCCTGCGGCACCGTGCCGCTGCGAGGCCGGGCGGGGCCCCGCTGCAGTCTGAGAGCCAGCAATGTGGCGCTCAGTGTGGCGGGGACCTGCCCTCACTTACATATGGCTGTGTGTGCCAGGCCACTGGTGAAACTCGCAGCCCACAAGGACACACACACACACACACACACACACACATTTGTCACAGGAAATTAAACACCAAATCTACTGCATATAGAGTGAAAACACACACACTACGAGAGACTAGAATAACAGTGGCAGCTGTTATGGATCGGGACGACAAAAACACAATATGGTACCAAGTATTTTCTTGTCTAGTTTCTTGTGGAAATATCTTAGTGCACTTTAAATAAGACGAAACTTACCGAAAGTGACTTTTCTTCAAGAAGCAAGACCTTATTTTAAGTGGGAAAAATGTTTTGCTATCAGTGAAATTATCGGCCAGTGAAACTAGAACTTTTCCATCGATATTAAGGAATTATTTACTTAAAAGAGCCTCTTATATGTTGCTGAGAAGTTAGTTAATTTTTATTTCAAGTGTACTAAACTGATTCCACTGGAAACTAGAACAACAATACGTGGTAACATGTTGTGTTTTTAAAGTGCAGTCCAGAAATCAGCATCTCCTCCCTTTATTTCTCTACATGTTTCTGCTCAAACCTGCAGGTCTTCTGCAACAACAGTTTGTGTTAATTACTACAAGTTTTATTCAGTCACTAGAAATCTATAAAAACTAAATGGTTATAGAGGTGTGTGACTGGTGTGTGTTGCAGTGTGTGTTCATCACTCACTGATGCAGGGGGCCACAGGCGAGCGGCTCTGCTGGTAGCCCTTGGCGCAGCGGTTGCAGGTGGTGCCGGTGACGCCGTCCTTGCAGGGACACTGGCCGGTGGTTTGGTTGCATGTTTTGCCTGCGGCGCCCACAGGGTGGCAGTCACACGCTGGGGGCAGGTGTGAAGGGGGAGGGAGAGCGTTATTATAGAGACAGAAACAAAATATTCAAACTAGCTGGTTGGATTTGCTGCCAAAATCATATATAGAGGGGAGTTATGATTGACATTTTGCAGGTTTTTGAACATCCATTTGGGTTTCTACTGCTCCTAAACAAACCATCAGCACTCTGACATTTTTTGGTGTCTGGAAAAGAAGTCATTTTAAAAATGTCCGTAATGTAACGTCATAAATCAGCAGGCCTTTCCCCCTTACCTAGCAACCCAACGGAGCTCCAACATGTATTTTTGTCAGCTGGTTTTCCCGTTGTATGTACAATGGCTGCTGGAAAAGACCTGTTGTTGACCTGCCCCCAGAAACCACTCGCTGGTTGTGCAGGAGGCTCCATTAATGCTTTTTAAACATGTGCGGATGTATAATTGTTCATATGTTTGCAGCTATTTTCACGTGTGAATGTAAACATGGATTTGGTGACAAACGCCCTGAAACAGTTCATTCACTGCAAAAAACACAAACTTCATTCAACGTTTTTCTGTGTTTCTGGTGTAAATGTCTTTGCACTAGAAATAAGACAAAACCAAAACAAAGCAAGACAAAATCAGCAACATATCTGATCCTGTTTCAAGTCCATAATTTCTTGGTTAAAAGGTGATCGATCCACTCAGCGCGGAAAACCAGACGTGTAACAAAACACGTTCACTTGTTAAAAGTGAAATAACCTACAGAAGAAAGTAGTTTAACCTTAATATTAAGAATTTATTTGCATGAAACAAACTCCTGTGTTTTGCTGAAAAGCTACTTGTATGTTAGGTTTTGTCTTGAGATGTTTTCTGCACAAACAAGAGAAAAATACTTGGTAAAATTGTTGTTTTTTGCAGCATTTTGAAAGAGCCAGACTAAGCTCTTTATTTTGTGGGAAAAGTGTCACAAACCTGTTTTGTTTTGCCCACAGTCCTTTTCTGTTCATGGAAACATAATAGATCACCTTTAATGCTTTAATGCTTCACAGAACTAAAACTGGATCGGTTTTAATATATTTTGTATTTTTTATGCTTCAGGAAACTTATGAACTTTTGCTTTTCACTTCCTGAAAACTGTAAGAAATTCCCCATGCTGGTGTTTTGTGTGGCGCTGCAGGGTGAGGGTTACGTTCAGAAGAGTATTAACGCGATGATGCATCTTCATCTCCCGTTTCTGCTTATTTCCTTTCTCCTGAACTCCGTTTGGTGACGCTGCGTTATTTCATCACTTCCCGAAAACTCGGTCCATGCCCGGCGAATGCCAACAGCAACACGGCGCGCTCCACTCACCTCGCCTTGGCAACACTTCCCGAGTCCTGGGTGATTTATTTAAGCTACTTTATCCAAAACAAGGCGTTTTTGGCACCAGGGAGTTGTTAGATACATGATCCAGGGTGTTGGTCAGAAGCACTTTGACAGATATTTACAAGAGAGCGCAGAGGATGACAGGAAGAGGGAGAGAGCCACTCATCACAGTGAGGGAAACATTCAGCCTCTCGTGGCTCCGCAGAATAAACAAAATCCAAATAGGGCGTTCGTTTTTTAACAAACAAAACCTGAAAAGTGTGGTGTGCATTTTTAATCTGCTTCCTTTGGAATTACTAATTGATATTAATTAGACTTTGGGTTAATCTCCACCACCTTTTCACATCTACACTGCAAAAACACAAATCTTCCCAGGTATTTTTGTCTAGTTTCTTGTGCAAATATCTTGAAATAAGACAAAATTAATTTAAACAATTTCAACATTGATGAAAATGTTCCTAACAAAACGTGAAACCCCATCAATATTAAAAAAACATTCACTTAAAACAACCAATTATGTCTTATTGAAGTCACATAGGTTCACTTTGTCTTATTTCCAGTGTAGATATTTGGAATAGAAACTAGACCAAAAATGCTTTTTAGATTTTGTGTTTGTAGTGAAATCACTGGCAGCTGCTTTATGTCTAACTGCTTCACACAAACACAAAATCTTACCAAGGATTTTTGGATATTTGCGTTGGAAACTATGAAAAATTACAGTGTAAATATTATATTTCTGTACTTTTGTTCTGTTCTAAACAGCACATCAAAGCAGTGCATCTTTGGCATCGTTTACTCATTGTCCTTTTTAGTCTGAACCATCTTTCCTCTCGGGGACTTTTCTGAAACATACACTCATGTGAAATTTGTAAGTGTCAAAATTTATATTAAAAAGAAAAAAGCGTAACTCTAACGTTACGTTTTGGGGGGAATCCCTGTAATCAAACAGTGAGTGATATGGGACTGCAGAAAAAGGCGTCTGCTGACATGCCACAGCTTCTTCTCTCCACATAACACAACCAGCGGCTTCGCATGCCTCCCGCTTCTCTGTTAGCCGCTACAACAAAAGCAGAGGACTATACCATCTGTTGACGGGGGCCGGCGGGGGTTTAAATGGCCCACTCTGACCCGGCAATGATTGTGTGCATCTGGCGACAGGGTAGGGAAAGATTAACTGCAGCCCAGATCTTCAGAAACACTTCTGCCTTTTCCTGCAGGGCTAATCGGTCCACAGGTGTCAGAGTGATTGTTTTCTATTTGAAGCTATAAATCAGGATGTATTCAACCCCCCAACGCTGCGCTTCAGTCCTGCAGGCCGCACCAGGAAACCATAACCTTTGACAACCGGGTTGCTGCACTGCAAAAACGCGAATCTTACCAAGTGGTTTGGGTCTCATTTTAGTGCAAATATCTCAGGACACTTTAAATAAGAGTAAACTAACTTACAGGTGAATAATTATTCGAGTGAATAATTCCTTACAATTGACGAAAAGGTTGTAGTTCCACTTCGCTGATTCTAGTTATAAGATATTTCTCCTGTTGTAAGTGAAGTAATCTGCCAGTGGAACTAGAACTTTCTCAATATTAAGTCATTATTGACTTAAAACAAGTTGCTATTTTTTGCTTGGAAAAAAAAAATTTAGTTAATTTTGTCTTGTTTTAACTGCACTGAAATATTTACTGAAATATCAATCAGTTGCCAGTAAGTTCAATGTAAAACTAAAAAATCTTGGCTAGTTTCTAGTGCAAATATCTTAATGTACTTTAAATAAGACAAAGTTAACTTGCAAGGAACTTTCTGCAAGCTGTAGTTTTGTTTTAAGTCCATAATTTCTTAAAATGAACAAACAAAAGTTCCACCAGCAGACTTATAATTAGTGAAATAATCTGGCAATAAAACTTTAAAATTACTTTTAAGGAATTTTTGTTGACTTAAAACAAGCCTGGGCGTCTTGCTAAAACTTTGGTTGTCAGTTAGTTTAGTCTTATTTCAAGTGTAGTGAGATATTTGCTCTAAACTCGACCAGAAATGCTCAGTGATATGTTGTGATTTTGCAGCCACAACAGCAGCATCCAGTTGGAAATGCATATCAATCCCGACATTTCCGCCTGTAAACCTGCGGTGGAGGTTTCAGGCGTTTAAAGTCGATGATTTGTCAGTGGCAGCTGCTGCGGGGTCATTAAAACGCAGTCAAGTCGTTCTAATCACAAACAATTCCACTGCATGTTTACTCGTCTGTAAAACGATGTTTCCAAACCCGGGTTACTCGATGCGGAAGACGTTCCCCTCCTGCCTGCAGAGACTCGCAGCGACGCACCGACAGGCCGTGGTTTTCACGCCGATAAGCGCAGGAACACAGGGTGGGACGGCTGCTGCCTCCCCGACCCTTTCCTGGGTTTTTATGAGTCCGGCTCTGAGCTGTAAAACAAACTCAGATGGCTTTTCAAGCAGACGTGACAGGAGGCCCCGACTCGACCGCCGTTTGTTTTGTTTCAGCAGGTTACTGCCGTTTACGATGTCAGCCAATGTAAATAATTGATTATTTTTTGTTTTAAATATCTGTGATACTGCCAGTCTGGTGGCATCAACAGTTTTCTCTCCATGTTGTTTTACATTTTTAAGATGTTAAGAGGCAAAGTGGGAAAACCAACTGCTGATGGCTGCACTGCAAAAACACAAAAGCATATTTTTTTTTATCTTATTCCACTTGGAAATGATTCAGACCAAAGTGATGCTGATTGTGACCAAACACGGTACCGTTGATCTTACTGTATTTTGTCCTTTGCTCTAAATTTGAATTCTGTTTTTTCTTTTTTTAATGAAAATAACCAGTTTTAGGAAAATAAATCTGCCTTCCTTAGAGGGACTTGATGCGTCTCATTGATAATCTTTAACTGCTTTAATTTCCAAAGATGTGACAGAAGTTTCGGCCATTTTTTTCTCACCATTTGTCCATTCACCTTTTCTGGTAACAACTTTGAGTCATGGAGTCATTTCTCCTTTGCTAATGTCAGTTTGTTAGCATATTGACGCTTTTTATGGGTTGTTTCAAGAAGCAGTTGAGGCAAAAATAGAAGTACAAGAACATGCAAAATGTGAATTTTGCATGATTGGTGCCCTTTGAGATCTTAGCATGCGTCTTTTCTGCGTGTGTGAGAAGTCTGAACACCTAGAGAGCGAACTCCCTTCTCAGCTCTCTATGCTAACTTTAATCAGAAACAGATCAGTCCGTCTCTTTTCTTTCCCACAGAAGACACCTGCGTTTTATTGTCCTCTTCCAGTTCTGACACTTCAGCCATACCTCCGACTTTAATCACAACATAAAGCACAGACACTAGTGAGAGTCAGAGAATAAAACGAGGGATTCAGTGGGAAAAGACAAAGGTGTTAAAGGTTTGCGGTGAGTCAGGGCATGAAAAAGCCAGAAGTGTTGGAGCCGCCGGTGTTATGAAACATCTGTTGAGCTGGAGATGAAATGGAGGACTGACGCAAATGAGCGCTCCTTGAAGGCCATGGTTCTGATCGGCCTGAGTCAGACGGACCGTCAGGAGCTTTAGACATAACCCAACTTACATTTCTGTCAGATCTGGAGCCATTCACAAAAATGGCTCCAGATTAACCGTTTACTAAAACCTTTTCATCAATATTCAAGAATTATTTTCTTAAAACAAGCTCCTATGTCTTGCTGAAAAGTTACGTATAAGTTAGTTTTGTTTTATTTCAAGTGAACTGAAATATTTGCACTGGACACCAGATCAACGACACTTGGTACGATTTTGTGTTTTTGCAGTGGAAATAGAACTTATTTTTGACTTAAACAAGATGCAATATCTCTCTAAAGTTACCTTTAATTCCTCCTTGTTTCAGATGTACTAAGATATTTACATTCAAAGCTGGACTTTGTGTTTTTTTTTGCAGTGGAGACCCTGTAAGAGTTGTTACTCTTTCCAGTGATGTCTTCTTATGCAGGACTTTTTTCACCTTGATAAGGACCAGCAGGATGAAAATCTCTTCTTCTTCTTCTTTGCTTTTTATTCCAACGTTTGGCGGAGCTTCAAGTTCAGGAAGCCGGTGTTATGTTTGCCTGATATCTGGCTGAAAAACATTCGGTGCAAATGCGAACTAGTGAAATGCATTTTTCCATGAGAGATGCCGTGGTGAATAGATACTATTATGTGGTGTGTGAGGTTACAGGGGGACCGTTTGGTGGGGAAGCCAGGGAGGCTTTAGGCATAGTATCAATTTAATTCTAAGTGCAACAGTATGCCAAATCAGACATGCTGTTATTTTTTTATTGAAAGTTACCATGGCTGCATATGTTTTCCATTACTCTTTAGCATCTTGCTCCTCTTAAAGTCCTCCAGAGCTGACATGATTATCACAAGTATTAACAGAGTTAGGACGTCTCATTTGGCTGTTTTTGTTTTACAACTTCACTTACAGTGAAACATCAAAGTTAGCTTAAAGAGAACATGAACGACGACGTGGCGACTTTAATAACGACTGACTGACACTGGATTCTGACCACAATAAAGACGGAAAACGTTCCCGTAATGTCACTTCATCTCATGAAGCCTCGTTAGCAGGAAATGCTAATGAGGCTTTAGCATTTAACGTCTCTCCTGCAAAGGTTCCTCACTGTCTTTTAGTTTGAAATGAGACAAAACTAACTTACAGGCAAAATGTAAGAGCTTGTTTTAAGTCAATGTTTTAAATTACTGATTTAATTTTAAAAATTTGACTTAATACAGAATTAAAGTAAATAGTTTAGGAAATTACTGGAATACACTTTCTGCCAATGTATCTAATTGTTTTTTAATCAATATTAAGAAATTACTGACTGAAACAAGCTTCTATATTTTGTAGAACAGTTACTTGTAAGTTAGTTTTTCCTTTTTTCAAGTGTACTAAGACTACACCAAAAATACTTGTTAGGTTATTTCAGACAGTGTCTGAATAGTTTGTCGTTACCTTTGCAGGCGCGCCTGTGGCTGATGGGTCGCGCCATGTCCCGGTAGAACCCCTCCTTGCAGTAGTGGCAGTGGCGCCCGGCCGTGTTGTGACGGCAGTTCATGCAGACGCCGCCGCTCTTCCTTCCCGACAGCTTGTACAGCTCCATGTTGAAACGACAGCGGCGGGCGTGGAGGTTGCAGTTGCACGCTGCGAAGGCAGGAGGAAAGGTTTTATCCATACACAAGTTCACAGAGGTGAGGACCCAAAACTGGCACCCAGCTAAGAGGAGCAATGCTTCTTACAATAAGAGGAGTTGAAAGTACATGTCCAAGAAATTACTCAAGTAAGAGTAGAAAAGTATTTGGTAAAAAGTGCTGAGTAACTGATCAAATTATCAACCATTTAAGATTTTAAAAATACATCAGATGGACCAAAATATAAAATAAAGTGGAAAGGTTGGTATTTTAAGGGCCAAAATGACAAAAAATTCATTAAAAAAATAACAAAAACGGACAAAAAAAAAAAATGTAAATCTTTTTTTTCTATAGAAAACTAATGAAACAGAAACTGCTGTGTCGGGTGAATTTTTGGTTAGAGCATGTTTGTTTTTCATTCAGTGGGTAGAAAATCCAGATATTTTACTGAAATATGATTCAAGGTACTTCATAATAAACGTAAGAGTAGTGACACTTCACCACAAAAACATTTTGCCAAATATTTTTGGTCCAGTTTCTAGTTCAAATACCTTAATACTCTTTAAATAAGTCAAAACTAACATACATGTAGCTTTTTAGCAAGAGATAAAGGCTTATTTTAAGTAAATCATTCCTTAATATTGGAGAAAAAGTTATAATTCCACTAGTACTGTTACCTAGCAACCCCGGCGAAGCCCGGCCGTTACCTAGCAACCCCGGCGAAGCCCAGCCGTTACCTAGCAACCCTCATCAATAATAATGAATATTTTACTTTAAAAAAGTCTCTAAATCTTGACGGAAAAGTTACTCTCAAGTCAGTTTGTCTGATTTCGAGCGTACTAAGGTATTTGGACTAGAAAGTAGATCAAAAGTACTTGGTGAGATTTTGTAAGTACAGCAAAGTGAAAAAAACTCCCAAAGTGATTTTCTTTTCTAAAAGGTTACTGCAGTAAATCGAAGTGAGTAAATGTAACTTGTTACTATTTGACCCTGCGTCTGCGGACCAAAACCTTTCCACTCCATGTAACTCTTTCCAAATGTGCGGTTCTGTAAAAACACATGTAGCGCTATCGCAGGAGAGCAGGCAGACATTTTCCAGCGAAGCGGCGTAACGATGGTGGGCGGTTTATAACCGGAGTCTGGCTGCTCTTCCACACATCATCCATCAAAAGTCCTATTTGCAGAGCTCATTTTCTCCATTTCATAATTAATAAATCCAGCTTTTCCCAGCTTATCAGATATTAATCTCTGGCGACAGAGGCATTAATTTCATGAATCGGTGATGAGAAAGGACTCCAGAGATCTATCAGAACCGAGGGCGGCTCAGTGGAGGTGGGCTCCTGCTAGCTGTCTCCTAAATGAGCCGAGCAGAATAACGGGAGACGGGACGTCAAGTTCTCCCCCACAAAATGGCTTCTCCGTGTCACCTTGGCTTAAAAGTCTTTCCTCAAACTCCTCTGCACTCACAAGCTGTGACACTATTGATAAACTCTTGTCACTCTCTACATGTGAGGTTTGCATCTGAGCAGTCGATTGTGAAACCCGCCGCTCCCATTTGTGTGAAAGAGTTTGATTTAGACCCTCCACTCTTTAAATCAGAGTCAGACCCAGGACCTGAAATCTGGCCGCAGCTTCAAAGTGGAGCTGCGCTCCGGTCCAGAGTTACCCACAGATAAATTAGAAACGGGTAAACAACGGTGGGGCATTTCAACAAAAATGTCAACAGTTGAGGCATGGAGGATTACAAGGTGATCACAAATAAAGCTGGTATTAGTTAGCTTAAGTCAGGAGGGAGTCTGCTGGACGGAGCGGATTTCAATAACAGGGAATGTTTAAAATTGAATAAGACAAAATAATGTGGAGTAAGTAAAGACAGGCAGGAGGAACCACTGCAGGCTTCTTCACATCCACTGAAACATCCTCTCACTTATTCATTTATTTCACATAAAAAGTCTTTTAACAGCATAAATGGAGGAAGATAAGACAGTTTGCATGCAAACTGTGGCCTTAACTTGCAATTGTAGCACAAAATATGTAATAATTTACCAAAATGTACAAATTATTAAAAATATAACATGGCAATTTTCCCACGTATAATTTAAAGGTGACCTCTTCTGACTGTGGCCTATTCAAAACGTGTTCATTACAATTTTTTCATAAATCTTAGATGATGACATTTGAGTCTGGTCAGTTCTGTCAACTCAACATTTACACTTATGCAATGGAACATCTTTGAAAATCAGAAGTGGAGCCTCCTGCACAATCATCAAGAATGCAGCAAGTTGCTAAAAAGTGGCAGAGTGTTTTTAGTGCTTGTCCAGAAAGGAGTGGGAAGTTTATTCTTTTTAAAACTCTCACCAGCTTATGCTATTCTTCAATATTCTTCACTTATATCAAAATAAATGTGCCAGTACACATATTAATATCCTACATAGAAAACATAATTTTATACTATTTGTAACCAAATCATATCCCATGTTGTTTTGTCTTCCATATAACTATTTAGAAATATGTTTTTGTACCTTTTAGTGAGTATTTTTACACTGGTTTATCTCTGGTCATCATGTTAAAGCGGCAGCTGTAACTTTTATTGAAAAATCTTTTTTCTTTTCACTTATTTGTGAATTGTTGCACTGCAAAAACATAAAATCTAACCTCGTATTTTTGGTTGAGTTTCTAATGCAAATATCTTAGTACACTTGAAATAAGACAAAACTAACCTACGAATATTTTTTCATCAAGAAATATAAACTGGTTTAAAGTCAATAATTCCTTCATATAGTCTATTAGTTCCACTGCAGATTATTTAATTTGCAAAACGATAACAAATTTTTTGTTATTAGTCGAAAAATCTGCCAGTGGAATTAGTCATTATTAATCGATATTAAGGGATTAGTTGTTTTTTCAGTTTTCTTGTTTTAGAAGAAATTAGGCAAAGAAAAAAGACCATTAAGATTTTGTTATTGCAGTGTGATGTCTTATTTTCTTTTAAACTAATTTTTAAATAATTTCTGTGTAGCTTCACTTTATGAACCACCGTAATTTGCTTTGATATTACATAAATTTTAACATCTCACCTTTGAGTTTTATTATAAAGCAGTAAATATGAGCTAGAGCCGAGTTTGAATGGCTGCTTTTGAAGGAGAAAAACATAAAAAAGTAACAAAGTCTGGCTTTAAGGAATAATGAAAGCAGTGAACATGCAGCCGCATTCACAGTCAAAGAAAGGCCTGGCACCTGGTGCGTTTGGAAAGAGGCCCACTTCTCCCTGTCCCAGACTCTGGAACGGGGGGAAGAGCGCAGGGTAAGGGCCACATTCCCAGACTGTTTCCCTACCCCATCTGGTTATTACATGCTCCCATTTCTATGGAACTCTGCTACTAATGAAGTGCTGCTTTATGTATAAATCGATATTAAAGCGGCAGTGTTTGTGTGGAGACACTGCTTCTGGTTTCTTTGCTCTGCTTTGATGAACTGATGAGCGTCAGACCAGAACTGACCTCCTGATCCAGCAGAGGAGCACAAAGTGGATCAGTGGGCGGATCTGAGACTCTAGTTCTCTGTCTGGAAATGAGAAAAAGGTTTGAAAACTGAGTTCAAAGCCTTTAAGCTTTCATATATGCACATTTGAAATGATGTGGTTGATCTCTTCACTGCAAAAACACTAAATCTTTCTAAATGTTTTTGTCCCGCTTTAGTGCAAATATTTTAAAACACTTGAAATGAGACTAAGCTGCTGCAAAATAACTTTGCAGCAACATACAGGAGCTTGTTTTAAGGCAGTAATTCCTTACAATTGATTATGAGTTAAAGGCGACCGATTATGCTTCCTTGAACAGGTTAGGATGATTCGATGGCCTATACAAAACATGTTCATTACATTTTTTGCACAAAATCTTTCTTCGATGATGATATTTTAGTCTGGTCAGTTCTGCCTATTTTGAGCAGCGTTAGGACTTCCTGTCAAGCTGCTGCAGTTCTACAACCCTACGTCTTTGAACAGCAGAAGTGGGGCCTTCTGCACAACCAACAAGCATGCAGCAAAGGATGTTAAATCAACAACTAGGTTGATGCATTGGAGCTCTGGTGGGTTGCTAGGTAACGGATGGAACTCCGCTGGGGTTGCTAGGTAACGGATGGAACTCCGCTGGGGTTGCTAGGTAACGGCACAGGACCTGGTTTTTGGAATGGCTCACTTTCCACACACCAAAAACCAAGAACATACTGCCAAAAACCGGCTGCTTTGTCTGTTTTTAGAAGCAGTAAAGGCTGAAATGAAAGTACAAAAACATGGAAAATGGAAATTTTGCATAATCCAATTTAAATAATCGACCAGAGGAATTAGTATTTCATATCTATAGTCAAGTCTCTGAACAAGCTCCTATATCTTCCTGAAAAGTTCCTTGTGAATCAGTTTTGTCTTATTTCAAATGTACTAAGATATTTGCTCTAGAAACTAAACTAATTTAAAGTTCACTCAGGAAGATTTTGTGTTTTTGCAGTGTCCTTAAACATCCTGAAAAAGGCGTAAAATCACCGTTGGGTTCCTCTGTGTGTTCATGCAAGCGAAGCGATCCTCAGGCTTCCCCTGCAGGAACGTTGACAAAGAACACACGGCTCAGATGGATCGCCAAAGTCATGCAGGTCTGGAACCGTGGTTACGATCAAGCGTCTGAAGCGCGCACAGCTGTGAGCAGTGGCGTCCATTAACACCTTGTCGGGGGAACATGAAAGCATCGGATTGCCGTTTCTCCCCCAGCCGAGGGAGCGTCGGCCTTCTCACGGCTTCTTCTCGCCTTACTGCTGTGCAACACAATCTGCCCACAAAGCCCGGAGTCAGAGGGGATACGCTCAGGTGTGGAGAATGTGAAGAAATCTCTGAAATTAACCTTTAAATGATTTGACATGTGTAGAGGTGGTGGCTTTAAGTCCACCGTGACATGGAGAATGAAAGAATTTGAGTTTGTGATGAGAGAAAAGCTCAGTGGTTGGAAACGGGACAGGAAACGAGAAGGTCAGAGGACATGTTACTGTATGTTAGCAGGCTGGAAAGGTGAGGACTCGTATGCGCACGCGCATTTATGGTTTCTGTGGTTTTTCCTGCAATGTTTATGGGTTTGTTTTTAAGTGTTTGTCCAACCTGCTCAACCAAATCAGATTCAACAGAAATAATCAAACAATGGCTCCGTTTCTACTACAAATGTGAACAAAACTTTGTCAACAAATGCTGATAAAATGCAACTTCACAACTATGGTGTTTCCATTAAATGCAAATTGCAATCGAAATCACACTTGAATAAGTTTGTTCACTCATTAAAAAACACACAAAACTTCATCCTCCAACTACTTCTTGTTGTCGTCGTCTTTGTCGTTTCTGCCAGTAGTAACTTCTGGTTGTTGATCATGTGACTCGTGTGATGTGAAAAAAAATGTTTCTGCTCCAGGTTTGCAGGAGAAAAATTTCAATGCGACCAAAAAAAAACCAACAAAAAAACCCCACATCTCAGCACCAAAGCATTTTATGGAAAAATGTGACTTTTTTCGAAATTGGCGTATTTCCTTTAAGCAAACGCATGTCAAATGGCAGAATGGAAAGTCAGCTACTGCTGCAAGTTCAACATTTCCTGAGAAAATAAACTGGCAGTACAACGAGAACGTGGTTGCTAGGTGACGGCTGGGCTGGCGTTGCTAGGTAACGGCGCCTGTAGAACTGTTTCACTCATTTTTATTTTTATTTACTTTAAAAAAGCTCCTGTATCAAAAAGTAAAAGGTAAGTTTCAAATGAACCTCTTTGCACTGAAAACTAAACCACAAACAGTTGGTAGGATTTTGTATTTTTGTGTTTTAACCAAAAACGAACCAAACTCAGACACACACCTGCAGTTTTAGGTGTATCAAATCAAGTTTTTTATGAAAAGAAATTGATTTGGAAAAATGTATTTTGCCTGATTTTGACATGAATTATTGCCATTTTGCTCCTTAAAATCCTAAAATTTCCATTTAGCTTTATATTTTGAACCGTGTGATGATGTAATTTAGGAAAGATTTTATGTTTCTGAAGTAAAGTCACGTCTTATCCTTCTCTCATGTTTGAAATAAAGTCAGTAAAAGTATAAACTTGTAAGTTTTTGCCCCATTACAAACCCAGTCGACTATAAACTTTGCACAGTTTCAAAGCAATATCAGGTTTTGCCGTAGCAGAACCATAACAGAAAGAAGACACGCTCTTGGAGACGTGGAGGGAATCTGATGCTTCTGGAAACGCTGCAGATATTCTCTGATCTTCTGGCTCCAGGCTCAGAGTTCAGCTCAAAGACGCGTAAACCTCGTTTCTCACGTTGTCTTGGAAATCCAGCAACAAACACAAGCTTGAGACTTGGCAAAAGGAAAAGATGCTGAGACAAAAAGGGAGCGGACGAGCAGAGAGGAGGAAAATATTAGAGAAGAGCGGAGGTTCACCACCTTGTCAGTGAACCAACGTTGCCAAATGGGAATTGTTTTAGGGGAAACTTCCCTAATCTCTTACTTGTTTGTAATATTTTTCAAATCTTAGTTTTCATAATGCCAGTATTTTCTCCACACTTCTTATTTTTCTCGGTCTGATGTCATCATTTCTAAATGTTAGATCAGGTGTTGTGGTCAAACAGTTGACGGGTCTCAGATTTTTAACATTTACTTTGTTTTACACTTGATTCATTTCTTGGGCGGCTACTTTTACTTTTACATGAGTGAAAATGTGCTGAAGTAGTTCTTCTCTTACTTGAGCAAAATGTTTGGTAAATTATTCCTCACTTTGAACGCTGTAAGAGGTTAAGGGCCACTAAAAAAAGAATAACAAATTTTGACTTTTTCTTTTTGATCTTGAGAAAAAGTCAGAATTTTGAGATTAAAGTCCGAATCTTTAAAGGTTTTGTTTTGTTTTGTTTTAGCATTTAATCCTTTTTCATTTGCTTCTGGACAAAAAAAGAGCTTAGTTTGACTTTTCTTCTGAATATCAGGAAATAGTTTTTTTAATCTATTTTAACAGGTGCCCGCTCTGAATGAAAGCCCTCTCTCCTCTGACTGGTGACAAATTGGCCCTCGAAGCCCACTCTCAACGCATAAATGCTAGCGTATTAGCGGAGCGCGCCACCTCTCCGTATGTCAGGGATAAATCTAACCTCGTTTCTCGTCCAGCGTGAAACGCCAAAGCCAAGCCGATGAGCGCGGCCAATTGATTTTGGATGCCTGTGCAAAACCCAAATCCCACGGCTAAAATTGGTCGTTGAAAACTGGAGGGCTCATACCGCCACCTTCCCCCTCTGGGCCCGGGCAGGCGTCCAGACGTGCTGCTGCCCCCCTCGGGCGCTCTCTCTGCCTGGCAAAACATGCTACGCTACAGTGTGTGTGTGTGTGTGTGTGTGTGTGTGTGTGTGTGTGTGTGTGTGTGTGTGTGTGTGTGTGTGTGGGCTGGGTTCCACCTGGCTGCTCCAGCCACCTGCTCAGGGCACCGAGGGAAACACCCGGTTAATTAGCTCCTCATTATAGCCAAACCAGACCAGAGAGCACACTAAAAACACTCACACACACACATTTTGAGGTGTTGTATCCACGACCGAACCAAGCGACTAAAGGCACAGAAAGGATGAAGTGAATCTCGAACAGATGTAAACTCTTTGTGCACTAATGAGCTGTAGACAACAAGCTGAGCCCAACAGATAAAAGACGCTAACGAGAAACTATAAATCCGTTGGCTTCTGCCTCTCTGTAACGAGGCAACTGCAGGTCCGCTTTCTCCTCGTTTAGACGCGTCTTTGACCACATTTCAGTCCCCCACTCTCCGCGTTGCGGTTAGCCTCAAACTGTGATCTTAAGAGCAGTCTCTTTACAGCTCTCTTCAACCTAAAGCCCCCCTAATTCTCATAATTTCTCCTCTTTCACTCCACCTTCCACACGTATCAAATGCTGCAGGGAAAAGATCCAGAACTGGATGATTTTCAGACGAGTCAAACTCAAAATTATGATATTTTTCAAAACACTGATCACCATGCTGATTACTGTCAGGTAGAAAACACTGTTACTGTTAGTTCTATTCAGTATCGATGGTTTATTTAATGGTCTGTTTGCACCAGTTCAGTTTTACACACTTTAATCCGACTCCGGTCCGTTTGCCTGAAAAGTCCGGTTCGCTTGTGGAAGTGTGAATGCTAACTCTTATATGGACCAAAATAACCGACCTCTGATCCGTCTCCACACCTTGACTCAGTTTGGTTGAAGTGAACTCCGATGCGTATGTGAACGCCAACTGTACTAAAGACCGATCCAAAAGCAGGAAGTGGGCTACAACACAGGGCATTGTGGGTAAATGCAACTGAATATGCATTAGATATGGACTATCAGGTGTGAACAGACCCTAAGAGGAACCGTGTTTCCGTCAACTTGTGGATATTTTGAAGTGTCACATTAAAAACTGTTGATGGAAAGGGTAAAATCTGAGTTTTGCAGAAAAGTTTTTACTCTTGCTTGAGGTTATTTTTGGTTTGCTCTGATATCGCAAACGTCCCATCTGGTGGTGGGTTTGTGCCATACCATGTAGACCGCTCCAAAACAAGGAACTGGGTCAATACAACCAAAACAAACGCAGAAATGGCTCATGGTCTTTATCCTACAGCCACTAAAATCTCCAGTTTTGTTTACATTTTGTGAATAAGAAAGTTGCGCTGAGTGTCTTTCGAGGTTTTCATGTTGTTCCATTCAGTTATTTTATTTAGTTGATTTCACTAGTTGATTGCTGATAGGATGCTGCGCGGTCGGATCCGCCCACTGATCCACTTTGTGCTCCTCTGCTGGAACAGTCACATAAAGGCCATTACAAAGTCAGTCTTCTATCACATAAATAGCATTTCCAGGATTAAAGGACTAAAGTCTCAGCAAGATCTAGAGAAACTCCTCCATTCGTTTATTGATTACTGCAACAGACCTCATACGTCTGCCTAAAAACACTACAGATTTATAAACTATTTTTTTACAACTTTCTAGAAAGCTTGTTTTCTCTTTCTGCAAGGCATCAAACAGGAAGAAACTTGAACTAGATTAGTCTAGAGAATTGCCAGGTTGGTGCAGAGTTGTGTCTTCGGCTCTGTTCTCTTTCACTGGTCCAGTTTGCTTCCTCACATCTAAACATTGTTATCTCCACTCTGCTACCAGTTTTTCCACCCTGCAGGCTGAATCCTGCGGAGGAAACTGCGTCTGCAGTCAGATCAGTGTATCAGTGTGAGCCCAGGGAAACCGGAGCTGCTCTATGTCTGACTCTGCTGACGGCATATACAACTACAAGGACTTGGCTGGTTTGGGAAAACAAAGTGACAGATGGAATATACTGTTTAAATTCATTAACTCTGCCAAAGATAACAGAAATAGTTGAGAATTAACTTGAAAGTTCACGTTTAAAAGGAGAAAAACACAAAAACGCAGAAAGAGGTAAACAATAAGGGGCCTGAATTTCCCTCAAGTGAAACAATGAGTTTCACTTTCATAGAAGGAAGCGTTACATTTTTACATTTCAAGATTTGTAGCTAGTTAATAAACTAAAAACTGTTAGAAACTGTTGGTGGGACGTTTCCACTAATAACATCAAACCTAATTTGTTGATTAGTCCCTTTTTTTTTTTTTTGCCAACTTTGAAAACAATTACTTCACTTATCTTCCCTAAAATTATGTTTTTCCAGGTAAAATTTGTAGTTTTATAAACATTCAGTAAAAAAGTTCGACTGTTAATCATTCCTCAGATAGTTACGCGTTTATATTCATGCTCTTATTCTTGATTAAAACTTTTTCCTGGCCCTGTTGTATAATTGTTGTAGCATTGACAGTTGGGAGCAAAGCACTGCGTCCCTTTTTCTTTTATATATCAGGCGTACATTAAAGATTATCATGTTATTTTGACAACAGCTAAAACCAATGCTAGTCACTGTTAGCGAGCAGCGTTTAGCCCGCCAGCAGAGACGGGGCGCCATCTTGTGCATGTGACTTCACAGTTAGTTGTAAATTAATTTCATTCATTCTACGATATTTGGACTGAAAACTAGACCAGGAAAACTTGGTAGGATTTGTGTTTTTTGCAGTGCATTTTTTGCTGCACTCAGCACTTTTCAAGTCTTGCAAGTAAAAAAAAAAGAAAATCTTCCAGCTCACCCCTGCGCACGACTTTGTGTTGCTCTGTCACATAAACTCCAGTGAAATGTGTTACAGTACGCGGCTGTAATTTGACATAACATAAAAAGGTTCGAGGCGTATGAATACTTTTGAAAGACGTATTTTATCCTAATAGTCTCCAGTTCTGGCTGCAACCAGAAGGACCGACAGGCAGCCAAAACACACATTTTCTCATGCAATAAAGCAGAGGGAGTTTGCAACAGCATATAAATTCTGTTACAAAAACACAAAGAACTCAGGAAAAAGTAGGTAAAATAAGTAGCAGGAGAGGAGAAACATCTCCTGGCAAACAGTTGCTCCTTGACAAAAGTCAGCGGAGAGAGGCCGAGCGGTGACGGGCACCTCGGGAGGTGATTACTACCATCTGTGAGGAAGAAGCAGTGTGGGCCAGGGAAAGCAGGGTGGGCACTGGTTCTGCAGCTTCCCCAGTTTGCTTTGGCACTGGGATGAAACACTGCAAGGCACAACTGGGCCACATGTGGCGTTCACACATGTATCGGCGCTTTAAAACCTCCGTGGCATTAAGTCTGTTACTCGACACTTCGCTGTCTTTAACAATCGTTTCTCCATGTTCCATTTCTTTCTGCAAGAAAAGCCTTTCTGGGTGGTTTCTCAAAAACAGGATCGCATCAATCCCCTTCGGGTTGGCCGCGGCCCAGAGCGAAACCCTGACAGAGAATGAAGTCAAACAGCAAAGCTGCAGCGAAAACTAATCTGAACAAACTCCTGAGCTTCTTCCCAGACAGCCGAAGCTCATGCACCTCCGGTCTGATGACCTCATCATGTTGCAAACTTTGTTTACTACAAAAACAATATTAAAGCAGCTTTTGTAGCGTTTTTTAAAAGAAATTTTAAGAACGGACTAAGATGCTTTAAATGGATAGTTCAGGATTTTTGAAGTGAGGTTCTGTAAAAAACAAAAAAACAAGATAATTTTTCTTTTGAGCTTTTTTGGTTTTCATAAATCCAGATTAGTTTGTCTCAGAAGCAGAAACAACATCCAGTCTAATTCACCTCTGCTGTAATAAAACTTGTCCTTTCTAAATATAATCCTTGAAATATAAGCTTGTTTATTAAATCTTAAAGTCACTTAAACCAGAGTTGATAATTTATTGGTCACAAAGGATCAAATTTAGTTTATCCAAGTTAATTTATTGTGTTTGTAAAGTTAAATAAAGGTCCATAATGTAAGTTTGACAAACTCCAGTTACTTGTTACCAATTAACACAAGTTTATTTTTTTTTAGGAGCACGGTTTATTTTAGTTTTTTCAGTGTAATTCCTTCCTGAAGTCCAGTTGATCTGAGCCTAACTTGGATGCTGGACGTAAATCTGAAACCTACCAGAGCCAATAGAAACACGATTTCATCCAATAAAAATGTGCATCAGCCTGTAATACTGCTGGTGCGCATAAATATTGTTTGGTAGCCATTAGCAACCAAATGCTAATTTCACTCAGATCATCCTGAGTTTGATATTATTCATTTCAGGAACACATTTTATTTACTCGACTATTTTTTAAGTTTTAAAGGTTTTTTAAAAACCAGCTGACCAAATGTTCTGGGGCTCTCCTGGGGTTGCTAGGTAACAGCGCCTACTGATTTGACTTTACATTCTCAGTTTTTGAAATGATTTATTTTCCAGTCGCCAAAAAACGTGAAGTTATTTCTAAAATATCAAGAGTTTTTTTTGAAGCATTTAAGTTGTTTCTTAGAAGCATAAAGACCAAAACTGAAGCATAGAAAAGCAAAATGTGAATTTAATATCTTTGAATGATATCACCACTAAATAAATCCAGAAAGTGACAGAAATAGAGATCGTTGCTCTCTTTACCTCCAGCCATTATATCTGATCAGTTTTCTAACTGCGTTTTACTCAAAACAACAGAAAAAAGTATGTAAAACCCATCGTTCTGCATGTAATGATTAAATGTAAAGTAGATACACATATTAATGTTCACGCTAGCCAAACAGTACCAGTTGAATGTGGGAGGTTTCAGGATCTGCAGGTGTAAAAAGCCTGTTGGCCAAGCTGCTGGATGACAGGGCGTGACCTCTGCCTGCCCTTGAGACGGCGTGGGGGGAGAGGCTATTCTGGAAGTCTAATCAGCATGGAATAACCATCTGCCGCCTGTCAGAGAGGTTATTGAGGAGAGAGATTTACCAAAGTGAAAATAATACTGGGGGAGTTTGTACTTTAGTGGTTTTTTCAGCGTTTCCAGCTCAGTTGGCTTCATCTGTGCCATGTTCTGAGCAACTGTTCCTGGCCGCCGTTTTGCTGGTGATACACGAGTCCAGCTGCTGGATCACGATGTTTTCACTTTCGAACTATCGCTACTTCAAAATATTGCTCTCCAAAAGCAGGGGCAGCGCCCTGCAAAGCCGCAGACCCCCTCAACATGCCTCCGCATCACCGTCTGCAGTCCTGAACCCGACTGTCGATGCGACGTATGGAGGGAAAATAGGAATTACATACGACTTGAGTTGAGTTTGGTGTTTGCAAGTTTTGGCCAAAATCACCAAACTGAAAATTATTCAATTTCAAAGGCAAAAATTGGATTATTGTTTTTTTATTTGTGTTGTACCTGCTCTACATCAACAAGCTGCACTTAATCAAACAATGTGAATATATTATATATATTATCACACTAAACTAACTTGCGAGTAACGTTTAAGCATTAATGGAGGTTATTTTAGGTCAATAATTCCCTAATATTGGTGAAAGAGTCCTAGTTTCATTGGTAGATTGTTTTGCTTATAACCTGGGAAAATGTCTTGTTATAAGTTAAATAATCTGACACTGGAAATATGACTTCTTTATTAATATTAAATAATTATTGACTACAAACAAGATTCTTTATCTCTGGCCTTCAGCCTTTACGTTCCTCCTCCAAGCCATGAATGCATGCCGCTGTGTCTGCTGCCACGCTGGGCTCAGCCGGCCCATCAGGGCCGGATCGGGCCTGGCATCCAGTTTTCTGGACTTCCTGTGGTTTGAGTCAGGAATGAGGTGGAGGAAGTTCTGCAGAACAGAGCAGCTCGGTGCCAGAGACGGCGCTACTGCTTCTCCATAAATCAGGAGAAGCAGATTTATGGAAATTTGTGCAGCTGCAATTCAAGAATGATGCAAATTTTTACCCGTCCAGCTCAGGTCCTTGATGCAGAAAGAGATTTTTTTATTTGTAATTACTAACATAATTTTCTTGTTGATCAAGTTACCAACTTCGCCTGAATTCACGCCACATAATTTATGTCACTGCGTCAGAAACAGAGTTTCCCTTCAAGTCTTGAAAACTTAACAAAAGACGAGATGCTAACCAGTTTTCCGGAAATGCTAGGCTGCATGACGATGCTGCATCGGTTAGACTACGACTTCTCCATCATGCAATATTTCATATCTTTTTCATACTTACTTATACGGTTTATGAACGTTAATTTTCTCACGTTGTAAAAAGTTTTTGCTGTAAATCTACGGACGCTGCCAGTCATTCTGATTGGCGGTTTCTGTCCGTCGCTGCAGGATCTTTCTGCATTGGAAGTTATACAGTAAAATGACACGTTTGGTTTCTGTTCCGGTCCGTTTATGCAGCCGACCGCGCAGCATCCTATCAGCAATCAACTAGTGAAATCAACTAAATAAAAGCGTTTTGATGTCCGTCATGGCGGAGCGGCAGAGGCACGCGCTGGCAGACTCTGTTACGCCCTGATAGTGTCCCAGATTTTTAAATCAACAGAAAGTATTTATGTTATAACTTCAGTTATGCCAACAGAAAAGCTAGCGCTCCATCACAGCCAGAAGCCAAATTGCTCTCATCCATTTGTTTCCTCATTCTGTCCTGCGGTTCAGGCTCAGCGCAGATAAATTACGGCTTTTTCCACCACGTCTCCCTCAACGCAAACACACACCGCCGTTTATGAGGCTGCCGTCTTCCACCGCTTCAGCAGGGGTTTGTAAACCTGTGTCTTCAGGGACGATTCATAGGAATGTAGACGGCACATAGGTGTGTGTGTGTGTGTGTGTGCATGGATTGTGTCTGGACAGAGTGTGTGAGCTCGCCAAGGCAGCAGACGCTATCTTGGTGCAAGGCTTGTCAAACTTTGAGGAAAACTGAACAATCACACAAACCAGTCAGTTGAAGTTTTTCTTGTTTGAGGTGAAAATTTAAGAGACGACTAATCAGGGCACCTGTGTCAAACTGGAGGCCCGTGGGCCACATCTGGCCCGCCAAAGCTGTTTATGTGGCCCTCAAGACTCCAGAGGGCCACAGTGTTTTTATCTGATGTCTTTGTTCACTTGAATTAAGACAAAACTAACTTACAAATAACTTTTCAACAGGATACAGGAGTTTATCTTAAGTTAATAATTTCTTAATATCGGTTAAAAAAAATACTAATTAGCAGCTTATTTCACTTATATCATGGGAAAATGTCTAATTATTAGTGAGATAAACAACCAGAGGATCTCGTACATTTTTATAACTGCTTACAAAATTATCGATTTAAAACAAGCTCATATAAAGTTCCTTGTAAGTTAGTTTTGTCTTATTTCCACTGTGCGAAGATATTTACACTAGAAACCAGACCAAAAATACTTGGTAAGGTTTTGTTTTTGCAGTGAAGTCCCTTAATATTGAAAAAATTTCTAGCTCCACTTCTAGATTATGTCTCCTATAACAACACATTTTTCCATGTTACAATTTAAATAATTTTGCCAGTGAAACTGTAACTTTTTCATCAATATTGAGGAATCATTGACTTGAAACAAGCTTCAAGTGAAGAAACCAAACCAAAAATACTTGCTGAGATTTAATGTTTTGTAACGTGATGTAACTTGACATAACGTGAATCTAAGGCAGCAGTGTAGCAGAAGTAAGAAATACTGCCACCTGGAGGGGGGAGTTGGCATCACTTCAGCCCAAGATTTTTGACACTTTTTGCAATAAACTCACAATTTTCCACTAATGTGAGAAAAATTCTGGTATTTCTTGATTTTGCGTAAATTTCTGACAAAAATTGGAGGAACTGATTGATGTAATTTTGTGTCTGGAGTCCAGAGGGCCACATAAAACGCTACGTTGCGCCAGATTTGGCCCACGGGCCTTGAGTTTGACACATGTGGAGTAAGCACTCAGGTCCAGCACTTCAGGAAGGCATAAAACAGAAAAACAAAGACAGACGTTCTCAGCACAGTTACTCTAAACCTCTGCAGACACTTTGGAGCTGAAAGTCCCAGAGAAGTGGGAGCAGCTTTCTGGCATGTTTAAATGCATGAGCAGGTATAGCGTGCAACAGCAACGGGCCAGAACCGCCCTGCCTCAGCACAAGGATGAGGTCATCGAAGTTGGCCAGCAGAAATCTGGTTGTTTTGTCCAGCGGCTCTGGACACATCAATCCCACAGCAAAGAGATTTACGGGAAGCAGGTACAACACTTCGCAAACAGCCCGTTTGAAAGAGGCCGTGTGGAAAAGTGTGAGCGAGAGCCCACTGAGGGATTGACAGGATATTGTTGAAGAAAGGCTTGTGAGAGCGTTTGCATCCGTCTGCATTGAGTAAACGGAGGCTTTAAAGTCCCATCCGAAGCCAAGCTGAGACTCAGAGTAGCTGGTGAGGAAAGGATGGATTTGTTGGCTGGAACGGCCTTACCTCTCTGGCTCTGTCACTCCTGGTCCCCTTTAAACAAATCTGGCACTGTTCAGTGCTAAATATGACCTCAGGCATGCTCACTGGGTAATTACAACATGTTAGAAAAATACACACTGTTTCTTTTCCTCCCTCTGGCTGTAATTTCATTTCAGTGAGCAAAGGTTAAAGTGGGGACAGCGGTTTCTAATACGGTTTTATTTTCCTATGCTAACAAATTCCTGTGACAAGCAAAACTGGCTCTATTTATGCTAACAGAACAAACACAAGGCTGAAGCCAGTGCACTGATATAACTTCATCTTTAATCAAATGCAATATAATCAGCGTAGAAACTTTCCTGCTTGACATGCTGGGAGTTTTTCCTGGTTGGGTTTCATGAAGCGACAGGATGACTTGCACAGAAAGCAGCCAAATAACATTCTTGGACGGCGTCGCTCTGCAGAGCGCCAGCGACTCCAGATCCTGTCATCCAGTGTTTAGACTTGCTAGCAGTAAAGAGTTTTTCTCCCTTCACAAAACAAACTAGTAAAGTACAAACCCTTTGAATTAAATGCAAAGAGGAAAATGTCAAACGATGGAAGTAGATTCTGTTATTAAATTAAGTTTCCAGTAAATTTTGTTCAGCTTCTCAAAACCTTACTTTGAATTTCTGCACATATCAAGTGTTGAACATAAAGCGTAGCAAGGATTGATGGAGTTTTAAATGTTTACCTGGATCAAAAACCGGCTGATCTATAAAACAGAATATTATTGGAGTGAAAAGAAAGAGAACGTTTCCTCCAAAAGCTTTTACATTTCTACATTAATTTCACATATTTGCACACAAAAAATGAAAAATCTCTGTCAAACAAGAGAAAATGTGATTACAACATCAAATAGTCAAAAGTCAGTAAGAAAAAAGCTTTTGAATTAATCAGAGACAAATATAAAATGTAAGAGGTGAACTTCAAGTTTAATATCTCAGTTTTAATTTTGTAAATTTAAACATTTAATTATGGAAAAGAAGTCCATCTCATAAGGACTTCTGGAATTATTTTTGTCACAAATATCTGAGTTCTTAAAAAACAATTTCCAGTTTTTGACTTTGCGATGTCACAGGGTTTATTATCATAAACTTATGTCTTCAATCATGAAAAATTCACATTTTTTAAAACTGAAATTGAGAAATTTTCGATATCAGAAAACATCAACATTTATTTGAGGGAAATTTACTCTTCCATGTATTTTAAATCTAAAATGGCTGTAATAGTCTGTTGTAAAATCTACTACAATAAATTTGCTGAAACACAATTTATATTGGTAAACTTAAATCGTTTCCTTCTCAAGAAATGAGTTTTAAATCAGTCAACTGATTTTATATGTTGGATATGAATATTTTACAAATGTAGTTCAGCCATTCAGCTTCACATTCATAAGAAATTCGATTTTTAGAGTCACAGTTTGATTCAGAAACCGATTTTTCTATTCAAGATGTGTAAAAATTCAGTTTAAATTATGTGACTGGAAAGAGGAAAAGAGAAAATAAATTAATAGAGTATGTAACTATAAGTTTCCATTGTGTGTTAAATATATCAGATTTAGGTTTGTGTATTAAATTCTGCAACTTAAATTACTATTACTAGGTTAGATTAATACATATATGTGAAAAAATTATTCAAAATATTTACGATGGCCGACTGGACGCTCAGACACAAAAAACTCACGAATCACAGAACTACGAATTGTGATTTTTTTATAGTTCAGGTGTCAAACTGAAGGCCTGGGGGCCAAATCTGGCCCGCCATAGTTTTTTTATATGCCCCACTAAAGTCCAAATTAAATCAATAAGTCTCCAGTTGTTCACAAATGAAAAATTCACGCTAAATCAACAGATTCCTGCATTTTCTGTTTGATTTTTGCTGCAACTTTTTCTCAGAATTGATCAAAAACATTCAGTTTAAGTGACTGCTGCCTCAGGATTACGTCGCAACAGTCACGTAATTAATACTGCTTCTCATCAATAGGACGAGTTGCAAACAGTCACATTTAGCATCATACAGTCGCGCAAAATTCCTTAAAATATTTCTAAATTAGAACCACAAAATCTGCAATTTTTTTTGCAAACAATTCAAAATCGATCAGAAAACCTTGGAGGGACTTATCACCGATGATTTAATTTTAAGAAACATATTGAATTCTGCAACAAACAGCTATTTATTCATATTTTGACAGTTTAATTGGTTTTTATCAATACATTCTGGCACAACCGACCCTTTAAGAACATTCTAATTTTTGATTTGGCCCAAAATAAAAATGAGTTTGAGGCTTCTGCTTTATAGAATAAATGTTTTTTCTGCACCTCGATCCACAACTTTCATAAATATTTAAAGGATTTAACAACTGCAGCACAGAAAGCTTTATCTGCTCACGTTGAAATGGAAGAGAAGCAGAAGGACTTACGCAGACACTCGTTGGCCTCTCGAGCGTTGGCTCTCTGCCACGGTCGGTCGTAGTGAAAAGGTTTGCACCGGTCGCATTCAGGCCCCTCTGTGTTGTGTTTGCAGTCACACACCAGCTTCCCTTCCTTGTCCTTTAGGCATCGCGAGGCATGCCCGTTGCATTTGCACCTTCCTCCCACCTGGAAGTCTCCCACTGCATAGAAGTACGTCGGTAAAGTTGACGTCACCGCCATCGGGTCGTCGTCCCTTCCTCCAACGTTGCTTCCGGAGCCCAGCGCCAGCTCTCTGGGGAGCTGGGGCCGACTGAAGACGACACGAATATCAGTGACTGTGACCCAGTCCTGCAGGACGGGGCTGTTGTCAAAGTCTTTACCAGAGGGACGTCCGTCCAGAGTGCTGAAAGCGATAAGTCCTCCAGAGAGAGGGTACATTTCAGTGTGGCCGTCTGTGCACAACGCCTCCTGCTCATTCTGTTTGGTAATAGTTGCTTTGTTGGGCCTGTTGTACATGCGTCTGCATTGTGACGAGTAAAACTGATACGGCATCCATGTCTTGCCGTAGTCCATGCTTTTGTATATCGCTAGGGATTCGGGTCGGGGCGAGCAGAACTGCAGACTGACGTACGTGATCTCAAACTTCTTCCCCAAAGAAAGGGTGAGAGTCACGTTGTGGGGAGATGTGTTCAGATTCTCCGACTGCCAGCAGGTGAGATTGTGGGCTGAGTTGAGGTCTGTAAGGTAGGAGGCGGGGTGGGCACGCCGAGGGTCGGATGCATCGCAAATCTGACACGCACGTACAGAGGGGCGATCGTCGCTGCGCTCAACAACGCTGCAGGAGCGGGAAGGAGGCCGACCGCAGACGCTGGACACGCTCACTTCCTTACCGAAGGCGGCATTTATAAACTCAGGGATGCATCGTCTCGCAGCTCCGGCCTCATCATAGCAAGGGTCCAAGGATGTCTGCTGTCCTGCAAAAGGATTAGTGGCACTGTGAGTGGAGACTGAAGTTAGCAGGAAGAACAAGCCCAGCGGGCACCTCAGGGGTTCCCTCATCCTGCTGAAAGGGCCAGAGTCGACTTCTGCAAACTTTGGGCTGTGCACAAAGCTGAAGGCCTGGAAGGATGCGTCCGAATGTTTCTCCCCTGTGTGAGTTTCTGTCACTCAGTGAAAGGAGAGTGTCTGAGTTCAGTGGCCCTTCACTCCAGGCCTTCCTGTAAGAGAGAGAAACAGGCAGAAAGGTCAATGTCACAGGCATATTTTTACCATAACAGGACAGAAGATGGAAAGTGACACTGATCTACCACATAAAACAAAGCCACATCTTTAAACCCACATTAAGCTTGTCCATATAAAGGAGCTTCAAATGAATCTCTATTGCCAGAGTGAATGTTTTGGTTGACTAAAAGCATGTCAAGGATCAGACAGTCAAATGAGGGCCCCAAGTGAAAGGAAGTGACCATTTAAAGAGAGACATTAGAGGCTGCAAGTGACTGCATCTTGAATTTCAATGCCTCTCGCTCATTCATTTCTGCTATTCAGGTCAAATCTGCCCCCACCTTCTGGTCAGGCTTGAAAAGCACGGCAGAAGTCACCCGCATAATCCCCATGTGGGAGTGCAAAGCTGTGAACCGCGTGCGACTCTGGTCGAACCTCGGCTGAAAGAGAAAGTCTTGACAAAAGAGAACAAGAGTCCCTTCCACAGCTTTGGGTCGTAGCATCAGTTCACAACGAAAAATCTTCATTGAAGCCAATTTTTAAATTGAACAAAATCCCATGTGAGGAAATAAAATGTCCGAAGGAACTTTCTGAGGGGTAAAACATCGACGTGACACAGAAGCCACACTTCAGTTTGGTAAAATGGAAGTGAGTTTTCTAAGCTGGCTTGTGTCACCAGCCAGGATCATCCAGACATGTTGGTTCGCCATTCATCTGTAGGAGCTGCAACATGTAAAACGTTTTCCACTTTTGTTTTCCAATAAATGTGCAGCTTGTTGCAAAGCGACTTGACATCTTGTTGCCTGGGGTTTGCGAAGCAGCCAATCCAGGAGCGCCATTGATTTTCCCTGGAGCTGATTGGCTGAACCCACAAAAATGGAGATAAGAATATTAATGCGTAAGGATGTTTGAACTATTAAGATGAGTTAAGATTCTTAATGTGTTTGGCTGTCATTTTTAAATTTACCAGAAATCAGCTTCTAAAATCTGCTTTATCTTCTTTCATCGACCCATAAAATTCCCCAGAACTGATAGTTATTGAAGACTATTCTGCAACTTAGGGGATTTAAGGCCTCGGCGCTCCGTTGAAGCCTCTCAGGCTCCGGGTGCAGACAGATACCTGCATTGAAATGCTCACAGCCAGGCGAGAGGCCACGCCGCCCCAGTGGGAGAAAGATTTGGGTGGTGCTGGGAGAAAAAGCTCTGGCTAAAAGAAAGAGACGTATGAATCGCCTGAAGCTTTTCCTTCCCTAATCCTCCCCCCTTTTTTTTAATCAAATCTGGAAGATTTCACTAAAAACAGCTGAGGAGTGGAGAAGTTTCTGCAATGCTCTTTTGAAGGTGTTTATTAAATTACAATGAAGCCCAGCCGCCTCTTCATACCCCCACATTCTCTTTTACTACAGCATCCCTCTTCATGGCGGTGCAACAAAAGGCCGCCTCTGTATCCAGTTCAGTCGAGGCTTTCAGGGGTTTAAGTCCAAAATAGAAAGAAACAGAAGTTCTTTTCTTGTGCAAAGGGTCCAAAGCCAGCAACCACCAATAAAGAAGCAAGAGGTCTGCCAAACGGGACCACTCTTCCGCGCTCATAAGCGCAGCCGTTGGGCCGTTCTCAGGCGGACGATGCAGTACAGCTGCTTCCATGCTGCTCATGAAGTTATTTAAATGAAATACTTTTTTGCAACACTTTCCACTTCAAATCTTTCAGTATAAAGTCAAAGACAAGCTTAAGGTGAGCGATGATGCTTCCTTGAACGGTTTAGGGTCGGTCTGCAGCAGGGATGCCCAAAGTGGGTCCTGAAGGTCCGGCATCCTGCATGTTTTAGTCCTGGTGGGAGGAACAACCTTTTCAGCATGACGATGTTCTTCGTAGGAGAGAACTAAACCATGCAGGACCCGCTTTGGGCACCACGGCTCTACAGGCTACACAACATACATTGATTACATTTTGCACAAAATCATTCTTAGACAAGATTTTAATCTGTTACCCAGGCGTCCTGTCACTTTAAATCCAAAAACCTGCTGCTGGCCACGCCCCCCAAAACTCAACATTTACATTTGGAAGTGAAAATGGCTGCAAACAGAAACCCAGAGCCTCCTGCACAACCAATAAGAATGCATCAAATGTTTGTGGATTGTAAGTCAACAACAAAACCTTCATCTCTTCCAGCAGCCATTGTACAGCGCTGGACCTGTCCTGGGGTTGCTAGGTAACGGGGAAGGTTTGGTTGTGTTGCTAGGTAACGACGTGAGGTCACCAGGTGATTTTGAAACGAAAAACATTGACATGGCATTTTTTATTTAACTTGTTTATAGAAGCAGTAGAGAAATTACTGTGTAACTTTAGAGATGTCAGCGAAAAGGATGAAACCTTGAGGAGTATTTAAAGTTGTTTAACTGAGGTTTTGTCAGGAAAAGCACTCCATAAAGAAAACAGTTGTGGTGAAGCTGAAGGTGTCGAGGAAGATTATGGACACAAAACTGATTGATTTTTGCAATTTGTTGGCTTCTAATTACCAACGTCTGAACATGTGGAGGAAAGGCCAATTATAATGACAGAGAAAAATGGAAAAGAGGAGAGAGAAATGAAATGAAGTGAAGGAAAACAGTTAGCAGCATGAAAGATAAATGGCAGGCAGCAAAAGTGACAAGTAGATGTAATGAAGTAATGAGAAGCAGATCAGCACATGGAGAAACAGCAGAGGGACAGATTTAGACAGACGGCGTTGGGGCCTGATGACTAAATATGGTGCAGTCCATGTGCTGCTCAGCTCAGACTCTTCCAGGGTCTGGTGCTGCGCGGCGCATCTGGCAGATCAGCGAGAAGGTTAAACAGAGAGTCTGTTTGAACCCTCAGCCTGCCCACTAACACAGACACGAGCAGAACGTGTTAGCTGTTCCCTGGTCTGTATTACAGCTCAGATCTGCAGGAGTTCGCTTTCGTTTTGGGCCGCATCAAAATCATGAATGTTCTTAAAGGGCCGGTTCTGCCAGAAACACATTAGCAAACAAAAATCACTCATTTATGAAGATAATTCAGAAATATCTGCAAATATTTGACAATAAATGGGATTTTTTTGTTACTCGCATAGAAAGTAATTTTGAGGCAGTAGTGTAATAGAATCAAGAAATACTGCCACCTGCAGGTGGGAGTTGGCATCACTTTAATCCAAAAGTTTCTCATAATTTTTGCAGAGAATTTGCAATAAACTCACAACCATGCATCAGTGTGAAAAAAACGACGTTGTTTTGAAACTATTTTTACATTGTGAACCACACAACCTTTGTCTTTAAAAACAAAAACAAAAGAACTGAATATGATCTCGATTTATTGCTGCATTCCACCAACACTTCCACTAAAACAATTTATCTTTTTCTCATTGTAAAAAAATATGTCAGCTCTGAACAGGACAAACTGGTAAAATAGACTTTATTCAGTGGAGAAATGGCTGCTTCTCATTTCAGGTGCTGCACCTTTGCAGTGGGATGTGACTCCAGACTTTGAAACCGAGGAGCTGCTGCAGCGATTCGGCCGTTCCTGGATGCTGCGCCAGCTGGGAGTTCAGTGACACGCAAACTAATCTGCCTCTCTGTTTCTACAACATTCCTCTGTTGATTAATGGTCAAAATGTTGTGCTAACATGAGAAAGTGAGCACATTACCGCAGAGACAAATAGGATGGCATCTAAAGGTGGACCTCTCATTTTTGCATAAAATCATTCTTAGATAAGGAGATTGTTCTCTGCTGTTTTAAGGCGTCCTGTCACTTTAAATTCAAATAAGTTGCTGCTGGCCACGCCCCCCCAACTCAAAGATTACCCTCACAATTATGCAACTGCACATCTTTGAAAAGCAGAAGTGGAGCCTCCTGTACAACCAGCCAGAATGCAGCAAGTAGTTTCTTGATGGATTGTCAACAACATAACACTTTGTCTTTTCCAGCAGCCATTGTACAGAGCATACAGCAGTAACACCAGGATGTGCTGGATCTCAGCACATCCATGGCGAGGATGTGCAATGGGTTGCTAGGTAACAGGCTTTGATTCGCTGGCGTTGCTAGGTGACAAACACTACCTACTTTTTCGTGATGTCACACTCAGGATGTTTTTGAAATGGCTCGTTTTCCATACACCAAAAAACATTAACTTTTTGCCAAAAAGTGTTTTTTCAAGCTCATGTGTTATTTTCAGAAACAGAGGTGCACCGATTTATCGGCCAGCCGATTTATCGGCCAGCCGATTTATCCTTGTCGATTTCCTTAATGTTGGGAAATGAGTGATTTTTACACTTGAAACCTATATTGTCCACTGGTGTCATCAACCTCAGCAAAGGTCTAAAAATCAACTACTCTGCTTTTGTGTGACTGACAAACCAGCCGCGCAGGTCATTTACAGTTAGCAACCTATTGTTGCCAATTCAACCTTTTTTGTGTATTGAGCAACATTTCAAACAAAAAAATGGAATCAGCCAAAATCGGAAATAATAAGGTAGAAAACTGCAATCACTGCATCCCTAATAAAAAATCTGCAAATTTTTACAGATGCACAAACTTGCCATGAGGAAAACGTGGAACCCATTTGAGTTTTTGTTTTTGGCCCAATTAGTGAAGGTGGGTGAGGCGTGTCTGTCGCTAACAGAGATAGCAGGGTGGTCCATCGCAGACATTCCAGGGAACGTTATTTCAGCTTCGCCCTGACACCAGGACGTCATCCCATGGTGAGACGTCTTTCGTTCCGCGAGGGCGTCTCTGTCAGAGTTCACAGATTAGGAAAACAGAAGTCGCTGAGAGGTTTTATTTGGCTTTGGCTGAGGAGGGAGAGAAACAGCTGAGACAAAGACTCAACCTCTCAGGGTTCGGTGCATCTTCACCTGATGAATGGGGAACATGACTTTCACTGCAGTTCTCATTTTAAACAGCAGGGGTCACTGCATATGAAACCTTTCAACAACAGGTAGCAGAAGAAGAACCTACAGAGGAAACGTGTTAAAGACAAGTTTATCTGTACAGTTTGACATGAAATGTTACTTTTAGGAGAGTTTGAAACATTTTTAATTAAATATTTCCTCTAGATATTTAACAGGATCGTTCTAATAATTGCTTCTCTCTTTTTTTTTTTACCAGAATAAAATCAGAATATTACAAGAATAAAATTTGCATTATGAGAATAAAGTCAAAATAGTGCAAAAATGAAGTTGAAGAAAAATATCATAATATTAGAATGTCATTATTTCCACTTTATTCTCATTTGACATTTAAAAAAACTCCAGAATGTAATGTCACAAATCAGCAGGTACTGTTATCATGATAACTCATAAATTATCATGAGTTATCATGACTAACGGCCCTAACTAGACGTATTCGGATCATAATTCCTCTTTAAGATGTGATGAGGATCTCCCTGTTTTTGGCTCTGAGAGGAAGCATGCTGGACTCTGAGGTTTGGGATTCTCGTAGCGCCTCAGTTGGCATTCATTAGGAGTGGGGAACGGCTGGGGGAGGAGCGGGGAGCCTGGAGGGCAGGAGGGGGTCAGCTCTCACAGCTGAGGGCGTCATTAGCTGGGGGGATCGCTGACAAATTTTTAAAGCCTCCTCAGAGGTTCGGTGTGTGTGTCGGTGTTTAATGTGAGAGGTTCCCTGGCCCTCACCCGGACCTCGGCTAAACCCGATCCCAGCCTCCCTCCAAACATTTCAATCTCACCACAATACACCTGAACTCCACTTCCAATAAAACATCACAGCTTTGGAAAGAGTCAAAGCGAGCGGATCCAGAGGGAATCCGGGTCCATCCAAGTGAAATATTCCCAACCTTTCCACCTAACAGAGACGCTGCGAGGAGAGAAGCTGAACGCCCAGCGGAGGAATGCGCAGACCTCTGCGGCCGAGCCCAAACGGTTGGCCCAGAATCTGACAGCAGCTTATTGGATCAACAGAACCTGATCCAGAAGAGAGCAGGAGTAGAAACTGTGAGCAAGGTGGAATACAAGGACAAACCGGTTCTCAAGACTCTAACAGGTTGATATGAAACGGTACTATCAGTTTGACGCACGTTTGCACTTTAGCACAAAAGGAAAGAGGAAAGTGCTGATAGGAGCGTTTGTGGTTGGGTTTATTTTTCATAAAGGTGCTTTGGGTGAGAAAACCTGAGGATGAAGGATGTGAGCCGGCAGTTTCTGGCACCGCTGACTCATTATTCTGAGGTTAAACTGGGGTAACGTAAGAGAAACTGTTTTCACCTTACAGGACCTTTCATCACCAAACCTCCCCACATTTCAAACCACAGACTTTAATTTAGTGAGTTTTAAAGTCAGTGGCATAAAAAGTACATATTTTACCAAATGAAAAACTGATTTAAAATTAAATCCCCACCTTCCAATTCAGAAAATCACACAAAGGCTCACAAAGTATCTTCAGGCGAGACATAAATGTAAAACGCAACGAAACTCCAAACCAACCCGGTATTAGAGGAAGCTAATGCTAAGGCGCTATTCCAACCCGGGATCAGAGGACACTAATGCTAAGGCGCTATCCCAACCCGGTATCAGAGGACGCTAATGCTAAGGCGCTATCCCAACCCGGTATCAGAGGACGCTAATGCTAAGGCGCTATCCCAACCCGGTATCAGAGGACGCTAATGCTAAGGCGCTATCCCAACCTGGTATCAGAGGACGCTAATGCTAAGGCGCTATCCCAACCCGGTATCAGAGGACGCTAATGCTAAGGCGCTATTCCAACCCGGGATCAGAGGACGCTAATGCTAAGGCGCTATCCCAACCCGGTATCAGAGGACGCTAATGCTAAGGCGCTATCCCAACCCGGTATCAGAGGACGCTAATGCTAAGGCGCTATCCCAACCCGGTATCAGAGGACGCTAATGCTAAGGCGCTATCCCAACCCGGTATCAGAGGAAGCTAATGCTAAGGTGCTATCCTAAACCGGTATCAGAGGACGCTAATGCTTCCTTGCCACTCATCCTCAAAAATAATAATTAAAAACCAAATAATAAAAATGCTAACAGCACGTAGCAGTTCTGTATCAATAAGGTAAATATTTATTTATTACTTTGTAGTTTTTTCAACCCAAAATACTGCAGTTTTACAGTAAAGAAAGACAAACTTGTATTTATGCAGATGTGCATGGACATTAATCACACCTGGCGGTGGCTGCATCATGCTGTGGGGATACTTTAGATACAGGATAAAACCTGTTAGTGGTTGAGATTAAACAAACAGCTGAGGTTTAATCTTACTATAAAATTAAGTTTTTCTTCTGATTTCTGCTTTTTAAGAACCAAGAACTGTAAAAACGCTTTTACCTGCTGCTACCTGGTAATTATAGTCAATTTAATTAAAGTATTCAGTAAAACACAATTCATAATCACAGGAAACTCTTGAATCGATTCTAGGATCGGCAATAAAAGCCCATAGAGATTCCCTGAATAAAAAGAAAGTTTGTTATAAATCAGATCTGCTTAGTGTATTCAGAATTAAAAGCAACCACAGAGTTCCCACAAAGCTCCAGAGTTGGTGACTTATTTTATGAGGAGAAATGTTTCTGCCGACCTCTGCGAGAGGGAAGCTGGAGTCGCACTTTGTCAGGGATTTTTAACTGACAGGAAGACGGATTTGGGAGGGAATTTGACCAGAGACGGAAAATTTATTGCTCCCCGTGTCGGGCTGTGATCTGTTTTCAAATACAAGAAATATTTTCCCTACATGTGCCGTCAAGATGCGCCTGAGAAAGGCATGACGCCCACCGCCCGGCGATGGCAGGCAGAACCACAGACTCCTTCAGAAAACGCTCCCAAGGCCGAGGCAGACCCACGATAAGGACGGTTACAGATAAGGAGAGACAAAAATGAAGTCTACTTGGATGAGAAAGGAAGTGGGTCGTTTACAGGGATGGAAAGATTAGGAAACAGAGGTGAGCCGTTCTTTTTAACAGCTTCAGAAGGTCGTTTGTGGTCGGCGCAGCCGTGGTTTCCCTAAAAGCCCCTTTAACAGGAAAACGGTTGTTTTTTTTTTTCAGCTCATAAGAAACATGGACCCTGCTGCCGAAAGCACCGAGCTGCTTTGAACACGCAGGGAGAGAAAACCACAAATCAGTTTATTAAGTGGCTGCAAGATTATGTACATCACTTAAAGACACACAGTGGGCGGATAAACACTCGCTACAGCTGGCTGCCAAGATGGCAACGTAGCTAGATAGCATGATAGCATGATAGCTATCAAGATGGATAACTGGACAGATAGAAAGATAGACGTTTGGGACATATTAAAGAAAAACTAAGGAGAAGTAAAGCAGAACAACGAAACAGAAGTCAAATGTTACTATGTGTTTATTTTCAAACATTTTTCACAAATAAAACTGAAAAGTGTGGCATGCTTTTGCATTCAGCTCCACTTCACTTCCTTATATGGAACGACCTTTTGCTGTGATTCTAAACTTGTCCACATGTTTGCTGTTCAGTTTATGCTCTACATGTTGAAATAAACAAAACAAATAAGTTCTACTTTTATGTCTAACGCAACAAATACATCAAAGTTTGGTTTTACTGACGGAAAATGTGAAAAAGTTCAACTTTGAACTAAATGGTTTTATGCTTTATGCCACATAAATGTGCAGAAATGAATGTTTTCATCTAGATAACAAGAGTTGGGTGGTAACTACATACATTTACTCAATTAACTTACGTTTCAAGTAACATTTTTTTGAAAGAAAGTACTTTAAAGAGTATTTTCACTCCATTGTACTTTTTACTTTTATTTCAGTAATTCTATTATAAAGTATCTCTCCTCTTACTTCAGTAAAATTTCTGTTTTTTCTTCCCACTGAATAAAAAACAAACATGTTATAATCAAAAATCCACCAGACAGACAGAAATTTGCAGTTTCTGTTAAAATTTCAGAATTTTTAAAATAAAAAAAAAATGATTTGGAAAAGTTTCTTTTGCCAGATTTTATTTATTTTTGTTACTTATCTGAATAATTATCATTTTGGTTCTTCAAATACCAAACTTTCCACTTGACTTTATGTGTTGGACAATCTGATTGTGTAACTTTTGAATCTTCAATGATTGATAACTTTGCTGCTTTCACCTGAGTCCAGTTTTTTCAGAACTTTATCCGTCTCTGCTTAACAGGCGAACATTTCTGCAGAAACATTTTCATCCTTCATGGCAGACGTTCTCCTTCGCCGGCTCTGAAATGCACGTTTTCATTTCACTTTTCCGTCGGCGCGGATGAGAGCGGCTCTGGACCTGCCCTGGGTCGGGCATCGGCACACATGTGGACCCCACACACGTGCAGATCTCTGCATCTGGACGAAATGTGTGGCTAACAAATACAGGCCCGGCAGGGGGCAGGAAGTGGCAGAAGAGAGCGTGTAAATCTCCACCGCTGGGTTGGCTTCCCACACCGAGAGGCGTCGACCGGATCATCCGACAGCTTCACCCGACTCCCAGTTCGTCACTCAAAACCAAAACCGAGCTGCTATTTCAGAGAGAGGAGGGTTTTTGTGTTGCGTCTATTTGAAACGCCACTCTGAATATGCATAGATATAAAAAAAAGGTTAGGAATGGAAACAATCCGAGGAAGAAATAACAAAACTTGTTTTCTCTCATTAGTTCTCCAGACTCGTGTATTTGCTCTGTAATTAGAGTCTGATCTGGTAACAGTTGACAGCTGGGGTGAGAATAGAGAAAACATTCGGATCCCAGGTCAGGCTCTCTGTTTTATGGTCCTGAGTCATTTATGTAAACTGAACCCAAAGAAGACAGAGAAACGGGACAAACAGGGTGGCTGAGCGCCGCCGAGGAGTTGACCTCCCACAAGAGAAAACTGCAACAACACCAGAGATCTCAGCGAGTATTTTGTCTAGTTTCTCATGCAAATATCCAAATACGTTTGAATTAAGACAAAACTAACCAACAGGTAACGTTTCAGCCAGAAACAAATGAAGATGCAGTCGTTCCTGTTGCGTGAAACAACGTTTTGTTGTTGGTGAAATTATCTGCAGTGGAACCGGCTCTGGGTTGCTAGGCGACGGGCTGAACTCGGCTGGCGTTGCTAGGAAACGTTAGGAAAAATTAAGGATTTATTTTTATTTACGTGAATTAAGCTCCTGTGTCTTGCTGAAAAGTTAGTTTGGTCTCTTTAAGTGCACCAAGATATTGGACCAAAAATACTTTGTTTCCCTGCATCGCTGCTGTTGCACTGTAAAAACTAGTTTGTACTACAAGCATATCAGCAAAACCAAAATGGCGTTGTTGAAAAGTTAGTTATGTTAGTTTTATCTTATTCCAAGTGAAATAAGATATTTACAGTAGAAACTCGACAGAAATAGTTGGTAAGATTTTCTGTTTTTGCAGTGCAAACGCTTGTAAAGGCCAGGAGTGATGCAGTTCAATAATAATGATTTCCCACTAAAGATAAAGATAAAGGACGGCCGTATGGCCTCCAAACTCCTGCTTTGAGCCTGGAAGCCGTTTCTTGGTGGACTGCTTCCTTTCATTTGGGGTGAGAGCGAGAAGTAGGTCAAATGACTGACACTGATTCAGTGAGCAAAGGGGGAATACTTTCGCTCTATTGAGGCACTTAAGATAAGCAATCAGGGAGGGATTCTCACTTTGGCTTCCCGGATTGAGAGCAGCAGCAGCAGGATCGTCATTATTGGCAGGATAATTGTCTCCCAGCAGCTCAGGGACCGCCGCCTCCACCTTTCATTTTCAGGTTTTAGACGGACTATTTTATACGTTGTCCACGTCAGAAACAAGTTTAAGGGTTTCATTTAGGAGTGTTGCGATGACGACTCCTGAAATTAAGTTTCATAAAGCAACAATCGTGATCCAGTTTTTGGTCTGCTTAAATCACAACTTGCATTTAAGTGTTTTTAAACGCCTTTATATGAAAAATACTGGAACTCTGCACATTTTCTAGATGAATATTTGATTCTGGTTTCATATCAGGGCGACCGCACTGCAAAAAACACAAAACATTATCCAGTATTTATGGTCTGGTTTCTAGTGCAAATATCTTTGTACATTTGGAATATTTCAAAAATAACTTACAAAGTAACATTTCAGCTTGTGAATTGAATCGTTCTTTGATACTGAAGGAAAAGTTGGTGTAGGAACTAACTTACAATGAACTTTCCTTCTAGTTCCACTGGCAGATTTTTTCACTATTAAGAGCCTTTCTCCCATGTTACAAGTGAAATAATCTCGAAGTGAAATCAGTTTTTTCCTGTCAATATTTATAAATGTGTGGCTTAAACAGTCTCTTATATCTTGTTGAAAAGTTACTTATAAATCAGTCTTTGCGTTTTTCAGTGTAGGATGTCTAAGAAGTGGAACTATGAAGAACGAACGAAGAAACCATTCATCGTAACAAATAGGTGGCCGAACATTTTTTATAAATGAACAGAGAAATTTTGATAAGCAGTTACTATTTTAGATTATGTTTTTAAAAAGAACAGGTCGTTTTGTTAAAAACCAGCTTTGATGGCACCAGAACCTGGTGATGCGTTCAATGTCTCACAGAAGTCAGGAAATAAATGAACTGAGTCGAACCACTTCATGCAATTTATACACTAAAAAACATTAGAAAGCTGTGAGAACAAACCATCACAAGAGAAAATAAATATTTTTTTATTTTTTCAGAGCAGCAGCCCTTTTGGATTCTGAACCCTGGGCTGCTGAACAGCGTCAGGTTTCTTATTCTGACTGTGAAATTAATAGTTATGTTGGTCACCAGAACCGGGTCGGCCCATCAGAAACCGTTCAATAAACCAAATTAACGCGTTTCTCCTGTAAAACTAATGAAGGATTTTCTTATTCTCAAATTCAGATGAGCTTCATTTTGGTTAATTCGCAAAATAAAACTCTATTACAAACCAATAATTTACCAAAAGGATTTTTCTTGCCTCCATATTTATCGGCTAAACAGTCGACAAAATAAAAGCTTTGCCTTCTGTCCATAATCAGGTGTACAGATTGTAACTCCTCAAAAAGCAAAAATAAGGATTTCAAGTGATTTTCTGTTACAACAAATGAAAACTTTACATCTGCACTGCAAAAACACAAAATCTGACCAAGTATTTTTAGTCTAATTTCTACTGCAAGTAACATATAAGTAACTCTTTCATGTTTTAAGTGACTAAAACTTTGATATTGATGAAAAAAAGTTGATTGGTTCACTTTAAAACATTGGGAAAATGTCGTTATAAGTAAAATAATCTGCAATTAGGACTTTTTAAATTAGTATGAAGAAATGATTTACTTAAGATAAATAGATTTTAAGTAAGATTTTTGCAGTGTAGTTTTAAACGGAAATGTTATGTTTGTGACCAGCTGTCACTATTCGTGGAAAGTTTAGTGGAAGGAAAAACTATGCATACGAGCAACAGCAGAGATGGGTTGCCTTTACTAGATCAGAGACGATGTTTTTGTTTGTCGTTTATGGAATAATTTAAACTTTTTGTTTTAGTTGAAGGTGAAAGTCCCAGAGGTAAAACCTCAGCTGCCTCACTGAGGCAGTAATTCAAGCAGAAGGAGCCCAGACCGACACCTGCACTTTCTGCTTTACTAAATGCTGAGTTTTCATCAGCTGCGAGTCGATAGCATTAAATGAATAGAAATAAACGCCTGAAATAAATGAAGTGAGGAGTTTCAGCTGAATTTACTCTGATAAATGAACTTTTTGATGGTTTTGCAGTGCAGTGAGATGCACCTGTGTGCAGCCGGACCGGAGATTCAGACTCTGGTTCTAATGACCTAAAGGTCAAAGAGACAAACTTTCCTGCTGAACCCATCAAGTGGTGCGTAAAATGAAACAATAAAACGCAAATGGACTCACCTCAGCGCGAACCGGCCGCTCGCTTTCCCTCTGATTTAAAGAAACAAAAGACGCGTCCTCACTAATCACGGTTTGGGGTTTTTGTCCCGGTAGAAACGGTTCCGTCCAAAACTCTGTCCGCTTTCAGATGGAGCTAAACGAGCCGAATCCTGGATCCTGGATCCATCCGCGTCCGGAGCCCTGGAGCAACTGAGAGATGCAGGCGCGTCCATATGTAAGGAAGGAGCCGGTTTGGATACTCCCAGTTAGAATCAAACCCAGACTGGGAGAGAGAGAGAGAGAGAGAGAGAGAGAGAGAGAGAGAGAGAGAGAGGGGGGGGCGTGAGAAGAGGAGGAGGGGGGAGAGAGGGAGAGATGGATGGATGGATGGATGGATGGATGGATGGATGGATGGATGGATGGATGGATGGTTTTGTTCAGGTTTCCTTTTACAAATATAGAATTTAAATATGAATATTTGTTTGTTTGGAGCACCACTGAAGTCTTTCAGTTGGAAACGAGTCAGAGTCGCGGATTCATCTCGATCTGCTCCGTTACGTGAAAACAGCAGCAGAACGAAACGGTCTGAGTTACGTGAACCTCGGGACGGTCTTCTCGTGCTTTGGCAGAGAGAACCGGAGCCATGTCGGCATCACATCAACCCATTAGCTCCATTTAAAGGGGTTTTTCTGCGCACATTCGCCCCCTGCCGCTCAGAGCTTGCGGTTTGTCAGTTTGTGCGCCGGTGGGCGGGGAGCGCGCGGCGCGGCGCGTCACGGCGCCCCGGAGACTCACAGCTGTTTCAATACCAACTGGCTGCATTGATTCTGGCTCTGCTGTTCAAAAGATGAAGACACAGGAACTGTTTGTTTGCTCCTTTCTCACCGCCTTGAAATGTGGAAGTAAAATGAAGCTTCGCTTCCTGCGTGTTATTCCAGGTGGAGACTCCCAACCTGGGCTCCGATATTTCAGCTCCTTTGGCTCCGGCGAACATTCCTGAAGTCAGAGCCGCTTTACGCCCCAAACTTACCAAAGAACATTTAAATACAGCTAAAACATGACGGCCATGTGGGCCAGTCAGGCTCCACTGAAACTGTTGCTGCAACAATAAACATGATTAAAATTAGCATTTCACTTCTAAATTAGATGATTGGATTTCAGTCCTGTCACTTTAAATCCAAATAATCTGCTGCTGGCCACGCCTCCCAAAAAAAGCTGCAAACTGATGCGCAATTATGCAACTGCACATCTTTGAAAAGCAGAAGTGGAGCCTCCTGGTTTCTTAGAAACAGTTGAGACTTATACGGAAGTACAAACATGTCAAAATGAATTTCACTTTTATTGCACTTTTTTTCCTTCTTTTTTTAATGGCTGGCCGCCCTTCCATCATGCAGCGGCATTGAGCTCCAATAAAGAGAGAAAACATGCAGGCTCCATGTTTGGATGTCCAGACACCGGGATTTGGCGCCCCCTGTCTGCTACACAGGGTAAAACCGTCCAATTGGAAAAGAGGACTTCGCGCTGAATCTCTAAGAGGAAATAATAAATGCTGAGATTGTGAAATGATGTTATTTCAACATTTCACTCTTTTGATTCTTTAGTTAAGATTAAAACAGAACGGAGCTTCAACTAAAAAAAAAATCTAATTAAATTTGTCAAACTTCATTTATTTACGTTTGTTTAACAAGACAACTTAATAAACACAATATCTACATTGATTAGTTTAATTTGATTAGTCTTTTTGTAGTGTGCTAAACCATTAGCAAAAGTTATACACTATAAGCAGATATAAGTAATCCAGATTATAGATTATTTTACATATTAATAACTTCTAAACATTTTGGATTAAACTGTATTCATATAAAACAGGGACAGCCCATATTAATGAACAAATAAAAAACATTTATAATGTTCAAATGATATAAAATAATGAAACAAAGGAATATACTGATTTATGATCATATCTAATTGACTTTTTATGCTCAATTTTTTCTTTTTTGTGCCTCTAAACCGCAAATATCCCTTAAATTGTTAGAAATCAACACAACATTTGGTACTAAAAAAGTGATTTATGTTCTATTTCCGTATGTTTGACATTATTTACTGACACAACCTGTAAATAACTCAAAATGTCCTGAAGACGTGATCATGATTTAGAAATATTTTTGTTTCAGGTTGCGTGTTTGGAGGCTGTTACTGCAGGCTGATGTAAAGTTGTTTGTTTTATTGTTTGTTTGTTTTATTGTTAACGGGTTAAATGATCCTCACTTTGTCACAAACCAAAAACTTGCTCGTTTTCTCTGATGTTGGACTGAAGGGAACCAGAATCAGACTCTTTGCTGTCAGCTGAGGTTCTGATCCGTCAGTCCTTCACAGCATTTGGACCAAAGTTCTGGTTGTTTCTGCAGAACCAGCCCAGCGGCCTGCGACGCCTTCAGGTCCAGAAACAAACCCGAACCTCTGGATCTCCTCCCTCTGGGACTGGAGGCAACAGGAGATGCTCACCTGGGCCCGGATGTCCTCCAGCGGGGACAAGGCGCCCTCTGGTGGTGAGATGAATGTATCACTCTTTTTCAATCTGATGTTTTATTTTATTAATTTGTTGGATTTTAATTATATTTACAATTTACGGACCACACTAATTCACAAATAAAAATAAAATGAAGAGCATAGACTAAAATCCCACAAGAATAAAGTTGGATTAATAAGATAATGGGGTCATAATACATGACCAGAATTATCTTGTTATATTTCAACTTTATTCTCAAATTAATATTCATTTATTCTCATGTAATTTTGACTTTATTCCCATGTGAATTTATTCTAGTAATATTATGATTTTATTCTCATAATGTTGTTTAACTTTTTTTAAATGTTCTTGTAATCATTGCCATCAGAACAAAATCTTTAAAATATTCTCAAGTCTGTGTTATTTGACTGTGTTAAAAACAACAGCAAAATAAAATAAAAATAGACATATTTCAAAAACAACAGAGAGACAGTGCACACTGTAAAAAAACATCTTTCATTTATGGTAAAGTACCAGCAGCTTTGGTTTCCAGAATTTTACTGTTAAAAACGTTAAGATCCGTAAAAATACTGTAAAATTCTGGCAGCCACCGCTGCATTTATTTTAAAATAGAGATGTTGTTTTTACAGTGCACAAAAGCTGACAAGTGTGATGTAATCATTCAATTTCATTGAAAACAAAACAATTACATACAATAGAGAAAATATACAAATCAATAAAAGGAAAAGCAGCAGAAATTTGAAATGCTGCCATAAAAGGTCAAGTCGGGTTCATTTGTGTTGCTCATTTCAACAAGAAGGCGCTTAAAGTTCAAACTACGTCACATCTGGCATGTTTCCTTTTATCGGAGCCTCTTTGAAAACATTCTGAGCAAAATGACAATAACTTCACTGCGATTGGTGGAAAAGTGACTCCAACGCAAACAGCCGCATGACGTCAGCAGAAACACGGAGCTTCCTGCAAAAAACAGCTTGAAACATTTTCCTCATTTTGCCTCAGAACTTCACTGCAAAAACAAAACCTTACCAAGTATTTTTATCTACTTTCTCGTGCAAATATCTAGAAAAAGACAAAACTATCATACAACTAACTTCAGTAAGACATAGAGGTTTGTTTTAAGTCTTTAATATTGAATTAGTATGTTTCTTAATCAATATTAAGTAAATATTTACTTCAAAAAGCTTTTATGTCTTGTTGAAAGTAAGTCAGAAATTAGTTTTGTCTTGTTTCAAGTGAACTAAAATATCTGCTCTCAAAACAAGACAAAAATACTTGGTAAGATTTTGTGTTTTTTCAGGATACAAAAGACAGAGATTCACTGCAAAAACACAAAATCTCACCAACTATTTTTTCTACTTCCAAGTGAAAATATCTTCGTTCACTTCAGATAAAATAAACTAACATAGAAGTAACTTTTCAGCAAGATGTAGGAGCTTATTTCAAAGAAACAAGGCTTTTAATTTGATTATGATCTGGAACTACACCCGGGTTGCTAGGTAACGGCGGCAGTACAACCTTTTACATTAATATTAAGGAATTATTTACATGGAACAAGCTGCTATATCTTGCTGAAAAGTTACTTTGCAGTTATTTTTTCTTATAACTGGGATGTTCGCAGTGAATGCAGTATGTTTTGCAGTATGTTTTGCAGTATTTTGCAGTATTTTTTGCAGTGCGGCGTTAATCCCAGCTCTGTGCTCCAAATATCCACCAGTTTCCGTTTCTTCTCATCAGAATCACTCGGGGTGAGCTATCAGTAGCTCTGCTGGCTGTTATTGTCCCATCCATCATGCTGACGTCTCGTCACTGACGGTGGTCTCTGACGGCTCAGACATTTAAAGTGAGGATACCTCCAGGCTGGAATCTGCAGTAATCCAATCTGCAGGCCTGATAAATCAGAGGATGTGTGTGTGTGTGTGTGTGTGTGTGTGTGTGTGTGTGTGTGTGTGTGTGTGTGTGTGTGTGTGTGTGTGTGTGTGTGTGTGTGTGTGTGTGTGTGTTTCGGGGGTGCGATGCTGATTTGATGTGGCATTTGACACCAGCAGCTATGAACGACGGTGGGAAACTGGCTTTCCCTCCCAGTGTGGATAATGCATGTGTGATTAGCATCATTTGAAAGCAAACGCCTTTACATACATGCATGCATGTCGGTGCATTAAGAAGGGGGTTCAGGTGCCTCTCTGCTGGTATTTAGGCCCTTCATTTGTGAGGAATCCAGCATCATTATCCCAAAGTGTTGCCAGCTGGAAGCGCTTGGGAGTTCCCATTTGAACTCGTTGTGTGTTCTGAAGATGCAGCGAGATCAGGAGAGTCAGAACGCGCTAATGAAAGCCCAAGTTCTGGTTCCAAACCCCCGACATTCAGCAGAATCTGGGGCCGCGCTGCTGATGAGCTAATAAATTCTGCAGCGGTGCCACCCAGAGCCACAGCGGCGGAGATTCAGACGCTTCAGAGCAAAACTGACTGAGCAGCACCATGACGTCAGCATGGGTCACTCAAGTAGGAGTCAAAAGTATTCGTCCGAGAAGTTACTCAAGAATTAGCTGATCAAGTTATTTAATATTTAGAAATGACATCATCAGACCAAAATATAAAACTAAGTGGAAATTTTTATATTTTCAGGACCAAAATGATCATAAAAAATAACAAAATAAAGCAAAAGAACATTTTTCCAAATCAGTTTCTTCCAATAAAAAAACTTTTAATATTTTTTTCAAGCAGAAACTGAAGTTGTGTGTCTGATGAATTTTTGATTTTAATTTGGTGGGTAAAAAAAACTCTGAGCAGAGATACTTCATAATGAAATGACTGAAGGAAAAGTAAAAAGTGTAATAAAAATACATAATAATAATGTTGCTACTTGCCTGCAGTTTTACAGCAAAAACAAAACAAACAAAAAAACCTAATAATTTCATTCTAACACAAGAAGAAATACCAATTTTTTATTTATTTTTTTTTAAATTGGCAAATTTGTTTTAAGAAAACTGACATGGTGAGTGGAAACAGCTACTGGCTTTTCTATAATGTCAAATAAGATTACAATAAATCATTTTCAGACATCTTAAACTTTTCTCTACATTTTGCTGAAAACAAACCAACAAATTTATTAGAGAAAAAATACATTTGACAAAAGAAATTTGGCTTTTTATTGATATTAATTGATGTTTAGAGTCACTGCTAAATGCGAAAAACTAAAATCCTTTTGCATCGTCAGATTTCCAACAGTCGTCTGAACATTTGGGGTCAATATTGATGGTGTGTACCCCATTACTCTGAGATCCCTAAATAAAATCCAGTATAATCTGATGGCAGGATAAAATCCAAATAAAAACAAATAAATATTTCTGTTGCCATGAAGCAAAGCGAATAAATGGACGACTTCAGTTTCCTGCTTCACTCAGTAAAATCCACACTGATGGAGAAACAAGCAGAGTGTTATTACAGCTTCTAAAACATCTAACTGCAAACTCATTCTTATTGATTACAAAATATTCATTTTCCAATCAATGAAAACATTTTGGCCACTAGATGGCGGTGTTAGTCCAGCTTGGTTTCTCCTTCCACCTTCTACCAGAAACTATTTATTTTACTGTAATATTAAGTGATAAATAAAGTAACACAGCATTAAATAATAATACAGTTTAAACAAACAATAGAAATAAATCAACTTTATCCAGACAGCAGACAGAGTGTGTGAATGAGAACAATGTCTGTTAATTAGTTAAATATTAAATGTTGTAATTAAAGTATTAAATATTTCTGAGAACTGCCAAACATTATACTAAAGGAAGAGTACAAGTACTAACTAGGTAGTTACATTACTCAGTTACTTTTACTTGAGTAATTTTATTCTGAAGTATTTCTGCTCTGGAGTAAAATTTCTGAATTTTCTTCCCACTGAAAGAAAAACAAACAAGTTTTAAGCAAAAATCCACCAGACAGACAGAAACCTGCAGATTTTACTGAAAAAAACTCATTAGGAAAATTTTCTTTTGCCTGATTTTGTTATTTTTGGTTCCTGTTTTGAATTATTGTCATTTTGATTCTTAACATACCAAAATTTCCACTTAACTTTTGGTTGGTTGGATTTAATGTTTGATTTTTAAACATGAAATGATTGATAATGTGATTAAACTTTGATAGTGACATTCCCTCTGACTGCAACAAACGGTGTTTTCATACAGTTCTGCTTTATTTTAAATGCTAATTGTGTTTTTAGAAGCTTAAAATTACAAACCCAAGTATGTTTTTTATATAAACTTTTTATTTTGTGTTGTATCCGTAAATTTAAAAAAAACTTAAAGGGAAAGAAAGAGCTGAGAGTGATCTGCTTCTGTTTCAATAGTTATTGAAACTATTCTGGAAAACATTGAAGTTGGATGATTTGCTCTTTGTAGGAGCAAAACAGAAACATATATTTTCCTCTTCATGCAACCGTGAAGCATGTCTTCTGAAAGTTGTGTGTTAAAGGGACCATAGGAAATGAACTTGACAAATGATCCAGCAAATTGCTTGACATTTTCATTGTTTTCGTTATTGTGCCCCAGTTGGGTGTAATTCGAACCGTCCCGTAATGTGACTAAATGTTCCCTGATTGAAACGAGTTCTTAGCGGCGTGTTCCCAGGGGGTCGGTGCGTTTTGCACCATGAGCTGAAATCCATCCTGTTTGGCTCCGTCTTTACATTCAGACTGCATGGAGGCGAGCATGCACACTGCAAAAACACAACATCTAATCAAGTTGGTCTGAAGTCTGGTGGAAATATCTGATTGTGAAATGAGGCAAAACTAATTTACAAATATATTTTCAGCAAGACGTAGGAGCTTGATTTAAGTCAATAACTTATAAATATTGATAGAAAGACATATTTCTATATAAGGAGGGAAAAATCTGCCAGTGAAAGTAAAACTATTTGATCAATATTTACAAATGATTAACTTAAAACAAGCCTCTATATTTACATTTACTTCTAAGTTAGTCTGTCTTATTTCACAATACATGCAACATAAACTAAACAAAAGGTGTTATGTAAGACTTTGTGTTTTTGCAGTGTGACTCTGTGCATGGTTGCTGCTAAAGGAAAAAAAATGAAAGCATATTAAACGTTCTCTAGTTGGACAAGGTGATAAATTACAGGCAAAACAGATGAAAATTGAAACTAACTGTTCAAGAAGAAATAGAATAAATCATAAATATTACTGATAAAATAAGTTCTAGTTCCACTGGGAGATTATTTCACTTATAACTTAGGAAATATGTTGTGAAATAATCCACCAGTGGAACTAGAACTTTTTCACCAATATTGAGGATTTATTGATTTAAAACAAGCTTGTTACTTTAAACTCTGCTAAGATGTTTGAACTTGAAACTAGACCAAAAATACTTGGTAGGATTTAGTTTTTTGCAGTGCAGAAACACTCAGACTTCCAAAAACCCGCCTCCCTCCCTGCACCCCTCCGCCTCGCCGCCCTCCTTCCCCTTTGAGCCGTACGTGTCCACTCCCTAATTGGTGGCTCTTTTTTCAAAGGGCTGATTATGTGTGTATATGTGCAGAGGCATCCTCTCTGTGCAAGGCGTCCATCTCCAACGCCAGAGGGGACAAAAGAGGCACCCGCTCCTCCTGTTGGGGCAAGGGGGCCGTTGACACCAATAAATCCCCCCATCCACTTCCTCCCCGGTGTGTTGGGGTTATGTCAGGAATGTCCTGGGTCCATTGTCCCCATGGCGCTCTGTTTTTGGTAACCCATCACCAGGCATTTTCTGCTGCTTACACTGCCTCCTCTCTCCCCCTTACACACCATAAATGAACACACACACACACACACACACACACACACACACACACACACACACACACACACACACACACACAGATCCCCACCCTGTGGGCTGTGTCCCCTGGTCCCTTACTCTGAATTGACCACCGGCGCTGAACACGGCAGACAGGCAGGCGTCAGGACATCAGGTTCTGAAGCCCAGTGGGGGAAAATACGGCCAATTATTTTCACCTGTTTGGCTCCGATCGCCGTCTGACGGGAGAACGAAGTGAAGCTAAAGTCTGAGTGTCTGACACGCCGCTTTCAAGGTTTCCTCTGTCGAGGCTCATTTAAAGCAAATCCAATTTTATCTGTGCAGCAACTTTCAGTAACACAGATTTACATCATAGAAACACAAAATTCAACCATTAAAACCTTAACATTTTCCAAGTTCCATCATTTAAACGTCAAAATGTTGATTAACATTTTATTGATTATGTTTCTAAAGCGGCTCTGACCAGGTGGGTTTTTAGTCCAGATTTGAAGGAACTCATTGTTTCGGCTGTTTTTCAGTTTTCTGGAAGCTTGTAGAAGCTGAAAGCTGTTTCTCCATGTTTGGTTCTGGTTCTGGATACAGATCAGAACCAGAACCAGCACTTCTGGTTCTGGTTCTGGTTGACCAATAATCTGCCAGTGTAACCAGAGCTGGGTAGCTAGATAACGGTACTAGAAATGTTTCATCAATATTACGTATTAATGATGTAAAAGCAGCTCCTGTGTCTTGCTGAAAAGTTACTTGTAAGCAGAGTTTGGTTGTAATTAGTTACATTTACTGGAGTAACTTTATTGGGGAAAAAATTACTTTTAGGAGTTTTTTTATTGTGCTGTACTTTTATTTAAGTAAAGTTATGGTGAAGTGGCGCTGCTTTTGCTTTTTGGTTCTCCATCAACCTCAGCTTGTTATTTAACTTTTGTCTTATCATCAGTGCACTAAGATATTTATAGTAGAAACTAAACTAAAAACTATTTGGTACGATTTTGTGTTTTTGCAGTGTTCATTCAGTCTCTCATCGCAGCCATGCATCCAATCAGCTCTGTCTCAGCCCTGCCACCTTTCTGTCATGTTTCTCCCTCCGTATCACCTGGCCAGTGTTGAGCTCACACCAGTGCCAGCAGACACCAGCGGCCTGGTTTCCAGTTTGGCGGGGGGATCGCCAGGCATATTTGCTGCTTGTGTGGGTAAATGTTTGGAAGCTCAAACCAGTAGGTGGCTTGTGCACATGTTGCGAGGCGAGGCGCCATTGCGGCCTAAAAAACTATTAGGCTCTGTAAATACGCACTGTGGCGAAAGTAAACATTCTCAGCATGCCATGTCGGTGCACTGGGGGGACTGGGAGACGGCGGCGTGTGAGGGGGAGCAGCGGCACGAAGCAGGCGATGAAGAAATTATTGATTCTCACTCAGATCCCAAAAATTAGACTTCAACATATTTTTACTCAAGCAAGGAGAAAAATTACCCAACCAAGAAATTACTCAAGTCCTGAGTAACTGATGAAATTATCAGTTAATATTTAGAAATTACATAATCAGATATACCAAATATAAAGTTTAGTGGAAATTTTGATATTTTAAGAACCAAATGACAATAATTCATGGAAGTAGCAAAAAAAAAGAACAAACAAAATAAGGCAAAATAAAATGTTTCCAAATCAGTTATTCAGAGACAAACCTGCAGGTTCTGTTAAAGTTTTATAAGTTTATTATTAAAATAAACTGATTTCAATAATAAACTTATGAAACTTTAATTGAAACTGCAGGTTTGTCTCTGAATTTTTGTTTTTCAATTAGTGGATAGAAAATCCAGAAATTTTACTCCAGTAGGAGAAGAAATACTTCATAATGAAAAGACTCAAGTAAAAGTAAAAAGTCCAGCATAGTAAAAACACTCCTAAAAGTAATTGTTGTTGTTTTTTTTGCATAAAATGTTACTCAAGTAAATGTAAATACCCAAAACTTAGCATGTATGATGTGTGTTGTAAAGATGATGCTGAAGACTCACCTAGAAAAGAATGTGTGTGACTTTAAAACAATATTATAAACAATAAAATGTCATTTGGGTAACAAAGATCACAAAATATCACCAAGAATTTTTGTCCTGTTTCAAATCTGAATATCTTAGTATAAATCAAATAAAACAAAATTAACTTACAAGTAGCTTTTCATCAAGATATTGCAATTTGTTTTAAGTCAACAATTCTTGAATATTAAAAATTATGTAACTTCTAACTCTATATCTCTATGAAACGTTTCTTGTAAATTTGCTTTGTCTTGTTTAAAATCTACGACAATATTTGCATATTTTTTGTGTTTTTGCAGTGTGATATCTTCTTCTACTTTCCTATTTCAATTAGGTTTACTAATCTCTGTGTCGTTGCACTTTATGAACAACTGTAATTTGTTTTGATATAACATTCATTTTAATCTCATATATTAATTTATATAAAAGTTTCCCTGAATAAAATCTGCAAGTTTATCTAGTGCTGTTTAATATCTACAAATTATTGACTTATAACAAGCTCCTAAATCTTGCTGAAAAGTTTCCAGATGTAAGAATTTTGCACTAGAAACTAGATTTTGTGTTTTTGCAGTGCAGGGCTGTGATGCATGTGGCAGGAAGTGCAGCTCACCATGGAAACAGGGCTGAGAAAATGCTCTATTTCCAGCCCTGAAAGTGCAACGCCGCCCACAGATCTATTTTTAGCTCACACTTTGGGACACAGTAACTGCTGCATCTGTAAGGAGTTGCACCGGATTGGCTAATCCCCAAGCATGACTACCAGAATGTGACTCTCACACTATTTGCCTCTATAAAATGGTACAAGCACAGAAACATTTGGGGCAGCCAGGATGCTACAGAGGATGAGTATCACCTTGAAATGACAATATTTAGATGTTATTAGTTCTTAAATTGGCAGAATGGACGAATTATTGGTACATATCAGTTAAAACTGCTTTGTTGACAAGATACATGCCAATAATTAAACATGTTAGAAATGCAATCGTGGAAAAAAAGAGCAGAAGGTTTATATTCAGATTTTTTGTCCCAACTGGAAAAAAAAGCGTCCCCACAGCATGATGCTTCCACCATCGTGTTTCACCACAAGGATGCAAATAGGGCCATTTAATGCATAAATTCAAACTGTAATTATCAAGAGGCTGTTGTAATGTTGTAACTGAAGTACTGCCTCAAGACACAAAATGACCGACTGAGTTGTAAAACAATTTCTAAGGGCTAAAGTTGAATGTTTCTAGTATTTCTACCATAAATAACAAATTTACAGCTGATGTATACTACAGTGTTCTTCTTATCTGTTGTTGTTTATTCAACGTGGTACTGTTTTTTAGTGTCTCTTATATTATTTATTCAGTTTAATTTCGAAAACCGGGAAACCGGAAGTCACGGAGATAGCACTTCCTGTTTAGCGATTTGCTTCGTTTTCAGCTGATTTGTGGCGGAGCTCGGATTGTAATTTCGCACAAATGTTTATTTCACACTTAGAAGCAAATATCTACAGCGAGCAGCTCGTTTTATGGCGAGCAATAGTTTGTGATATTTTCAGTTGGTGTAAGTTGTTTATGTGTCTCTGAGCTGTTAGCATATTTAACATTTAAGCTACATGTCAGTTCATTATCTTGGTGTGTTTTTTCTTTTTGCAGGTTTGCTCTGACCAGTGGTGTGTCAAACAAAGCTCCTGCTGCATTTGGGAAGACTCGTCTGAACGAGGTCAGTGTTTTTACACCAAATCCCATAAAAAACAAGGAAACATTTTGTTGCTGCAGTTTTTGTTTTGCAAAAGAACGAAGGAGTCACCAAGCAAATATGAGCTACTCCTCTGTTTAACTTCAACCTGTGCAATTAGCAGTGGCAGGAACAGAAGATAAGCAGCAGAGACTGAAATTAAGTAACACTCCTGGTAAGAATGTTTTTGACATGTCAGGGTTGGATTTCCAATTTCTAAAACTGCATGACAAGCAAAAACGTCAAGCAAGTGGGGGAAAAAATTGCTTTTTTAGTAACAGGATCACATCAGACGCAATCACTAAGGCGACATCTCCAGTTTATGATGCAGCAGAAGCAACAGTTTGACAGGCATGAATGTAGACACCGACATACACTGACTGTACACACCAACACACACTGACTGTACACACGAACATACACTGACTGTAGACACCAACACACACTGACTGTAGACACCGACATACACTGATTGTACACACCAACACACACTGACTGTAGACACCGACACACACTGATTGTACACACCAACACACACTGACTTTAGACACCAACATTCACTGACTGTACACACCAACATTCACTGACTGTACACACCAACATACACTGACTGTACCCGGGCTCCAGACACCACAGCTTAGATTTGGTGGTACGGAGATGGAATGCCGGGTATGATCTGTGGTAACTCTGAGAGTGTGTGTGTGTGTGTGTGTGTGTGTGCGCTCTATCTAATACCCTGTCATCATCAATAACCTCAGCTGTGCTGACTCACTGCTTTTACAACTTTGAGGTTTGGGTTTTACTCACAGCCACAGACCGTATAGTCTCTGGTCTCTGTCTTTCTAACACACAACCCAACATGCTACGAGTGCGTGTGTGTATATATGTGTGTGTGTCGTCTATTTGGCAGCATGTTGGTGTGGGCGTGTCGTTCATGTTTGAGTGAAAGCCACTGCAGACCCCAGTCCCTCCCAGTCTGACTCCAATCCATCATAATTGGCAGTCATCAGGGGACAGGACGTTCGCCGCCGAGCGTGTCTCCCTCCTCCCCCTCCAGCTCCCCATCAGGCCCAAACTAATTGTCTCCAGGCCTTTATTCAACCCTCCTTTCAGCTAGTAAATGTGCGCTTTATCTTCCACTCACATGAGGGTGTTGATGTGTATGAGGCGTCCAAACGGTATTTATTATTGCGGGTCCATTTATACGCTGATGAAAGCACAGACAGGCTGTGACAGGCTATAATAACACTGAGCACATGACAGGGTAAAGGCCACCGGAGAGTTGACATTTATATGGATGCAATGTGACGTTGATGATGATGACGACGATGATGGTGATGATGATGATGACGCTGTTTGGCTGCTTTTCATCCTCTCGCTTTCAATAGCGCGTCAATCGGCATCGTGCCTTTTAGCCACAGCGACTGCGAATCTAAATCGAGTTCACATTTTGAGGAAGTTTTGATTAGGTTTGCTAACGCTAAATCACTATAGCAGCAAGGTATTTAGCAAACGCTAATGCTAAAGCGCTAAATTCAACCATTTTGACACCAGGTGTGAGTGGTTTTAGTTTTATAGTTCAGTTTTGATCAATATGTTGCTCTTCTACAGTGAAGCATTCTGGTACAAAATAAACTTTATTTGTGGGAAACTCGAGGACAGGAAATGGAACTGCTGTGCACTTCAAAGTAAGAGCACGGACATAAACGTCTAACTACTTAAAGCATCGCTAACCGTCAATAAACACAACATCAACACAGACATCAAACTTTATTCAACCTAAAGTTAAATAATTTTCTTCTATGTAAATAACAAATTGTAATAATGCAAATAATTTATAGCAGAGTGGATGCATAAAACATGCCGATGTTCCTTTGATTATCCATTAGCTTTAGCTTCTGAGACCAATCTGGATTTATATTAGCGGAAGATATCAAGAGAGCTATCCACTAGGTAAGACGTTCACTGCTTAAAACCTTTTAACAGAGCCGTACTTTAAGAAAATCCTGAATTATTGTTTAATATTTGACTTGATTCCCATTTCTGGGTTGAAAATCTACAAAGTCCTGGATAAACCTGAATCCCAACTTCAAATTGAACAATAATCCAGTGCTAAACTTGCCACTTTTAAGAGTGTAATTTCTGTTTCTAACATAAGCTGCATTCAGACCAGCCCTGCAGAGTCCGCTTTAATCGAACTCCAGTCCGGTTCTGTAGAAAGTCCGGTTCGTTTGGGAAGAAGTGAATGCTAAATCCACCGAAAACACAAACTGGTCCTCCTACAAACCTCAGTCTGAGTTTGGTTAAAGTGAACTCTGGTGTATGTGAACACCAAACAAACTGGAGACGACTCCAAAGGCAGGAAGTGGGCTACAACGCAGGGCATTCTGGGTAAATACAACCAAAAGAGAAATCCTACAACCACTTAGTCTGACACTCCTCCATTTTTGTTTACACTTCTTTAAAAAGGAAATTGCACTCAGGGTCTTTTTCAGAGGTTTTCATGTCGTTTCCTCCAGTAGTTCTTGGTCCAGCGCCCCCACAGGCCAGGAGGGGAACAGGTTTTTCGATGCACCATTCTCCCAATCAAACTGAAGAAAACCTTAGTAGTTATGAAATCTGACTCCTTTTATAGCCAGTAAAATAAAACTGAAAGTATTCTTGGTGAACATAATTATTTCTAAAGAATTGAGGAATTATCCGACCATGAGAATCTACTTGGTGCGCAACTGTCGGGCTGCAGCAAGGGCGAAGTATTGCCTTTCACACGCTTCTAAAATCCTCTCCAGGCAGAGCCTGAAAGGGTTACTGTTTCCCAAAGTACCTCATTCTGCGCAGCGGAGAGGGGGCGGCTGAGTGGCGCCGCCGAGTCAGAGACGCAGTTTCTAAAAACCCCGAGACATCATCAAGAAAGAAGCTGACAGTAAGGAAAGCAGCCCCCTCCTCCTCCTCCTGGCGCGGTGCCGCTCCTCTCCTCTTCTCTCCTCTGCTGACCAAATCCCATCAGCGGCTGTGTCACAATAACCGGGCGGCAAGTGTCAAAAATCCAGCTCTGGCCGCAGAAACACACAAATCACTTTCAGGCACACGAGATGCGCTCACTGGAAACGCTCCACACGCTCAGCCACAGCCCCGTTTAAGTCGCTGCTCGCATTTAAACACTAATCATATAAAGTCCATAAAAGGAGAGGCGTTTATAGAAAATGAGCGCGAGTAATTGGGCCATATCTGTTTAACTCGCAAGCTCTCTTAATTAATAGTCTGCTAACTTGAAAAACAGCTGACCATTGTTTTATATGCGCTTTGTTGGTTTTTTTTCTTTCCCTCTGTCTCAGGGGCGGTCAGACTCCAGCAGGCGCCGGTCTGCTCCATTCCACCTCTACACAAATACCTCAGTGGAACTTGTGTGGAGCTTCCAGACCCCAGACGCTTCGCCATTTCATCATTTGACACTGTTTGACATGTCTGAATCATATTTTACGCATTATGTTAACACCTCGGATCCCTGGAAGCCAGCGTGCGCGCAGACAGTAGACAGTGGAGATGAATGTCGTGTCTCTGCCGCCCCACTCCCACTTCCACAGACTCCCACCCCTCTCTCTCTCTCTCTGTTTCTCTCTCTCTGACAAATGAATGCCAGTTCTGTGGAGGCGCTTCAGGTATGTGTTGCGTTGTAAATCAGGCTCTTTTTTAAAAACCCAGCGACGCGCAGGCAGTCCACACAGAGCCACTGAAACTTGTGCGGTTAAGTAACTGCTTAGCTGTCTGCACCCAGGGCCGCATTTAGGGGGATCTGGGCCCCTGGGCTGGAGTTAAATTGGTGCCTGACATGCAAATTCAAAGTTTTAGGCATCTATGCTGTTTCCATTTAGATGCTTAAAAAAAGAGAAATGCCACAATAAATGAGCCAGGTCTGTTTGCGACAAACTGAAATCCTCATGTGTTTTAATTCATTTGTTTTTGGTGCATAAAATCCAACGTAGTAAAAAACTAAACTTGATTTGGGTTTATTTGAACCGTCTGAAGACTGAAGTCCAGCCTTGAGTGGATCGTCTTCATGCTATGGCATGAATATAACACCAAAACAGAGAAATAAAACGAAATCCAGGCTGCACAATGCAAGTGGATTTTAGCAAGTCTGAAATATTAGCCATACGATTTTGTGTACAGATATCAGTTTGCAGAATGATGCTCAGTTCCAAAAAGTGTTAGCTGATATGTCCTGATTACAAATCCTGCCCAAACAATTGTGCAGCAAATTTGATTTTTATGAGTTTTGTTGAACTCATAAAAACTCAGAGAAAGTTAAAAACTGTCATGAAACTTGTGGTTGAGAAAGTTTGTGCGTTGCTACTGGTTCCTGTTTTGTCCCCAAAACATGCGAGCAAGTTTAGCTTTTTAAGCAGAATTGTTAGCGGTTGTCGTTAAGAATGAGATTTAAAAACTGTTTCTGTCTGACAAAAATCACAAACCACAGTTCTTGTTTTTAATTTCATTTTAACGTTGGTTGACAAACCACAAAGGTTTTAATAACTAACTGAAAAGGTGAGTGTCTTTTAGCTGTTAAATTTACAAAATGTATACTCAGAAACATCGATTAAGTAAATTGTGACGTTCTAACAGGTTATTTTACCAGTGTAAAATTAACACAATAAGGTTTACTGCCTATTTTTTACAGTACATGCCCCCTCTGGATATAAAATACTTTTAAAGCAACATTTTTACTACTTTTTTGCAGATTTATGGGTCTTGCACTTAAAAATATGATTTAATGTAAAAATGTTGTTATGCTTAACAGGATGTTTTGATGATTTAATGAAAATAAAGTTTTGATAATGGGATTTTCAGAGGCTCTGACTCAACCCTAGCTCAAACTTCTTTTTTTCGGACTAAACTTGTCGTCTTCAGATGTCTGTTTTTACAGTGTACACACCCCCTCTGCACAGAAACTCTTTTAAGCAACATTTTTTGACACTAAAACACGTTGAAAAGATAGACTTTATTGCTAACACGTGTAACCATAACATATACACTGATATGCCTTACTTTTTTCTTTATTTTTTTTTTTTTGTCACTTTTAGAAATATTCAAGTAGACATCTTCCATATTTTTTTTCTGGTAATATTCTGCTATTCTCTTTCCTTATGCTCTATACTCACAAATCGTTAAAATAATAAATAAAACATACAGATTTGCTTATTTCTACAATACTAAGTATTCAAAAAAAAAAAAAAAAAAAGCTGAGTTCACGCCTTTATATATATATTTATATATATATATATTTATATATCTTTAACCTCAACTTTTTTACAGTTTAATTAATATTGATATTAATATTTTACAAAAACTCTAGGCAGCATTGCAGTGAAATAACAAACAGCATCATTGTTCAGTTGACGAAAAAAAAAAGGTCACCTCTTGGAGAAGTGTAGCATATCATGAATTCCTTCATCAATGTCTCATAAAAATATATTTATATAAAAAAGCTCTTCCTCGTGAAGGGCTCCTGGAGGAAAAAAACAAAAACAATGTTTGAATATGGTCCAAGTTCAGTTAGAAAAAATAGCTGCATTTTTTTCTCTCCCTTAAATATGTACATTGTTGGTATTTCACTTAAATGCCATATAAAAAAATAGATCTGCTATGGTGCCCACCTCTGTAGAGAGTTAACAGTGCAATTGAAACTATTTCCAGTCCGCTTCCTTGGAGTAAACTCAGCACGAACACTTGCACTCTGAGATGATTGGGTATTGCACCTGTATCCACGTACAGTATTTCTGTCTTAGAAAGCCCTGGCAGTACCACCGCAGGAACGTCTTGCTGATGGACTTGACGGGCTTGCAGGACATGCCCTCCGGGAAGGAGCAGGATCGCTCGGAGGAGCAGTTCCCCTCCTTGATGTAGCGCGGCCAGAACCTCACCCCCAGGTCCTTCCAGGTGTACACCACGGGGCAGTACGTGTAGGTCCACAGAAGCTGCAGGAATTTCCTCCGCGCTTTCTTGCCCACTTTTAACCGCTTCCCGTAGGGGGTCTCCGTGAGGTCCAGCTTTTTAATCTCGTTGGGCATGTGGCCCGGCGGCTTCCACTGGGCGTCCGGGGACGTGAGGTTGACCGGCAGCGGCGCGCTGATGGCCATGAAGTTGGGGTCGAAGTGGCTGCCCAGCTTCTTCCGCAGCGGCTTCTCGGCCAAGTCCTGCTCCCGGGGGTCGTACTCCGGGTCGGGGTCCTCCTTCAGGTCGGGGACGGGGAGGTGCTCGCTGGGCAGCGGACGGAGGCGGAAGAAATGCTGGGAGACTCCGAGGTGAACGCACACCAGCGCGTAAACCAGGAGCGTCGGTGAGAGGCCCATTATTCCCTCCTTGGTGCCGGTTCTTCTCGATTTTGGGTGAGGGGAAGGGAAGGGGGTGGGGAGGGGGGCAATAATGAATCAGTTGTCTGCAAGGCAAGGCGTCATAAGTTCAGTCCAAAGCTAGAGGCGGCTATGTTTGGCTGACATGAAGCTCGGATTTGCACAGAAATGCGCAAAAACGTCAGTATTGAAGCTGCTGCTGCCTCGCGCCGCTTCTGGATTCACTTTGGGTTTCTCCGGGTTGTCATGGTGACCCGTTTTGAGGCTGGGGGGCACTGGGGGCAACCGCGATGACAGCGGCGGAGAGGAGCAGCATGGGATGAATGAGCCGCAAAATCCAACTTCTGACTGTCACCAGCTGGAGATGGCTGATCTTTTTACGCACGACTCGCGCTTCACGTCGCCTGACGCGCCGATGTTTGCCAAAAAGTCCCGGAGCAGCGCGCGCAGTCCCGCGAACATGCGGTGGTTGATTGCGGGGTCCTCCCTGCACTCACTGTCCCGCACAGCTCAGCTCAGCAAATAAGATCCATTCATATTTCCAGAGGATGTTCCAACTCGCAGATTATTATTCTGATTATTTCTGATTTCAGGTGAAACAAACAAAAACAGAATCTTGAAGATGAGAGTTCAGAGTTCGTCTGAATGCAGCATTGCTGAATCCGCTCAGAAAAACCAACTCATGACGAGACAATCCAACAGTCTGGAGCTTCGGGTTCCTGAGGGACCTGCACACCCCCTTCCTCCTGCTCCTCGGCTCTGCTGCCGCTTACAGAAGCTCCTACCGGGTGTCTGCAGGAGTCTTTGCGCCGGAGCTTTTCACTGTGTGTGAGAGAGGAGTGTGTGTCTGCAGCGAGAGGAGCGCAGTCCCAAGTTAAATATCCGCCTCCGCCGGTACAAAGTGTCAGAGAGGCCTGCCCACCCCGGCCACTTTCACTCTGATTGACAGCCCGGGGGGTTCGGGGATGGTGGGGGGGACATCAGCCGCCAGACACGCATCAGCAGGGTCCTAAAGCTCCGGTTGTTCAGGAACAGAAACGACGTTTGAAGAACTTTGAGCAAAAAGACTCGGAGCTGCTTTCATCATCAGCAGCAGCAGCAGACTAATGGTTTCAATGCGCGTCAGGATCAGGACCGAGAGCTGCAGGACCAACTTTCCCATGAAACTGATGGAGCATTCCACCTTTGTTCATCAGGATTTGGGTCTGCACAGGAATTGGCCCCGCTGAACCCCAGAGGTCACGAAATAGGCTCGTAATTAAGGGGCTATAAATGAGCGGGGAGGACTTTCCCATAGCAAGCATCGCTTTCTGCTTGACCAAAGTGACGTCAGGAAATCCTGCTGGCATATTTGCATTAAAATTTTTTTTTTTTTTACCTGTAATGTCCCCTAATTGGACCAGAAGAAGTGGTTATTTTTGTCAGAGTTTTGGAGGTTTTAGATGTTCCAACCCTGTGAATTGTGTGTTGGCTTGGCTTGTTGTGGCCACTAGGGGGCGTCGATCCAGCATGAACTGCCTTCACAAACCTGCTGCTGTTTGAGAGCAGAAATGGCAGAGAACCAAAAATCAGTCAAGAAAGAGTAGCACTACTTTAACATGAGTAAGGCAGTGAAGTTTACTCAAGTACTGAAACTGATCAAATTATAAATCATTTAATATTTAAAAATTACATCATCAGATGGATTAAATGTGAAGTTAAGTAGATTTATTTTGTATTTTAAGGATCTAATAAGTAACAACAACAACAAAAAACAATCAGGCAAAATAATTTTTTTCCAAATCAGCTTCTTTCAATAAAAAACTTATGAACTTTAACAGAATCTACTGGTTTAAATGTGTTTGTTTTTTATGCAATGAGGAGAAAATCCAGAAATTTAACTCAAGTTGTAAATATGCTAGTTCCACAGGCGCTGTTACCTAGCAACCCCAGCCCGTCACCTAGCAACCCCAGCCCGTCGCCTAGCAACCCCAGCCAAGCCCAGCCCGTCACCTAGCAACCCAGTTTTAGTTCCACTTGCCAATTATTAAAACATTTTTCTCATGTTTTAAGTGAAATAATCTACCAACCAAATTGGTAATTTTTTCTCTCAATATTAAGAAATTATTCACTTAAAACAATCTCTTGTAAAAGGGACTTGTTGGTACTTTTAGTTTTCATTTATGTGTACGAAAATAAAGGAAGACTAAAATATGGATTATAAAATTACTGACGTAAATGTAAGTGTGAACCTTTTCACTTTCTGTGGTATAAAACTGCTAAAACATTTCATGCCAATTAAACAATACACGTATTTTTGTCCTTTTGTGAAATTTTGAAACCATGAACATCTGAAGAAACGGGGTTATGTAGAAAGGTCAGGGGTCAATTTAAAGCAGGTTTAGGTTTAAAACAATAAAATCTACTGATTTAAAACCTAAACTCAGAGACCTGATCAATCGCCAAAACTGCACAACAAGAACAATAATCAGAGAATCAGCTAAGATTATTTTGGTAACTCTGGAGGATCTGCAGAGGTCAACAGCTCAGGTGTGAGAATCTTTTAACAATGGCTGCAACCAGAGTTGAGTAGTAACCAGTTACATTTACTTGAGTAACTTGAAAAAATGAAGTATTTCTTACTGAACTGTACTTTTTAATTTTACTTGAGTAATTTTATTGTGAAGTATTTCTTACTTGAGTAAAATTTTAGGATTCTCTACCCACAAAACCATTTTAAAACATTCTCCTGCAGTTTTTGTTAAAATTTCATGAGTTTTTCATTGAAAGAAACTGATTTGGAAAATTTCAATTTGCCTGATTTTTTTTTTTTTTTTGCTACTTATATCAATTATTGCTATTCTGGTCCTTAATATACCAAAAAATAGTGGATATTTTTTCTTAAAAAAAAAACAAGCAATAATAGACGTGAAAATAAGTAAAGTAAGTAAAAACCTCCAGTTTTGTTTATGGTGCCAACAGATGACAAAGCCAAAACACCTGGATATTTTAAATTTTTTACTAAAACTTCTGTAAATTTGTTTTAATTTACCTCAGCTGAATCAATCTTTGCACAGCTAATGTCCACAGATGAGTCTATGGTTTCCAAACGTTTGTAGCCTTATTCATAATATTTCTAAAAACTTTATTTGCTGCATAATGAAAGCAAAGTAAAAAAAAAAGAAAATCAAAATCAAATAATTTTGTCTTCCATCGTCTTTCTGCTGAAATCTACCAACTGTCAGCTTTATTTTGGTACAAAAATGAGTTTGTAATAGGTGAAAAAAACTTAATTGAAACCCTTCTGGAAACCCTGTGGTGACCCAACAACACCAGAGGACACACATTGATAATCTGGTTAATAATTAGAGTTGTGATGGAGACAGGAGCCAGCGGGCGGCGGGGACAGTAAGGCTGAGCTGGCTACTGTAGGACCGGCGCTTCTCTTTGTCTCCTTCTGCAGGTCTTAGGGTGACGTCCTGAGAGAGAAACCCCATGCAGGGACAAACACTTCCCCTCTCTGTGTCTTCAGAGCAAATACTGCAGCAGGTCCATCGTAAGTCGACCCCCGATCTCCGGCTAATTAAAGACGAGGAGTAAAACGGGAAGAGTGGAGGATGGAAATGTGTGTAGAGGCGAAGGACGTGATGATGAGGAGGGAATGATGGCGCGTTTCAGGGCAGTGATTCCTGCCAAAAAACTCAGAAAGTCTGAGATTAAGATGAGAAATTTTCTAGAAAAAATTCTGAGATGGATCTCAGAATGTCTGACTTTTCTTGTTGCAAATTTCTGACTTTTGGAGCTCAGAAATGTTCTTGTGTTTTCTAAAAACATTATGTCTCATAATATCTGAGTTTTTTTTCTCTCAGATATTTGACTTTTTAAACCCTTCTGGAAACCCTGTGGTTTCTGTCCATTTTTCTTATAAATGTCTAAGATTTTTTTTGACCAAATTTTGAACTTTTCAAACTCAGAAATGTCCATGTTTTTTTTCAGAAATTTTCTGATAGATTTTTTTTAAAATTCTAGGAAAAAGAAGAAAATTTCCAAATTTCAAAAGTTGGTATTTTTTTTCTTTTAAACTCAAAAATTTTCTTTTTTTGTTAAAATTAGTTCCTTGTTTTGTCTAGAAAACACAAGGAATTTCTGAATTTGAGAAATTCTTGAAATCTCAAAATTTAATTGCAAAATTTTGATTTTTCTTCCAGGTCAGAAATTTACTTGTATTTTCTAAAAAATGTGAGAAAAGTCTCAAAATTTCAGTTTTTTTTCTACTTTTTCAAAGATTTTTTTGTATTTTCTCAATAATTTTTGAGATAAATCTAAAAATGTCTTACTTTTTTGTGGACATTTTCTGCTTTTCTCTCCTGTTGCAGGCAGAGGTAGCGGTGGTAGTTTGTCTGTGGAATGGCTAATTAAATAACGACATTAAAGGGGCCTGGCTCGCTTTAACAAAGCTCTGATGAGGGGAATGCTGGGCTGGGGGTGGGACCCTCGGCCGAGGCGAGAGGTTGGGCTGCTGCTGAAAATTGGGCTTGTATAACAAGGGGACTTAGCTCTTTGGTTCTGCAGTGATTGTTCACGCTCCCTTAGGCTTCAATAGGGCGCATGTGAGGGTGCGTTGGGGGGAGCCGGGGTGCTAGCAGGTTTCCCCCAGGCACAGATTGGACCCCCTTCTTCTCATTTGTTCCTGAAAGCTGTGCACACATATAAACGCAGAAGGAGCGCGAACAGTCGCACACAAAGGGCTCAGCCCAAGGTCCAGACGGGAGCTTATCCTGCACAGGGGCACAGCGAGGGGCAGTGCTGGCCAGACTGGCTGGCTGTGCCCACTGGGGACGGCGAGAATGGCACAGAGGGGTGGATGGAGCCAGACCGCTTGGAGACGAGAGAGGAACGCAAACACAACACTGTTGGAAATAAAGACAAGAAAAACACCTTCCCAATCAAAGCCACTTCAACCAAATCAACATTTTTATGTTGAAAACCTCACATTCCCTGGGCAGAGACCATGGAAAGTTAGCTGGAAGGATGCTGGACTGTAACAGCAATTTTTAGGTGAATTTTTTTCTCCTTTGTCGTTGCAAAATAAAGCAGACATGAACCCAAATTATTCACAGAAATGTCCTCAAAGTGCCTCTTGGGGAGCTGAGGTACCTTGCTCAAAGCTACTCCACATGCTATTGCTGATTGGCTCAGCCCCCATAAGCAGTGATAAGGAAGACCTTGGTATCCACTATGCATATTAATACATTAAAATTCACATTTCATAGGTTTTTGTACTTCCATTTGAGTCTCAGCTGTTTCTAAAAACAGTCTTAAGTGATTCGAAACCCACCCAGATGTTTTTTGTTGTCTGGAAAATGAGCCGTTTCAAAATCCTCCCGTTTGTTGTGCTCCGTTACCTGGCAATGCCAGCAGAGCTCCAGAACCTTTGGTCAGCTGGTTTTATTGCTGTGCAATGGCTGCTGGAAAAGACAAGTGTTGTTTTATTGACTTAAACCACTTGCTGCTTTCTTGTTGGCTGTGCAGGAGGCTCCACGTTTGCTTTTCACAGACGTACAGTTGCATAATTGCACAACAGTTTGCAGACATTTTGATGTGAGTTGAGGGCCCAGTTTTTACCAACTGATATAATAAATTTAATTATTTTTGAAATGAGGCATAAATCAGAATATATTAAATTGAAGAACAATTTGGAATGAATTTGTGTTGATCTATCACATGAAATCCCAGTAAAATGCAAAATAGCATCTTCAGTTTCTCAGTAAATCTGAATAAATATTTATTTCTGATTTCAAAATTGTAAAATTTTAAGATTTTTTAGAATCTATATTTTAACATTTGAAGAATCTTAAGATTTTTAAAAAACTTAAAACGACTTATCTTAAATATTAATAAATCAAAAATATTTTAAATAAAGGTTTTTAAAGAATGTTAAGATTTTCATTTTAAGATTCGCTCTTAAAATATTAATTTTAAATCATAAATCTGAAGCTGATACCGACTTGGTATTGTTGCTATCAGTATTTGGATCGGTCCTCCCACTTCTGCTCTGCATTTGCGAGCTTCTGCACGAGTCTGGAAAGAATCTTTCTTTTTCTGGAGACAAGACAGAAAGTTTCCTTTTCTTAAACTGCAAAAACTGCAGAAGCTTCAAATTCCCATTTCTAAGATTAGACCCTGTTTATCACTTTAGTGAAACGCAGCATGGAAACCAGGTCAAATGTTCAGACATGTTAAAAAACCAAACCAATCCAGCTTCCTGGCACATTTGCATCTTGCCTTACATGAGATGCCATGAGATTTAAAACAGAAGTGCTCACATTTCAAATGAACAGTTTTTCACCAATATTGCATTTATTTGATTCTCTGCTGCCCTGCCATCGTCTCCAGTCTTCCTCTCTTCTGCATTGTTGACTCCGTCTCTGAGGCTTAACCCGAAGCAGATGGTTTGGGAAACATGTCAAAAATCTGTCTCCTGTTAGCACAACTTTTGAAGCCCCCCTTCATTTTTTTTCTCTTCTCTGAAATTCATCATAAAGTTATTTTTGCATACACCCAGTAAACGGTATCAAAGCAGCATTTTTTCCCTTAGAGAAGAAAAGAAAGCAGGACTAAGTGTCTGCTGTAGAAAGTCTGTATGGCTCTACATCCTTGCAGAAAGTCAGAGCCAGACTGACTTTCTACAACATTCCTCCCATGATAGAAAAAAAACCCCTCTGCGTGATGCGTGATCAAAAGCCGTGATTAATGGTGATAATATTGCAGACAGCGTTCTGGATGTGCGATGTGATAGTCGGGCTCACTTTGAACTCGGAGCGTGAGGCGTTCAAACAAACCCAGACGGCCTGACTGCAGCACAAACAGTCAATAAATAAAACAGTCGTGTTGGATGAGATGTAGGTGCAACAAAAGCTGTTTCTGCTCACACTGCTTTGTGTCATTTCATAACAATAAAGGATTTTTAAATGTTGTCTACTTAACAACAATGTATAAAGTTGTATTTTTGTGGGAAATTATCATTAATACAAAGCAGAAAAAGGACTTCAGTTTCTTTTTTAGGAAATGTTTTTGGACTTCTTTTGGTTCCTCTATTTACTGCGTCACTCATTTCCATTTTTGGGCCATATGAAGATCACTGATGTCTAATGGCGTATTAATATCGTTACAGATAGAAAGAGGATTAATGAATTTTTGACAAGAAATTTTGAGATAAATCAGAAATTTTCTAGGAAAAAACACAGACATTTTTTACCGTTTGAATTTTTGACTCTTAAAACTGAACGTTTCCAAGTTTTGTCTTTATTTTTTTTGGAGATTAATTTTTTAGTTTTTCCCAGCAAATGTTTGACTTCATTTTCAGAAAGTTCCAATATTTTTCTGTGATTTCTGGTTTTTGATGAATCAAAACATTTTCTGAGTTTCTGCAGAACATTTTTGGCAGATAATTTCTTTGTTTCTGTCGTTTTCCATTCGAGGAAGATTTCAGTTTGTCAGTACAAACATTGCTCTTATTAAACAAATTAAATTAACAGTATAAAACCAGTTCTGGGGCCACAAATGGTCCCTGAGCCACACTTTGGACTCCCTGGTCTACGGCATGATGCTCAGCTCAACGTTGGGTCACAAATTATTAAAACCAAATGTTTTATGGTGAGAGAAGAGAAAAATGGACTAAATATATGTTTGGTGGCGGCATCATGCTGTGGGACCAAATGGATTGCTCAAAACGGATCCAGTAGTGAAAAGCCGACTCCATTTCCTCAGCTGGATGGAGACTTGGACACAGTCGGGGTTCCAACAGTCCAACGATCCCAAAAACATCATAACTGGAAGAAAATCGGGCTAACATTAATCCTCCGTAATGGCCGTCCTAATGCCTCATGAAAGTTTATAGGCTACGCTTAAAATGTGTGTAACTGCAGGAACCGGATAATTTAAACGAACTCTTCCAAATCAAATGAAACGAGGGATGAAGTGCATTATGGGGCCAAAACTCACTAACAGACCAAATATTAAATTTGTGTAAATGGAAACTTACGCCTGTTTGATTTACAGAATCTATTAGCTGGTGTCAGTTTTCACTTTTAAAGTTCAGAGATGATGTTTCCCAGAGATGATGTTTCCCAATTAATGACTCGGTTTGGTCAACATGACAATATGTAAACTTCTGAATGGATCTGTGGAATTGTTAGCAAATTGTATTTTGTTCTTTCAATTCAGTTTTTATCAGCAATTACAAAAACCTTTTCAATAATCTTGGAGTCAGAATTAAGCTTGAGGTGAAAATATCAGAGCAGCTGCTTTAGTTTCAGAGAAAATGAGGACGAAACATGAAATAATTTGGATTTTTTATGTTCTTCAACATATTTCTTTGTACTGTACAGCATATAAATCTTTTAGAAATATAATATAAAGCTTACCTTGATGCTTCTATGGTAAGCTAACACAGATTTACAGAAATTATAAAAACAAAATACTTCAGTGTTTTTGCATGTGGTTGGAATCATCAACAAAACTGGAGATTTCCTGTTTTGTCCCCCTTAATAAATCTGTTTTTAAGTGTATAAAATTACTTTCTTTTTTTTTTTTTGAATAGTGACATTTATTTATTCATTCACTGTGGAAAAGAAAAAATTACTGAAAAAAAGCAAATAAAACCAAAATCAAAACTTTTCTTTGTTTTGGCACTACAAGTTCTCCATACAATGTCCTTTTGATGAATGCTTCCTCCTCAAAATGCTCAAATGTTTTTTGTTTTTTAGTTTTTTTTTATCAGCTTTTAGACAGGAGTCTGACGTTGCCAAATGTGTTTACGTTGAGCTGATCAGAGGTGATTAATTTAGGGAGTTAAAATCTTCCTCCATTTCTGAGCTTCATAAGTTTTAAAATGATTGGTCTGATGTAATATTGTAATTTTAAAAGTCATGTTTTATTAACTGGAAGCAGAAATAAAAGTTTTCAAACAACAATCTGTAAGTTCCTGAAATAAATTGACTTCTCAATAATATGCTAATTTATAGAAAACAAGAAAATGTTTGTCAAAATGAAAATGTTTTCAGTCCTGATTTGAAGGAAGCAGCAGTTAAAGTCTGAAAACCTTCATGGAAAGATTCAGAATAAACATTTTTGTTCACAAGCAGCATGAAAACAAGACAGAAATACGGTATTATGGAAGAATTTAGAAAAAATTCAAAAGCCCAGCAGTTAGTTTAGCGAAGCATAACGTGTACTTCTACTTCTGTTTATGAACTGGTGTTACTTAAAGTCTGTTTTTATTGCTTATAGAGTTATTCCCCATCTTTTCTCAGAGAAAAGTTCCCTTTTAATCAAACCTGCCAATTTCCAAATTAGCAAAGTTCTGCAACTTAACAGCATTCCAGACCGATTTAATCATTTGCATCTTAAAAAGTTAAAACAAAAACAAGAATGTTGTCAGCTCAAAGCATCCCGTGGTTTTCTTTCTTTCTTTTTTTTCCTCCCCTCCCTCTTTTATTTGTTTCAAATCCCCTGGAAGAGCGGACGGGAAGCCGGAGCCCCAGCAGCGCCTTTTCTCTCTGCCTCCTCCTCCTCCTCTTTTCTTCTTTGCCTGTTTCTCAGATCTGGGAGGAATGAGGGTGGAATTAAATTGATCACCGCTTTCCGGAAGACGACTCCGAAAATAAAAATAAAAAAGGGGTGGGGTGATTCCTGTGCCGGTGTGACATCATTGGCCTGCTGCCTAATTCCCACCACTCACAATAAGGTCACTGTTGCTTTCTTAGCGGCACATCCTCCGAGAGCGGAAGATACGGGAAAACATTGAGAACAAAAATCAGATCTTTAGATCAGTGGCGTCCAAACTTTATGTCCTTGTCTTGTGGTCCCTTTTTTTAAAATTCATTTTCATTACTTAATGCAAAAATCAATACATTTATTATTTTTTCTGCTCAAATAATAAACTAAAACATTCTAGATTTTATTGAAGCAAACAATTTGAAAATGCAAAGTCTTACAAAGTTTTTTTTGTCTAATTTCTTGTGGAAATATCTTAGTTCACGTAAAATAAGACGAAAAATAGATCATATTTGTTGTCCTATATTACACAAAATTGTGAAAAACACAAATGTGAAAAAACCTGGACAATGAATAAAAGGCTTTTGTTGGACAAAACCTTTTGAAACGTTAGAATGAGGACATTTTATGCAAACTTAAACGGTTCAAACGCTAAAAAAAATTAAAATAAACATCCATCCAGTTATTGGCAGTAAGTTGATGTTTTATGATGTCTGGAAAATTAGTTCTTTCAAAAACCTCTGGACCATAAAGTGATAGGCAGGAACTGCATGTTACCTAGCAACCCATATGTAGCCTGTTGTACAATGGCTGCTGGAAAGGACAAGTGTTTTGTTGTTAACTTACCATCCAGAAACCACTTCATGCATTCTTGCTGGTTGTGCAGGAGGTCCCACTTCTGCTTTTCAAAGCATAAAAAAACCTAGAAAACAGAAAAACTTCTGTAACTGTGGAAAAGCTTAAAGGAAAACTATTCAACAAAATTCACTTGTTGCTCATTTTCAAACTTGCATTTGGGTCTAATCTGCTTCTAAACAGCTCAAGCGCTTAATAAACCACCTCACTGTTTTTTGGCAATAAGTTAATGTTGACTTATCAATCAGAAACCATTTGCTGTATTCTTGTTGGTTGTGCAGGAGGCCCTACTTCTACTTTTCAAAGGTGCACAGTTGTATAATTGTGTGTCTGTTTGCAGTCATTTTGACATGTGTAAGTGTTGCGTTTGGGGTCGTGGTCAGCAGCAGCTTATTGGGAGTTAAAGCCTAAAACTGCTCATTCTGAAACTGAGCTAAGAATAGGCTGATCTGAGTAAAATAAAAAAAATATTAAGAATTATTCAAGAAAACGCACGGCACCTTCAAGATTTTATTTGTCTGTAAAATTTGTCAATGTAGAAGAAATATTAAAAAAAATGTCCACCTGTGGACAGAAAATCATCCAGAGGGCCACATAATGGCCCCCGTGTCGCACTTTGGACACCTCTGCTTCAGACAGAGGAGCAACAAGTTGAAGATGTGACAGCGAGACAATTATATCGCTTTATTTGGACAGCTAAGTCATGTGTTTTCACTACTCACATCTCCCAAAGATCTAATCTGTCATCCTAATCTGCTCCCTCATCAGTGAGTGCTGTGCAGGCCGCTCACCCTCCTCCCGCTTCACGCTCCGCCCTGGGATGGAAAAGTAACATAAATGGAATAAAGACTGCAGACGAAAACAATTTGGTTACATCAAACTCCTCGGTTCCACTTGAAAGAATCAATTTTAAAACACAACTGTGTCAGGACGTTCTTTTTTATCGCTAACTAAAAAGTAATTTGATGTAAAATGTGACCACATGTCTTTCAGATGCTTTGTCCAACTTAGGTAAACCCAAACCACAAGTGACTGGCATTATGTTCATTCTCCCAACCGCTAACCCATTGTGTTGCCACAGGCCATCTTGTCGAAATGAAACAGTTTGCCCGCAGCCACCGACCACAACAGATGTTCCCCTGCTAGACGCTCTGCTAGCATGTGTGTTCTGTTGAGTCTACGGCCAAGATCCTCTCAGACTGGCACTGCGCAACAAAAACCAGGAACTCAGGGAAAGTCGGCCATTCTCACCGCTCTGCCACAGAATCCAGTTGGGAATAGTAATTAGTTACTAATTACTGATTACTTCCCCTCCAAAGTACTCAAATTACCTTTTCACCAAAGGTAATTACTTCAATAATTACTTTATTTGCTTAAAAAACCCCCAAAAGAACACGTTCCCAAACTGCTCTAAATGAGATGCTACTCTCTCTATGGGAGAAGACGATGCCCCCAAATAAAAAAATGGTGACAGTCTCAGAAATATTTCTTCTCAGATTACAATCAGAATTCAGATTTATTTCGCCTCAAAATTCTGACTTTAATCTGAGAAATCGGAATTTTGACTTTATTTCTACTTTTTCCTCAGCGTTTCAAACACTGACATCAATCTGAAAATGATATTAAAACGCTCTCCTAGAATAATGCCTGTTGCCACCAAGACGCTCTGATTGACCCGAGTCGATCGCAGACGAAAAATTGCGACTTTGCATTCTGCTTGCAAAGAAGAAACAGTAACTGTTTCATTTAACCTCTTGTTCTACTAGTAATGCATTACTTCTAGTCAGAGTTGGTTAGCAACTAGTTAAATTTACGCAATTACATTTATTTGAGTACCATTTTTGAAAAAAAAAAGACTTTTATGAGTATTTTTACTGCACCATACTTTTTACTTTTACTTGAGTGAGTCTATGATCAAGTAGTTTTACTCTTAATTGAGTAAAATTTCTGTATTTTCTACCCACTGAATGAAAAGCAAACATGTTTTGACCAAAACTTCACCAGGCACAGACTCCTGCAGTTTTTAAATTTTATATTGAAAGAAACTGATTTGGAAAAAAATGTTTTGTTTTTGTTACTTTTTGCTACTTAATTACTTCTTACTGATTGTCAATTTGGTTCTTAAAATACCAAAATGTCCACTGAACTTTATGATTTGGTCCTTCTGATGATTTAATTTTCAGTTATTAAATGTTTGATACTTTAATCAGTTGCTTGGTACTGAAATAGACTTTTTACCAAATACTTTTTATTCTTGATTAATTTCTTGGACAGAGTGAGAATATGTAGAAGCAGCACTGCTCTTACTTGAGAACATGTTTGGAAACTTTACCGCCTCGGCTTCTAATGCTGCTCACACTTGACTGCTTGATAAACCGAATTTTAAAAAATTGAGTGTTTACAAATGGAGCCTGGTCCGAAAAACCTCCACAAGTTGCATGTAGAGAAATAGAGAAGTCAGAACGGATGCGGCCGATGACCAAGCATGTGGACAAGCGGCAGCACAGCGTGTTTGCGGAACAAGCAGAAGGCTAAGAGGGTGACGACCCACCCAGATGCCAGAAGGACTGGGGAGGCTTTGGGAAATGTCTCGCCCCGGTGTGAGCGCGCACTGCCGCCGAGGGGGCGGGCGACCTTCTTGGGAACTGGACAGAGGGACACGGTTTGACAGCAGACGGAGTGTGGGTTCAGAGAGATAGTTTGTCCAAGGGATGTTCCAGATGTTGACTCACGCTGGTTTGCTAATCGGGAGCCACAAGCCCCTGGAGCCATGTGTAAACAGGAGCGTCTGCCTTTCTGTGTAACCCAGAGGAGTTTGGGCTTCGACATGCGATCCAAGTCTGACCCTTCGAGTGGGCCGTCCACCAGACCTCCACTCTGTTTGTCTACAAAGTTCTGTTCATTAGTTTGCTGAGGTGCGAATCAAACATGAGCCTATAAATCTGGGTTCGGTGGAAGTGAACTCTGGTGCAGTTTGAATGCGTATGTGAACATGAAGTGAACTGAAGACTGCCCCAAAAAGGAGGAAGTTGACTACAGCGCAGGGCATTCTGGGTAAATGCAACCAAAACAAATGCGAGAGTCTAGCAGTAAAAATCCTCCAACTGCTAAAATCTGACACCGCTCCATTTTTGTTTTCATTTCCAGAAGAAGGAAGCTGCACTCCTGTCTTTTCCTGAGGTTTTTTTGTCATTTCTTTCAGTGGTTTTTGGTGTAGTGCCCCCGCAGGCGAGGAGGGGGACATGTTTTTCAGTTGGTTTGGGTCATTTGACTCGGTGTGAACAGTGTGAAACCACAGCAACTCAATATGTGTCAAATGTTGCAGTTTTGGTCCCTAAAGTGAACAAAGTCTGCCGCACTAACAGGCTTGAAACCACACAGATATGGACACCAGTGATTTATTTGGTACCTCCTTAAACCTTCAAAGCTTTCATCAAACTACCACCGTTAATTAGTGAAGGAAGGGAACCCAACCAGTGGGCAGCAAAGTCACACGCAGGACAAACAGCGATGTGGACAACTGCTAATTTAGAACGTCAAATTTTGTAATTTATTACCCGGGGGGTTAAACTGTTTTGTTAGACCTTAACAGACACACTTTGCTACTGTTTTCTGACAAAAGCAAAGGCTTCTGGCCGAGGCTCGGTGACTTCCATGCACGAAGCGCTACCCACACCAGCAGACTGGGGCTGTTAAACGCATTTACACTCCAATAACTTTCACAAGTTGCAGGGACCATGGAGAGAGAGCGAGAGTGACGGCAAACTGCGTGGATCAACAAGGAGCTATTGATACCAGAGATATGTGCTGATGTTGGATAACAATGACTGTTTGTGCTTGTAACCTTTAGCTTTGGCTATTTCAGGGGTCAGACAACAAGAGTCCATTCTGCCCACAAAACGTTTGCGCTAAGAGCGTTCTGAATGTTGTTATTGATACGTGATCCTGTGGAAAGTTTTCCAGATTCAATGTTTTTCTCATTTATTTCTGCATTTCCCCTCAACATTCCACACAAGACCTGCAAGAACAACTTTTTTGTGTTATTATTGATGCTTAAAGAAGAAAACAAACATTTTCTTGCATACAATATGAAATCTTTCGCTTAGGATTTGTTTTTAACTAATTTGCAATGTTTTGAAATTATAATACCAAAACAAAATCACCCATGTTCATTATTTATTTTGCAGGATGATTTTTAGCCGAATCTTTGCTCTCAGGTCTGTTGGGGATTTCTAGTCGTGTGCCAACAAAACTTTGACAATATTCCACTAAAGTCAAGAAAACACAATTTTGAAACTGTGACGTTTCCGTAAAATCAGAAGAATTAAAAATCACATGGAAATAAATTTATTCAGACAATAAGTTATAAAAAAAAACTGCCAACTACTTCCTGTTGTTTTCTTCTTTGTGGTTTGCGCCAGTGGCAACATCCTGTTGTTGATTAAATGACTAATGGTGCAAAAAAATGTTTCAATTGTAGTTTTACAAAATAAACCGATTTCAATAAAGCCAAAGAAACCCACTTCATCCTGGTGTCAAAACCTCAAAACATCCTAGTGTGTTTCCATTAATCATATTGATTATTGAAACATCAAATTGCGCAATTATATAGCAACTATTGATGCAAAACTTTATTCATTGGTCTGCACAAAAACAATTGCGAAATTGTGGAGGGACAAAAAAGATGTTCAGTTTTATCTCATTTTAAGAATTCATTAATGTCTTAACAGGCTTTGTCAATACATTCTGACAGAACCGGCCCGTTGACAGCATTCATGATCTCGATTGGACCCAAAATGAAAATGAGTTTGACTCCGCTGACAGGCTGTTCTCTGGAGAAAGGTCAATCCAATTTGCTTCTACACCGTTTTCTGTAAATATTGCTCTAGGAGTGCTTTGGATGTCTAGTAAAGCTAATGCTTGTTGAAAATAAACTGGTAACAGTAGAAAGCGAGTGAACCAGATTTCGGGGTATTAGGAATGGCTCACTGTCAGTCCTGTAACAGTGTGTGTGCATGCATGAATGTGTGTTTGTGTGAGCGGTGTAATTACAGCCAGGTCTCCGGCATGGAGCCCAGGAGAAGTATCGTCAGTTTGTCTGTGGCATGTGGAGGCTGTGCAACCTCTCTTCCCCTCTGCTGTCTGTCTGGTGACTCGCATGCAGCAGCATTAATGCATTAATACCAAAGTATTAATGCAGTATTAACACATGCATTAATACTGCAGTATTAATGCATTAATACTGCTGGGTTTTTATTATCAATACAACAGTGAGCCGCACAATGTTACCAGGCAAACGTAACTTGGTTTATATTAATATTTGTATAATTATTTAACTATTTAATTTCCCCTTGAGATCAAGTTGAATTTGAGTTTCTTTTCTTATTGCGTTTGTCTGTTCATATCTGACTGTTTCTGTGTGGGTTTCCAGCTCTGCCTCACGTTCTTCTAAATGCTAAATTTATATTGTTCAAATGTGTCTTTGACTTAAGTTGCTATTACAGCGATATAACATTGGTTTAGTTATGATGTGCAGTGCATGCTAACATGATAATGTTATATAGATCGGGCTGGAGGTCTGCACCACATGCTACATGCTAATGCTAATATCTCCCGCCTCCGGATCCAGACTGGTTCGTTTACAACACAGCAGATAATGAGGAAGTCCAGAGTTGGGGAGTAACTAGTTACATTTACTTGAGCAGTTTCATTTAGTATGGAGTAAAACTTTTGGGATCTCTTCCCACCTCTCCACATCACAGCGCTGCACACTTCTACATATTTTGCTAGCAGCTCTTGAACTGTGTGCCAGAAGCGAATCTGCACAGTTTTGCTTGTCATTGCTTGTGTACACAGTGCATGAGCTTAAAGGGCTGAAATCAGTGACTCTGGGATTTGTCAAGGCAATGATGATGAACATTGTGCTTCAGAATGCTGTTGCAAGTCGGTTAGCAAAACAAGAATCAGGCTCACTTCACATTTCACCTGTGAAGTGAAAATGTATTTATTCTCCTAGAATCTCTGCAAAATCATATTTCATTAATTTGTATTTTCTGTTTTGTTCTGGCTTGTCACTCAAGATTATTGTAGTCATTTCAATAACAGGCTGCATTCACACTGCAGCCTGAAGTGACCCAATTCCCTTTTTTTTATGTAATGCGACCTTTATCTGATCTTTTCCTGACAGTCTGAACATCTCAGGTCGGATTCTTTTCGAACGCGACCCAGGCCACTTGGATATCCGATACGTATCAGATTCAAATGTGACCTAATGTCCAGGTCGCATTCGTCTGACCTGAACGTCACAGATGTCCCTATTCTTGATACATGCAAGCGGGAAGAAAAACAACCATGACAGATGAGGATTAAGTTGTTAATGTGCTGCTCTGGTTGGACAGCAACTTTCAACGTTAGTTTACTTCCACAAACACGGAGAACGCCGACGTTACTGCGACCTCTACTGCGACCTCTACTGTACATGCAGGACACTTTCTGGTCGTTTGCCGGTTCATGCAGGTGAACACATGCAGATCCCAAATGTTTGAAAGTCAGAACGACCGCGGCCAAAAAATCCAATTTGACAAAACATCGGAATTAGATCAGTTCACTTCACGCTGCAGTGTGAACGCAGCCAGAACGTGAAAATGATGTGAAATATTGACAGTAACAAAGGAAGTCGGAGGCAGTCTCTTGCAATCCCAAACTGTTATTTGCTGCACATTCTGGATTTTTATGTTTACTTTATGTACTGTCAGCCTTCAGGCTCATCGCGGATTTGCAGCTTTTTACGAGCTAAAAAAGTAGCACTCATATTCTTTATAAGTAATTATGATAAGAAAGATATCAAATGTCACGCTGTGCACACCGTCATGTCGCCGAGGAAAAACCGGCTCGCACCTCGTCTTTTGCACCTTTTAATGCTTTTCCAGTGTAAAGGGAAACGTTGTTTACGTCATAGTGAAATAAAAACTCAGTGATTTGATCAAGGCGTTAGGAGGGAGGAGGAGGAGCCAGGTGCGTTACGTTCAGAGACAAATTAGCTCCACTAGAACAAGAGAAAGACATGAATAAACTGGCAAAACAACTGAGGAAAACAATCTCAGTCTGTCTGTCAAGACTCCCGTCCCTCACGTCCGACGTCCATCATGGCGCCTGAATGATTTAGTGACGGAGCAGCAAAGGGTCAATATTTGGGACCCGGTTTGTAAGAAAAGCTCTTCTGTTGTTTTTCTGTCAAATTGCTTTTAAAGTATTTCATGTTGTATAATTTACATTTTTTTGTTGTTTTTAAATGTCCTCAGCTTGGTAAACTCACCCTTCTTACACACACACACACACACACACACACACACACACACACACACACACACACACACACACACACACACACACACACACACACACACACACACACAAACACACACACACACATGTTCCCCCTGCATCCAGGGGGATTTATTTGACCCCTTATTGCCATCGGTGGGCCTGTGGTGGAGATGAAAGCATGCCTTCCCAGTGTGGCCCCAGTTTCTATAGCTATGGACACAGACTCACACTGATCGGACACAATGGAGAGGCCCTGCCACTCGCCTCTGCCAGAGCCCTCCGCTTACCCCGTCCCATCCGTCACCGCAATCATATTTTCAAAACAATAACACAGCCGCGGGGGTCGGGCGTGATTGAAGTGTGTGCGCGTTTGATCTGCTGGTATGGGAGTGTGTGCGCTCATTGTGTGGGTGTACGCTTGTACGTCATTATTTTTAGGCACGCGTTTGTTTCAGCCAAGAGAGAAGCGGCTCGCTTGGCTTGTGCCCGCGGATCCATCCGTGCACTTTGGAGGCGACCGGGAGCTCCTGCTAGTGTGTGAGTGCAGCGAGCCGGGCCTTTGATGGCGCGGCCGGAGCGTGCCTAATGTGGCCGCTTGCTGGGGCGGCGGAGGAATCGGGGGTGGGGGTGGCAGAGCCTCCTGCCCTCGTACCATCTACCCTGCCTGCCCCAAGACTCCCCCTGCAAACTTGAAAGGACCAAAGGAATCCCACACCACCACCCCATGAAGCCCCCAGCACCCCTAAAGCATGACATCATCCTTTGCACAAAGGGAGTTGGAGCTGAAGTTAGTGTGTGTGTGTGTGTGTGTGTGTGTGTGTGTGTGTGTGTGTGTGTGTGTGGGTGTGGTGTGTGTGTGTGTGTGTGTGTGTGTGTGTGTGTGTGTGTGTGTGTGTGTGTGTGTGTGTGTGTGTGTTTAGGATAGACGTCCATCAGTTCCACCGCTCTGCTGAATAGAAACTCCAGTTTCCTCGTGTTTTTTGGAGGCCTTGTTGGTCGTCTGTGGTTATGATGTATCGGACTCTGACAAACACCAGTGTGATGTTGTGTTTTTGTTTTAGCATGCTAGTCATGCTAATGACTAATGTGGATCGGGCCCTAAATGTCTGTAGTGAACAAATTACTTCCAGCCTCCAGGATGCTGAATCTTAGCGCTGAATGCTAATGAAGACTCTGGCTTTAGTTCTCTGCAAGGTGAACATTTGGAGACCATTTTGAATTGTTGGTGACAATTGTTCTCAATTGGATACACGTAAAGCACATGTGTCAAACTCAAGACCCGGGGGCCAGATCCGGCCTGCCACAGCTTTTTTTTTTTTTTGTGGCCCTCCAGACTCTAGACATGTAAAAATAACCTTCAAGAAAACAGTTTTTTCCAATCCTGCGTTTGTGGAGATTCACGCAAAATCAAGAGATCTTTGCACTTCTTGGTACTAATGAATAATATCGCAAATTTCCCACAAAAATCATGTAACCTATTGGGTTTAAGTGATTCTAATTCCCACCTGTAGGTGGCAGTACTCATTACTTGCCTGATTTTGTTATTTTCTTTGTACTTATATAAATTATCATTTTGTTTTTTAAAATACCATAATTTCCACTGATTTTTATACTTTGGTCCATGTGATGATGTAATTTTTTAATATTAAGTGATATATAATTTTGTCAGTTACTCAGTGATTGAATATACTTTTACCAAATACTCTAAAGGAATTTCTTGGACGGCTACTTTTTACTTTTACTTGAGTGACAATATGTTTAAGTGTTGATTACAATCATTAGCTGCTCTACCGATTAATATAATTAATCTGCATTGTAACTGGATTACTTTCTTAATCCAGTTAATGCCACCTTTACAATAATCAACTCAAATACTGAGCAACAGATCAAACTGTCAATTACTTAATAATTTAAAATTATTAAGTAATAGACCAGATATAAAGCTAAATGACAATAAGTCATAAAAATAACAAAATCAGGCAAAATAAATTTTTTCCAAATCAGTTTCTTTCAATACAAAACTGCAGGCGTGAATTTTTGGTGAAAACTTGTTTTTCATTCAGCAGGTAGAAAAATCTAGAAATTTTACTAAAGTAAGAGAAGAGATACTTCAAAATAAAGTTACTCAAAGTATTGCTCCTAAAAGTACATCTTTCAAAAAGGTTTCTCAGGTAAATGTGAGTAGTAGTTACTACCCAACTCCAGTAACTAACTGCTAAGTTGCGGAGATCCAAACAGAGATATGATCCTGTCAGCGCCTCGGTTAAATTCGCTTTTAGATGACAATGAGCCCTGCAGAGGGCAAAGAGAGAATCAAAGGCACCAGAGGGGCTGATGTCACGGCCACTGACTCGTAACTGCCACTCCCAACACACACACACACACACACACACACACACACACACACACACACACACACACACCCACACACACACACCACACACACACACACACCCCCCACACACACACACACACACACCACACACACACACACACACACACACACCCCACACACACCACACACACACACACACACACACACACACACACACACACACACACACACTCGCGTTAACAACCACTTAGGTTCAGATACACCAGTATCCACAAACGTAAACTGATCTCTGGTTTCACATTCTGCGTCCGCAGAGGTGCGCACCGTGGGCCTCCGCTGTTTAACGGGCCGCCCGTTTGCCAACTGTTCCTTTGAGGGGGCCAGCGCGTCGGGCGTCAGGGCTGGGATTTGGGAGGGAGGGCCGGTGCCGCTGGATCAGACAGATGGAGGGGGGTCCGGCTCCATTCATTTAACTCTATGAGAACAACAGAGCCCCACTTCAAACAACAAGAACGCAACCTGCTGGCCCCAACGTCTGCGAACAAACACGCCGGCACGCACATGTGCTTTTATTAGATTGTTCTCATTCGGGCTGCGTTCACAGCCTGAAGTGACCCAACGGCGAAACGCCTTGAGTCTGACCTCACAGTCTGAACGACGCAGATCTGACTTTCTATTAATGTGACCCAGGACATTTGGATAAACAATACGTATTAAAATACGACCCGAATCTGAATGGCTGCATTCATCCAACCGGAACGACATCGATTCCAGACAAACATCTCTAATCTGCTTCCTGATATGAAAAATACTACAAACCTGTTACTGCATGATGTAACGTGCAAGATCCCATCTCCATGATGGAGGGCAAAACGTTGCTCACCAACAATAACTAGCATCGACTGCCCAGTTATCAATATAACGCGCTAAATCTGAAATGAAAGCATGACATGTAAAAGAAAATGCGACGCTGTACTTTGCTGCTAATGGTCAACACCACCACAACTAGATAACAAGGTCAGGAAAAGTTTTGATTAAGAAAAAAAGTAGTGAAGGAGAGGAAAGTAGTTCAGTTATGCTAGCTTGACTATGACAACTGTAACTTGAAGATGTGCTGCAGAATTCTTGGCATTTTGGTTCAGTTACAAAATAAAAAGAAAGGCGACTCACATACTAACTCTGACAGATCATCAGTAGAGCAGGTGTTTACATTAGCTAATCAACCACCGCTGTGTTAGCTTAGCTCATAGCAGTAGCTAATCTAGCACTGATTAATAATCCCAAAATAAACATCAAGCCTAACATGTGCTCCTCCATTTGCATCCACGTTTACTTCCTCAAACTCCGAGCACTTCTTCTTCTTCTACTGTTTTGTGGCAGTTAGCAAAACACTGAGCGTGCTCTCTATGTGTCACGTTATTGCGCCCCCTACTGCGCCTGTGGGACACTGTTAAAATCACATACGAGTCGGATGCATTTAGAAGTGGGAATGACAAAAAAATTGGTCACTTCAGGCTGCAATGTGAACTTGACCTGCCAACTTTCACCTGAAATGCTGCCCAAAGAACAGAATGTTAGCACCAAAGATAAAGTTATAATCTGCCAAGCGGACACGCATACACCAGGGAATCCAAACGCAGCAACCTTCTCTCCTCCATGGGACGACCTCCTCCGTTACCACCCAGCTCCAAGCCCACACCTCCCGCTCCGAATTCACTGGCACTTCCAGAAAGCGCCGAGGCGCCAGCGGAGTGGGGCTCATCTCTAGGGAACAATAAAGCCTGATCTTCATAAAAACTTCAAAAAGGCCTCGCCAAGTGTTTTATAGGTGCTTTAAAGGTTTATGGGCCCCGGGGAAGGAGAATGAGAGACAGAAATGAGTGATGCCGTAGTGGTAGGCTTTATTTTCTCCCACCCGCTGTACACGCATCTACAAAACCCCTCACACGCGCGCTGGAGCCGCCATGTAAGCACACGCGTTCGCTGCTGATAATCCGCCGAGGGCCGGGAAGCTGCTGGTGTTGAAATGACAGGTGATGTCCTCATCGTGTCAGCATAAAGTCCAAAATACGTTCATTTTTCATTTAGGTTTTATTATGTTATGACAGTGAAAACAAGTTGAAGCTGCTGTTTCATGTAAAATCGACCTTTTGTCCGCTTTAGTCAGCTCCTTCAGACTAGCCAGCAGCAATTAGCAAACACCTGGTGGAACTGTGCATCATTATATAAGCTACTTCTGAGTGAAATGTTGGTAAAAACCTTGTTAAAGGGTCAACAGAGGAACCAGAGATTTAGAGATTTATTAATTTTTACTGCTAATCAAAAACCGGGTCGGTAAAGGACAAAAGGTTAACGGAACCAAAACAGGAGCGAGAACAAAAGTGTTATGATGACAAACGAAATGTAGGACAGACGCCGCCATTTTGTAGTTTTCTTTTAATATAGTCTCACTTTAATGGAAGTCAAAAGAACTACAAGGCCCAGAAGCACAAAATGTTTCCTGTGTTTGTTGTTCTGATTAAAGCAGAAAATGCCTCCCTGTATTTCCACAAATGGACTATTCCTGTTACCACATCTTTCAAATAAAACTGCAGAAGGCAAAGTAACCTAAAACAGAATAGGGAGGAGATCAAATAAAAGTTAGTGTAAAGCCTAAATGAAGAAGAAAAACGGGAGCGGTTCAGGAGCGGGAGTCGTTTTACGGGAAGTAGGACGGGAGAGAAATCTTTTTTATTTTCTTGTTTTTGTTTTTTTCTCTGGCCTGAGATTCGGACAGGATAGGATTTGTTTCTGCTGCAGAGGGATGGGAGTGAAAAATCCACTCCTGTGTCATCCTCTAAACATAAATCCAATGTTGAAAAGAAAGCTTTCAGACGATTCATTTGATCTTTAAATGTTTCAAGCATTGGAGTCTGAGCCAAAAAGCAAAGCAATGACACTGATATGTTCCAACTATGGTCATGAGACCGAGACCTACATCTTCGAAAAGCAGAAGTGGAGCCTCCTGCATAACCAACAAGAGCACAGCAAATGGTTTCCTGATTATAAGTCAAGACATTTGTATTTTCCAGCAGCCATTGTACAGCACATACAGAGTTAAATAGTTACAGCTATTCAATCACATTTACTTGAGTGACTTTTTGGAAAACATAAAACTTAGGCGCATTTTTACTACGCTGTTGTTTTTACTTGGGTAATTTTATGATGAAGTATTTCTACTCTTATTTGATTAATATTTCTGGATTTTATACCCACTGAATGAAAAACAAACACGTTTTAACCGAAGACTCAACAGACACAGACCTGCAGTTTCATTAGATTTTTATTGGAAAAACTGATTTGACAAAATCTTCTTTTGCCTGATTTTACTTATTTATTGTTACTTATACAAATCATTGTCATTTTTGTCCTTAAAATACTAAAATTTTCACTTAACTTTAAATTTTGGTCCATCTGATGATGTAATTTGTAAATATTAAATGATTGATAATTTTCTAAGTTTCTCAAAACGGCTGGTTGCTTTTCTAAGCAGTTTTAGACCCAAATGAAACTAGAAAAATTTCCAAAATGTAAATTTTGCATAACTACTACCATTACGAACTTCTGCAGGAATCAAAAGTAGCACAAGGCGTGGAAGGAGATCAGAACCCAAAAATCCGCCCACTGTGCCGGTGAAGTGATTGTCAGATGGACCGGCGGTCGTATCAGATGCTTCGAGCTGTTTGCACTCATCCAGTTTCTGCAAGGAATCTTAACAACCTCCGAATCCGACGACCATGCCAGTGGAAGTTCTCATAAAGGCCCATATCAGATAAATCCGACGGGAACTGGACCTTAACCTGCTCCTGTTGTTGGACGCAGGGATTTGTCGAGTCACGAGACGCGCTGCGTGCCGCTGCGAGGCGCATTCCACATTGAATCTCTGTTTCTGAGCATGAATAGCTGCTATTCAAGGCGTTTTTGGAATGTTTTCTTTATGTGCATTCAGATATGTGCCAGAGGTTATATTTAGATCGGGTCCTCCTGGAGTCAGAAGGTTTAAAATTAGGAGGTGTCAGAATTCCAGTACAATTCTTAAGTTACTGTCAATAAATGCTAAAGGGCTGCTCTTAAAGGTGTAGTGACTTGGCAAGCGTTGCTGCCTGGCTTGTGTGAGATAAGATGCTTGAGAAACATGTGTGGATTTGTCCTGATTTAGCTTAAAAGTGTAAATCTTCCAAATGGTAAACATGTGCATTTAGACATCCATATATCAAGATTCTTGAGTGGCCGCTGTGTGCCAGTGCATGTGTTTGTGCGTCCTTCTTCACATTAATGTTTGTAGGATCTGTTGACAGGGAAGCATGCAGCATTTTATTTGCTCAAGGGCTGAAAAAACACATGGGGCTAGCAAGGGAGCACTGTGATATGAGCCTGCTGAAAGCAAGCTGGCGAGCCAGAATTCAACCCCGGGATCATGAGTCAACTAAACATATAAACACGCAGCGCATAAACAGGAGCGTGCAACATGTAAATGTATTAATGAAAAAGTAAAAATAGGCGTTCTGCTGCTTGCTGACTTGCAGGAGATTTTATCTTTAGAAGCAGGAGTTCCTCCACGTTTCTTTGCTGGCGAATATTTAAAGCTCTGGATTATTCACTTATTACTGTCTTTTGGAAAACGTGTGAAAATGTGTGGATTTGGCAGAATTTCAAATGAGACATTGGAGATTATCAAACCTTTCTGCATCTGCAAACACCAACTGATTGGGTCTCATTGACGACTGGCAAACATTTCAGAGAAATCCCAGTTTCTAGTTCAGCCTCATGGGGGCGATAAAGCATTTTTTCAGTGGTGGGAACCGCAAACTCAACTGAAAGCAGCGCTAATTATAAATATTGCACATAGTGACGTTAATGGACCAAATTCAACCATGTGAAGCAAGGGGAACATGTGGAGGCTCTTAAAAAAATCTTAAATGGGATTTTTTGTTTTACTAACAAGTGTAACTAGTGCACTTAAAATAACAAAACTAACTCACAAACGTTGGAAGCTTCTTTAAATAAATAGTTCCTTGATATTACAGATTATTTCACTTGTAGCAACATTTTTTCCCCATGTTATAATTGTGATAATCTGCTGCTTGATGTAGCACTTTTATATGAATATTAAGGTATTATTGACATAAATCAAATTCCTATATCTTTCTAAAAAGTTACTTATCAGTTAGTTTTGTCTTATTTTAAGTGTACCAAGATATTTAGAAACTACAACAAAAATAATGTCAGTTTTTTCAGTGTTGTATTCCTCTATATATATAATTTGTTTGTTGGTTTTATTCGTAACATTGCTTTTTTAAAAAAGGAGAAATTTTGTTGAATCCTGTTCAATGACAATAAATGCTATTCTATTCTATTCTATAAAGTCTTCACTGACTTCAAAATAAGAGCATAAACATAAACATTCAAGCACTTGAAGGATCAACAGTCGATAACTGAAACTTCAACATGTCAAAATTTATCCAACTAAGTTTGCAAATTAGTGCTTTAGAATTTATTTAGAAAATTTAATTCAGAGGTAAATGTTTTCAAGGCTCGCAAAATGCTAATATCAGAACCGCTCTTAGCATGTTAGCATAAGTTTGCCCACCACTGTTTGCCTGTAGAATAATAAATTACCTGAACAACAAAGTGACTTTTAAAAAGCAAACACTTTCACTTTTTTGCTTCCTTTTGTCTCTGACAAATTATTGTTTTTCTTCTTTTCACACTCCGACACGTTTATTTTTAATCCAAACATGCTTTATAGAAAAGATTCAGACTGAGAATAACATTGACTGAGAGTCTGACGAAGGAAGTGCTGGAGAGAGACGTCCAATAGTTTGAAAAGCAGTAATTCTTTCCATCATTGTTCATCATCGGTGACCGACTCGCAGCCTAAACGATGGCGGGTTTCATCCTGCAGCTGCTCGCCGTCCCGCTTTCATCGACGGGGTGGCAAACGACGGTGAGGTCACCGCCTGCAGGCAGACAGCCGGCTATATGTCACTCTGATCATTATCAGATGAATTAATGGAACATGTGAAAGCATAGATAAAAATATAATGTGCTGCACCCAGTTAAAGTTTAAGCAGCGAGGACAGCGAGCTACGGCTAATTTACGCTCCAAACAGGAAGAGCTCAGAGGTAACAACCCATAAAAGAGGCCAGAAAGTTCCTACGCTCCCATACAGCAGATCTATTAAAAAAACTAAACAAACAAGGGCTTTTATTTTGTAATATTCATTTATTGTTCAATAAAAATAAATTTTAAAAAAGTGACGTGATGTCTCCTTCATGACTTTGCCTGATGGATCCACCAACAGTTCCTTGTAAACGCAGGGCTGTATTTTTACCACACCAGAAAGGGAATTCAAAACCTTCTTTTCCCCTCATTTCAGAGCCCGTAATGTCACTGACCTTTGACATCTCCAGTGGTCACAGCCCCCCCTCCCATCTCTGGTTAGCTTCACATTGAGGGCAGATACAGTACATTCATCCCCTGATCTCCTCGGTTCAGTTTGAGTCATTTGTCTTTGCAGATGGCCGTCGAAAAAAAAAAAAAAACAGAACACGAATAAAGAGGACATCTAAGCGCGAACACGAGAGCGGGAGCCATCAGTAAAACCAGTTACGACGCATTAGAACATCTTTATACAACAGTTTACATGTAAAACATGTCTGTAAATGTGTAAGAAAGGTCAGCTCTGTAAACAGTGAGGACGCGTCTGTTAGCGCCCCGCTAGCAGGTTCAACATGCTACAGTAACCGAGTCAATAAACTCGATGCTACATTGTATTTACAGTAATAAACGCTGCTGAGCCTGAAGGAGTAACTTTGGAGCAGAACATAATTTCATCTGCTGCAAAAAATAGTCAAAGAAGCTGGAATAATGAAATGTAACATAATGCTGTGATATGTTAAAAAGGGAATGTTTGGCTGGTTTGTGCAGGAAGATCTGTTAGAGGAGCCAGAACTGTAAACAAATATTTATTAATACCTAATATAAAAACTCATACCTAAAGTAATTTGAATTAAATTAAAAAATGCATCTGAAAAGATAACAGTTTCAATTTAGCAGATACTTTTATTACACTTCAATTTTTTCTCTCTCTCTTTAAGAATCAAACATCTGGAATAAATTATGTACCAGATTTCTGTGATTGGAGAATTTATTTTGCTTTAATTCAACTGTTTTTTTTCTCAGTTTAATCTGTTTCTACTGTTTCACATGATCAATTATCTGACATATATGAACATCTCAATCAGGGACGCACCAATGCAAAAAGCAATTGGGCCGATATTGAATCATATTACTGTTATCAGCAATAACCAATATTTGGTGTTATTCAGATTTCACTACCATTTCAACACCTTTGGGGGGAAAAAATAACCAGGAACAAATAAAAAATAAATATTGGCCCAGTTTTATTTATCGGACCAATACTGATATGTTAATGACTGGTATCGGATGTTGATGCCAATATTTTGGTGCATCCCTAATCTCAATATCGGGAATGGCATGTTCTAATTTTTAAATATTAAAAATGCAAAAAAATTTAATTTCCTAGGAATTCTGATCAACTTAGAAAGTGATTTTTTTCCCTTCCATTTTGATAGTTGGGTAACTTATTGTAGCACCAATAATTTTGTTCTAAAATATGATTCTCGTATCGAATCTCCAATGTTCCATTGTCAGTGTTTTAGTCTGGAAGATTTTTGGTGGTGCACCGCCTTCAACCTCCATGTTTGATGTGTAAAATCTTTAGTTTCTGGGGAAATAACTGCTAAATATGATGTTTTAAGAGCTTGGTGACATTTTTCAGATTGGAGACACCAGAAGACCCATTTGGTCTTAACCCCCAACACATTAGCCGTTAGCTTTAGCATTTTGTACCATCTAGTGTGAATTTATGCTAAATGAAGACTATCTAAATGTCTTAAAGTGTTCTTACAACAATGTTTGACCTTTACTGTGCATGTGTTTCTCAGAAAGGCCAGTGAATTTCTACAGCCTCACCTGGCAGGTGAGAACCTTTTATTTGCCTTAACTCATCTTCTGGGACGTGCTTTTAATGCTTGTGATCTGCAGAAACACAGGACTTCCTGAAACCTGAAAAACATTCCTGATGCATGTGGAGAAGAGATCAGCAACAAACCCAGAGACGTGGTTGACGAGGTATGAAGAATCAAATCAAAGCAACTTTGAAACATCCAACTGATGCTCCATGAAAGGTCAAAGGGCCAGAATGGCAGCTAATGAATGTTTGCATTATTTCTATTTCAATTCAAATCAACATAATGGAGAGTATTGCTTCTTTTTCCCTGTTTGGAAAATTAGCTGGTTTAATAGGATCTATTTTATCTAGAGTCGACTTTAAAGAGGACAGCACCACCAAATTTTGTGCTAATGTTCATTATTTCCTGCTTTGCTGCTAAAAATCAGGCCTGGGAGAAACGGAGAGCGGCTCTGACCGGCTTACAGGTCAAATGTTTTACCTCTGAACACGTTGCAATAACGCATCTCTTTCTGTTTAGCTGTCAGGATGCAACGACAGCAAACTAGGACCAGTGTATAGAAGTACATTTCTGCCGAAAAACTCTGAAGTTTTGAGATCAAAGATTTTCTAGAGAAAATTGGAGATTTCTGAGGTTGAAAAGTAAAAAATTTGCTAGAAAAAAAATCTGAATTTTTTTTAGATAAACCTAAAATTTTCCAGACTAAATCTTCAGAGCCGGAAAAGTAAGTAAACTGCAAGAGAATAAAATCAGAAAATTGGAGATTAATCTCAGAAATTTTCCAGAAAAAGCAAAGAAATTTCATACCTCCAAAAGTCAAACAATTTTCTAGGAAAAAACCTGAAAATTTTAGATTAATCTCAGAAACTTTGTAGAATAAATCTTGGGCATTTCTGGACTTCACAGGTCAAAAAGTTCCTAGGAAAGAAAATCAGACAATTTTAGATGAATCTCAGAAATTTTCCTGAAAAAAAAAAAACTCAGAAATTTATACGTTAATCTAACAAAATTCCCAGAAAACAACAACCTTAAAACAATTTGAAAGTAATCTCAGAAATTTTCTAGAAAACTCTTCTGATTCTGAATTTCAAAAGTCTTAAAGTTTTTCCAAGCACATTTTTAACATTTTGGAGTCTTATGATGGAAATTTACTCCTCCTTTCTTCTGCAATGTCCCAATGCACCGCATGATGATGACGATGATGAAGCCTGCGCCATTTTGGAAACGCACGCAGCCCAAAGTGCTGCTTCCAGCCAAACATCAGACTGTGAGATTTGCTCAGTGTCACGATCTTCTGCTCAACAATTTCTGACAGCATGAAGAAAGTAGGAGCATTTTTTCTTTGTTTCTTGTTGAGCGTTCATTTGGCGTCCATATGAGGGTCTGATGTTCGTAGAAAAAAAGCTCTTTTGTTGGGGAGAACACATTTCATAGAAAGAGATTCTCTGATAAAATAAAAACACTCAGAAGCAACAAAGACGGCCGAATTCGCGGAGGTTTAAAAACCTGAATACGCGTCACACCGTGGTGGCCCGGCTGTGTTTGAGCGCTAGAGGAGAGTAGTCCTTGATGCGAACGCACAGTTTCCCCCGCAGCCACGGGTTCTGCAGCTCCAGGGGACAGAAGTCGTCCTGCAGCCACTTCTCCCTGTTGTCCACCACCAGGACCAGGCCGAAGTGCTTCACCTGCTCCGGGCCGTAGCACACACACTGCTGCTCCTCGCTGCCGCCCAGCAGGCGCCGAGACACCGCGTTCATCTCCTGCACCACCAGCTGGACCATTTCCCGGGCCGTCGTGACCGAAGTTACGCAAAGCTGCAACACAAGGAGAGGAAGAGGCGACGCTGAGCTCGGCTTCAGACAGACACAAACAGCAACAACTAAAAACAGGATGGAAATTCAATGAAACTAAAAACCCACTCAGTACTACGGGTCAAAATAAGAAAGAAAAGGAGAATAAAGTCATCAGAGAAAAAAGTCATTAGGATAAAGTCTGAATATTTTATCCTAAGTTGCAATATCAGAAAAAAGTCATAATAATAAAAGAATAAAGTTGGTTTAAATAGTAAAATAGAGGTGGAACAAAAAGTTATGAGAAAAAGTTGTAATTATCTGAGAATGAACCACAGGAGCTGAAAATGTTACAGATATTGGAGCTTTGATCCCAGTCAAACTGAGTCTTATGATAATAATAGATTTTATTTATAATATATCTTTAGATCTCGAAAGCAAAACAAGCGATTGTAGTGGATAAAATACTTCAAGAAATAAAAGAGATTAAAATGGATGTCTAAGAAAACGAACCCAAAATTTTGCTAAAAATAAATGTCTGAACTCCGTTTTAAGCAGTGGGTGGATTGTTGTCATGGAGGGCATTCCGTAGCGCCCAGAGGGAACAGGTGGTGGCGCTGCGGTACCTTGACGCTGGTCTCGTTGGGCAGACCGGTTCGGTACTGTGGGTAGACTCTGAGCGTGGCGTGGCAGCCCTTCCTGAACACGGCCGGCGACGGCGAGTTGAGTCTCTGCGTGCCGCTGTCCTCCGATAGCGTCCGAGCCGGCGGACGCTGCGGCGCGCAGCGCTCGGCGGAGCAGCAGCGGTCCACCGACGACGGCCGGTGCCACCGGCTCTGCGGTGAGGCGGAGGGGGAGGAGCAGCGGGGTGGCGGCGGCTGCTGGGCCGACGTGCTGGACGGGAACTCCAGGCTGCTGGTCCTCACGCAGAACGCCTGCCTCTTCTCTGTGATGTGCAGCAGCTCGATTTGCCTGCTGGGCAGGATGAAGTCGCTGTCGAACAGCTCCGGCGGGCCCCGCCGCTTTTCCCGCCCTCCGCCGTCCCGCCCCAGCTGAGGCTCCGAGGCCTGGAGGACGTCCGGCGTGGAGTCCCTCAGGGCGCCGCGCCCGCCGCCGCCGGGGCAGCTCAGGCCCCCCGAGCCGCCGCCGTCGCTGCGCAGGAAACCGCGCGGCTCCAGGGGCGCCGAGGAGGACAGCGGGGACGGGGGCAGCAGGTCCAGCTCACGCGGGCTCTGCGCCCGGCTGGAGTCGTAGTCGCTGTCAGTGGTGAGGAAGACTTCAGAGGAACCCTCTTCATCCGACAGACCAGGGTAATCTGATAATAAAACAAAATAATTCATCTATTTTGAATTTAAAGTGTATAAATCTGAGAATATGCTCTTGCATTATTATGATATTATTACCGTTATATTACTTGAAAATGTTCTTAAAATAACAATATCACCGTCTATCACAATAACTTCCAGAACAAGTTATCATCCAGCAACATTTGTTATCATGACAGACATAAAAACACTTCAGCTTTGTCACATTTTGTCAGATCACAACTACTGCAGCTCTGATCCACTGTGTTCACGTCCGATACCGATATCTGACGTATCGGTTGATACTGATCCGATACGGAAAAATGGCTGAACTGACTTAAACATGGATGAACTGAGTTGCATATTAATATCATAACTCTGCACTAGTGCAGCACATTTTTAAAACACCAACAGTCAAATATGCAAAAACAGCTTTCAGTGAAATTAGGAGCAGAACAGAGAAATAAATGTGAAACTGGTTCAGAAACTGCAATTACAATCTCTAAATATAATGCAAAATAAATAATAAGAGTATAGAACGTCTGCAGGGGTTTCTGACCTGAGTGTTTGCGGCAGGGTTCTGGTGAGGGCGTGGGGGAAGGCATGAAGTCCGGCTGGGACGAGGTGGAGGCCGGTTTGTCTGGCAGAACCTCTTTAGAGAAGTCTATGATCCAGCTGATGGAGATTCCTCCTGTGGGCTGCTTGTAGCGGGCGTACTGCAGGGCGTCCATGATCCAGCGGGCGTCCCGCCACATCTCCTCCATCTGCTGCAGAAAATCAATTCAGCTCATCATGAATATTACTGCATATTAGGGATATATTGTGAATAGACAGGGAGGAAAGGAATGCAAAAAAATCTAATCCAGAAAATTTTCTAGAAAATTCTTTTTGAAGTTACAATTTTTCCTGGAAAAATAGTCTGAAATTTTCGGATTAATCAGAAATGTATTGAAAATTGTCCTGGAAAAACTCAATTAGTGTTAAAAAGTATAATTGTTTTTTCTCCCAAAAAAAGGTAAGTTAAAAAAAGTGATTGAATGAAGTACAATTAAAGAAATTGTAATAAAAAAAAAAGTAAAATTTCCCCCGAAACTAAAAGTTTCATAATAATCAAAGTAAATTCCTAGAAAAACAAAAAGTTTGAAGTTAAAAATTGTCTGGAAGAAACTCAGACGTTTTGAATTTAATCTGGAATTTGTTGAACATTGTTGCAATAAAAAATGATTGAAATATTTTCTTTCTTACGTTCGCCATAAAAAACAATTCTGAGCTTGAAAAGTAAATTTTTTAAATCTTATCAATATTCTAGAAATAGTTTAAAATATTTTTTGAACTGTTTTCTCATGCTTTGTTCCCAACAGAGAATAAAAGAAAATCTGTGAATTCAGAAATAGAAATATGATTAAACAAAATGTAACATCACATAAATTTCTTCGAAAAACAGAAATGATCTGGAAAAAACTTCTGATACCTGCATTTGCTCCTGGACCTGCTGGTGCTTCTTCTTGGCGGCCAGCAGCTCGGCCTCGGAGAACGCTTCCCGCAGAGCCTGCTGCGACATGAGCGACTCCAGCTCCAGCAGCGCCGACACTCTGCAGTACTGGCCGATGAAACCGGGCCAGTACGCGTTGAAGTGGACTGGAAGGAGGCAGAAACAGAGTCAGGAAACGCAGGAAGCCGTCGCAGCGCGTGAGAATGTTTCTGAATTTGAAGTCGAACATTTGCTAGAAAAAAACTCAAATATTACTTTAAACCCAGAAATCTGAAAAACCAGAAAATTTTTAATTTGAAAAGTCAAAAATTTGCTCAAAGAAAACTGACAAATTTTGAGATGAACCTCAGACATTTTCTGAGAAAAACAGGACATTTCTGAGTTTCAAAGTCAACAATTTTGAACTCAGAATTATCCATGTTTTTAGTACATTTGTGAATTTAATTACTGAGTTTTTTCTAGCAGAGTTTGACTTTCAAAGCCCAGAAATGTTCTTAATTTTTCTAGATATTTTTAGCTGAAATATTCTCCTCCTCTTTGTTTCGCCGTTTATTGGCTCTAATCCTCGGTGGTGGAAACGCGGCTCGGTTCCAGGCGTCGGTTTCACCTGATAAAGTCTGTGGTCAAGAAGGAAGCCGACTCCGGATCCACTGACCGAGTTCGAAGCTCTGCAGCGGCAGCGTGAGGAGTCCGGACCGGGGCGAGTACGGCTGGTTCTGGCCGGGAGCCGTGCACACGTCATCTGAAGGCGGCAGCAGCAGCAGGAAGGACACCTTTTCTCCAAACTCCAACACTTCCTGGCTGTAGATCCGGAAATCCTGAGCCTGGAGAAACACAGCTCTGTGAACAGACTTTTTACATTATTGTTCTCTTAAAAACTATTTACACTCAACTATTTACAGGAACTTCTTTATATTTCACAGCTCAGGCTTCACTTATCAATGGTAATTATGCAGAAAGTTCAATAAACTGTTTTTATATTCTATAATTGCTTCAAAGAGTTTTCCACACTAGAAAAAAGCAAAATATTACCAAATATATTTGTCCAGTTTCTAGTGCAAATATCTTAGTACACTTAAAATAATAAAAACTAACTTTTCAGCAATATATAAAGGCTTGTTTTAAGACAATAACTCTTTAATATTGATGAAAGATTATTTTATCTTATTATAAATGAAATAATCTGCCAATGAAACAGTATTATTTTTAACAATATTAAGCAGGGTCCTATATCTTGACGAAAAGTTACTTTTATGTTAGGTATATTAAAATATTTTCATGAGAAACTAAACCAAAATTATTTTGGAAACTTTTTTTTTTTTGCAGCATTCTGGTAATTTTTTTTATTTGTTGGAGGATTATATTTTCTCTAAGAGATGCAAAAGTCGAAGTTAAAGATTGTCATCAACAAAAGGTGGAACGCCAATGAAAATGGTTTAATATCTTGCACTTATTCTTTATTTGCTGGAGATTCTTTGAACCAGACAGAAAAACAACCAAAGAAAAACTGTGGAAGAAAAAACTCTGCAGAGCAAATGATTCAAACCAAAACTGCATGAAACTTTGGCTGCTGGGAAGCAAAATGGCGACGTTAGAGGCGGTGGAGAGGTTCTGCTCAGGACTTCACTTTAAGATGCTGCAGCGGAGGAAGTGCAGCAACAGAGCAGATTGATTTCTGATTCTGCTGCCTGACCGTTGCTTCTGGACTCACCTGGTTTCCAGGGATGTTGATGTGTGCCATCAGGTCCTTGACTGCGGCGCGCAGGTCGTGCAAGAGGCGATGCGGCGCGCTCTGAACGTCCTGGTCCATCTCCAGAGCTTCATCCAGAGAGCTGAGAGCCTGCAGCCACTGCCACTCCTCTCTGAGGAGCAAACCAACTGAGAGTTATTACAGCTCAGCTACACAGCGGCTGTCCATGTTACACTAATAAATGCTTCAGGTACCAAGACGTGATGACAGGAATATTTAAGTGTGCATGTTTAATAAGACCGAATGAGGAAAAAGTCAGATTTCTGAGAAAAAGTCAGAATTTTTGAAAAAACCCCCCCCCCAAAAACTCTGAGGTTAACGTCAGAATTCTGAGAAAAAAGTTACAATTTTGAGAATTAAAAAAAATATTAAATCAGATTTCAGAGAAAAAGTCTAAATTTTGAAACAAGAAAAGAATTCTGAGATTGAAGTCAGAATTCTGAAAAAAGTCAAAATTTTGGAAAAAAAACAAACATTCTAAGAAAAAGTCAAAATACGAAGAAAAAAGTTCACATTTTGAGAAAAAAATTCTGAACTTAATGTAGAATTTTGAAAAATATCAGAACTATGAAATTCTGAGAAAAATTCAAAATTTGGAGGAATTTCCTGACTTTGATCTCATATTAGTCAGGATTATTTTTTCAGTCTTTCTAATCCTCTTCTGTAAACTTTAGGAAATTCAAAAAAAGCGCAACACTTTTATGTTAGTTTAATTGGAGTTGTGCGCTGCATTAGTTTTTACAGTGAAGGCTCGGAGCTCCTCCCACCTGGACACGTTGCCGTTGTCCCGTATCTTGGTGTGACAGAGAACGTTGGGCAGCTTCTGCGGCACCAGAACCCTGATCTGCTCCACCGACGTGCAGAGCTTCAGGTAGCCCAGGTACAAACCCGGAGACAGGAGCTTCCTGCTGCGCCTGTGATAGGCCAACTTCTCCTGGGAACAGCAGAGAGCATGCTGGGAAGCATTCCTGCAGACTCCATCAGAACACGCTGGTTTCCATGCAGCTCAACCTTAAATCAGGGCTGAAAATGATCCTTTTTTTCATAGTGCAATTTGTTCATAACGCGCCACAAGACAAATACTTTAGTGAGCTGTGGTTTCGCCAGAAGAATCTGCACCATTGTTTCAGAACCACAAGAACAGAACCAGCGCACACTGGAGACGAAAACAGCATTGCAACAATGCTATCAGGTTTTGGAAATCAGCTTGTGGTTCCCTTCAGCGCTGCGACTTCAGTGAACAAAACATCAGTTATATAAGATTCAGAAACAACTGTTAGGTAATAATTACAAAGTACAAAATTTATGACTTCTTCTGCTTAAACAGTAAAATACCGATCGCTCGCTGTGGATTCATTCATTTCTCACAAACAATGGTAACTGATGTTTGTTTAAATGGGTGACAGTGATTGGAGGGACTTGTAATTGGACACACTTTTCAGTTTACAGATCTATTACTGCGGCCTCGGGTTTTCGAGGTCACAGTATGAGAGAAATGAGACGTTTTCGAGAAACGTCTCATTTCTCTGAATGAGACGTTTCAAAATATGACAGAAATTTCTGAAACAATCATATTAATCGTGATTAATCGATTATTGAAATTGGCAATCATTTAATTGTTGACTAGAGTATACAGACACCCAGTTGGTGAAAAAAAAACATGTACAAACTACAAAAAATAAATAGATACTGCATTTAACATTAAAAACTTTGATCTGTAAATAAGTTTTAGCCAAAAGCCGAAAGTGGTTAAATGAAAAACATGCAGAATGGACCAATTTTTCAAATCCGATTAATCGATTAATCGTCAGAATAATCATTACTTGTAGCCCTCGAAATTTCAGGGAAAACATTTTGTTGTCTTTCTTTGTAACCTTTAATTTATCCAAATTTCTGTTCAGGCAAAACAACAAGAATGAGGCTTTCTGCCTTCCATCCCATCCCTTACTGCTGAGGAAACTCTGAGAAACAGAAATAACCGTTGTGCCGCGCTGAGCTGACGTCCCGTCTGTGCGACTCACGTGGAGCGTGATGAGGAGCGTGTCCAGAGCCGTGGGCTCCTCGGGGGAGGAGATGGACTTGCGCTGCAGCTGCAGTTTGCAGAGCTGCGTCCAGCGCACCCCGTCCAGGTTGGGGCAGGCGTTCATGTCCTTCAGCAGGACCAGCAGCGCGTTGCCATGTTTGTCTTTGATGGGCTCAAAATACACCTGGCCAAGGTCCTGCGTTCCCAGCATTCCCTGAAAAACAGAAGCGCCAAGAGTTATCAAAAAGAGGAAGACGTCGGGTGATGGTTCTGAATATTTGCTTGTAGAACCATCAGGCTACCTGCAGCTGGGAGACGGCCTGCAGCATCTTCAGACGGGTCTGCAGGGTACATGAACAGGAGGACTGAGAGGGACTGAGACACTGCTGGAGCCAGGATATCTCCTCCCATAAGTACGACACCTGCAACAAGGTTATGAGTCAAAGTGGCTTCCAACAAAAACTGCACACAATAACCAGATCTGTTAATCTAAATAATCTAAATAATGTGTTGCTGAAGCAGGGAAACTTCTAAAACATGCTTGAGGACCAAGGTCAAGACTCACCTTGGAAACCTTCAAATACTGTTTAATGTGCATTATTTTCAAGTTTTACACATTTTCAGGCAAAGAAATGGAAGAAAATTTGACAATATTTTATTTGCTGTGCATAAGACTAAGTGAAGTCTTAATTGGTAAATAATGACGTTTAAAAGCAAAGTTGCATTAAAATTTAAATTAAGTGTTATTATTTACCAAATGAAACTTGGTGACAACAGTCAGACATTTATGAAGACTTCTTCGTGTTCATGACCGGTGTTATGCATCAGTTGAAATAAAATCAGGGTTTCCTCAGTAAATTATAAGCCTGGAAAGATTTTCTTTTCCACCAGGCTTTTCCTGGTCCCCCACCAGGCTTAGCATTGCTTACTTATTTAAGTGTTTTTAAATGTTTGCATTTTTTAAGACTTTATAGTTGGTGATCCAAACTTCCAAAGACATAATTATCAAGTTATATTTTCCAATTTCCTGTCAACTTTAAACATTTTTTAACTCGGAGACACGGCGGGCAGCGCGGCCACCAGGCTTAGCAAGTTTTCAGGGGGAAACCTTGAAAATATTATAGAAATTGTCTTTGTGTCTCAAAACCTGATGTAGTTGTTAGCTAAGTAGCTCTTTGCAAAAGCTAACATACCTTCTGAACACTTTCGTCATGCCATAACCCCAAATTGTATATGATAAGCAAACACAAAGTATACAATCATGAAGTCAAAGGAGAAGTGTAGTAAACACTTTCCTGAGTCTCTACATCTATAGAGCACATTGGTTGGGAAACAGTCCGTAGATCCATGGTGACTCTGGAGGATTGATGCTTTGCTAGTGCAGGTTGGAGAACCGATATTCAGGACACATTCCTGTTTTCTACCTTGGTAAACCAAAGGAAGTCCTGCATTAGGCTGCTGGAGTACGAATCTTCAATCTCCACCACAGGAATCTGGTCCTCTGGAGTCACCAGCACATTGTCATCTCTGTAGAATATGGAGGTCAGGTAGAGACCTCTGCAGAGGAGCACAGCCAGAAAACAAAACTGAGCTTCAGCAACTAAAATCAGGCCAAATACTGAAAAACAAAAGTTATCTGCTGGAAAATAATGACACATCTTAGAGATAATCATTAAAAGATGAACGTCTGATGCTTCTTATTGAACGTTAGCTTACCTTTTCAGGCTTTTTACGAATTTGCTGTTGGGTTGGAAGAGATGCCGGAGGCTTTTGGATACAGAGTGCTTCCTGCCTTGTGTTGGCGCTTTGCATTGCTCTGTGGGAAAAAACCGGCTGAGTCTTAACACATAGTTATAAGACGTTTACCCGTTTAGCAACAATATGTCCATTATTGGTGTTGGTTTGCAGTTTGATTGGTTTATTTGGTTTTAGAGAGATCTGAGAAATTAATAATGATACTGGCCAATTTTCACCAATTCAAGGTTTTACTGGGATGAATTGCAAAGTGATATTAAAGCTTAGCAGATGTGTGCAGAGGATCCAAAACCTGAGTACAGGAGTAGTGATACTGCAACATATTTTTATCCAAATAAAAGTAAAAAGCAGCTGCCCAAGAAATTACTTAAAAAGGTATTTGGTAAAAAGTACTGAGTAACTGATCAAATGATCAATAATTCAATATGTTAAAAAGACATCAGATGGATCAAAATATAAAAGTGAGTGGAAATGTTGGTATTTTAAAAACCAAAATGACAATAATATAATATAATATAATATAATATAATATAATATAATATAATATAATACAATATAATATAAAATTATTTAAAAAAATATGAAAGTTTAGCAGAAACTGCAGGTGTATCTAGAGTTTGTTGGATTTTTGGTTCAACATTTTGTTTTTCATTCAGTAGAAAATCCAGAAATTTCACTCAAGAGAAGAGACACTTCAATATAAAATCACTCAAATAAAGGTAAAAAATAAAGAGTAGAAAACCACCTCCTTAAAGTACATAAAAAAAAAGTAAATAGTTTCTACTGAACTCTTATGATCCTGAGTCACTCGGACCCACCGGTCCTTCCCCTCACCGACCCGACGCTCGGTCGGTTCTGCTCTGTCCTGATGAGGCCCAGGTTTAAATATTCCAGCGACAGGCTGTTAGGTGACTGACAACAAACCTGACAGGTCCAACAACATGGCCGACTGCTTCTCGCCTCCCCTGCTCTAGTGTGGTGCAGCACAATTTAGCAGTCATGCCGGCAGACTATTGGCCTACAGGGAGCCACTAGCTGCAGCGTCTCAGGGGAGCACTAACTGTGTGTACATGTGTCTGTCTGTTTACATGCGCTCACTGTGGCGGCTTTGAGTGGAGTCTATGTGTAGACTCCAGAAACCTGGGTAATTCATGCAGTTGTGTCTTAACCTTTAGCCATTAGCTGACAGGTAGGTCAGTTAGGTCTGTAGGGAAATGTTTATTTATACAGGGCCACAAGGGGCTGGAGGCAAGAGGGAGAGGTTTATATATATATATATATATATCTATATATATATAGATATATATATATATATAGAGGCATGCATGCATGTAGGGTTGAAGCGATTAATCAGATTAATCTTTATAACTTCATTAATGAAATAACTTTCAACTAATTTAGTAATTGATAAATCACTGAGTTTATTATCCAGTTTGGTGAAAAACATATTGTGAGCAGAAATTAAACCAAGACATTTATGATTAAAACACTTTTGTATGTAGTTTATTTCAACCCCTGATGGTTTGGTTTTGAATTTCAGGCAATAAAATGTTTATTTTCTTCTTCAAAGAAGGAATTGAATTATGCATTTGCATATTTTGACATATATCTGGAAATGTATGGAAAAGGCTTGAGTGGTTAAATGAAAAATCTGTAGAATGTGACATTTTTTAACCTAATTGTCAGAATAATTGACAGATTAATTGGCTATTAAAATAATCGTCTGCTACAGCTCTGATATGCATGTTGGCAGTTGGGCTAAACCATTTAATCACAGATTTTTCTTGGTTCATTTGAAATAAGACAAACTAAACTTACAAGTAACTTTTCAGCAACACATAGGAGCTTCTTTAAGTCAATTATTGATTTATATGTTGCTGAAAAGTAACTTGTAAATTAGTCCAAAGATATTTGACGGCTAGAAACTAGACCAAAGATATTTGGTAACATTTTGTTACTGCTGCTTTAGCCTCATTAGACACACAGAGGATCCCAGGTGATCATCCTCTTCATCTGAGATGCAAAACAAACTCATTTTCTTCACGTCAAGGTGAAGTAAGCAGAAAAAGTCTGCACCTTCTGCCCTCACCTCCCCATCAAACACTCTGCTGGCCTCAGTCCCTGGTTGACACTGAGTAAGACAGACAAGTAGGGCTGACTGCTGGGGAGGCTGTGTTAGTCAAGGCCTCTTTCACAGTTTAATTAATAGTGTTTGGACAAGAGGCAGAAGGAGGTGTGGGCCGTAAGCCAGGCTGGGATGAGGCGTGGGGGCAGGGCGAGCCAGAGCTGAACGAGAGAGCATGTGTTTGGATATTTGTGTCAGTTCGTGTCCCAGTCCGTCTATCTTTACGTGCAAGTTTACAGTATATGTGTGGACAGTAGACAAGACGGCTGGTTCGCCGTGGGGGGTGCGAGAGGGAGGCAGCGGCAGTCGGTGTTAATTTATGCTCTTCTCAGACTCCAGCCTGAGACTCGTCTGTTACAGGAATAACAAACATGACCCGGGGGACACGCCACCTTGACTACCGTGCCTGAACTCTCAAGCTCAATCAGTTGCCGTCTGACAGACCGAGAGCCACTCAATACTGACTATTATATTGCATCTGAGTCCGCTGCTAATGCGGCGCAGCCACAGAGGACAATAGTAAGTGGTGTTTGAGACAACTTCGCTCAACAGTAAACGCGGCTCGCTGTCAAGCGGAAAGCGGGTCGGCGTGGACAGATTCTGACACTTATGGGGCCGGCGCACAGGCGGCAGTGTTTGGGGATATAAACAGCTCGAGTGTGAGAGACGTTGATCTGCATTTTGTCACAGAGAGAGAAGCATTCAGCAGCGAGGGCTGAGTCATGGAAAGACTCAGGAGGGCGAGGGGAGGCGGCATGCCATCTCGGTGTGTGCGCAGCCTCAAGTACTTGTCATGCCTCAGATTGTAAAGTGTCCGTCAAGGTGAAACGAAACACAGCAATTAGTGAAAACGTGTTGCACCTGCGACGCTGAGCGGTTTCCTCAGACTGAAACTGCAGATCTGCTCCACTGACAGCCGCTCGGGTTAGTGGCCGAAGCCTTTATTACTGGAACGCAACGGTTTCTGCTTTTACCTTTTAAACCAGCAAAAACACAAACTATCTCAAAATAATTTTGGTCTGCTTGATCGTGCAAATGTCTTAGTTTACATGAAATAAGACAAAAATAACTGACAAGTAACTTTTCAGTGAGATATAGGATATTAATTTAAGTAAAACATTAATTAATATTGATGAAAAAGAAAATTTATTTTACTAAAACAAATTTTTTTCTCTAAGTGACACAATCTGCCAGTGGAACCTTTTCATCAATAATAAGGAATATTGGCTGACACAAACTCCCACATCCTGCTGAAAAGTTACTTCTAAGTAACAAAACTAAGATATTTGCTCTGGAAACTTGGGAAATATTCTTGGTAAGATTTTGTGTTTTTGCAGTGTTTATTCTACAGTGATGCATTTTGCACTGCATAAACAAAATGTGTCTAGTTTCCATGTTGAAATGCAACAAAACTAAACATAAAAGCTTATTTTAAGTTATGAATATTAATAGTTCCACTGGCAGATTTTTTTCATAAGAAAATGACTTATGTGAGATATTTTTTTAAATTAATATTTAAAAAATATTGACTTGAAACAAGCTCCAATATCTTGCTGAAAAGTTTCTTTTGCCTGATTTTCTTTTTTTTGTTTCTTATACAAATTATTGTCATTTTGTTCGTTAAAATAACAAAATCTAATTATGTAATATTTAGATATAAAATGATTGATAATTTCATCAGTTACTCTGTTTATTTATTTATTTATTTTACCAAAAACCTTATTTCCTACAATTTCTGGCTTCTCTACCATATTGTGAGACATAATGTTAAAAAAAATATTAACAAACTAAAAGGGATAAATTTAAAAGGTTTTTGAAGACGAACTTAAACATTCCCCAATTCTGGGATACAAACAGTAAAGACTAATTTAATGTCAGAATAAATCACCGTGGCACCCGCAGTGGCGATGAGCTTCTTTGATCTGACCGAGCAGCTGGTCCAGCGCCTCCTTCTGGCCTCTCTGGCGTGGCGGGTGGCCGTCCACGTCCCTCCAGCCTGCAGAACGACGACAAAACGCCTCAGAAATGCATCGACACTTTCCACATCCAATGAGATTATGTCACCAGTGGGGATAAAGCAGCAGCATCGGCGCCACACAAAATACTTTACTGTGTTTTCGTACAAAAATAAATGAATAAATATGTCTACTGGAAATGTGTTTAATTTATATCAAGTCACGTTTTTTGCTGCCAAAGGTTCCATTCACAGAAGATGGTTTGTGATGATTTCATGTCTCTGCAGTGAAAGAACCAACCAGACATTTGGCAGATTCATTAGGAATCAAAGTAATTTGTTTTATATTGTGTAACAAATAATTACTGGAAAGTGTGGGAAGTACACGCCTAAATCAACAGTCCCACACAAACAAAGCACTTTTTAGTCAGTGCAAAGGTTTTCATCCAGTTGCTCTGCAAAGATTGATCAAACTATTAAGTATGACCTATGATGCTTCCTGTAAAAGGTTGGCACAGATCTAGATCCTGAAACATGTTTATCATCAACATTTAATTTTTTTATACAAAATAATTTATAGATGATGACATTCCAGTTCTCCTTTCAGAACGAGCCGTTTTAGGGCGACCTGTCACTTTAAATCCAAATAAGCTGCTGGCCACGCCCACCAACTCAACATTTACAGTCACATGTGAAAACAGAGGCACTATTCTACAACCGCGCCTCATTGAAAAGCAGTTTCTGAGTGGCAAGTAAAGAATAAACACTTTGCCTTTTCCAGCAGCCGTTGTACAGTGCATACAGCGGTAAAACCAGCTGACCAAATGTGCTGCAGCTCTGCTAGGGGCAGAGCAACAGCCCTAATTGGGGTTGCTAGGTAACGGGGCTGTGGTTGCTTGGTGTGAATGAGGTTTTTGAAAGGGCTCATTTTTCAGACAACAAAAAACATGAATATTGTGCCGAACAACATCTGGGTTGTGTGAAGCAGCAGAAACCCAAATGGAAATACAAAAACATGCAAAATGTGATTTTTGCGTAATGGATCCCCTTTAACCAAATGATCCAAACGCACCGAAAGAATAGTTGTCCTATAAAAACAAACCAATCTCTCTTGTTATGCAAGAGTGGCTATTCAGAAAAAAAAAGACTCTTCAGCACATTTTGTGTGACTACAGGAGGATGAGTCAGCGATAACCCACCCTGACCAACCATCACCCTCATCCCGAACCCCACCTTCCTCCTGAGCCCCCGGGGGGTGCAACGGGCCGAAACACGGTGCCCTCTATTCCCGGAAAGGTGCCTGTCCCGACAAGACAAGCGGGCCCTTTAACGGGCGTCTACGGCCCGGCATAAGGCCCCCACTGTTGGGGCCGTGCCGCTCGCTGCAGCACAGACATGCAAATATTTCCAGTGGTAGGCCCAAATGGAAAACACAAACACGCAACATCCAAATTAGCTCCGAGAGGGACGGAGGGAGGCGGGCGAGAGGGAAAGCCTAGTTTCACTAAACCGACACCACATACACACGGGCTGAAAAACAGTGTGTGCTGATGAGCACAAACATGTTCATGTGTTCCCCAGATGTGCCAGGAGAGAACCAGTAGAACCACAAAGACAGAGTGTTTGGCTTGTTCTCTGTTCCAGTAGGAATGTAACAACTGGAGAAACTTTAACAGCAGAAATAACCCAGAGAGAAACACACAGGTTTGATTCTAACAACACGTTTCTTTTTCAATGAATACACAAAATGACGTCACAATTTACACGCCAAGATTCACATTGAAAGACTGAATGTCCATCAAACACTGTAAAACCTGAGAGGAAAACTCAGTCAAGTCATCATTAAAAAACAGAAACTCGTCAAAGTGAACATTGTGCCACGTTTTTCCAATGCAACATTTTTAATCTGATTTCTTCCACTAATATAAATGGAACATTTTGCTTGTCCTTTCAAAATAATGGAAACAGTTTCACTTAGTAGCAGCTTCTGTTTTTGCAGAGGCTGCAGGAAACAGGAGGCCACTTCTGTCCGCTGGGGTTGCTAGGCAACCAGTGGAGTTCCGCTGGGGTTGCTAGGCAACCAGTGGAGTTCCGCTGGGGTTGCTAGGTAACCAGTGGAGTTCCGCTGGGGTTGCTAGGCGACCAGTGGAGTTCCGCTGGGGTTGCTAGGCGACCAGTGGAGTTCCGCTGGGGTTGCTAGGCGACCAGTGGAGTTCCGCTGGGGTTGCTAGGCGACCAGTGGAGTTCCGCTGGGGTTGCTAGGCGACCAGTGGAGTTCCGCTGGGGTTGCTAGGCGACCAGTGGAGTTCCGCTGGGGTTGCTAGGTGACCAGTGGAGTTCCGCTGGGGTTGCTAGGTGACCAGTGGAGTTCCGCTGGGGTTGCTAGGCAACATTACAATTATACAGCTTGTTTTCTAGACACCAAAAACATGAAGTTATTGCTGAAAAACAGCATGGAGGTTTTTTTTCGGCTGCTTTTCGACACGTCGGATGGATGAGTTTGTAGAGTAACGGCAAGTTTAACTTCTGTTCACTGTCAATTGGAAAATAGTTTAATTCAACTTAATGGTTGTATCAGAGTTAAATTAAAAGACTCAAATTTAATTTGCCAATTAGCAGTGATTGCCTTGGAGCTCGGCCAGTTGAACGTAGAGACAGAAGATGAGAAAATCACCCCGGTCTGTTCCTCCGTCTTCAGGACACATGAAGACAAATAAACGGAGACTTACTGGACGGTGCAGCGCAGGCCGGGGTGGAGAGCGTGGGCGGGCCCCAGCCCTTCATGTTGTAGGCTGACACCTGCACATAGTAATGGGTTCCCTACAAACGACAAGTAGGCACAATTTACTGGAACAACTCATCTTATAGACGCACATTACAATCATTATTACGATTATTTTATTTATTTTGGACAGACAAAATATAAAAACAAGAAAAAATGAAACAAATTTTACATGATCTGGTTGAAAAGATTCTTTCTTTATTTAAACAAAATCTTAAATTTAAACCTCACATTCTCATCTTTAAATGTAAAATTATTTGCACTTTTTAACATTTTTGGTCCATTTTCCCCAATAAGCTCCGTTTTAAATACTTTTTTAACCTGGTTTAACTTTTTTTTTGATCCCTTCCATAAATTGACTCAAAACACTGAAAACATACAAAACTTCTTTTTTTTAATTCTTCTCTTAAGTTAAAGCACTCCTTCTCTGTCACAGCATTTTTTTTTATATATTGTGTGGAAGTTGATGGCTTCTTACATTAAATACGAGTTTCTAAGGTTTAAATGATTCAGAATTTAAAACATTTGATTTTTAAAATAATGGTGCGACCATTATTTATTTATTTGGGTTTTGTTTTGTATTCGTTCACACAATAAGTCAGATGTGAGAGTATTAGACAAAATAAATAAAATTTGCAGACCTCATTCCAAAGATAGAAACACGTTTTGATTTTATTCTGCGGTTTCCATCCAACATGACACCCAAAGATCTGATTTCATGGACTAAATCCAATTAAACTTAGTTAAAGGTTATTTTAGGAGAAGTGGATGTAAATCTCCATGATCGGTCCTCTGTCTGAGCTCCGGTTTGCAGACAACGAGGCTCTGGTTTCTCTTTTCTCAGCCCGATCCATAAGAGCAGCCGCCAAGATCCGCTGACCCCACCTTGACCTCTGTCATGTGACAGGAGAGCCCTTTGGTTGGGACTTTAAATGGGAGGGTGGGGGCGGTTTTTCTCACATAATGACGAATAAAAATGAGCGTCCGCTTGTCTGTCTGCTTCAAATCGGCAAACATAAATCAGTGAGGGAGCTGAATCCCACCTCTTTCTCAAAGTCGGATTTAAACGTCTATCACAGAAGAATCTAGAAATACATCTTGAATAAAATACTAAATAGTTTCCAGGTTCAAGCTGGTACGTATGTAATAGTAGGGGCTGACTTGTGGGAGAATAGCTTGTGAATTTCCTCACAACAGCTGGAGAAGCAGCAACACAGTTGTTTCCTTGTCATGAATAAACTTCAACTGCAACTGCTTCAGTAGGACGCTGTTTATCATGGATTAGCAGGGGGAATATGTCTGTCTGTTGACTCTCTGAGCAAAGAGCCTTCAAATAAATTCATGTTATCCTGCAGTACAACAATCCTCCACACCAAAACATATAAAAGCTAGAGATACTTGCTGCATTGCTGAGCATTTGCTGGTACGGCTGTCAGGAAAAAGTCTTTTCTGTCCTAATGACATGGAAGCACTTAGTGATCAATGTTAAATACGGTGGAGGATCCATCATCCTGTGGGCCAGTTCAGGAACTCGTTGATTTAACTGATTTTATTGGTTTTGGCCAAGAAAATCTGAATTCAGCAGGATGGTGATCCAAAAAGTTTATCCAGAAGGAAAATGAAGCGTTCTGATTGGTAAAACAGAAATGAATAAAGTATTCACAGCAAAAGTTTGACATGAGGGAGTTTTGTAAACAGAAGTATTGATAAGTGATTGAGGCAGTTTTCACACCAAATTGGTTCGATTGGGAACTAAAACTGCAACATTAGTTACATTGTGGTTCTCTTTCATATTGTGTCAAACAAACCAAGCTGTTCCCCTCCTCACCTGTGGGGGCGCTGCACCAAGAAATAACATAAAAACCTCTGAAAAAGACACTGAGCGCAACTTCCTGTTTCACAAAATGCAAACAAAAATGGAGTGACATCAGAATCTAGTGATTGGAGGATTTCTCTTTTTTCTTTAGGCCATTTCTCCTGCTAGCATTAGCCTAGCGAGTTTGTTTTGGTTGTGCTTACCCAGAATGCCCTGCGCTAAAGTTCACCTCTGATCTGCGCGGTGTTCACACATGAATTCAAGCCACACCAGACTGAGGTTTTTAGGTGGACCAGAGTTCGCTTTTTTGGCTCTCATCAGAGTTTATTACACTTTCCATCTTCCCAAACAAAACAAACCAAATCCACAGAATTGAGAAACCTAATTAAAGATTTTTCTCCTCTGAGATGTTGCTGCTGCAGTCAGAGAAGATGCTTTTAGTTTTCTTTGCATATTCTCACCAATAATTTTAAATGGAAATTTGCTCCAAAAGTCATTTAAACAGTTTTTTGGATGTAAGTTTTTAAATCTGTCCCTGTAATTCAAGTCAGAACCGAGAAGCAGAAAACATTAACAGGTTCTAGAAGAACTCACAGAAGTCAGTCCAGTGATGTTGCACTGTGGCGCCGCTGCATCGTCCACCATCATTTCACCCAGCATGGGGCTGAATGAAGGCGCCGCGCTCCAACACACTTCACAATCACAACAAATGTTAGTTAATCAGAAGAAACGTTCAACCGGTCGATAAACTGAGCGGACGTTTCCTTTAAGAGCCGCTGACCTTTGTACTTGGTGACCACAGCGGAGTTGACGCAGGCAGGTTCGTGGAAGTCAACCTGTAAACTGGAGCTGCTGCTAACAGACAGCAGAACTTGACTGGGAGCATCTGGAGGGTCTGACAGCAGAACAGAGGAGTAAACTGACAGAGAAGATTCACAACCTTTAATTCAGACAAAACTGCTGACAAAGAGCCCAACCTGAGCAGCAGAGGTGGGCAATGCTAACTAAAAGCTAGTTGCGCTAATCTAAAGCATTAGAAACATAATTTTTGCCAATGCTAAAGAGCTATTCTGACATTATAGGACAATAATGTGCTACAAAATGACTGTATGTAGTGAAAGTAATTAATGAAATGCAACACCAACACAGTAATTAGTGAAAGCTAACAATAATGCGCTAATTTCAATTGTGCTCTGCATCACATCGTGAGTGGAGACAAAAAGGCAAATGACACACTTCATGTTCATTTTTACATGTTTTTTTAATCAACAAGTTTGATGTTTGTTAATGTGTTCGTTTCCTGTGAACCTCATTTGTCATTCATTCAGTTTAATGTAAAAAAGACAAAAACAATGAGAGAGAAAATGAAAAACAGATTCTAACAGATTTCAAAATAAGAACTTAAATAATTATTAACAAATCTTCAGTCAGCTGAAAGTCACAAAACTTTATTTTAACGTCTTTAGCATTTAAGCTAAGTGATCTGAATGAAACATTTGTGACATTAGCAGGCAGAATTGTGCTCACCACTGCTTGAAGTTGGGATTTTTACATTATTTACCCACCAAACTCATCTTTTCACAAAAGGCAGGATGATGAAAGTCAGGGGAAAGTCAAAGCATCATTTATTTCTGAGGAGTTGCCCTCAGCTGACGATCGCATGGTAATGAGTTTCCCAGGGTGGGACTCTTTACCTCGCCACCGGCAGACAGTCAGGAGAGGAAACATGCTGGACAGAATGATGAAGACTAAAAATAACCGCTGGAGGAGAGTTATCAAATCCTTACTAGCATGCTCAAAGCCCATCTGCATGCGTCTGAAGAGCCGCAGCCTCCACTCCCAGGCCTTCAGCTGCCTCTCCTGGTCGGACCCCTCTCGTTCGCCGGGACCCTCGCTGCGGACCTGGGCCTGCAGCTCCGACACCCGCTGCTCGGCCTCCTGCACCAAGGTGGCCAAGTGCACCGCCCGGCCCTCCAGGCTAACAACTGAGACACACAGAGAGTAACCGGTGAATGACCAGCAAATTCTACAAAACATATGGACCCCCTGCAGGCACAACGCTGGGCGGCAAAAAGACCAAGTATTAACTTAAAACTAACTTCTTTTTCTTTCCAAAAAGTTAGTTTGATTTTATTTCAGGTGTATTAAGATTTTAGCACTTGACACTAGACTAAAAATACTTGTTAAGTTGTGTGTTTTTGCAGTGTATCTCTATTTATACAGTAATTATTTTTATGTCTGGAAAGTCCCAAAGATTTGCATTGCATTTTGATTTTCATATCAAATAGGAATATTTCTGTCGTAGAGGCATTTCTGAGCTGGTGTGATTAAGAATCTTAAAAGGTTTTTCCAATCAAATCCTCACCATTGCAGTGTTTGCTGCCCGTTTCTCCTCTGTTGTTGATTTGGTCTCTTTTTCACCTTGTACTGATATGAAAAGTTTAATTTCTTTCAATCAGATCACAGCAACTTTGTAACAGGCATAAAAATTCGAGGTTCATGACATTCTCAGCCAAATTTATTCTTAGCTCCCACTTTGAAATATGCACCCAAAAAACCCCAAAACCCAAAGGAAAGCCGCCAGGCTGCAAACCGCTTTAGCAGGGCACTTCTGTTTAATTCCTATTTGCCAAAATGCTGCGGCAGATTCTCCAATAAAGTTCATTTATTGTGACTGAGCTGCCTCTCTGGGGATGACATCAGCTAGAAAATAAGGGAAAATGGGGCAATGAAAGTACGAACGAGTGAGAGAGGGAGGAGTGTCCCTCGGTGCGGTGGGAATATGCACGAGGGAGCATCAGCTCAGATGGCTGCTGTAAAACTTCTCGGGGTTTTTTTGCAAAAATTATGGAAATTTTTGTGTCACCGTTCTATTTATATAATGGAACCCAGCCTGACAGAGACAGCAGAGGAATGTTTTCTTAGAGAGGTTTAGGGTGTTGCCACAATCCGGCGAACAATGAAACCCATCACTGCAGTTAATGAGATGTAACACCCCATGAAAATACTCAAGCCGTGGCTGTGCAGTCGGCGATAGAGGCTGCAGAGGCAGGAGACCCAGATCAGAGACGTTTGCACGCTCCGCTGGCAAAAGCATGCAGATTATTTCAAATAAAAGTCTGAAAATGGTTCACATAAAGACAGGAAGAAGACAGTAGCGAGCTGAACTCCTTTGGTGGCTGCTGGTTTCTTGGAGTGTTTGGGACGGCTGCGGGTCTGTTTAGTCTGTCAGCTCTGCGTTTGTTCATTGTAGATTCCACCGCTGAGCGTTAGATTCCACTGTTGACAGTAAGTTTAGAGCTCCGTGTCAAAATGTCCATCTGGGTGTTTAATTCTGCGGCTCCGACTCCAACGCTCTTTATCGGGAATCCTGGACTAACATCACCACAAAAACACCGAGTCTCACCAAGTATTTCTGCTAAAGTTTCTCAGCACACTGGAGATCAGACAATACTAACTGACAACTAACTTTCCAGAAAGAAATAGGAGCTTATTTTAAGTCGAGTATTCCTTAATATGGATGGAAAATTCTAGTTCCATTATTTCACTTATAATATGGGAAAAATGTTTTGTTACAAGTGAAATAATCTGAGTAGATATAGATCTTGGTTGCTAGGTCACGGTTCTGGGCTCTGCTTGCGTTGCTCGGTGATTTGAGACATTAAATTCAGAAGGTTTTTGAAACGGCTCATTTTCTAGACACCATAAAACGTATTGGCAAAAAAAAAAAAAAAAAAATCTGTCTGGTGTTGCTCCTTTTTAATTTTTTTTTTCTAAGGAGCAGTAGAAACCCGACTGCAGGAACAAAAACATGCACATCGCAGAGTTTGTTCTTCTTCTTTCTCTCCGTTAGCCGTTCATGCGTGAACAGTCTCATGAATGATTCGGGTTCTGGATGGAAAGCCCAATCAAAGAGCAAAACTTCACTGATCACCACTTTCCATTCAAGTGTTTTCAATTTAATGATACCTTTATAAGACGTCTGGCTCAGATCTTGAAAATGTGTGTGTGTGTGTGCGTGTGTGTGTGCATGTGTGTGTGTGCGTGTGTGTGTGTGTGTGTGTGTGTGCGTGCGTGTGTGCGTGTGTGTGTGTGCGTGTGTGTGTGCATGTGTGTGTGTGTGCGTGTGTGTGTGTGTGTGTGCGTGTGTGCACGTGTGTGTGTGCACGGGTAAAAACACAAACAGCCTTGGAGCCTCACTGGCGAGTTCTAATCATTAACAGAGGAACGGAGCAGAGGCTCGCAGATCACAGAAAATGAAAAGTGCTGACAAAGATACTAATATTACATCACAGTTTTCAGTGCAAGAAAAAGAAATGAGCGCCTATTAGTAAAGATGGGAAAAACTGGAGTACATTTACACCCAAAGTTATAAATACCCCCAGCAGATTTTTATTCAAGAAGGAAATGAGCCAAAACCTTAATTTTTAAAGTCTTTGACTAGACCACTTCAAAACATTAGCACCTCAGCGTCAGAAACAGCATATTGGTAAATTTAAGTTTCCTTATTGGGATGACAAACATAAATTTGCTTAATGGAAAAGCAATAATTTTGTAAAAAATCACTTTATTTTAATAAAACTTCCATGGAAACATTTCTATCGCGTCGCACGAGTCATGTGATCAACGACCGGATGTCACTACTGGTGGAAGAAACGAAGAAGACGACAGGAAGTGTGTTTTCTGATGACAGCAATGGTGTCAAGATCATCAAAGCTCTTAAAGCTTGTGGAAAAATGTTCTGATAAAATCCATTAGGAAACTGTTAAAATATGAATAAATATCCAGGGTTTGGATAAGTTCTCCTTTGAATTAAGTAAAATAAAACATCCAGGTTTTCATAATTATTTTTCTCATTTTTTTGCAATCGAAATAATGAACTGTCTTGTGCTGATTTAGAAATATTAGAAAAACATTTTGCAATATATCTGTGAAAATGTGACTTTGTTACCTGCCACAATGACTGCAGACGATAATTTGAAATGCAGTGAGGCTGAGGCGTCAGTGGAGGAAAAGTAAGAAATACCGCCACCTCCAGGTGGGAGTTAGTATCACTTAGGCTAAATGTTTTTGACCATTTTTGCAAAATGATAATATATTAAAATTTTAGAACTAACATGAAAAAAAATGCTGCTATCAGTAGATTTTGTGTGAACTGACTGATGCAACGTGGCACCTGGCGCCACATAAAAAGCCCAGGTGGGCCAGATTTGGCCCTCGGGCCTCCAGTTTGACACACGTGACTTATCGTATGAACAAACTTTTTCCCGTGTGATTTTATTTGTTCACCATTGTGAGTTAGTATTTGTTTGACATTAGAGAAGAAACATCCCCAGTTTTGCGCAGCTGGTGTTGGAAACGCGGCTGCAGAGACGAGTCGACTCACAGTGAGGGCTCTCCTTGGCGCCGGCCCGCAGCAGAAGCTTGGCCATCGGCACGTTGTTGGTCATGATGGCGATGTCGAGAGGAAGGAGGCCTTCGCTGTTCGGCGTGTTGAGGTCCAGCTCCTCCAGGCTGTACTGGGACAGCAGCAGCTGGACCAGGTCCAGTTCCTGGTGCTCCACTGCCTCAAACAAAGCTTCGTTGCTCTGGAACTGACACACAGAAGAAATGGACACTTATAACGGAGTTTTAATGCAAATTCTAACAGAACTTTGTATTAAAAGTGTCATTATTTACCAAATAATGCAAAGTTGGTTTTAATGCAACTTTTACTGTAAAATTGTATTAAAAGTGTCATTAATTAGACAAAACTAACTTATAAGTAACTTTTTAGCAAAACAAATAAATACATTTGTTTTAAGTATATAATTTTTTATTATTAATGAAAAAGTTACATTAGCTGATAAATTCACTTATAACAAAATATTTTCCCCATTAGTGAAAGTAGTGCAATATTTACAAAATTATTATTTAAAACAAGCTCCTGTATCTCACTGAAAAGTTAAAGTTAGTTGCATTTGAAGAGCTTGATTTTTGTAAATACTGACAAAAACCTTCCTTGGCTGATTATGTGACACATAAAGTAGCAAAATGTTTTAAGTAAAATAATTTTAGTCTAATTAGAATTTTTCATCAATATTAAGGAAACACATATGTTACTGTAAAGTTAGTTTTGTCTTATTCCAAGTTTATTAAGATAATTAATTGCACTGGAAACCAGTGCGGTTTGTGTTTTTGCAGTGGGATTTTCTCTTGGTGACATTCGTCAGGCAGGTGGCTCAAAAGCTGCTCTGGCTGTTTTGTTCCCATCCTGGACTTACGACGGTGGTTTTGCGCAGCCTCTCCTTGTCTCCTCCCCGCGCCGACACCACGCTGTCCTCCAGAGCGGGGGGGTTGGTGCCCACACGAAACTTTCCAGATAAGTTGCGGTAGAGCCGGCGAGCTGCGCTCGGCGAGGACAGGCTGGAGGACTTGCGAGCCGATGCCGGCTGGTGGACCTGGTCCCCTCGCATGGGCTGCGTCATCTTGGCAGAATCGGCCCTGGAGGAGAGATCACGGAGAGAGAAGCACAAGAGATGGGTGAAAGGAGCATCTGGTCCTTCAGCTCTGTGGCATTAAAGAGGGAAGGCCCGTTTTTTGTCGCTTTTTATTTTCCTGTTTAGAAAGGACAGAAGAAGCCAACTTAAAAAACACAGCTCTGCTTCCCTGCGTTGAAGCCAACAGAGGGATAAAAATGACTTTGAGTTAAGATATTAAAACAAACATTAACAGATGCATTACTGCAGTATCACTGATTCTCTGGGCTCCATGTTTTCTATAAACCAGAAAAGACCAAACAGTTTATTTACACTGCAAAAATACTAAATCTTAAGATATTTCTGGTCTCGCTTCTAGTGCAAATATCAATACAAGAAGCTTCTCAGCAAGATAGAGGAGCTTGTTTTAAATCAATAACTCCTTAATACCGATGAAAAAACTACTGGCGCCGTTACCTAGCAGCCCAGCTAAAAATTTGATGTCACTCCATATTTATTTCCATTTTGTCAGGAAGGAAGCCGCTTTGATCCGTTCAGTGGTTTTTTGGTGCAGCGCCCCCACAGGCGAGGAGGGGAACAGGTTTTTCAAACGGCTCGGTTCGTTTGACTCAGCGCAGTGTGAAAGTGAACCACAGCAGCTGAAAATGGAACAAATGTTGCAATTTATGTCCGCAATCGAAGCAAAGCATGAACTGTAAGGTGTGAAAACACACAACTAAATGCAAAAACACTGCGCCAGGAGCAAAGAAATAAAAACACACAACAGGCTACATGAAGAGAAAGGCAGCAGTCGCCTGTCTGTGGCTTCACAATGGAAAGAAACCGGCTAAAAACAGAGTCACAGAGGTGGGAGCAGTTTCCACGGGACGTAAAGAAACAAATTTAGTTTTCCCAGAAGAAAACAGCTAAACATGAAGTTCTGAGTCAGCAGTACTTGAATGGGGAAAAGAATGACTGAATGTAAAACGTACCACACACATCATGAATTTATATCCAAGCATTGGTAACGTCTGCAAGACGGTTCACTATTACTTCAAAAATGGTTCCACACATGCATTTTATAGCCCAGTGGGAAAATCATCCCGCCCTGTCATGAAGGACGCAGCATCACTTTGACGGCTCAGATAAACGTAACCCATGTTCCACAGAGCTGACAGCGTTCAGAGGGGGACGGGGCAGAGAACAGAGAGTAAAACTAACACCAGTGAGAAATACCCATGATGCTTCAGTGATAAATGATTCTGATTTGTCAGATTTCCATGATCAGCACCAGTTGTCGTAACGGTCATCCTAAACAAGTCAGAAGTTTGCTCCATAAGATCATCTTTCCACTATGAAACAATCACGTTCACGTCTTTCCAGCAGATTCTTGGCACCGCTGATTCTGCTGCGACGCTGATTCTGCTGCGACGCCCTCCTCCAGCCTGCTATGGGAACTATGTAGATGACAAGTGTTTCTTGGGCGAGTCTGGCCTTAAGTGCTCAGACGCGTTGGACCGATGAAGGAAATGTCAGCGGGACTCCACAGGCGACGATGACGGACTCCGTGTTGGGTCTCACCAAAGAGACCCATTGAGATAAATGAATTCCTCAAGGAGGCGTTTTCAGCGCCTCCCAGTCCAGTTTGTCTCTTCAGACCATCTGAACTCTTTCTCCCTCTAATTTTACCTCTTGGTAGAATATACAGCTACACAACACTTTATATTTATGGAAATGCACAGAGAACATTCTAGAAAATACATTTTCTGTGTACATTAAAGGGGACCTATAATGGAAAATTCACATTTTACAGATTTTTGTATTTTTATTTGGGTTTCTTCTGCTCCCAGTTCAAGAGCTGTACAATGGCTGCTGGAAAAGACAAAAATGTTTTGTTGTTTACTTATTATTTAGAATGAACTTGCTGCATTCTTGTTGGTGTTGCGGAAGGCTCCACCTCTGCTTTTCAAAGACTCGTATAATTGTGCATCCTTTTGCAGCCATTTTCATGTGTGAGTGTAACCGTTGAGTTCAGAACCGCAGCCAGCAGCAGATTATTTGGATTTAAAGCGACAGAAAGCCCTAACACAGGTCAACATAGTCAGAACTGAGCAGACTGAAATTTCAATGACTACAAATGATTTTATATAAAAACGTAACGAAGGTGTTCTGTATCTAGATCTGACCTAACATAAATCCCCTTTAACATGTCCGTTTGCAGAATCTTATCTGATTATTCTCTAATCTAATCAGATAGTTTCACGTTTTTCTCTAGACAAGTGACATGCTCAGTTACTCAATCAGACCAACGGCGGTTCTTGACATCGCAGCGCTTTGGACATGAGCAGGCGGAGGTCGACGCACATAAATAAAGGCATTAGTTTGGGCCGTCACACCACATGCCACAAGCAGATTTGTCAAGGTGAGAACATCTGTAGGAAAAATGTTATTTATACCGCCACTCAGCAACGGACGTATGAGACCACATAGGAGTCCGTCTGCACTCAAACCCTCCCCCATCACATGAAGTTTGTGCAACAGCTGACATCGGCCTACATTGTAGACTTTAAAGCCCCCGCAACAAGCCCTTTTTCACAGGGGCGGATACACCTAAATTACCCCCACAATCCCCGTCCCTTCCCGCTCCGTCCCATCCATCTCCACTTCATCCCGTAATAGAGGCCTTATTTTAGACATCCTCGTGTTCCCGGCTGGGCCTAACCTATTCCAGGGTTCCAGATAAAGCGCGGCAGGTATTTGGAATAATTTTTCCATGGGCCTGGCCCGGAAGATAAAACAGGAGATATATTTGTGATGCGTGTGCCGGTATCCCATTTCAAAGAGAAAGCCCACTGGAATGCAGCCCTGGGCTTATTGTTATATGCCTGAGATGGAACAGACGCACGGCGCTGCCCCATCGCTCTGACGACATTCGGCTGTGTGTAACGTGGAGTGCGTACATCTGCGATTTCAAAGAGATGTTGTATCGCACACGTGAGGGTGGCATATCATTTACCAAAAGACATGCCGCACAGAAATAGAGAAATATAAACTATTGATAATAATAAAAGTACTGCCACAGTGAAAAAAATTAAGATACGTAGTCATAATAAATTATTACAACAGTGTTAGAGCTTTGAAAAAACATTTTATAAAGTATTTTTTGCTAAAAACAGAAAATGTACAGAGATTCTTTGGTCTATTCCTGGTGCAAAAATTTATCTACACTTAAAATAAGACAAAATTACATTAATTATTGATTTAAAATGAGATTTCTCTTTGTGTAAATTAGTTTGAATTGAGCTAAGAAACGAGACCAGAAGTACTTGGTGAGATTTCATGTCTTTGCAGCGTAAGCTTGGCTGCACTATGTCGTATGAAAACATGCAGCTTAAACTAAATCTATATTTCGCTGTGTTGAAACTTAACTTCCTCTTCAGCCTGGTGGCTTCGATGTTTCAGTTGCAACATCCTGAAGATCACATGTCTGACACGTTACAAGTCATAATCAAATGTGACAGTAATGACCTGATATCAGTTCAAGTAATCAGGATGAAATTACCACATTATTATTAATTATAGAGACAGTTTTTTATCATCACAATCCGCCACAAAACTTAAGGATCTTTTTAGTGCGGTGTGTTTATCTCAAGTACTCCTATTATGAAGGACAAATTTGTTTACAGAGACGTCAACGTTCCATTTTATTTATCGTTTTAGTTTATTTAATATCTTCATAATATCTTCATAAATGGTTATTAAAAATGTATGTTTAATAATCTTTGAGAGAGTGCACTTGCATTATTATGCAACATGAACATGTTCTCAAAACAGCAATATTTCAGTTCATTGCAATAACTTATAATATGATTTTTTATCCAGCTAAATTTATTGTGACGGGCCTGATGGGAGATGATATTATATACAGCTGTAGCATCAATTAACCTCATGCAGTCGCTTTGTCTGCAGCGATGAAGATTCATCTGCATTGAAGGCTGAAAGCTTAAAATGGCTCCAACTGCATGGCAGTCTGACCTATTTTCTGAATAAGTCAGTTTAACCAGAAACTGCTGAACGGTCGGTGGGCAAGAAGAAAAACAGACTAAAGTTGAAAAGACTACAGTAGCGGACTGCAGATTTTACAGCCTTTAACCCCAGAAAAGAAAATGGCGGTGCATTAAAAGCTACACATAATTTATAGACATACATGACTCTGTTGGATCTTTCACAAAAATGTGCTCCCTTTCTTTACGTTTCGACTCATGTGAGACACGTTTTTCAGATAAACCAACATCTGTGGTTACAGTCGTCTTCGACAAATGAAAGTATGGGTCCCCATGAGGCTCATTTTTCAGATTAAAAGCGCCGTACGCAGATTTTTTAAGTGCATATTTTGGTATTAAAACATCTTTTATTGGTCTGATGTAATTATTCAATCTCAAATGTGTTTTTTATTATCTGCAAGCAGAAATGAATAGAAATAAAGTTTCAGAAGCATCAGTCTGTGTGTAGCAGTGATGGAGAAACTGAACCTTTAAATAATTTTCATATTTAGTCAATATGATGGTGAATTGGAAACAGCGACTGCAGCTTTAGCGTTTATGTTTTTCTACTGAAAACTAGAGACCAGAGATGGGAAATCTCAAACTGAAGCAATCACCAAAACATCTTAGACTGAAATTTGCTGCACGCAGACACACACACACACACACACACACACACACACACACACACATCTCTACCATTTTAAAAGTGCTGGAAAACAGGAAGCAGTTTTCTCTGGTAAAAACCGAGTCTTCGTAGAGCCAGACTCCCTCCTGGGTCCTTGATGACTCCCACATCAAATACTCCCACAAACTCTCAACACCCCCGTGTTGCAAACATCATACACAGAGCATCTGTTTTATTAGTTTTATCAGCTTAATTTACAAAAAAGAAAAGTTCGGTCCCACAGTCAGTGAGTCACATGTAAACAAAAACATGCCCACCGAGTCTAGACAGTTAGCAGCTCTTTGTCTGAGACTCGAGATGGGAAAAAACCCCAAATTAAATCGAAGCATATTTTTTGGAAATGTTGGTTAACATTTACGTGAAAAGAAAATATCAGCAGGACGGAAAACTTTGGCTTTAGGCTCAATGCATTTGTTATGACTTAATGTTTTACTTCAATTTTAAAACAATATCTTTATTGGTAAATTTCAATAAATGGGAAAATATAAAAAAACATAAGTAGAAGAAAATAAAAGACTTTAATTGTTCTTCTAAATATTCATAATGCTACAAATAACTAAATAGGAAAGTAAGACGGAAATATGTTTACTGGGCATGAATAAAAAATGATTTCATTCTGCCTATAAAATGCTTTGCAGAAATATTCAAACCCCCTGGACTAGTGGAAGGAAGCTGCATTTACTTCACTCAAATACCTTTAAATAAAATCCAGTGCAACTAAAAGCAACTAGGAGTCGTTTAATCAGTAAAAACAGACTTACAGGCAGCAAGGCAGTTTAGTTTTATTGCACATTTTCAGCAACTGGGAAATTTAAAGAGCTTTACATGGTTAGAAGGAAAATAAAACAAGAAGGAAAACATTACAGAGGCAAACAAAGGAAAACTACGACAGGTTGAAAGACAAACAATTGTTTATGACGTTCCGCTTATTATTATTATTATTCAAACCCAAGTCTAAACTCAGAACTCAGGGCTCCAACTGGTTGTTCTTTTCTGGATGTTTGTTTCAGATCAGAGGAGTATAAAACCGGATGCTGCAGAGCAGAGGAGCAGCAGAGGATCTGGATCAGCTGCATTTATGTTGAATTTAATCTGAGAAAACAAACGGCTTTTCTGTGGCGTTCTCAGAAGCTGCAGAGATGCACAGCTCAGGTGGGAGAGACTGTTAGTTCGGCTTTCTGGACGAATGGCACAGAAAGAAAACATTCAATTTGCATTTTCCCACAGTGAGGATGAAACTATATCTTTACTCAAGTAAAAGAAGAAGATATTACTCAAGCATATCTGGTGAAAAGACAACGCCTGTGTTATTTTGGTATTTTAAAAATGAAAATTAAAATAATTTATATTCAATAGAAATCAGGCAAAGTGAATTTTTTTCTAATCATTTTTTTTTCTCAATAAAACTTTAGCAAAAACTGATGAAGTTTTGGGTAAAACAAACTTGTTCTACATTCATTAAAGCTGCTCACAGATTTTTACTGAAGAGTAACAACATTTCATAATAAAATAACTAGTCAAAGTAAAATTAAAAATACTCCTAAAAATGCAGTTTTTCAAAAAATTACTCAGGTAAATTTCTCTGAGTGAATGTAACCAATTGTGCCTTGATCACACCAGGACAATAATAAAACATGGTGATGGCAGCATGATGCTGTGGCGTGTTTTTCTTCAACAGACACATTAATCTTCCTGACTCAATCTTCACCTCACTCTGAGAACTGAAGAAAGCTCATAAATCTCAGCTTTATTTGAATGCGTGTCTAATTACATTTATACACAAAGAGCCGTTGATATCAGCTGACGCGCATCAACAGCTGCTGCCTGTGCAGACGAGTTCGCCGTTCAAACGGGGAGCAGGGAGACGGATGGGGGAAGCCAGAGAGCTGCGCAGGGACGGCGAGTACCAAGCGGCGGCAGCAGCAGAGGTCGAAAGTTGCACAAACTGGCTCCCTCAAACAGCCACACGTGCAGAGACACGATATACAAAGTACACTAGAGGCTCTAAATGTGGCTTGGAGAAGGAAATTCTGAAATCTGAGTCTTGGCACCAGACAGGCTGGAAGCAGCCAGGCTGCTGGATGCAGAGAGGGGGAGGATGATGGAGGGGGACGAAGAAGAGCAGGGAGAGGAAGAGTAGTGGGAGGAAGAAGAGCAGGGAGAGGAAGAAGAGCAGTGAGAGGAAGAAGAGCAGTGAGAGGAAGAAGAGCAGTGGGAGGAAAAAGAGCAGTGGGAGGAAGAGCACTGGGAGGCTCTTCCTCCCAGTTCAGGTAAAAAGATTTTCTAAATGTACCTGATATCAGGGTTAAGGTTGATATTAGTAGCAGGTCAAATTTAGATTGTTTTGAATGAATAAAACCTTCATTTTCAGTGACATCATCTTTGTTTCCTATTATTGACTGAATTAATATTTTATTGCTATTTAAGTTAATAATCACTACCAATACTTCAGACACTTATCAATACTTCTTTTTTGTAGATTCTATCATTTGCTGATAATGTTTTTGTAAATTTATAGAAATTTACAAAAAATTGAAAATGTTAGTTTTTCCAGCTTGTCATTGTGCACAAAACTTTCCTCATGTTGAATAAACAACATTTCACAAATGTGTTGTTTCCATTAAATAAAAAAGCAAAATTAAAACCACAAGTAAAGTTTAATTACACAATAAGTCATTAAAACAACATTCTACAACTTCCTGTCATCTTCTTTGTTGTTTCTGCCAGTAGTAACATCCAGTTGATCAACTTGTGTGATGTGAAAAATTTTTTCATTGCAGTTCCGCACCATTTTCAATACAATCAGGAAAAAAGAATTAAAAACATCCCAGTGCAAAAATAAGTTTTTCTTGAAATTGCTATGTTTCTATTTAGCTAATTTATGTTTTTTTTTTTTGGCTAATGGAGGAGCAACTAGTAAGAAACAGAATTCACTTAAATCAGGAGAAAGTTAGCATCAGATTTACAGCATATAGGAAATATTTCTCAAATATCTCATTTACTTTTGATAATTCAAAGCAAAAAGTTTTTTTTTTTCTGTTTTATCTCTGACTTTCTCTGTGATCCCCTGGGAGAACGGCAGAGGAAGAGTGGGCAGTATGTTTAACCTTTGCAGCTTTCCTGCTGCGCTGAGCAAGGCCTGCCACCTGTTGGCTCTGTGAGTGTGTGTGTGTGTGTGTGTGTGTGTGTGTGTGTGTGTGTGTGTGAACACAGAGGTAAATCTCTCTAATTCTGATGAGCAGAGACAACAGCGGCGTCTCCATGGGGATGAGATGCCGAGCCGTGCCTGTCTTTCCCATAAGAAAAGGTTTTTGATGAGAAGTGCCTGTGTGTGTGTGAATCGTGTATTTTATGCATTGTGGGGACGATTTTCCAAAACACATGTTCATGTTGTGGGAACCGAAGCCTGGTCCCCACAAAGAGAAATCTGTTTTTGGGTTAAAGCTGCGTTCCCACCAAACACCATCTGAGCATCAGGAGCTTCTATGCGGCGCATCAATCCCTCCATACGCTCAAGCGTTGGATGCGCTTGAGTTTTCCAAATTTGTCCATCAAAAATGTTAAATAAATGTTCATTAAATGTTGGATTTATTTAGATGAAATGTGCAAGAGATGCTGCAGCATCAGATTTTAGCAGTTGTAGGATTTCCTTTCCTTTTCGTCTTTGGTAAAATACAATGAGTCATTTTCCCCGCAAGCACTAGACAAGCGTATTTGTTTTGGTTATATTTACCCAGAATGCCTTGTACTTTAGTCCACTTCCTGCTTTTGGAGAGGTTTCCGGTCCGCTTTGCGTTCACATATGCATTCGAACAGAACCAGCATTTACTTCAACCAAACAGAGACTAAAGTTTGTCGACAGATCCGAGTTTGAGGGACGCAGAGTTTCCTCTCATGTTGAAGCGTCGAGAGCAAAACGTCAAGCGTCTGACGTCAAAGTGCACGTGTTGAACTTGAAGCGTCTTTGGAAACGGGTTGTGTGTGAACACAGCTTAAGGTGTTGGTCACAGTCAGCGTTAGGTTTGTGAAGGTTAGGATTAATTTTGGTTTGGCTTTAGAAATTAATGGAAGTCAATGGAAAGTCAACACAAAGATAGCAAGACAAACAGGTGTGTGTGTGTGTGTGTGTGTGTGTGTGTGTGTGTGTGTGTGTGTGTGTGTGTGTGTGTGTGTTGGGGGGTGCAGGGGTTCACTTCCAAGGTGGGATCACCCACACAGTCCCAAGCCCTCCCCTCCTGTGTCAGAGGTTTGGTGACACTGTGTCTCCCATGGCGATCGTGGGTCCAGCCTGGGTGGCTCCAGGCCTTCTGAGTCCCTCTGTGTGTGTGTGTGTGTGTGTGTGTGTGTGTGTGTGTGTGTGTGTGTGTGTATCACAACATTGGGGTCCCTGCCTGGGCCGCCATATGCCACCCACCCAGCCAAGGGGAGGCAAAGGGTGGGGGCGACCCCTAGCAACTGAAGCCACCAGTTGGCTCGTTTTCTCAGTCACACGCCGGCCGGGCGCCATGTTTAAAGTCCCACAGCTATTTATCTGAGATGGGGTGAAAAGATAAACACGCTCACACTTACACGCAAACGAAAACTGATGAGGAAAAGCATGGACAGGAAGTCCTTTTTTCATGAGTTTATATGTGAAGTAAATTTCAGCAACATGGTTCAAATGAATCAAACAAACATTTAATTTTGTTACATGCAACCATCAAATATGTTGATCAATGGTTTTCATGTAACTAAGTTGTTTCTCTTGCATTAGCACATTGAGAAGCGTGTTCATGAGGATGATTGACAGCGCTAAGCCCCGCCTCCTGGCTCTGATTGATTGTTTTTGATGCATTTCTTCAGACGGCAATAGCAGCTCAGGCAGGAGATCGATCTTATTAGAAATTATCTGTCATATTATAAGAGTTACATACTGAAACTTTAGGGAGAAATTACACATAATGTTAAGGTTTTTCCTAAAAAAAAAAAAAGAATTTGCTTTGCATTTACAGCTCTAGAAAATATGAAGAGCCACTGCACTGAACTCTGGTGAAAACCTGGAGGTTCTTCCACATACTTATTTCTGAACTCTTCCTGAGTGAAAACATTAATATTGATGTTTCTAAATGAACATGAACTTAATTGAGGTCTGAAAGCACTGCATTTTTTCCTTATTTTGACTCATTTTCTGCACATTTTGAAGACATGTTTGTTCATAGAACAAAACAACAACGTTCATTTCACTCAAACTTGCACCAACAAAAAGTAAAAGCAGAGAAACTGATCATTTTAAATAGTGTCTTAAGTTTTTCCAGAGACAACTTGGATAACTCTTATTCTGTAAACACAAACCATCACTGCAGTCCATGTAGAGTGGAAAGTATTTAAAATATTTAGAGTAAAAACCTGCAATTTCTATTTATTATTGTCATTTTGCTAGTAGCTAAAGTACGTCAAAATGTCTGTGCAGACACACACCGACAAAAAACCTACAGCACACTGACTGTTCTTCCTTAATCACCATCACGCTCTTCTCCCAGTTTTCTTCTGCCTCTTAGTTTCTCCACTTTTCCCTCCAACATCTCGTCTCTTAACTGGACACCAACAACTTTCCCTTTATTCTTCCTGTCGGCTTCTCTCTCTCTCTGTCTCTCTCTCTCTTTCCTAAGGAGCATCTCCCTGTGTCTTTGTGCCAAGATGAGGTTTGGACTGGAAACCAGAGAATCAAGTTAGAGACACACAGGACAAGAGGGAGCCAGCCTCATAAATCTCCCTTACAGCAGCCCAGAGCATCCAGAGCGGAGAACACGCTGACAGAGCGCCTTGACTTCTGAACACTGACGCTGTCTGTGTGGAAAATTTTAATGTGCCTCATATAAAGTTTTATGTCATATGCTGGTGTAAGGGATTACATTTTCAACATGTTAGCATGCATGGGTAAACAGAAGTTTGCGAGTGTTAATGTAAAAATAGAAGAGGGCCGTCCGGATCCGAAACACAAGATTTACCCAGACTGTTGAGCGGACGAGAACTGGGAGCGTAGCGCCACAAGAAAAATGTTTTGGATCAGATTCAGAATGATAAATTCACAGGAATATTTGACATTTCTGTTGGACACAATGAAATCTTTTTCACAGAGGAAGTGTAGCTGTTCTGGACCTTCTTATCGCGCCGTGCGATCAACAGGAAAAGCATTCTCAGCTGCTGCAGGATTGTCGCCATTCACGTTTCTCCAAGCAGAATTCATGACCGCGTTGATCACAAAAGCCCTCTGCATACTTCCTGTTCAGTGTGAGACTGATGCTGAGTTCATGTGGAAAGGCATCCTGTTTGTAAATCTGCTGCCAGAATCGAGTGACCAAGGAGATTCTTACCAAAAAAATGCTGATCGGTTTTCATTCCTGCATTTTAAGCAAACAAAAAGAAAGCTAAGATTTCACCGGAGCAGATGCCAACGCTACATCTGCAACGAGTTAATGCACTGAAACATCAGACCTGTTAGCCTCGGTTATATTCATCACAGTCCAGTTGACGGTTAATTTACTCTGTAATAACACTGTAACATTTTACAGTTGGATGAAAAATAACAAATAGACTTTGAAATGAAACGTTATTGAGAATACTAAGGCGTAAACATCGGGTGCTTTCACATCTCAGTTTGGCTGGAGGCCAAAATTTGTTAAATTTTCTGCTGCTGACCTTAAACAAAACTAACTCAAAAGTGACAATGCAGACATAACTTGTTTTAAGTAGATAATTCCTTAATGTTGAAATATTTACTTAAAACAAACATCTGTATCTCACTGAAACATTACTTGTAAGATGCTTTTCTTATTTTGGGTTTACTAAGATATTTTTACTCAAATCCAGACCAAAAATACTTGGTAAAACTTTGTGTTTTTACAGTGCTCTGAGTGCAACTTCCTTCCTCATAAAATTTAAAAATGGAGAGGTGTCACATTTTAGACCATTTCTCCCGCTAGCGCTGGGCTAATGTGTTTGTATTTACCCACAATGCCCTGCGCTGTAGTCTACTTCCTCCTTTTGGAACAGGAAGTGGACCATTTGGTGTTCACATACGCATTCAAACCCCACCGAGTCCGAGGTTTTCAGGCAGGTCAGATGCCGGTCCGCATCAGAGTTCGATTAGCGTTCACACCTCACCGAACGAACCGGACTTTCCAGACAAAACGAACCGGAGTTCGTTTGCCTGGATGTGGAGAAGCAGTGGCTCTACTCTGAGCCTCACCAGGTCGTCCAGCAGTTTCAGGTTGTTGAAGTTTGACCTCCAGATGATAGCGTTTCCCTGACAGGCTGGGACAAAATGATCGTAACATCTGGACTCATCAGATCACATGACCGTCTTCGCATCTTTATGCTTCCTTGCAGATTGAAGCTTTTTGCTCAGTTCCACTGATTCGTGGTTTTCTTACACAGCTGTTCAGTTCAAACTGTGGTGTGGAAATGCTCTTAAATTCACAAGTAAACATAACCTGACGTTTGCTGTTGTTTTTCTTTAATCTAATTTTAACCAAATGTTTCAGGGTTCGCCTATCATTGAACAGTTCTCAACCCCTTTCCAGTCGTCCTTTTTTCTTTTACAATGTTTTCTTTGCTTGATGCCAACAGTTTGATCTTTTTAAAACAGGGTGTGTTTCCACCTGATTGTTTAACAAATGAAAAGCTACTCATTGCATCTGCTGGGGTTAAATAATTTGATTTGTTTGCTTTGAGACTTTTTTCGTCTTTGGTACAAAAACTAAATAAAATGTGGAATATTGGGTGGAAACAGAATGAAAAAAAAATCGAGTGGATGGTGACGCTGTAATTTTCGCTTTGTTTTTATTCAGCTATTTATGTAAAGCAAACTGTTTGAGACGGTTATAATGAGCGGAGAGCTCAGGTTACTACAATGACACGACTGTGATAATGGAAAAACAACCAACACTCAGACGGAGAATTACTTGGTGCTCCATTTACATCGTTTGTTGTTCTTAACAAGTCCATATTGACTTTTACATGATTAGAGTATATCGCAGACGGAGAGGCTTCTGCATGTTAATGCATTTTAATGCAACTACAAAGCAGAAATAATGAGTCAGACGTTCCAGTAGAAGCAGGCGTCCCACTCGCCAATGATCGTTAATAGATCTTTACCGTGTTATGATTAGAAATGCTGCAGAGTAAAAAAATGACTGGCATTTATAAGCTCCTAATTTGTCCTTTCTGTTTGAACTGAGGGCCCTCTGCCACAGAAGAAAGAGGAAAATCAAAGGAGAGAATAAAAGAGTGGGTAATATTAAATTAAATTAGAACCAAATGAGGCAAGTGGCAGTCTGTCCAAAACCACTTTACACCCAGGCCCTCTGGGCATTGCCCGTCTTTTTCCAGTAAGAAATTAGTGATTTCTCTCTGTTCTTTTTATAATTCTTTGTGCGCAGCTCATAAGGATTAACACTACACACCCAGTCCAACGCAGTGCTAAGTATTACAATGTGTGTTTGCTCATTTATATGAGTGAGTGCGAATATTAAGAAGAAAATCAGACATGCAGGCTGGAGTTTCTGCCATTTTGAGAGCGTGCGCTTGTGTTAATGTAACGACTGAGGGTTGGATTCTGTCCGGACTTCAAAGTTAAGACGTCATCCTCGCGGGGCTGTCAGCGTGCTCTTATCCTCGAAGACAGTTTGGCACCAGGACTGCAGCCCTCCAGCGCTTTCTGCATAACCCACACACAATGCCTTGAAGCAGTCACTTTGCTTAAATTCTCCATTTTCACTTCAGGAGTTGGCGAAACTTCGGCAGATTGGCGTTAGAACGAGACGTTTCCTCTGCAGGACGAATGTTTTGGTGACTAAAAACTATCTGAATTGTTCGAATTTGTTCAACAGTATAGAGTTAAGACCAGAAGTTTACATACACTAAATAACAGGCTCCTCACTAACAAACCCACTTTGGTGCACAAAGAATGTTTATAATTTTTTGTACCACATGACACAAAAATACACATTTACTGAAACAGGTTTATAAAGGATGAAGAAATAAAGTTCTGGTGACTGGCAGAGAACGTGCATATAGTAACAACCCCATAGGCTACATGTCCGTCTTAGCTAGCAGATAAAAGCTACATTAGCCAAGCTAAGCTAGTTTGGTAATAAGTACTACAGTAAAAACCACTGATATTTTTCTTATAGATGGGAACTCAAAAGCTGTAACAGAGTAATAGTTGTAATGTATTTTTATTGTTATAAGTTAAATAGGAACGAGGCGAGAGAATAATATGACAATAGATATGAAACATGCAGCAGCCTGAAGAGCCGCTGAACCTGGACTTAAAAGCACGGGTTTGACAATTTTAACAGTTAAATTGCTGGCACAGACGAACAGGAAAGCATAAAAGTTAAAGAATTCAAGGAATGCAGCAGCGTTTCTAACCGATGCCACTGAATGGGTTTTGTCTGTGACTGTCTGATGACGGTGCTTTCCTCTCTGGCCTCCTTTTACCTGACTCAACCCTCAACCTTCACTCTCTCGTGCTTCGGCCTCTTTTTCTCGCTGCGTCACAAAGGGAGAGTCACGCTGATGTAACAGCGTCTCGGCGCGGGGAGAAAAGTTGGAATCCAGCTGTATCTGCGCCCCTCCCTTTACAGAGCATGTCCAATCTACCCACAGCGTTCCATTAAAACCAGACCGCATCCATCTGGGCCTGAACTTTGAAGGCCAGGTCCCCTTTCCTGTGGCAGGGGAGGAAAACAGGGAGCTGTTAAAGTGGAGGACCTCACACTGCAGGCGCACACCTCAGCTCATACACTTAACACCACGTTCCTGCTGCTGGACCACACATCGCAGTGACACTCAGAGACCACACAGTCCGTCTCACAAGTCCAACAAAAGATCTCGTAAGACCTCACAGCGGGTCCTAACCTGATCTGACAGGATCCCAGAAAATCCCACACCTGTAGCTCCACAAACCGCAAAGTAACTCCACTGAGCAGGAACTGCAGGCCGAGTTACGGTTCAGTTTCGGCTCTTAGTTTACTATCATCTGCAGCCTCATATTTTAGCATAACTTGGTAAATAGGAATGTTTCTCCTGATAAATTCTTTAGTGTTCAATGCTTTCTATAAGGGAAGCCTGATATACTTGCTTAATTTTATGAATTTGTTTGTTACGCAAGCAGACATTCTTGCTTTTGAATTGATCCTTTGCACGTTGCACATGGCCCGCTACGCCACGACGGACGTCAAAACAAACAATGTCTCCTTTAAAGCTAGTCTAAAAACAGACATCTGTAACATAATGTCGCTTCATTTTAAAGTGATTTCACTTTAAAACGGTCATAGGATGCTGCGCGGTCGGCTGCACAGACAGACAAGAATGAAAACCAAACTTGTCATTATTTTTTATAACTTTTAATGAGGAACGGCGCGGCGGCCCTCCTCTGATACCGCACTGCACTTCATGCAAATCAACCAGCCCTGCAGTACCATTGTACCATTTCTCTCTCTCTTTCCTTCTGCCTGTCGTGTGGTTTGCGGCTCGCTGCGTTCGTAGCCCCGCCCCTTATGGTGAAAACGGTTGTCAGAGGAGAGCCGGCTCCAGTCGTTCACTCCAAAGAGCCGAAGCATTCTCATCACCGACCATCACTTCAAGCTTGACTTAAAAATGGAGGTGAAGATCCCTCTAAACCCAGACGTTTGTTCCCAACAATGAGGGGAAGAGTAAAGGAATACGACGGCAGATGGACGACCAGCGGGATGAATGGCGAGATAAACGAGCCGAGGCCAGAAGGATTCCCGGGCCTCGACATGGAAATCTTTCAAGCTCCTTTCATCGGCTGGCTGACGACGGGAACTTTGCAAGAGCAAGACGAGCTGGCGCCACCGGAGCAACTCGGCGGTCCTCAACGACACCGAGATGCCGGGGCAGAGAGGAGCCCTATCATCACCCGGCATGTTCCCTCCCCGTGACCCTGACACACCGGGCACCGGCCAGCATCAGCACTGATTTTCTAAACAGACGCATCACAACAGTCCAGAGCTCAGAACCAGTTTTGCCTAATGAGCGTTACGGCCTTGAAATGCGCTGTGATTAGATAAATCTGCTCTTTGAGAAAATCCCCTCTGTCTCTTTGCAATCTGGAAAACTCATGGTCACCAACATGTGTTTAAGACATTCAAAACTCAAGACTTTGTGTTTCATTTTATTTTTAACAACAGGAAGTTACAGACCTACTGCAACTCAATAAATTACAATATGATCAAAAATGTCATTTATTTCTTTTACCATTTATTGTGATAAATCACTTTGTATCAGAAGTGGAGCCTGGAGTCACATGACCTGGACTCTGGTCATTAATATGCACACTTTAAACTTAACTTTAAAAATGTTCAGAGACTTGAACTTGTTTTTTACACCAATAACTTAGGACTTGAATTGGACTTGAACCTGTTTTCCTATGGATGACTTGATATTTTACCCCAAATTTAAAGTTTAAAACATATATTATTTATATGAAATGTATAAAGCTCAGGAAGCCGGAGCGCAATGAGCTGAGTCCGGATCAGAAAGCTGAGAAGAGAGTTTCTCTCTGTCCATCATAAAGCTGACCTTCTCCATGCCACTCCGCATTAATGCAGTAATTCATGTGAAACACCAGGATTTATTTCAGTTACTCCACAGGACAAGATAGTTTTAATTAAGATGAATTTCTGAGGATCCCAGAAGTGTGAAATAAATCCCTCTAAATTAGTTTTTCTGAGACCTACCTTGAAATGGGCCACACCAACACACTGTTAAACCGTTTTATCGTTATCATGAAGACAGTAAAAGACGTCTTTGTGTCTTACCAGTCCACACTTAGAGATCGTCTTCTGTAGGAAGACGGTCTGTCTGACGACGTCTTCTCTGCTTTGGCTGGTCGCTCTTTCAGGGAGAGACGATGAGTCAATTTGGAGATTCCCGACTCGGATCTGGACGGCAGAAAAACAGAAGAAAACATTAAGACCCAACAGGCAGAAAAGAATAAATGATTAATCCCAACGTGAGACTGTCTTCTTCGGTGCGTTTTTAAAGCCTAGTGGTTTTTCTCTATGACTTTAAGGCAGAGCAAACTTTGACCCCAGACTTTTCAGGATGAATGTCCTCCAGGTATATTCTGCACAAATATAAAAAATCCTTCCAAAATAAACCTAACAGAAACATTTTTGTAACATATACTTTTGTTTTCCATGTGTCTCTTCTTATTAGAAATTCAAAACTTCTTATGTTTCTGAAGATCCATTTCAGAGCTGTTGTACAGTGACCAGGATGGTAAAAACAAATCTTTGGTTTAAGACTCCAGTGCTGTTAGGGAGGCGTGTCATTAAAAAAACCTCAAACTTTTCTGTCTTCCCATCACAAATCAAAATGTTGATTTGCTAAACTGTTTGGAGTTTTCATCAGAAGTCATTTTATGGGACCAGATGAAAAAAAATATGTAACTTTTTAGGCCTTGAAAAAAAAGGGCTTAATGTAAAACAAGTTCTCTCTAAGGTACGGTAAAGGATCTGTGATGCTGTGTGTGTCATTTTAAATGAAAACCCAGTGATTCATTTGGTGGATGATTAACCAAATGATCGTTAACGATCCAAATGTTTCAGCAAATCAACCCAGAAATTGTTCACAGACAAACCACCTATATTCTGGACAATCAGGGAAACAAACCCAGTTAAACATCAGACCAAGTGTTGTGCTATCAACAAGTATTAACACAAAACTTGTCATAAATTAATTTAAAAATAGATTCATGATGCAGCTGATTTCCCCATGGAACAAATGCAGTCAAATTAAAAGTTGGATTTTTCCAAATTCATCCATTGAGTTGAAGGTTCTGTAATAAATTAAATAATTTTTCTAAGACTTTTACCCGATAAAAAAATAACTCAGCTGGGTGCCGTTAATCTTCATGAAAATGCATAAAATGTTTCAAAAACAGCCCTTCTCACAGAAAATGTAATTCCTGGAGCTGACAAACAGCATCACAATGCTTTAGATCTCTGAGGAAACATCAAGTTTCAGGGGAAAGCCACATACTTCCTGCTTTATTTTCCCTCAATCTTCATCAAAGGAAAAAAAAAAATCCCACACATTTTAATCTCCTCTGTTGGGCTGACAACGTCCCAGCTCAACTTTGTTCTCGAAATTAAAAACAGGACATGTAATATTTTGGTTTTTTCTTGCCCGGAATACATTTGATGAGGCTGCGTAATATCACTGCAGTTACACTGGAGACGAATCAAAATGAATTATTGTGCTCTATCAAAGAGCCGGGCTCAAAACGAGGAAATCCACTCAGCACCAGAACTGGAGATGCGGAAATTCACAACGCTTTTTAAGATAACTGTGACTTCAGCAACAAACAGCGGAGAACATTAGGGATACTCTCTAAGCAAAGTAAATAATTATTTAAAAAAAGAAATAATTAGGGACTTTTATAAAGATAAAGCAGTAATAAGGCTTCTTTTCTCTCATTTTCCCCCATATATGCTTGGATATTAAACGGTTTCTTTACGCCATTATATTTTGATGCCCAAAACTTACAGATTGCTTTCAATGGTTGTTTATTTGTTTACAAAAAGTCATTTCTAATAGTCTGACCATACATAAAAACAGCGAGTTTCAAGGGGAGGAACTACAACATTTAAGAGACGCAGGGAAACAGCGCCCCCACAGGCTAGTGGCTGTTGACTCCAATGATGGAGTCAACAGCCAGACCACCGAGGCGACTGGTGGTCGTGGAAAGCTTAAAGGTTTTTTTTTGCTTCCCTCATCAGTGTAAAATCTATTATGATATCCACAGATTAAAGTCTCTGTCCAAACTTTCACTTCATGACCTAATAGTGATTTTTTTTTCTAAGTGTCTGAGCTAAATGAATGAAACTGTGGTTTGATTGTGTAATGGTCTGTTTCTGACATTATATTGAAATGACTTTTAGGACTCAACAAAAGCACTTGTAAATCCCTGTGCAGGGTGCCTGTTTGCTAGGTCTCAAACATTTCTTTGTACTTCCTCCTTCTCACTGCACAAATTGATGTATAAATATTGGGCTAAAAGTTCGCATTTGAACTAAGGATTTTCTTATAACTACTATCACTTTCGCAGCCATTATGGCCAAGTCTGGCATTTGGTACCTAGAATCATTGGTCCATTGATCATATAATTGCACAATTTGACAGTTGAAAAAAAATAGCTTAATGGAAACACAACAATTTAGAAGAAAACTCATCTTTCAGTAATAGATTTTGGCACTTGCAGGAGGTGGGATTTTTGCCCATATTAAAATTGATTTAATTTGTAAAAATAGAATGGAAAAACCTCTGTCATGTCATGAGTCACATGATCAACAGCAGGATGTTACTGCAAACCACAAAGAAGAAGACAGGAAATAGCTTCTTAATGACTTATCATGTAAACAAACTTATTCAAGTATCATTTGAATAAGAAAACACCAAAACTATAAAATAGTGTTTTTTGACATTAGAGGAATATTGACAAAGTTTGATGCACATTTGTAAAGAAACTCAGCCAGTGACATTTGTCTGCACATGCTCAGGCATTTCTTTTTAGCATACATCTCAACTTTGGTTTTGGAAATTAATATCACACATCATGACCTCCAAGACTGAACACAATTTAAAAGGAAAATGTGTAGAAATCATGAAATATGCTGTTTGAAACAGCGTAACCCTGCATGCCTGCAATGTTGCTTTTTAAAAAACTGATATAATTATTCAAATCATCCATTACTATGACACATGAAATCTTTAAACACTTCACATCTTGGAAATATTACAAAGCTTTTTAATTCATGTACAGTCAGTGTTTCTCTTTTTCAATACAGTAGAAATATTTAGAGTCTCATTTAGAGTGATGTTTTTCTAATGAATATAAAGCAGAAAAGTCTACTGTCCGTTACTGCTGCTATCCCAATCCAACATCCTACATGCCATTATTTCCTGCCTCAGCGCCAGCATCTCCAAACAGTTAAGACAAAGACATATTTTCCTATGTGAACCATCCACAAGGAGTTGAAGAATTTTTGGCAGAATGGTGATGGGCTCCTAATTCAGCGCATTAAATTCAGGCGCGGCTTCGCCGTCTACTTCAATGTTTTGCATGAACGCAAGTGCAAGCTACTGGTGTTGATTTTCACCTACTTCAACAGTAGTTCTCTGTTCACAGGGTAACCGTAATTAAATCAGGATCTTCTGCAGTGATCTGGTTCAGATCATCTTTTGTTGTTAATGGACGGTTTGGTTTTTATATGTCTAATAGGCTTAGTCTGTGGCCGGTGCGTAAAATAAGAGTCCCTTATAGAAGTTCAAACAAATTTTTTCGAGGCAAACAGATGACAACATGACCGTAGGACTAAAGGATGAGAAGAGTAATGCTTAGAAACACAATGGATGACGACATCAAACGCCACGAAGGGGCAGAGGACACAGAAAAGTCCCAAGGGAATTCCTTTGAGGGGGTTGAAATGAAAAAGCACACATGTGAAGCAGGTGGGTTTGGTGGCAACTGGCGGGCTGGCGCTCGGCTCCATGAGAGCCTCAGTCCTGGATCGACCCCATGCAGCTGTCCCCGATAACATCACACACACACAAACAATTGTGTTTTCATCACTTGTAAGGACTTCACATTGACTTCCATTAAATTCTACATCCTAATCCTTACAATAATCCTAACCCTAAACCTAACCATCACAGACCTAGCCACTAACCCAAGAATAACAATTTCCCTCATATGGACCAAGAAAATGTCCCCACAAGAAGCAATGGTCCCCATAAGCCACCCCACATTGTAGACAGAAATAGGTTCCCATAAGGATATAAAAACCTGGTACACCCACCCACACACACACGCACACACGCACGCACGCGCGCACACACACACACACACACACACACACACACACACACACACACACACACACAAACACACACTAACACACACACGCACGCACCCATGCACGCACGCACGCACACAAACACACACACACACACACACACACACTAACACATGCACGCACGCACGCACACAAACACACACACACATCATGATGAAATCTTCTTGGAAGCCCATTCAGGGTGTCCTGGTGAATCACTCTCCCAGCAGAACCGGATTTGCTTTTATTTTCCTGCCGCTGACCTCAGTTCAGGAAATCAGTAAAACAAAAGATAAATCTTCCAAATGTAATTCAGACAGGAGGGAAAAACATATCTTCCACATTCAGGCAAGTTTATTCAATATGAAAATGTAATAAAATAAAGTTTTTGTACAAGGAAATCAGAATTTCAAACTACAAAAAAAACACCGAATAAATTTGGTCAAGCGTTTGGTGCAAATGTTAGTACGCTTGAAAAAACCAATAAGTGGCTTTTTAGCAAGATAGGAGCTTGTTTTGAGTCAATAATTCCTTAATATTGATGAAAACGCTCTGGTTCTACTGGCAGATTATTTCATTTATTACACAGGAAAAAAATCTTCGAACCACTGAAGGTTGTTACCTTGACGAACTATAGTTCAAGAAACATGTATGACTTTGTAAGGCACTGTAGCTGTTTGTTTAGTAAAGTGTAACCCAAACCCTCCATGCTTTAGGCATTCATTTTGTTGTGCTGACTGTATGATAACTATTTGCCTCCAAATATTCAATCACCCCCTAAGATGTGATAAGCAATCTCAAAACAATATATTTCTGCTACTTAACAGGGCTAATGTGATTTTAGCAGCGCCTGTAACTTTCCGGAGTTTTGCAACACAAGCATGTCTTTGTCAGTTGTGAACTGCTTGTGTGATGATTTGGAGAAAGTGTTGAAATTCTCTCACATGCCCCCTGCTTTCTTCACACAAACATTCACTGCTCACCTAATGTTACCTTTCCTCTCTGTTTCACTACTGTGACAGCAATTAGCTCTTCAGAGGGATTCGTGTGCAGGAGCTCAGCTAAAGCACCGATTGTTCTCGCTCTCACTGCACAAAGCTGCAGACTCAGTAACCTGCTGTTCAAGAGGAGAGCAAAATCACTGCTGCTCTTACAAAGCAAACATTGATCATCATAAATTATACAATGTTTTTTTTTAAATAAATGTTCAAGCATTGTAAAAAGCTAGAAACGGCGAAAGACTGAAATGTGACGGTGGATGTGTTCAAGGCAAACAACAAAACCTAAAAATAGAAAAATGAATTTATTTAATTTCTACTCTGATAAAGGACTAAAAAAGGAAATGAGTGAAAAGGCAGCAATCTCTCAGATTTCAGAACTAAAACCAAATTAAATCTATATCTGCAATATGTAGAGAGTAACGAGGCAATAACTTATAAAAAAAAACAAAAAAAAATACTATATTGTTTGATACGGTATTATTTACCTAAATTATGATCAATAATTTATTAGGAAACGCTTCTAAATTGAGAAATTGATTTTCACATAAATTAATTTTCAGACAACTATTTCCAATATCTCTGGTTTTCCACATAATCAAAATAGATGTTTCAGAGAGCAAAAGTGCTTTTTGCTTTCACCAGAGTAAAGATGGAAATAATACATGTTGTTTAATATGTAGAAACCTTTATGCTATTAAAAATGAGACCCACATGCAAACACTGTGTGTGGAGAAAAACTACCACTGCATTGCTCTATAGACATAGGGCCAAACATGGTGGTGGCAGTATAATACTTTGGGATGCTGCTTTTCTGCACAAGAAACGGTTTCAGAAAAAGACTGATGGAAGGTTTGAAACTGGGGATGAGGTTCACCTTCCAGCAGGAAAACCATTCTAAACATACATGAGTTTATTCAGATCAAAGCATATTTATTTGCTAAACTGGCCTAATCAAAGTCCAGATTCAAATGATATTGAAATGATATTCAAATGATCTTGAAAACTGATGCTCAAAGATGAAATTAAGATGTTTTTACAAAGAAAAAAAATCACGTTTTTCTTTTTGAAAAAGAAAAATTAAGATTTTTCTTAATTTGTGAGAATTAAGATGTTTTCACAAAGATGACTGGCTGCATGGTGGCGGGTGGATTAAACCTGCACACATTCACTCTGCTCACCCTGCAATTACGCTCTGGTTTATCCACCAATAAAAAGCAAATAATGTACATTAAGCTTGTGGTCTTTATGTGACAAAATGTGGAACATTTCAAGGTCATATAGAACTAAAACCCACGAGTGTTTTATGTTTATGCAATACATTAAATGTTGTATAACAATCCAAACTATATAAACATCTCTTTGGGACTGACTGTGTTTTCTCAGATGGATTTTGAACAGTGAGCTGCTTCTCAGATCATGCAAAGTGATTTATGTTTATAAAAGGATCACATTCCTACTGAATGCGCCGTTCATGTGGTCTGACTGAGGTTAGGCGGCCCTCAATTACTGCTCCCATTTTAGATTACTAAGGGACATACAATGTAATAAATAATGAGCATGACAGACAAATATCCAGCAGTTATAGCCGCCGACCTAAAACAACTATTTTGTAAAGAAGGCAAAACAAAACCGAGCTTGTCATTCATGTCTCTTATTACTGCTGTTGCTGCCAATGGAAGTGTTATGACAAAGAGAACAAAACTGCCCACCAGCCTAACAGACACCCAGTGAAGGAACCGATGCATCAGCAACACAGATAAACATCAGCAGAGTTTAACTCTTGATGCATTTCATTAGCTCCACAAAAAAAGGCTTTCAGTGCTCCAATCATAAAAGGAGGCAGCCAAGCTATGAACATTGCGAATTAAAATCGGCTCAAAGAAAACTTTGTTTTCCACTCGCCATCTCCATCCAAACCCCTGTCTGCCTGTACGTCTCCCTACAAGACAGAGGTTGCCTTTATTTCTCTGGGACTCGCTCCACGGCAATAAAACAGGCTGATTTTTCTAGACGCTAATGAGATTTTCACTTAGTTGTTATAAAGTGACGTTATCTGCATTGCAGAAGGAGTGATCTGTTGGGGTTCCCAGTGGGAGGCAGCAACACAGCAGGTATTACGCAACACCTCATGCACTACTTTTTATTTGTAAAATTGATGAGCCTATTATTGGAGCAGAGTGTGAAACAGAGCATCAGAGTGTCACAAATCATAATTTAAAGGGGGTGAAAATATGCTTACTTCATAACATTCTGCTGCATGCAAAACTAAATGTGCTGCTTACTGCAGATTGCAACGTTTGCAGTACGTAAACTTAAGGAGGAAACTTAATGCTCCTTTAGTAACTTTCCTTGTTTTATGCAGGGCAACAAAAAGATGCCTAGAAGTGAAAACGAGGCTTTCGTGAATGCAGAGCCGGACCAAAGAGCAGAGAGAGGAGAACGAAGCTCAAATCATCTCCTTCTGAGGTTTTTTGAATCTTTCAGAAATTTAAAGAGGAGCAGAAAAAGCAAACCAGGTGGATCAGCAGCGCTAATACAACTAATGGTGTCATCAGGACCTTACTGTGGAATACCATAGTTTAGCATGTTTTGGCTGTCATGAGACACATATGCAGCATCAGTCTTCAGTCAGAGGCTTCTTCAGACATGTTGCAACATTGACTGCTGCAGGAGATACTTCGTGCCAACAACAACTCTTTGGAGACACTTGAAAGATATGAGTTACAGCATTTAATTTCCCTTTGGGATGAAGAAAGTATTGAATTAAATTAAAGCATTTTCTTAAAGCAGATTCTCAATTGTATTTAAAGCCCGACTTTGACTAGGCCATGTTAACACACAAACTGTATTAAGCATGTTGGCACGATGGAAAGAGAACCTCTAGCCAACAGATTTTCTTCCAGGATCATAGTGTGTTTAGCCTCCTCTGTCTTCCCATGACATCTGAAAAGCTTCGTCGGCATCCCCACAGTATGATTTTGCCACCACCATGTTTTAAAGTTGCTGCTGCAAACATCTCCATAACTTTCTCCTTGCTGTGTTCACTGGTCTTCATGAAGCTGCTTGCTCACCAGTGTTGTCAAACAAGAAGTTAAATTACAAACTATTCGACTCTGTTTGGCAATTATGGAAATTCTGAAGGGAAGTGATTGCACTGGATTTTAATTTAGGGGTATCACGGTAAAGAGGGCCATCCATTTAACAAGTACATGCCACTTTCTGCAGGCCAACGAACGTCTGCTGGAGAAAGGAGGCCGGTTTCTAAAAACAAACTCTAAACTAATCCTGGATCAGCATCAAGAGCTAATTATCTAAGTAAATGTTACTTCACCAGAGCAGGGACTCTGTTATCATCCCACACGTGTCTTTTCATATGTTGCCCGTCCACCCACTTTGGTAAACAGAGATATTTCCATCTCGCCTTATTCCCCTTCATCTTTGTCTCTGAGTCACACTCATCATTTCATCTTTATTTTCTTTTTCACATGCCTTCCTATCATTATTTCACTCTGGCTTTCCACAAAATCGGCACATACGAAATTTGTCAGGCAGACAGAAATATGGGACGCATTTGATGGAGTTTTTCAATGCCGGCTGGCTCCCTGCGGTGTCGGGTTTGATACCGTTCCCTCTGTCCTCTGCTGTGTTTGATGTGTTGCGTAACGCTGACTCCACGCAGCAAGATACACAGATGATGGATTTGCAGTGAAATTAAACTTGAATGGAGTTGGAAGCACATAGAAGCCTGTAAATTATTAGAGCCTGTTGCTGTGTTGCTGGAGAACGACACCGCTGAGAGAGGAGGGGTGAAGCCGATGGAGAAACTTTTCGCTTGCTTTCACTTCAGCAGAAATCATGAGATAACTGGAAACGTTACTAAGAAACCAAACACGGGCAGATCGTCTGCTGCCTTCAGACAAACAGAAAACACAGTGAAGCTGCTAAACCTGAATTTATTAAGTAATTCTAACATTAAGGTGTGAACACAGACCAAAAATCTACTTCAGAAACATTGGAGAGTTTTCAAAAATACAGTTTCCAAATGAGAATCGTTAGGTGAAAAAAAGTTATCAAAACCACTCTGCTCCTTTGTGTTAAAGTTTTATTTCTTTTCTAACCATAAACAATTTTCTCCACGTCACTATTTAATCTAGATAGTACTTTAAAGTCATGAGCCACTTTAAATGATTTGGCCAAATATAAATCGGAGCAAAACGAGATCGAATGAGGGGAACCCCAAGGCTCCATTCTCATTCTCTTTCATTCAACATGTTCTGCTTATGAAGTAGGACATGTTTACATGCTCTAATATAAAACATTACATAATTGTGTCAGCACTTGACCATTATCCCCGACACTGAGCTAGTGGATGTGTCAAAATGTTCTGCAGAAAAGTAAGTTATTTATATACCAAAATTGTGCAGCTAAATATTAAAACTCAACTAGATTTGCTGAGGCTGGAGATGAAAGACACAGCAAATGGCATGAGAAAGGCCGCCATGATAAAGTATTTTGTGCATTACACTATTGTTTACTTGAATTTCTCATTTTATTGTTCTTTTTTTTATGTAATGCTTTGTGTTTTAAATATGCATTTTGCATTTGTAATCCACTATATCTGGTTTGCTCGACTGTCTGGTCCTATTTGATGAATTATAGAAATGAGACAATCATAAACCAATCTCACATGTAATACACTTATAAGTGGAATATTTTACAGGGATTTTACATTATATTCTGTTTCTAATGAGTTGATTCCTCTTAATGTAGCGGTTTATATTTCATCTTATGCAAACAAGATTATAGAAAACTACTTTAGTGCGTCTAAAATGCCTTAAAAGCAGATAGAATTGTAAGTGCTGATACATTCAGCTGAGTGAAGTTTGCACTGAGACTCAGGCTGAAAAAAAGGTTGGGGTTCATTGAAAGGTTCTTCAAAGTGAGCTCATTTTCTAACCTTGATATCTAGTTCACACTAACACACACAAACACACATAATTATGTGGATGCTTTAGCCAAACAATGTCTGTCTCTGCCTGCTGAGTCCTGAGTCTACTCCTGGGACTCCCTGAAGCCAAGCCACATCAAATATTACAAATGCTCTCACACACAGTTACTTATTTTGCTGACATAAGTATACCATCTTCATGTAATGAACCAACACAAGATAAACAATAAAGCTCTAAAAAAACACTCTTTGTTGTTGAGATCTGGTGTGCTTACAAAAGCCACACAAAAAGTAAAAAAGTCTTGCGCGAAGGCCAGCGGCGGTCCACTCTCTCCCGCTGAGTTAGCTCCCTCTCCTACCACTATCACCACTATTGTAAATAACTCCTCGATCCGTGTTTATACTAAGATTTCAGAAATCTAGAAAAGAAACGAGATGAAAGGAAAAACAGCCGGGTTATGAAAAAAATGTGTTACTAATCAGACAGTGGGAATAGTAAGAAATCCCTATTATCTCATTTCTAGATTAGCCTTGGTCTGTTTGTATGCGTGTGTGTGCGTGTGTGTGTGTGCGCGTGTGTGTGTGTGCATGTGTGTGTGTGTGTGTGTGTGTGTGTGTGTGTGTGTGTGTGTGTGTGTGTGTGTGATGATCCTCCATCTGCATCTCTGCACTCTGTCTACTTGGATGCAGAGTTTATCGCTCTGCTTGTTTCTAATTAATGCCGAAAAGTAAGAAAAAAAGAGACAAAAAAAGAGCAACTCAACCGCTGTGGTTGACGAGTCAAAGCCTCTTCTGGCTACGGACGAAATAAAAAATCACAAAATCGGTGATGTCACGAACATTATAGCATGGATTAATTGTTTAAGGCCTTTGGTTTATGTGTCACGAGTAACCACAGCAACAAGTAGCTACTGCTGAGAGGGAAAAATGATTCAGTCATTCGAAAACATGACGATAAACTAACAGCATGCTGTAAGTAACAGAAACTTTAATGAGAAAAAACTGGACTTTCAAGAAAGTTTCAGCTATAAAACAGAAAAACAACATGGTGCAAAAGTAAAGTGTGTTTGCATAATGTAGAGGGATCGCCAAAACGAGTGACGCTTACTTCATAGAGTGGATTTATAGACAACTGGAGTTCACCAATTTCATTACTTAACCCTAAAGTTAGTTTCTAAAAGCCACTGGGAAAGTCTGAACTTAATCTTTTGCATGATCTGGTTTTCGGTTTCAAGGTTTCACAACTTGAAATGAAGTTTTATCACACTGTTCTTGTAATTAAAACTCGTCTCAGTGTGATGAGTAAACAGTCGGTGTGTAAAACATAAAGGCAGTGAACGGAAGCAGCTGAAAGTCTCACTTGATCACACACAATTACTTGGTGTTTCTGTGTTAAGGGTCATGTATTCATTTTGTAACCAGGTTGGTTCCTCATTTTCAATGAAAGAAAAAAAGAAGTGGAGCCTCCAGCACAATCCAGCAAATCAACAACAAAACACTTGTCTTTTCCAGCTGCCATTGTACAGCTGATCAAATATGCTGTTGCTAGGTAATGGCGCAGTGACTTAATCGGGACGTTTAGGAAACGTCTCATTCACCCAAAAAGCATTAAGTTATTGTTAAAAAATGTTTGGGGTGTTTTTCTTCTTAAGCGCTTTGGCTGTTTTTAGAAGCAGTTGTTACCCAAACCGAAGAACAAACAGCCGGAAAATGTAAATTTTGCATAATGAATTCCCTTTAAATTTTCATCATGTGAATCTGAAGGTCCTGTTGGTACTTTAGCTCTTCTTCATCCACACAAAACGGTGAGCTGGTTGTTTATTGGTCCATGCGTCTCGTCCCAGATGTCCTTGGTTTCCCGTGATTTCCCTCTGTGTATTTAATCCCACCTGTGTTCCCCGCTCCCCGTTCGACGGCACAGCACAGTCATTCTTTTTACCTGTGCTCCCAGTGCACTCCCTGTGCTGCCTGGACTTCTGTACACTTCGTCATTAAAACCATCATTCTCTCACTTCAACCTGGATCCTCCACGTCTATCTTCACCACCAACAAACACACTTCGGACAAAATCATACTGATTCATAAGGCAAAACATTTTCTTACCAACAAAACTTTCCGTTTCTCTCAACACTCACATCACCTCAACGTACGTAAGAGTCCGATGTGTCGTCATCCTGCAGCTTTCAGATACTCCATCAGCCATATGCACGGTTTCAAAGGCTGTTTTTTGTTGTAAAATTGTTTAAAGATTGCTAATCTGCTGTCAAAAACAATGGAAAAGCAGATCAGGATCTATTCATGTTCCATATTTTCAACTGTTTAAGTTTTTTCGACTCTAAAAATAGAAGAAAGGCGGAAAATATCAATGCTGTTCCCATATCTGCCTGGCGTATTGAGTCAGCTTTAAGTCTATAATGCGCCCGACGTTGATGACATACGTAACGTAAACTCCAGCCGATCCTCGTTGATTTGTTTAGACATGTTGAAAAATCCCACGCCATGATGCTGTTCTCCTTTCTGACGTTAAGTAAACACACGTGAATATGAGCCTGCATATTACTTTCTATAGTTACTGCGGTGCTCATGTCCGCTCCCTCACATGACCGTGCGGTTTTAGATGGGTGTGTAGTAGCATGTACGTCTCATTTATTCCCAGGCACGCTCCTGTTACTTGTCATTTTCTCCACCAAAGCCGCTTGTCTCCTGGCAACAGATGTCTCTGACTCCGGCACACCGAGCGCTCACTGTGCCAGAAAACGATCCTCATCATGCCTCATCATGAGGCTTCTTCAGACAGAACAAAAACCTCCACATCACATCCAGGCACACTGAACGTAACCAGATAAACACGGCTGAGATTTTCACATTCTTCACTCAAAGCATCATCTCTCTGCACAGATCGAGCTCGATAGCAAGGCGGCTTTTTGTGTTTAAGTTAAAAATGACATATAATAAACACGTCGACATGCATTATGTGCTCATGCAAACTTGGCTGAACTTGACCAGAAATGGAAGGAAGATGTAAGAAGAAACTCTTTCAGAGAAAATCAGGGAGTTAAAATCATCACTGATTTAATCAAATAAAAATTAGCTCAATACACTTGAAATAAAACAAATTAACTTAAAAGCTTTGCAGTGACGTCTAGAGGTTTGCATTAAGTAAATAATTCCTTAATACTGATAAAAAGTTCTCGTTCCACTGGCAGATTATTTCACTTATAACATTTTTCCCATACTTTTTCTGCCAATGGAACTAAAACATTTGATCAATGTTAAGGAATAATGTACTTAAAACAAGTGCGTATATCTTGCTGAAAAATGACTTGTAAGTTAGTTTTGTCTTATTCTGAGTGTACCAAGATATTTGTACTAGAAACCAAAAAAGATTTAGTTTTTTCAGAGCATGTGCAATTCTGAAGTTTGTTAAACAAGCTGTCAGAGATCTATACCCAAACATGTTGATGGAAAGTTGGGTGGAAGAAAAAACTGTGTTCAGTTGTAAGAGGGATAACCAAAGCCTTATGAGGATTATCTGAGTGCATGTTTTAAATCATGGACAAACTTTTTAATATTCCAAATGAAACTGAATTTGTTTGCTTTTTTATCAGCTGTAAATTATAATCATCAAAATGACCAGAAAGGTTTAAATCTGTCTGTAAAATGAGTGCAATATGTGAGGTTTTAAAATTTCACTTGAATAAAATTTATTTTAAGTGAAATTTCAATTAAGTGAGACAAACCCAGATTTGGTTCACTTGGATCCAAATCTAGTAATTCCACCAGATCTGGTATTTCCTTTCAGAATAGATGCTGCATTTACTTTACTGGTAAACAAACGTAAATCTAAGCGTTAAGTGTCTGCAGACATGCTTCCAATTCAGACTTATATAATTCTTCAAACATTATTTTCAACAGCACAGAGATTTTTATTTATTTTTGTGGCTCTTTTCAGTCCACATAGTGGAACGCTGTGAAAACCAGAAAGCCTGAGAGGAATTACTGCTGTAGACTGGATTATGGCTCATAATCCAACTTGTGTTTCAAACACACACAAACATGGAAATTTGATTACATTTGCACACAGAGGAATAAGGTCAAAGTTTCAAGTGAGCAGCTTAAAGGAACAGAGCAAAATGAAAAACACTGAGCAAAACACCGACTTTAATTTACAACATTCAGAAAACTGACGGAAAACAGCTATAGCAAAGCAACGAGGTGTATTTATAAGGACGAGTTATTTCTAATAACTGGACGTTCTTACATGTACAGAGGTGGGTAGAGCAGCCAAAAGTTTTACTTATGCAAAAGTAAAAAGTAGCCGTCCGAGAAATCACTCAAAAGCAAGAAAGTGGTATTTGGTAAAACGTCTACTGATCCACTTATCAATCATTTGATATTTAAAAATTGGACCAAAATGAAAATTATGCATGTAATTGGTGTGTGTCTGTGCCTGGTGAAGTTTTGCTTTGTTTTTCATTCAGTGGGGAGAAAATCCAGAAATTTTACTCAAGTAGGAGTAAAAATACTTCCTAATAAAGTTACACAAGTAAAAGTAAAAAGTACAGCAGAGTAAAAATGTTTTTCAGGTAAATGGAAGTGAGTAAATATAACTACTACTACTGAACTCTGCATGCAGACAAATAACGGTTCATTAAGAATCTCTGCTTGGATGGACGGATGAAGAGGCGGTCGATCGAGAGACTTACCTCTTTTGCTGGTTTTCTTTTCGGTCTGCGGAGCCCAAACTCTAAAAAGACAGAGAAGAAGATCGTTCATTAGAATAACCAAGGAATGCATCCAGGAACTTACAGAAAACTCAAATGCCACTGGATGCTTTTAAGCGTTTCCAGCCTTGATGGTTCAGGAGGTTCAGGCAACTACCTGGTGACTATCTGCATGCAGAGTGAAAACTGTGCGGCTGTTTGTGTTTAAAAGGAAGGGTGAGTGAGAGGTGTTTTTAAAAGCCTTTTTTCCTGGAGGTAAAGTCCTCTGAGTTCAGAAAGTATCAGTTTGAAGCTGATCGTTCCTGCAGGCGCTGCTCAACAGGGGACATTCAGATTCTTCCCTCCAAAGGGAGAACAACCTTTAGGGCACAACCCAAAATACACCCAAACAGAAAGATGGAGGTTCACAGACGGAGCTGCTGACGCCGTCCACGTCTTCCTGTGATGCTCAGCAGTGTGTATGCACACATGTACATGGGTCTTCATCGTTTGGGACCAACATGGGTCAACGCTGAACCCTGCTACGGTGCATCGTCAGCAGCATCTTGGGACTCAGCTTGAGATTTGGGCATTTCAACTGAAGCCTGCTGCGAGAGGAAAAAGCCAGTTCTGTCAATCACTCCCAACCATAAGCTAACGCTAACAGTAAAACCGAATGAGCTGGAATCTTTCATCTCAAATATAATCTGTGTCCAGTACTTTGCAGACGTAATGATAACCCGTAAAGGTGAGGCGAGGTATATGGGCAATACAAAACATGGCATTTAATTAATTAATTTTTTTGCACAAAAGTGTTCTTAGATAACGAGATTTTAGTCAATTCTGCCTGTTTTGAGTTGTTTCAGGGCGTCCTGTCACTTTAAATCCAAATAAGCTGCTGCTGGCCACGCCCCCCAACTGAACGTTTACACTAACACGTGAAAATGGCTGCCATCAGACGAACAATTATACAATTGTAAATCTTTGAGAAGCAGAAGTGGAGCCTCCTGCGCAACCAAAAATAATGCAACAAGTGGTTTCTGGATGGTAAGTTAACAACAAGACACTGTTTCTGAATCTGAATCTGTCCGTTACTCAGATTCCGTTACTCTGATTCCCCTACATACAATCCAGTAACCAATTAGCTTTAGGAGCTGCAGAAACATTTAGCTAAGATGGGAAAGTCTACCGGTCATGCACCGACCAAATCTGGGCTTTATGAAAGACAGTCCATCTGTAGGTTGATACAAACCACATACAGGACACAGAGGAAGTGAGGTCATTCTGTGGGGATACCTTTCTTCACATTTTCTTTGTTTTCTGTTTGGTTTCATTGAAATAACTGGTGGAAACTCCAGAGGCTTCAAACAGCCAGAGATGCTTCATTCAAACTGGACATCAGAGACGACGCTCGGCGCTTTCATGTCCGTCACTCTGTGACATTTTGAACAGAAAGATGCTACTCTGGCGTTTTAAGCGCGGCTTTTATGTGAGCGACAAGTTGACATTTTATCCAGCACCTGACTTCTAAGCACATATCCAGCCTCTTCATATGGCTTCAGGCTCCTGGCAGGGGGAGGATATGGTGACCTTTTACCCCAGCAGCTCCCCCACCGCCTCCTCAGGTATTACCACGCTCCCTCAGAGCGAGGACGGCGGGCGGCCCGCCTTCATTTGGCAGAGACGTCTGCGGGGGGGGAGGGCTATTTTAGGATGCTCTATGAGACAGAATTAATGATCAACATTTTACCAATACTTTAGGATTACTCTGCAACTATAAACAAATCTTGGTGACAATGTAAAATATTTCTCAGTTAAATTGTTAGTTGCAGCTTTTTAAATTTTCAACACCTTTGCCCTTAGCAACAATAAAAATATCTGACACGTTTTGCTACCAACATATTGCCAAAGTTATTTTAAGTATTTAATATGGTTTTAAATATGAACAGTTCAATTTAATGTCGATATTAATAAGACATTTTATGTAAGGAGAATAAATTCAGGATATCCCTGAATAAAATGCTTTTGCTGTCATTTGATGTTTGTCTCCAAAGGAAAAGTTTCTGCTTCAACTCACCACAATCAAATATTTAGGTAAATACTGGAGCTCTAGAGAACCTGAGGAGGTAATTCAGTCTTTGGTTTCAGGTGGAGCAACAGGACTGAAGCCGGACCCGCCTGAGTGAAACACAAAGGTTTTACTCCTTCCTAAAACTCGGCTCTTTCCTGCTGTACATCTTACAGGTTAATTATTTTATCAGGACACAATTGTGACTCAATTATCAAGATTGCTTTCACTTTCACAAACCAACCAAATTCTTTGGTTGGCTGCACCAAGAAAATGACAAAAACCTCTGAAGACGCTGAGCACGACTTCCTTCTCCACAAACTATAAACTGAAATTATTTTAGCAGTCGTGTGATTATTATTTTTAAAAAATAATGTCTCCCACTAGTGAGCGTTTGGCTAATGCGTTTGTTTTGGTTGTATTTATCCCGAATGCCCTGCTCTGTCGTCCACTTCCTGCTTTTGGAGTGCCTGCCGTTCACATATACATTCGAACCGCACCAGAATTCACTTCAAATGAACTTAGACTGACGTTTGCAGGCAGAGCAGAATTCATTCAGACTTTCTACAGAACGAACGTTTTGACTTATTCTGGTTTCATCAGAGTCTAAAAGAGTTATCAGCCCAAACAGGAATAAGTAAAAAAAGGAAATGGGTTGTAACACATCTATGAAGTCCTGATGATAAATTATCCCAGAAGTTATTGCAATAAACAATAACTTCTTCATGTTGGTGTCATGTGTCAGTCACAACTCCAATTTTTAAGTGATATATCGATAATGGCAAAATAACTGATAGAGCTCAGTAAACTTTAAGTCTAATGAACATTTAACACTGGAACGGGAATATGTTTATATTTCCAAAATAAATAAACAAACAAATAAAATTAATTTTAAAGTCTTTGTAAACAAAATTGTCCTTCAAAATAAGAGCTGGTTGAGATCAAAAAAACCAAACTGAAAACTTTTATCATCCAGTTTTTGGTAGAAAGAGAGAAAAAAAGAGAAACAATAAATCATAGCAATGGAAATAACTTAGTTTGTTTTAGTTTATCATGCAATTAATTGAGTTATTGATTATTGTGACAGGCCAAAAGGTGATGTTTCTGAATGCAATGCCATCTGGATCAACTATTATTCTCAGTCTTTTTCTGTCATTCGTACAGTAAATCTCAACTTTCTGCAGTATAAAACGTTTGTTTTGCAGAAAAAACAAATGAATACACAGCCACATGACAGAGGGCTTAATGATGCACAGGGAATGAATCTTTTCGTCTGGCCCCCGGTGAATCCATTAGACTCCAGTTTCACTCTGTGCATCATGGAGGCAGGTGGCTCCACCACAAACTTGGCATTCCTCTGCAGCTGTGAAATCACACCGATTGGTAAACTATAAGCCGTCTTTCTGGGCGAAGCTTCGAAAAGCAATAATCCTCCTCAGCGTGAGGCTGTTCCACACAAAACAAAACAAACACACATGCGGAGTTGAACCAGCGCAGGACTCCAAAGCACACAACACGGCATTTTCAGGATTCGTCAGCCGTCGCTTCCAACAGACATACCTGTTAGATCTAACGCCTCCCCTAAAGTCCTCAGAGCGTCGCTTCAGTCACAACTCCAACTGCTGCTCACCTGTTCAACTTCAACCCCATTCCTCCCCGGCCCGCGTTTCCCTGCCTTCCTTCCAAAGCCGCCGGTTGTACGAAGGTTTTGCGAAAGCTTGGTTGGTGGCTGCAACTGCCACTGACTTGTTGTACTTTAATTGTGGTTGCTAGGCGATAAGCTTCTCCAATTCAGCTCACCGAGTGGAGAGGAAGAAAGGGGAGAGAAGGAAGAGAGGAGGAGGGAGGAGGAGGGGAGGAAGCGAGAGAATAGGTGGCGGGAGTGAGGAGGAAACGCTCATTATGGACAGAAACCAGGAGAGAAAGATACGGACAGGAAGAAACAGATTATAGACATGGAGGAGCCAGAAATTCACCCAAAGAAAAGTAAAAAGTAGCTGCTCAAGATATTACACACGAGTAAAAATGGATTTAGTAAAAAGTCTACCAAAGCACTGAGTAACTGATTAAAATACCAATCAATTAATATTTAAAAATTACATCATCAGACAGCCAAAATATAAACTTAAGTGGAAATTCTGGTATTTCAAGAACCAAAATGACAATAATTCATAAAAGTGACAAAGTCAGGCAAAAGAAAAGTTTTCCAACTCAGTTTCTGTCAAAACGTATGAAAGATGCACAGTGGCGCAGTTGGTAGCTCTGTTGCTTTGCAGCAAGAAGGTCCTGGGTTCAAATCCCGGCCCGGGTCTTTCTGCATGGAGTTTGCATGTTCCCCCAGTGCATGATGGGTTTTCCCCGCCTCTCGCCCAGATCGTTAGCTTGACCTGCACCCCTCCCGACCAGAAAAACCCAGAAAAATGAATTTACGTTCGGCCATTAGCGCATTAGCAGAAGAGTTTAGATGTACAAACCTATTTAAAGAGAAACTATTTTGCATGACATGGCGGTTTGACCAGGCTGCAGCAGGAAGGCTAATCACAGCACGACATGGTTGCTCTATTTTTCCTCTTGTTTCTTTTTACAAAGACTATTTTATACTAAAACTTGAGACGTGGCAAACCAATGCTAGGTCATAATAAGCGTGGCTAACTTAGCAGCTCTTGGTTCAACTAGGATAAATGTGAAGCACAGTGAAGTACAGTATTTTCCTTTCCGGCTGTTCTGAAAATACTTCACCTCATATGACACAAGACGCCATTTCCTGGATGTGTGTCATCATCAAGTGACGGGTTATAAAGATGATGGAAGAAGACTTAAAGCGCCAGAGGACAAACATTTGTGTAGCAGCATCCAGCCCACGCTGCTCTTTACACCATGAACTGCTCTTCCAGATGAAGTTGACCTTTTCTGGGACCTTTTGGCCTGTGATGCCCTGGAGGCAAGCCCTTTTCATCAGAGACCCTGGAAGTGGCTGCAAACCATAAATGGGCAAATCTTATCCTTAGCATGTCACGCCTGTCAAGCATTCATTATTTATTTAGCCTGAGTCATGCTTATTTTCGTATGAAGGGGAACAAATGAAGTAATTAAAAAGATATGGAACATGTTAGGTAAGGTCAGCAGTTAGGCAGGAGGAAACGTGACTGTTTCCGAACAGGATCCTCCACGTTTACGGCCACGAGAAAATGAATCTTTAAAACATAAAAAAAGACTCATAAAAACGCAGCGTTTACTCCAGCATCATGAGCTCACGTTAAAAAAAATGTTCATTAAACTCAGACCTGAGTTTAATAAATCGATGCTTCATGTGTTTGTAGCAGCGGCATTCCTGCCACTTCTGGTTTATGGAGACGTTTTATAAATGAATCCACAAGATTATGTAGCTCTTTCTTAATAGATCTGTTATTTTCCATTCCTTTCACTGGAATAACATTTTTCTATTGCATGTTCCACTTTTCGAAATGAAAAATTTATTAAGTTTCAAGTTCATTAATATATTTGCACTAGAAACTAGACCCAAATTACGAGCAGGATTTGTGTTTTTGCAGTGTAACTATGCTGATATACAGTGACAATAAGACATGCGGGACTATAAGTATGAATACCAAATGACTTAAAACCAATAAAAAACTGAAAATAACACACCAAACACATCACCAAAGAGTTGCACATTCCAAAAAATAAAAAATAAAACTCAGATATCAAAGCAACGTTGAAAGAGTCAGAATAAAACTTTTCAGATTTGTTTTATCAATCATCAGATGTGATTTTCATGACAGGTGGCCACAGCTTTGCCAGCTTCTAAAAATATCTACAATAACTCATCAAAGAATCTGAATTAATATGAGTTACAACAGCTGATAATCCTTTGATATTAATAAAGTACCTTTGAAGTGAATTAAATTATCTTTGGTTGATAAGTTGATCAATGAATATTTGTTTGATTTTGCTGTTTGTCATAAGTGGTTTCTATTATGTTTTTATAGTGTAAAGCACTTTGAACTGCCTTGTTGCTGAAATCTGCCACACAAATAAACTTGACATCAATTAGATGATGTTGGGAGGAAATTTTATTTAAGACTTTATTTAAGGGTGTGAATGGAAAAAAGCACACCGCACTTTTCAGACTTTTATTTGGAAAAAACATGAATCCACTTCTCAACTGAGCTTTAGGCTCTGCTGGTGTATTACATGAAATTTTAATAAAATACTGTTAAGTATAAGACAAAAAGAAAAAAAAAAATGAACGGTGATAAACACTTCAGCAAGAAGGCGCTGTAGTTTTAAGCTTCACTGTGGTTTAAGAGACAAATAATTTAAATAACTCCCACATTTCTAAGGCAATAAACATAAAAAGAGGGAAAGAAAAGCTAATTAGAAGGAACAAAGGCATCAGACAGCCAGCTACACAGACTTATGACTTCATTAACAGCATGCCAAATTAAAAAAGTATTTCTACTGGAAGGAAAATTACAGGGAAGCTATTTAGCAGGTACACAAGTGAGGAAACACACACACACACACACACCTGGGCATGCTGTGATTCACACACGGCATCAGCAGAGCGGAGTGATAATAGAGAGACCGGGTTGGTTCCCCCCTTCTGCCTCCACGTCTCCACTTTTACAATTTCATTATTTGAATAGGATTCCCCTCCCAAGTCTCGTGGTCTCGGGACCAAAGGGACCAAAACACGGCTCATAAATCAACACAGCGGAGACTCTGGATATTTACCCATAAATCACCGCGGCAGAGCGGAGCCACCTACAATCAGGCTAATGGGCCTGGAAGACGTGCTGTCATCCAAGCCATGATGTCACCGAGCCTGAGCCTGTGGGTGTTGATGTTGGTGGTTGGTCTCTGGTTCGGAGTCGGTCTGTGTGTGTGTGCACGCCTGCATATGTGACTGCGGGTCTGCAGCTATGTGTGCAGATTGAGGGGGGCGTCTGGCGGTACGTCTACAGTTCTGCTTGTGTAAGTGTCTGTGGTGAGTGTGTGTGTTGCATGTGGGAGGTAGGGTATCTGTTTATCCGGGCTCATACGTGCCCGGGTGGCCGGCGTGCGGCGTAGGCAGGCGGGCGCGCGGCCTCCTCTGTCAGTAGATACTCGCAACATGCCTCAGAGTTTGCGCTTTAGCCACCTATTCACATTTGCACACTTTAGTTGCACATCTTTGCTCTAGACTTCACACACTCACCGACGCGCAGACGCATGCACTCCCATGCATATATTTGCCTTTGTGGTTATTGCTGGCTTACAATGGGTGTGGGATTCCATGGAGAGAATCTAAACAAGTCGAGCGGTTTGCACGGGTCTGCCACGTTTCCACACAGCGTTGCTCATTGACATAAATAACGGCGGCGGAGTGGGGCAGACTTTGTGAAACGGGACACCCATTAAGTTCTCTCCCCCACAGATAATTGCCCATTAGATGTTGGAAGAGAGCTGGATTGAGAAATAACTCAGCGCTGACGCTAAATGAAACTTGTAATAATAAAAGAGTCACATTGTGAAACGGGCCTGGAATCCCTTAAAGACGGGCTGGCTTTTTTTTTTTTTTACGCCATCATCCTGCCAAACGTTTGGATTATCAACAAAGAAAATATTGCGGGAGCTCTGCCGTCTGTGTCTCTGCTTGAGCTTTGAACACACAAAACGATAACAACACAGGGAAAATCCACAAAGGAGGGAAATAAAAAATTAAAATCAAACGTAAAGAAGAAGCAGGAACGCTGACAAAAACACCAAAACTTACCAAATGTGTTGGGTCTAGTTTCTAATGCAAATACCTCAGGTAAGACAACACAACAGCAGGACTTAGCTTGTTTTGAGTCAATAATGTATAAATATTGATATAAAGTGCTAGTTCCAGGTGAAATAATCTGCCAGTGGAACCAGCACTTTTGCTATAACTTGTTGAAAAGTGACTTGTAAGTTAGATTTTTTCTGCAACACGTTATTTAAAGGGGTTTACATGAGAATAAAAGCAAATTTTAATGCAATTTTGCTGCAAAAGCATCAATATTTGCCAAATGATGCAAAGTTGACACTTTCAATGCAACTTTTAAAACAACTTTAAATTAAAAGTGTCATTATTTACAGAATGACAGTTCAGGATAACATTCATGAAGACTTCTTCATGTTGGTGTCATGTCAGTCTAGTTTGCTCCTCTTCAAATAAAATCTTACCGTGTTTCTTCTCCAGTGTACAAATAAACAGGACCAGATGTACTTGATAAGATTCTGTGTTTTTGCTGTGAAAACCTGAATTATTTTGCAGGAGTTTTGAGCAGGATGAGTATTTGAGGTGAGTCACTAACGCCTGCATTGCTTCGACTTCTGATGCCACTTGTGACGTTCGCCTTTTGCTTATAGACAACAGTGACGGCAGCATTCGCCTGCCATGAATCAAAGCGCACGGTTTTGTTGTCAGCCCTGCAGATTCTCTGGAAATTGATGTGCCTGTGTCACTTCGCTTCCATTTACTGTCATCTGCCATACGCCGTTCGCTTTGTTTGTGTCACAACGGATGACAAACGATCCGCGGCACATGACTCATTCACAAATCCAAATGCCTGCTGCCTACGCCGCTCGCAGCGTACCACACACGATACTAAAGCGGACCCGGCAGCGCGATGAGTCAGTGTGGACGACGATGACGGGAATAATTATCATTACAGTTCAGCTCAGGTGAAGCACAGATCCTGTGATGCTTTCGTTGGATCCAAAGGAAAGAGGAGAAACATTAGAGACAAATCAACTTATGACCAGTCTTAGAGCTTGACCATCAGTGATTGGTGGGTTACAAACTCAAATGCACCGAGGTTGCATTATTATAAATGTCTTTTTAATAACAAAGCCAGAGGAATCACTGAAATATCAGACATATTTTTTCTACATCATGAAGTCTACAGTTCATTCACGCTGCGCGACGGTGAGAGCAAAACTAAACGTATTACCGCAGTGTTGCACTTGGAATAAGACAAGCTAACTTTCTCACCAACATTGAGACGTTAGTTACTTAAAACAAGCCTCTTTTACACACAAGTTAGTTTTGTCTCTTTTTTTTTTTTTTACCAGAAATGAGACAAAACACACATGGCAGGATTTTGAGTTTTTGTAGTTTAGCTTTTATGTTTTTATGCCTCCAGTTTTCAGACCCAGAGGGAGAAGAAGAGCTCTGAGGAACTCCAGGTTCCCAGCTTCTCTGCAACAACGTCAATCATCTGTGTAGATGGATGGTCAAGAACTGGAGAGATGATGGATGCACAGATGGATGGATAATCTAATGAATGGATGAATGCAGATGCATTAATGAATGGATGGATGGATGCTCAGTTTTCATACCGTTTAATTTCTGAGCATCTTGTATTAAATTCATTCGTCATAAAAACTATCAGACAGAAAACGATTGTAAATTATTGAAGGAATTTTAAACGGTAAGTCAATAACTTCAAACAGGAAAATCTACCTACATTTGACAGATTTTAGAAAAAAACTTTGATTTTTGTTCTTTTATTTGGCGTCCAGGTCACATCAGGTGATCCACGTTTTCTCATTAGTGTTGCATCGGGAGTTTCTTTTTCACATTTTCACTGAAAAACAGTTTCCAGCCTTTCTACCTGCCAGGATGTAAAGAAGGAGCAACCGCTCAAAAATACCAAGGTGACTGCTAAACTCTTTGAAAAGCATGGATGCTAATTAAGCCAATAATCAAAACATAACTGGGACTTAAGAAAATTCTGATGCGCATCAAAAACAGAAAAAAAAAATGTTTCCAACTTTTTCCAGGCCTAATTGTCCACAGATTATTCGTGCACAGATTCCCTCCACCTCCGCATGCCGATGGCCGCGGCTCTATTTATTTTCCCTCATCAGTTTTAAATGGGCCATCCAGACGTTACCGTGGCCCCTGCTTTTAATCAGCCCGGCGAGCCGAGCCCAGAGCCCGGTCCGTCCTCTTTGATGTCTCTCGTCAGTCCAGGAAAGCCAGCGTCTGTCTCTCCTGCTGCAGCCCACGCTGCAGCAACATGAACGGCACAATGTAGCACATACCTAACAGATATCTTTATAATTGCTGATTAAAATCGATGTCTTCATAACGACCGTTATGTTTACGTCAGCAACGCTTAGGATGGAAACGCCTGAATGGAGTGAAGCTGCCACGCATTTTACCCTCCAACGTTCAAGGTGAAATGTCAGCAAAAAGTCTTTAGTTAACAGTTTATGGGAAGATAAAAGAGGTAAAAAATAAATTAATAAAAATCCCCAGAGCTCAATGTGTAGGTCTCCATAGCAGCCAAACATCTCCATGCCAACGAGGACATCCACAAAATTACTCAAGTAAAATTATTCATCAGTATTTTAAGGACAAAAATCATCTGAAACTTTAACAGAAACTTGAGGCGTCGCACTAAAAGTAAGAAGTTCAGTGTCGTAAAATTACTTCTAAAATTTTATAGAAATTTCTCATTTTTGTTTGAGTTCAGGCTAAATACATTTTCTGAACCAACAAAATTCAAACAAATATGTTAGAAAGCTGCACACTTGTCTTGTAACAGAGAAAAAGTCCGTTTTTAAAATAATAATAATGATAAAAAAGTGATTTTCTAATTGGTTTTCTAAAAATATTCCATGATTGAGTCAAAAAATACTGTTTTTTGTGACTTAATTGTGTCACAATAGTGTTTATCTTTGTGATTTTGGGCCACAGTGCAAACAGTTTGGACGCTCCTGCATTTTTTTCATTTAGGATTTTTAGAAATGCTCAGCAAAACAAGAATAAATCCAAAAATCAATCTGTGGAAACTGAGCGGCGAACAGGCGGTGATCTGCTGCATGTGCTTTTCGCTGAGGACATATTGTGTCTGTTACACTAAGAACTGCTGCTAGAGATGAATTTTTTATTTTTTTAATCTAAAAGCAGCTTAAATGAAGTTAGAGTGAGAAAACAAATGAGCTCATACTGCTCTTCCATTACCGCCTAATGTCTCCATTTAGGAAAACTGATTTGTTTTTGGCTCCTACAAAACGTTTCTCAGCCAGAAGCAGAGAATTTCAATTTGTTTTAAATGCGGCACAGTCAGACCACAAATTCCATCAAGACAAAACAACGCCAGTCACATGCAGCACAAAGCAGCATTTCTGAGAGGAATGGAAATTAAAGAGGGTCTTTATGCAGCTTGGATATTACAAACTGACTTTTTCTTCTCCAAACTGGGAACAATGAGTTATAGGAGACCAAAGTGATTTTCATCCTTGTCGAATTTGTGTGAAGAAATTAAAACAGAGGAATATTTATCACAACAGGTTTGATTCCAAAAATATTTTGAACCCCAACAGATGACAAAGTATTTGCACCCTCACACATTTATTTTCTTGTTGCCAGAGAAGCGCCAGGTCAGGATTCAAACCCTGGACTTTTTATGGCAACAGGTTCCAATGCGCAGCCCGCAAACATCAGTCAATATATAACATCAATTATACAAACATACATTTTTGAAAAACAGAAGTGGAGCCTCCTGCACAACCAACAAGAATGCAGCAAAATATTTTTGAATGGAAAGTCAACAACAAAACACTCTGTCTCTTCCAGCAGCCATTGTACGGCGCAATCAGCGGAGCTCTGCTGGGGTCGCCAGGCAACAGGCTGAGCTTAACTGGGGTTGCTTGGTAACGGGGCAGCATGACAGACCAGGGCGTTTCTCAGACGTCACATTTTCCAACCATACAAAACATCAACTCATAACCCCAAACCAGCTGGCACCTTTTTTTCATAAGCAGTAGAAACTGCTTATGAAAATTTACTGACGTAAAAAGAAACAGGCAAAAAATACTAATTTTGAATAATAGTTGAATTATTTAATGTCACATCCTGATGGCAATATCTTAAAGATATCCTGAAAGATTTTGTGCTTTATGGCAATTATGGTGAGGCACTCAGGTATTAACCCCAGAGCATTATACTGCCACCACCGTATTAAATGCCAGTATGTGGTCATTTTTCTGAAACGCTGTCCTACTTTTACCAGAGAGGATTTTCTTCCACTGCAGCTGGTGAGACACAACTCAGTTTTGGCTGTGAAGCAAAGCATCGCATACTTTTAGCATAGCATTAATCTGACGTAGTGAAGGATCAGCTTTAGGGGAAGAAATAGTCACAATTCACAGAAAAGCACCAAGTTTTTTTTTTTCAAAAAGGGTGTTGTAACATGGAGTCTTGCCACAGGGTCTTTCTCTCCGGTGGTCTTGGCATGAGTGGGCAAAAACCCAAGAATTATATTTAGAGAGGCAGAAAATAAAACTGTTGATGCCCACAGACACATTTTGTTTAAAACTTACGTAAGACAGATTGTTTTTCTAATGGTTTCACTGTTTCTGCATCTCGGAGACGTTGGGTAAGTTTCACAAAGTCAAATAAAATGTCTCAGTGTAGTTTTGCATAATCACTCGAGAATAAAAACATGTTTTTCATGGGGTAGAGAGAGTTTTGGCAGAGGACAGCAGCGCTACAGCTATTGAGAAATGCAATGAAAACATCATATCAGCGTAAAGAGACATCAGCAAAGATAACACTTCACCGTGATTAGAAACTAGAAACAGATTAAAAAATAAAGAGAAAGAGATGCAGAGGATAGAATCTATAGAGAGTAGTGAAGGACTCAGATCTGAAGCTTCAGAGCAACATAAAGACAGTTATAAAGTCAGCCTTCTATCACCGCAAGAACATTTACAGGATTAAAGGACTATAGTCCCAAAAAGATCTAGAGAAACTAGATCACATTGATTAGTGCAGCAGAGCCTGAAAACTCAGATCCAGAAACTCAGATGCTGCTGCTGGTCTGACTAAAACCAGGATACTCGTTTCCATCTGTATACCAGCTGTTAAAGTAATTTACAATAAAGTGTACGTTTCTATTATTCTTTAAAAATCAGATGCGTTTTGTACTGTAGCTTGGCATTTTGAAACGACAAAAAAAAAAACATCACCCAGTTCGAAAATCTTTCTGTGGAGAAAATTGACTTTAAAATATCCCCAGAACTGAAACCAAACATGGAGAAGCAGCTTTCAGCTTCTATGCACAACAAATGTGGAACAAACTTCTGTGCCAAAAAATCAATCAAACAGCTGCAGCTGATCCAGAACGCTGCTGCTCGCATTCTCACTAAAACCAGGAAGATAGAGACATAACACCAGTTTTAAAGTCCCTCCACTGGCTCCCTGTAGCTCAAAGAATAGATTTTAAAATACTGTTGTTAGTTTACAAATCACTCAACGGTTTAGCACCACAATACATCAAAGATCTGGTGTTGTTGTATCAACCTTCCAGACTCGCAGGTCTTCTGGTTCTGGTCTGCTCTGCATCCCCAGAACCAGAACCAAAAGAGGAGAAGCAGCTTTCAGCATCTATGCACCAAAAATTTGGAACAAACTTCCAGAAAACTGTAAAACAGCGGAAACCCTAACTTCCTTCAAATCTCAAGTAAAAACGCACCTGTTTAGAATTGTATTTGAAACTGTGCACGGCCAGAGTCATTAGGACTTGGAAAGAAAGACCCGGGAAGTGAATTCTTCGCCAGGCCAGCGCCTTAGGTCCGACTTTGTCTGCCAGCGGCGGGAATGCCGAGATCCGACCGAACCGAACGAGCCGACGGAAAGCGTGAGTGAAACAATTAAATAATTAAAGGGTTAAAGTCCCAGTTGATGTTTATCAGCCAAAAAGGTTAAAGTCCTTGTCAAATAGTATTTTGACTAAAACGGGTTAAAGTCCCAGTTGATGTTTATCAGCTAAAAAGGTTAAAGTCCTTGTCAAATAGTATTTTGACTAAACGGGTTAAAGTCCCAGTTGATGTTTATCAGCTAAACAGTCCTTGTCGGAACAACTTGACTAAAGTCCCAGAGGGTGTAGAATCCCTGTTGTCTCAACTAAAATCTACAAGAGAGGTATTTTTAGAGCCCCCCCTCTTTTTTTTGTAGGTTGGAGTCCTTGTCAAATAGTATTACTTTGTGTTTTGTGTTTTTGATGTAAAGCACTTTGAAATGCCTTGCTGCTGAAATGTGCTATACAAATAAAATTTGATTGATTGATTGATTGATTGATTGATTGATTGAAAACTGCAAAACAGCCGAAACTCTGAGTTCTTTTAAATCTAGACTAAAACCCCAGCTGGTTAGTGTTGCCTTTGATTAATAATAAGTGGAACATCAATCAATATTTTATGTATATTGAAATGTTGCTATACAAATAAACCTGACTTTGACTACACCTTTTTTCCTCATGGATGACCAGAGACACGATCGCACTGATTGATGGATTAACTTTTACACATACATGGATCAGTCTTTAGAGAATGATTTTAATTCTTTTAATTTTTCACATCCACAGAAAGGCGTCAGATTCTGTACATTTTCAAACTCTGCAGCAGCTTTACTAATATCCCGAGAAAAACAAACTCATTTCATTCCACCCTCATGTCATCACCACATGATTTCTGACGTTCGCAGGGTTAAAGCATCAGTGCATCTGCTGCGGTGCTGCAGCGCGGCTCCGGCGCTCCTTCCCGGTACCACAGTGATCCAGTGATTTACCCCGTTTGAATGAGGCATGTTTGCTTTGGAATGCGATATGGATTTAGTCATGAGACATTAATAGAGTAGAAAACATGCTGAAAAATGAGCTCTCTGATGCGACTATCTAAGCACTGTGTGTGTGTGTGTGTGTGTGTGTGTGTGTGTGTGTGTGTGTGTGTGTGTGTGTGTGTGTGTGCGTGTGTGTGTGTGCGGGTGTGTGTGTGCCCGCGCTGTCACTCAGTCCAGCTCGCAGGGTGGTCCGAACACTGAGTCCTCTTTACTCGGTTGCAAACAAACAAACACTCTCTGGTGCAAAAGTAATGACATACGTAACAAAGTATACATAAATATATGGCTGTATATATGACCATAATGAAGCAATCAAATAACCTCAGCGCTTCCCCTCTTCCTGTCCAAAACCGTACATCTAAATATACTGCCACAGACTCCATCACACGGGACCAAAACGCAGAGTCCAGATGAAGCAGGCGGCGCCACACAGCAACTCTTTCATTTTCCTGACACACAACAGTTTCACTTTAAACTGGACATGTTAGAACGTTGCAAACTTTCTGAGAAAACGAGCTCAGTCTGCATGTTAATCTCCTTTTAATGAGATTCTGCACTTGAAGTTTCAACCAGCAGCTAATAATTCATAAGTATGACATATATGACACAGTAAATCCCTGCAGCACATCAAGGCTGGTGGGGATGACACCTCTGTTCCTGTAAATAAAAAAATATGGTGGCTCAGAAGGGTCAATAAAATGCAAAAGCCAAAACACAACAGCAAAAGTCACAACAGAAATAAAACTGAAAGGGACGTCATGATGAACTGCTAGCATGACTTTATGTGGCTCTGGCTGTTGCGTTGTGTCTTCTGCTGTTGCGGTTTGGTTTTTGTGTTTTGTTTACCCTTCTGGGCCACCGTAGAAAAATGTCTATGTTAACATCCAGAGCGTCTTGATGAGTAAATTAAGTGTGGGAGAGAAAATATCCAGATCAGGAAATGAATTATTTCAGTTAAAAGGACCCGGTTTAAGAGATGGGAGCAGTGGAACCAAGTCGATTGCTGGATGAGTGACATTAGGTCAACGTTTAAACTTCATCTCCACTTCTATCTGCCACACAGCTAAAATAAATGAGCTGTTTAAGGGTCAAGAAATCGTTTGAACAAGAACAACGATCGTTCATCCACCAGTGAACATTTGGGCTTTCATCATTGGCCGAATGAAAGCTCCACTCATACCCTGAACATGTTTAATGAGACTGCGTATGAAACAATATGCTAACCAGACCGTGGCTTGACTTTCTCGATCTGTTCCTCCTGAAGCCTCAAAGTGAGCCTTTCAAGTGATTTATTTGGGCTGTTAGCACAGATGGATCTGGATTAGCTTCGCTTATGTCCTCCAGGTAAAGGGAGAAATGAGTCATTAATATTGGTGCTACGCTACAGTTAGCATCACTGCAGGAAGTACGAGGCTCCCTCCCTGCACCACTGTTAGACATTCACTGAACAAATACTGCAAATGAGCCCCTCTCTCCCCACCGAATGGTAATAAGACATAATTGCCTGTAATCTGAATACATTAGTCCTAAGAGGGTCCTGCTGCTTTTGTGTGCAATCATGGTGGAGCTAAAATATGATGAGAGAAACATCCATCTTTGTCTGCCAACCACTGAAGGACGCGTACCGCTCCGGCTGATGAATAATTTGCTGCATCTTAATTCCAGTAAATTGTATGCTGCTTAACTGGAACAAAGGTTGGCAAATAAAAATTAGGGTTTCTAAAATGGGATTTGGTTAAGCAGAAAGCCAACAGATCTGACATCAAAGCGAGGTGAGGATCATTTTCTGTTTGGGGTTTTATCTTTATTAAGCTTTAAAGCTTCTAACCAGACTTTTCTGTAATATTAATCAAGTTCCCTTCAAGTGTAGTTTTCCACCAGCAGAACAACTTTTACAACGATTTGGTTTCCTGTTTTGTTGTAAATTGTTATTTAATCGAAAAAGCAAGTTTCCCCACATTCATGCCCCGATGACATCACTAAAGGCACAAGGCAGCCAATAAAACTTCTTTTGAGGATGTTTGTCTGTATTTATCTTGCTTTTTTCTGTATGGCTGCGTGTTTTTAATCGAATTCCTACTGAATAATAAAATAATTCTTTCAAAAAAAAAAAACTATAATAACTGGCTAAATAAATAGAAATCAAAATGAAATATTTTTTGCATTTTTATTTGGGAACACAAGGCCCCTGATTATTTTCCACTCTGTGGTTTTGGTCTGCGGTGCAAATAATTTGTAACTTAGAACCTATATAGTAATTGAGCAAATCACCCGTCAGCCATGTTGTTTACTAAGCTAGCTGACCAGCTGGTTGTGATGTATTGGACACAAAAACAGAAAAAGATTCTCTGATATGCTTTTTAAAAATAGTCATTTTTATTCAACTCTGCAGTGAAAATACAAACTTTCTTCTTAAATAACTGCAGTGACAAACTGTTGCATCCTAAATGCACAAAGGAGCGTCATCGTAGATCCTTCCTCTCAGCTGTTACTTGGAAAGTTTTATTCATTTTAAGTAACATTTCTGCGGCTAACTGCACATCTCTGTTATTTGGGCAAATAGTGTTTTTTAATGCACATTATTTACATTGAAATGATGTGATTAATTAATCCTTGGATCGGAGTGCTCCATGTGTCAGAACTGTTGGTTCAGACCTGAGTGAAGTTGCCTCCTAATGTTTGTGCAGCAAAGATTTTCATATTTCCTGCTATCATTTTAAAGATACGAAAAGTTTGATTGTAAGTCCACAAACTAGTGGACATTTACAAACATCAAACAAAATAGTTTTATTTGTGCCGTTATATTTTTTATACTAAAAAACAAAAAAAAGTTTCCAGAGTTCAAAGGTCAACCTCACAGTTTGTGCAGCTAAAATTTGGACAAAATAGGTTTGATTTTGGAAACCAGGGCTTGACATTTGATCAAATGTGGAAAAATGTATTAATGTCAATATTATTGTTTATTGCAGTAACTTCTGGGACAATTTATTGTAAAATTCATCATCATGACAGAGCAAATCAAAATCATCAATACAAATCAAACATTTTTATGGTTTAATAGCAGCACAAACTTTTGCAGCTGCAAAATGTTCAAGTCAGAATCTTGTCTTTATTGTTATAGTTAATTTAGTTTATTTGCTGCTTTTTAAAAATAGATTTTGAACACTTTTAAATCTTTGTGGTCCTTGATGCAGCTGATTAATGCACCGCCGGCAGCATCTTTACGATAAAACGCCTGAAGAATAGTTTTTTCTTTCCACGGTGCTGTCATGCTGGCATGCTGTCTCTCTCTCTCTCTGTCTCTCTCTCTCTCTTCTCCATCTTCTTACTATGCTCAGTTCTTCCTCTCTGACTCGCTAGCTTTAGAGGCGCCATTCAGTGCTTGCGGCTTGTTTACGAGGAACCCTGATTCAACCAGTGAGGTTTGGCGTGCTCGCGTGAGGAGGCAGAGAAATATGAATGAATTTTTACTTGTGCATTCCAAACCGCCACTTCGACCTCTTATTCTAAAATTCGTTCGTCCTCCTCCTCTCTCCCTGCGCAGACCTCGGCTGCATCCAGTCACACTTTTTCCACTGGTATGCGCCTGTGTCTCTGAGAGCATATCTGTGTGAAGCCAGCGGCGGCCAGAAGCTCATTTTTGCGGCCGGGTCAGTGTGTATCCCGACGGCTCGCAGGCGTCTCGGGGGCCAGCTCCGCCTCCCCGCTCCGTTCCCTCACCCAACGGCCTCTGCAGGCTCCCGTTGCTTAGTCATTTCTAGATTCCCCTGGACAGAAGCTTTTTGAAAAAAAAAAAGACAGATTCTGTTTGTGAAAACAGTTGGGGAAGGGAAGATAAGTCACAAGAAGGAGGAGGGGAACTCATGTATCTAAAAACTGGAAAGAACATTGAGAGTGGGATTGGTGGCTGAGTTTTGTGGTGGGAAATCTTGGACTGTCTCTTAACGGATGTCAAGTTGAAACAGCTCTGTTTGTCTCCCTTGTTATCTATCTCTCATGTGGGAAACTGCCACTGCAACTTACCATGTTGCTTTGTCTTTTCTAAAAAGAAGATAGCAGCTTGAATTGTCCAACTGAAAAATGCTAAACCAGGACGGAAGTCTATATCGGGCTGAAGAACATTTTATTGATCCGACAGCCCAGATTTAATCGGACTCGGTTCGTTTGGAGACGTGAATCAAACTCTGATGGTCCAAAAAAATCAAACTCTTCAGTTGAAGTGAACTCTGTTTCGAATCCGTATGTGAACACCAAGTAGACTGAAGATTGCTCCAAAAGCAGGAAGTGGACTACAATGCAAGGCATTCTCGGTAAATACAACCAAAATAAATGCATTAGCTTAGCGCTAGCAGGAGAAATGGCTCTGGGTGTTTTCTGCTGAAATCTGACACTACTCTATGTTTCTGTGAAGGAAGAAGCAGCGCTGCAGAATTTTTTGTGTTGTTTCCTTCAGTTGTTCTTGGTGCAGCACCCCCACAGGTGAGGAGGGGAACAGTTATTTTGTTGTTCGTTTGACAGAGCGCCGTGTGAAGAAAAACAGCAGCAGGTGAAAATGGAAACAAATGTTGCAATTTTAGTCCGTCCCTCCCTCTGTCCGTCCATCCATCCCCCTTTTGGTTTTTTAATGTTGAAATTTCTTCAAGCATTTAGATCTTTCTATCCGTGTTTTTATTTTGAAGCAGCTGCAGACCGTTTATGCATCAGTAACATTTCCTCTCCTCTCGTTCTCCACCTGTGATGCGACGCATCAAATGACATTTACCCATCATGCATTGCTGCAGATCTGCAGCCTGCACTGAAAAGGTTCAGAGGGGTAGGAATACTTTACGTACCATCAGATTCCCACCCTGCGTTTTGCTACAATCATAGCAGCTCAGATTTAACGGTTTGCATTGCAAGCAGATAAAACGGCACATGGTTTTCGGAGAGTTCACAGGTTCAGGTCGTTTATGCTGGGAGGGGGCCGGGTGTTTGATTTCTCGCTGACACAAGAGGAAAAAAAAAGTTGTTGATTTGATGAGCAAGAAAAGGAGACTGCATGGAGACACCGGCCTCTCCCGCTTCACGCCTCGTCTTTCCCAGGGTGTTTGGTTTGTTTACGGGGGGCAGGTTGGCCCATCGTATTCTGGATCCGACTCAGATCCAGGTAGGAGGCGCCCGGCTGAAGCTCCACGCTGCCCAACACAGCCAGCAAGCCCGCACCTTCACCCTCCACTCCTCGTTTCTTTCTGTTTTTTCTTCCTCCACTGCGCTGCCTTGTACCCTGACCCCGTTTCTTTTCTGCTTTTGGCAGACTTTCCCCTCTTCAAGCGGCTCCAGTAACCGTGAGGAGCCACACTGGAGACTTCCCCCCGCTCTCCCACTCTTCCTCTCCTCTAATCGTTTCTGCAGTTTGTGCTGTTCTGGCGTTGATGTCCGGATGCTGATACCCAAGACAGCAAACCTGACCCCCGCTGACTCAACACCGACACATGCTCCCCAGTAACAGCCCCCCGCCTATGGTTAGCTTTTACCCCTCCGTCCCATTTGGAAGCCCCATTTTTCCAACTGCTGCCCTCTACTTTATAGTGTTTGTGTGTACAGAGACATCTGTGACGGGGCAGCTATTCTGGGCATGTGGAACATGGCATCAATGCCAGATAACATCCATGAGATTTCCAATATGTGCACCCGACTTTCGTAACATGCTAGCCATCCACTGTTAAAGCGTTTATGCAAGCTGGGTCAAGTGTCTCCCCAGCAGCAGTCAATGAACCTGCAGAACGTTTCACTTTGCACAGAAAATATTCCAGCACTGCAAATATTCTTGGTGCAAATATCTTATTACACTTGAAATAACATGAAGCTAGCTTACACGCAACTTATAAGAGCTTGTTTTAAGTTAAAACATGGAAAAATGTCTTGATGTAAGTGAAATAATCTGGAACTAGAACTTTTTTAGTTTCATCAAGTTTCTAATGCAAATATTTTAATACACTTGAAATGAGACAAAACTAAAAGAAAGAAATAGGAGCTTGTTTTAAATAAATACCTTGATTTAAAAGGTCCACTGGGAGATTGCTTCACATATAACAAGACATTTTTCAAATGTTTCTAATAACTTTCTCATCAACATTGAGGAGTTTCTGACTTAAAACAAGCCTGTATATGTTGCTGAAAAGTTACTTGCATATTAGTTTCGTCTTATTTCAGTTGTAATAAGATATTTGCATTAAAATCTAGACTGAAACATTGGGGAGATTTTGTGTTTTTGCAGTGTTGTTCCTCCAAACTAACCCAGAAGAAGTGCAACACTTTGCCAAACCGGGTTTTATGTCAAAAGATGCTCTCTGCAGTGCTTACGCTGTAGTTGAGTACGGAGCAAATAGCTGCTTTTCATGACAGTGGAATTGCACAAATTACCTAAAATCAACCAGAAGATTAAAAACATATTGAGCTTAATATTTTCTGTGTTTTCCCCGTGGCACGCTTTCCAATCTTTTGAAAGACCAAATACCACAGTCTCTGCAGAACTACAGCTCTTGTAAATAATCCGAGTCTGGGCGCCACCTCAGAATCCCAGCCTGGTCCCCGGCCCGGTGGATGCCATGTCAGTTCAGGAGGAGGAGCTTCAGGAGTGGGGAAAGTGTGAGGCAAGGAAAGAAAGGGTTGAGGAGAGGAGAGAGAGGAGGAGAGACGGGGGAATCCGGGCATGAATGTGCATCAGTAGCAGAAAATCACTGAAAAAATGAGCAGGGTGTTTGAGGAAAGCAAAAGAAGTAAATCAGTGCAGCTCTTCTGATCATTTTCTCTCTCTTATCTGTCATTCCAATAGAGATTAGGCAGTTAAGTCTGCTTAAATGGTTTTGCAGTCCCGTTTTGTTTTCTAAATCCAAATGTTTAGAGACTTTACGACCCTAAAATAGGGCTGAAGCTTTCTGACCGATCTCTGATGTTTAAAAGCCTCATCTGCCAAATCCGGTTTGGTCAATACCAATTTTCTTTTCAAGAAATTCAGAAAATATAATGATAAAGTTGGTAAGTTTCTGGTGACTATTGTTCAGAGGTGGGTAGAGTAGACAAAAGAGTAAGAGTAGCATAACTGCAAAATATTTTTACTCTAGTAAAATTAAAAAATTCCCATCCAAGGAATTCTAAAGAGTAAAAAAGTCTAATTATCAATCATCTCCTATTTAAAAATTACATCATCAGACGGACCAAAGTATAATGTTAAATGGAAATTTTGGTATTTCAATGTCCCAAATCATAGGACATGACTTGGGACATTAAAGTCCCAAATCATGTAAATACAGTAAAGTATTTAAGTAACAAAAAAATAAAATTAGGTAAAAGAAATGTTTCCAAATCCGTTTCTTTCAAAAAGAAACTTATGAAACTTTAACAGAAAACTGCAGGTGTGTGTCTGAGTCTGGTGAGTTTCAGGTTAAAACATGTTTGTTTTTCATTCAGTGGGTAGAAAGTCCAGAAATTTTACTGGAGTAAAAGTAAAATGTACATCGTGGTAAAGATAAGTTTTTCTAAAAATGTGCCCATTAACTTGAGTAAATGTAAGTCTCACCATACCAGGCATAGTCGTTGATTTTCCATCTTGTCAGGTTAAATAATCTGCCTGTGAATCTAGTAATTTCATACCAAGATTAAGGATTTATTGACTTAAAACAAGTGGTTGTGGTTTTACAGTGCTCAACATTCATGGTTGTGTTGCAAAAAATGTACTTAAAAAACACAAAAGTTGCCCAATACTCCATCTAAGCACCTCCACACTCATGAGAGAGGGTTTGAGACGGTGTGTGTGTGTGTGTTCTTGTGCAAAAGAACAAACAACAGGAACTAACTAATTACAAGACTAACTCATTACAGTAATAGAAATCACAAGCTTGAGCAGGAAACTCAGCTTTGCTGCAAGTCAAAGAATTCCAGGAGCCTGACTGCAGCGTCTGGGAGCTTTGGGCCAGCAAACGCCGAAACATGGAACATTTACAGGCCAGACAGAAATCTATCTAACGTATGACTGTGGTTCCGAAGCAGCCACACAAAACGAAGAGAGGGAAAGTAGAGGAGACATGAAAGAAAGAAAAGGACAAGATCAAAGACGGGGAACCCTTTGAATTTTTCACAATGCGATTATTAGGAATAGAGTGGATATATTATGTCAATAAATCAACATTTTATTGTGAAATGCAAGAAAAAAACTGCGTGAGTCAGAAGTGCATTTGTCTCACAGAAGATACGACATGTTAATACACAAATACACAGACTGACTGGATGAGGCACACGAATGAACAGAGAGAAACACAATACAAATGAAGACAAAGGATTCATGATGGAAAGAGCAGGGGGGCTAAAGTCCACCACCCAACCAACCAACCAACCATCGATAAACTGACCAACCAACCATCCATCCAACCATCCAACCATCGATAAACTGACCAACCAACCAACCAACCAACCATCCAACCATCGATAAACTGACCAACCAACCATCCATCCAACCAACCAACCAACCAACCAACCAACCAACCAACCAACCAACCAACCAACCAACCAACCAACCATCCAACCATCCATCCAACCAACCATCCATCCATCCAACCAACCAACCAACCAACCAACCAACCAACCAACCAACCAACCAACCAACCATCAAAAAACTGACCAACCAACCATCCAACCATCGATAAACTGACCAACCAACCATCCATCCAACCAACCAACCAACCAACCACCAACCAACCAACCAACCAACCAACCAACCAACCAACCAACCAACCAACCAACCAACCAACCATCCAACCACCCAACCAACCGACTGACTAACCATCCAACCAACCATCCAACCATTGATCCAACTGACCAACCAACCAACCAACCAACCAACCAACCAACCAACCAACCAACCAACCAACCAACCAACCAACCAACCAACCAACCAACCATTCATCCAACCAACCATCCAACCGTCCGTCCGTCCCTCCATCCAACCATCCTTTGCTATTTGATTATTAACATTCTTCAAGATGTCTTCTATCCATGCTTTTATTTTGAAGTAGTCTTCCCCTTTCCAGTTTTATAATTGGATCTCGGCCAGGATTTTGACTAGGCCATTTTAATCACATGGAGTTTCACCTTAACTGTTCTATTTTATCTCTGGATGTCTGTTTAGGGTGGAAGCTGAACTTTCACCCCGCACTGCAAACACAGTATGTTTGGTCTAGTTTCTCCTGTGAGCATTGTTGTCCACGTCAAATAAAAAAAGTAACTTACAAGTAACTCTCCACCCAGATATAGGAGCTTGATTCAAGTAAATAATATTTCAATATTGGTGAAAAAGTTTTAGTTTCACTGGCGCCGTTACCTAGCAACCCAGCTCTAATTATTTAACTCATAAAAAGACATTTTCTCATGTTACTAGTTAATTTATCTGCTAATGGAGCAGGTACTTTTTCACCAATATTAAGGAATTATTACTGACTTGAAAAAAGCTTTTACAACCAATGTATAAGTTATTCTTATTTCTAGTTTAATCAGATATTTGCACTAGAAACTAGACCAAAATGACTTGTGTTTTTGTAGTGTAACGTTAATTCCTTGTTTTCTAATTGGTTACTGCGTTATGTTTTCATGATGTCTCGTTTCTAAAACATGCCAGACCAAACACTTGATGAAAACACTGTATCTGGAAGGTTCTGCAGCTGAATTTCTCTGTGAGGTTTGTCGGCCTCTAGTGGTCACCTGGAATACATCAACTCCGAGTGGAGTACAACTGAAGCAACAATGTGGCCCATGTTATGTAGACACAGGAGGCAGGAAACCTGTAAAATGACATGATGATCCTCCCATCATTATTCATCTTCCACACAAATCCCCATTTTTTTTCTGCGCCATACTTCTGTGGCACCGTCCCCACCGGGTCGCTGTCTAAAAGTTTCATTTGTCAACGCTATTCAGGAGGGTTGACAGAGCGGATGAGGCCCAGGGGAGAGACATCAAACATGGGATGCTGGCCTTGGTCGGCACCCCACCCCTCTGTCTTCTCCCCATCACATCTCTATTTAAGTAACTGGCCTCTTCGTCTGTCTGCGCATGATTTGGAGCTGGCTGTCGCAAGGAAGAAAGAAAAAAGGCCCAACAGCAATGACAAATGACAATCTCAGAATAAACACAAGTGTTTGCGGAGGTGGACGGGAGGGGCTGATTCACTCTTTCACCATCCATCAGCCTTTTGTTGGTCGTCTCATTAACCTCTGTTCTCCGCCTCTGACTCTCCTCTGGTGCCTGTCGCTGGGTTTGTTTTGTTCCTTTCCAGTCACCGTCTCACTTTAGTGGAAATAAAGTGAAAGAATTTCAAGTTATACAGATTTATGTTTCTGTTTTGATACTTTAAATAAGACAAAACTAACTAATAAGTAACTTTCCAACCAGATGTAGGCTTTTCTAAGTCAATAATTCCTTAATATTGATGAAAAAGTAAAAGTTTGACTATTTCACTAGTAGATATTTTTAGCATAAGCAAAATGAGGTTTCAACTAAAAGCTATTCAGTAATTGATTAACCAATCAAGTTTTTGGTCCACATCTATTTGATTATTGTACAATAATAAGAATTTTTTATTATTCGTATTTTACAGGTTTTTCATTTAACCACTCCAGCCTTTTATTTGCATATTAAAAATGCAAATAAACAATTAAATTTCTTTTAAGCATTTTATTGCCTTAAATGCAATACCATAAGCATAGCAGGTGAAGTTCAAACTTCAACACACATTTTGGCTAAAAAATATTTACAGACGTTTTTATCTTAAATGCAAACTGTACATGTGTTTGTACTTGGTAATTCCTGCTTTTGTTCACCTATTTTTTGATGTCATATGGTCCAGTTAAGAAGATTATTTGATAGCTAAATTAGCCGATGATTATTTCCATAATCAATTAATCATAATTATTTATGATTATTCACAATTAATCTGATTAATCACCAGTGGAATTACTTTTGACTTAAAACAAGCTTCTATGTCTTCTTTCTTATTTCAAGACATTTGCACCGTGAATACTTGGTAAGATGTGTTTTTTGCAGTTATATATAAGGGCACGCAGACGACCTGTAAGTGTTTGCATGCTGAAAGCGCGCCGCCCTGTTGCTCTCAGCACCAGCTAAAACCTAAAGGCACCGGGCCAAGCCCTGCTGATCCCAGCGCCGGCTCCACCAAACACACACAGCAGATGCCTCTGCAGCAGCACAGGAATTCGGTGCATCTCCTCCAACACCAAAGGCGTATTCCTTCTATAAACAGCCGGGATTAGGGTGTTTGGAGGAAGCCAGCATGTCCATGTGGACATCTCCGGCTTGCAGATGAAAAAGCATCTCAAATTGAATTAATAACCGCCAGCCACCAACTAATCCTGACCAGTCCCACTCATGTCCATACTCCAAACCTCTTCATCTTTTTATAACTCCCCCCTCCTCTTTGGGGATGCTCAGGTGAGGGTCTTCTGACGGGGCGGGTGACGAGCGGAGGGGGATGAAGCGGTAAACACATGGGCTCAGGTAATCCGTCAGCAGACAGGCCAGCTTTGGACGGCAAAGTAACTGGCAGCTGGAGAGCAAGTGGACAGCTGATGTGGGCAGAGCCGGCCGCAGCCCGCCAGGCAGGATAAAGAGATGTAAGCCTCCCCACCCCCACCCGTTTCCACATGCTCAGCGCTCCCCCTCCTCGTGTCATCTTGAAACTCTTTCATCTTGTAACCCGATGGGTGCTAAAGCAAACTTTCCACTTTGGATCCCAGGGGCCCGGGCGTTATGGAACCGCAGAGAGACCGGTTCCCTGATCGCAGTGGGTCACCAAAGGGTGCCAGGGGGGCGAGGCGAAGGGTCTGGCTGCCGACGGCTTTGGAGTATCAATACAGTAAATCTTACCAAGTAATTTTGTGCAGTGCAGCTTGTGTGGACCTTTAATTTCTGACATAATTTCACTCATATTTGTATATTTGCTGTTTAAAAAAAAAATCAAAAGAAAAGTTGTTCTTGTCCTTTTTGACTCTATTTGCTCAGATCCCTTCAAAGGGGACCTGTTATGAAAATGTATATTCTACACATTGAGTTTCTACTGCTTCTAAAAACAACACAGGCAGTTAAACAAAAACAAACAAGGTTCTCCAAAAACACTCCAAAATGCAACGTCACAAATCAGCCCATATGAAAACGTGCAAAAAGTGTATTTACATATTCATAAACTGCAAATTCAATTCAATAAAAAAAATCAATGTATCACTCAGCCCTAATCTAAAGTAAGGTGAGCAGCTGATGGATGGATGATAGAAAACAAACCAGACAAAACAAACACAAAAAGCTTTCTAGATGGATTCTAAGTAGATGAAATGTGACAGAGAGAGCCGGCTGCTGGCGGACGGACAGACGGGCCAGGCGGGAGATTTCCATGTGAAACACAAGGTGGGATACAGTAGAGGCTAACAGCAGCCAGCACAGCCTTCATTAGTGAGGTCAGTGCCCCGGGGTACTTAGTGCAACACTGGAGGCCTATGCAGCCGCCCCCCTGGCCTTGTGCAGAGGTGGATATTGCATCTTTGCGATAACATCTCCCCACATAGGAGGGGGCCCCGGCATCACGGCATAAAGACCCCTGTTTTCGGCAAGTTTGAAATAAGGCTTTGTTCCCCCAAGGTCTTGGAGCCCTCCTCCTCCCCACCACCTTCTCCTCCTGCTCCTGCCTCCTGGGTGGGCCGGAGACTTTCCAAAAAACTGAGCATCTTGTGTCTGGGGATACCCCAACCCACCCCCTGCCCCTCAACCCGACCAACCAACCAACCATCCAACCAACCAACCCCCACCCTTCTATTGAGCCTACACACACACACACACACACACACACACACACAACACACACACACACACACACACACACACACACACACACACACACACACCCTCCGATCCAGACAGTGGCGTCCGCTGGCTTCCAGCCATGGCAGTGTGGACTGGTTGGTAAGAGAGATGGAGATCCTGAGCTGTGGAGGGAACCAGGAGGGGCCTTGGTGGGCTCATCTCACCCCATGGGGTGTGGGGACCCACAGAGAGGAGGAGTGGTGGGTGTGTGTGTGTGTGGGTGTGTGTGTGTGTGTGTGTGTGTGTGTGTGTGTGTGTGTGTGTGTGGGTGTGTGTGTGTGTGTGTGTGTGTGTGTGTGTGTGTGTGTGTGTGTGTGTGTGTGTCTGGTAGTCCCTGGCTCCCTTAGCACAGACACTCCATACACGTCTACACAGTTTACTGTAAAAGCTCTAGGAACCAGTTATAGGTGAATGAGTTGCAGCTGCAGAATGTAACTTTTAGAAAAAATAAAATATGTTTTTTTGTTTTATTTACATATTTCTTGAAACCGGCACCATGTTGTGACAGAGTTGTATGCATTTGTTTTTAATTGAGCTCCTCTGCCTTCCCCCAGCGCTAATAGAAAGAACCAATCAGAACCAGTAGGCGGGGCTTAACGCTGTCAATCAAGCTCACACACTCCCCTTGCTCTCTGCTATCCTACATCTGGTTCAAATTCAAATTAGCATAGACTGCCCTGAATGCTAAGGCTAGTTAGCCTACAACCGATGACAGCAGGTAAATGGTCATCTGTAATGCAGGGTGTAAAAACTTTTGCCATTGGGGCCAAACATGTCAAATTGAGAGCCACATTTATTTCTTAAGACTTTTCTTATTTTTATGCCTTCAATAATATACTAAATAAATAATATTTTAATAAAGCAAAGTAGTCAAGTTTGTGTAGAAAAGGAATCTGTAAATCCTTGTCAATCCAAAATGCAAACATAGTCTTGCATAGTTTTAAATTACAGATATACTTAAAACGAAAAAAAAAAAAAAAAACTTTTGGGATTTATTATCCCCATTTTGTGTTGCGGCTACATAAATAAATGTTCTAAAAAGATTTTATTTGTCTTTAAAAATCCCAAGTCAATCACACATTTGATTATTTCTTGAACTGAGGAGCCAAACAAAATCATCCTGAGGGCCACAAGCAGCAACAGGGATAAAATCAGAAACCTTCGAGGTTGCTCAATAGAAAACTAAAAGACGAAAAGAGTAAAATATGGGAAACTTAGTTCCCCATTACCAGAAGCTGTGATTCCATTTAACATAGTTGCACAATTTGACATTTCAGACATAAATTTGCTTTATGGAAACACCAAATTTGAAAATATCTATTTTTTGACTATATAAAAACTGTATTACCTCACAAATCTGCAATAGAAATTTCTTTTTTGCATCATGGGTCACATGATCAACAACCAGATGTTGCAACTGGTGCAAAAATACGACAGGAAGTTGTTTGAGGATGATGATGCAGCATGTTTTGCAATTACTTATCACATTGACAAACTTATTCACATACAATTTAAATTTTATTTCTTATTTATGAAAAATACCCCAATTGCAAATATGTGATCATTTCAACTTTAGCGGAATACTGACAAAGTTTTCTCTCCTTTGTGATGGAAACGCGTCTAGAAAAAAAATCTTTTCTGACACACAGACGCCTTGTGAAGGTCTTACTGCAGGATGGACAGTATAAATATCTCTGTCTGGACTCTGAGACGAGTTGCCAGGTAGGAAAGATGTGCAAACCGTCCATTTATATTCACATCAGCTGGTGGATTTATAGGACCCTTAAAATGGATCAATCATTTTCCACTGCAGGTCTCTTATCCACTCTCTCCTCACTTTCCTTTTTGATTCCCCCCTCGGCATACGCAGGTGTGTGAGGGGGTTACGTGTGCGCCGTGCCCCGCCCGTGCACATACATGTAGCAGGATGTGTGTGTGTGTGTGTGTGTGTGTGTGTGTGTGTGTGTGTGTGTGTGTGTGTGTGTGTGTGTGTGTGTGTGTGTGTGTGCGCGTGCTTACGCACGCGGCTGTATGTGCTTAGCGGCTCAGTCAACTACCAGCACTCGGCGCTTTTCATGTTCATTATCACTTGTTTTATAGTGGAATATTTAAGACAGGGGCCTTGGCATGGCTGCGGCTATAGTTAGAGAACAAAGGAAAGCGCTGGGGGGGTTAGGGAGGGGGTGCCATGCCGGAGCACAGCATAGAGCTTTTCCGTAAGTGTTGCGACCCACACTTCATGGAAAGCAAGGGGGGCAGGCCAGGCCAGCCGCGCAGGCAGACGGAGCTAAATTCAACTCATTCCCGTATTAATGGGAGCTTATGTGCCATTCCATCCCACTGAAGAGGGCATTAAGCTGAGCCAGACAGCCAGGATAAACCTCAAAATATCTTCCCTCACTGGCCCAGTCTTTGCCTCCTCCATTTTTTGTTTCATGTCATTTTTTACGACGGAGTTTGGGGGGAACTTTGTAATGTTCAGGAGACGGTTGAATGATCCCATAAAGCCAGAAACGCTTTAAATTGCAAAAGTTTTCGAGTATCTCTGCAAAAACACAAAATCCTACTGAGTAAATTCGGTCTAGTTTCTAGGGCAAATATCTTATTGCACTTGAAATAAGACAAGTGTAACTAATGTTTTAGCAAGATACTATAGAAGCTCATTTTAAGTCAATAAGTCCTGAATATTGGTGAAAACGTTTTAGCTCCACTGGTGCCAGCCGTCACCAGCAATCCAGCCCCACTTATAACAAGACATTTTTTGCATAAGTTCATTTATCTGCCAATTGAACAAGTACTTTTTAATCAATATTAGGGAATTATTTACTTTTTACAAGCCTCTATTTGCAGAAAAGTTACTTTAAGTTAGTTTTGTCTTATTTCAAGTGTATTAAGTGTTTTTTACCAAAATTACTTGGTGAGATTTTGTGTTTTTGCAGTGTAACATTGCTGTAATACTTTTCGCTTTGCTCTCTCTCTCCACCTTGCAGCATGAATGAACTGTAGAAGTCATGATTTAGAAAAGATATGTCTTATGTTTCAAGGATTCCTTTGGTTTTATTGAAAACAAATGTATAACTTTGGGTTATTTATCGTTGCTGTAACCCTGAGGTCGCTGATTGGAAAACTTTTGAGTTTCTAAGTAACCAATTATTGATTTCAAGTGTACTAAGATATTTGCACCAAAAACTAGACCAAAATTATTTGATCAGATTTAGTGTTTTTGCAGCGTTGCCTCAAATCCATTGAGTCAGGAAAATCCATGCAGCAGAATTTTACAAACTCAATTGTTTCAGATATCTTGCTCCATGTAGACTAACGAAGCTGCCTCCCACACTTCTTCAACAACAAAAAAGTTTAAAAAATGTGCATGAAGTGGAAAAAATGACTGCAAAGATTCATTTGACAGTAGTTTTGTTTATGGACTTGTGGGATCCTGTTGGTTGGTTGGACATAACTATTGGCTGTCCACTTGATATATTAACGTATTTATTTTTATTCACCATCTATCTTTGGAATGTGACAACATTGTGGAAAATGTACAGTTTTAGTTGGCTGGAAAACTGTTGTTTTATGTATAATGTGTGGAGACAGTGTTTGTTCTTTGGTTCTTATTGCTTTTTGTTGAAACTGCATATTGAATAAACAAAAAAAAAAAAAGTTTTTTGTAAAAAAAAAAAAAAAACTTTTCAAAGTCACTGAAGTGAACCTAGAGGTTTTATCTATATACTTTTTAATCTTTTTTGCTAAATAGTTTTTAAAAAACATGGAGATGAAAGAGAATTCAGAGTATTTGTAAATTACATGGAACAATGAGATATTGTTAGATAAAAAAAATAAACAAAAATATACAGGAGAAACCATTTTAGCCATGTTTAATTTTACAAATGCTAACTGCTGTTTGCTGCTCATTGGGAGTTATTGCTTGTAGTTTGTTTAGGGTTATTTATTATATTTTATTTAACGTATAGAGGCAGAAGCTGCTGGTGTTAACCACCAACCTGATTTCGTCTTTTGTTAGAATAAAACCAGTGAAGCTGAGTGTTTCTGTCATGAAGCCAATGCACTGGACCCGAGATGAACATCGAAATGCAACACATACATAAATAAAAAGAGACATTCACCCCTTTTTTCTCATTGTGTGACGTTAAATCAGACCAAACTGCTCTTGTTTTAGGTCAGTTAGACTATTTCTATTTGCTAAATGCAGCAATAATGGGAAAAATCTGTGAGATTTGTCAGAATGATTCCTATCTCTTTCAAGAATGAGGGAAAGCCCTGATGATGTCACGACTGGACACTTCTGATAGGTTAACTGACACGTTGAGTTAATTGGACTGGAAAATCCCCACAGAAAATACTGGAAGAAAGTCATGGAGTTTTACAAGTTTGGTTCATCCATGGGAATAATGTCCTGATGCTAGAAGGTGTCACGTTCATCTGTTCAAAATGTATAGGAGTATAGATAAGATGGGAATGTCCTACACTCATAACACTCAGGATTAACAGGTTCTGGGCCGAAACGTGAAAATCAAAACTTTGTGAAAATGATGCTGACATCAGTAAGACTCATTATCCTGTGTTGTACTGAAAATCCACTATTCCATAGGAAAATGAAAAACATTTTCAGCTGTTTATTCTTTCATTTTTGTAATTCTAAAACAAGACAATAAGCAAAAACTTCAAATTTAGAAAAATGTGTTTTCTGATTTCTACTTTAAGTAGTTTATGAATTCTCACCACACTTTTCACATTTTTTACCTGTAAAAGATGAGCAATTATCTCTTTTTTTTGTCAGTCACCTACAAAAAGTCCCAATGAAATCTAGAAAATTTTACAAAAAGTTAACTTTTGGCACCAGGCTAAACATGAAGCATCTGATTTAGAAACACGATTGCTTTATTATAAAATCTAAAAGGAAAAAACACTTTATGGGATTTTAAAATCAAACTTGAATATTTATTTTATTTTATTTAAATCCGTGACTACAATCATTTGCAGTTTATATACATATGTACAGTTATTTTTTTGAAAACCAATAACTGACTTGTTAATTCAGTGTAACACTGAGATAATACCAGAATATAAATTCAGTTTTCTAATATGTGAAACTATAATTTTAATTTTATGACAAAATTATCAGAATCATTTTTTATATTCCAGATGTTGCTTTGTGATGATGATCATGTTAAAGGATACCGAACTAATAAACGTTCATTGCATAACAGAGTTTTCAGTTTCGTTACAGATTTCAGTGCGTGCGTGTGTGCGCGTGCGTGTGTGTGTGTGCCTGCATGTGTGTGTGTGTGTGTGTGTGTGTGCTACAGAACAAGCTGAAGAGTTATTAGTTGGCAGGGATAATTGGACTCTATGTAGGTGGCATGACCCAGCTGTCTGCAACAGGAAGGCCCAAAGCTGAGTGTGACCTTAACCACTGACCTTACAAATGCAATACAGTGACCTCTGACCCTGCCCACATTAAAGAGACAGTGTTGTCTTTCTGCAGTCAGCCAGCAAATTAGGGCAAAAGGGGCCAAAGCATCGTCTTCCTCCCTGTCTGCTCACAGCACTGCTGCATCCTGATGAAGTGTCAGTAAAAAGCTACAAACTATATAATATTAGTTCCTCCACTTCCAACATTTGAGTTTATAATATTAGTACTTGGTAGTGAAGTGAAATAAAATATTAAAGACCTGAACTGGTGTTAAGTTAGGTAAAAGTTTCTGTGTTTTTAGTGAGTTTGCAGATAAAGTGAAGGAGTGACCAGGGTTTTTCCAGGTTTCTAAAGCATAATAATGCAGGTTTACATTTCTGCCATTTATTCCTCTGCACTGCCAGTCAGCTCGCTGAAAGAAAGCCAGTACACTTTAACTTCTGCTAAAAGAAAGATAAAGCCAGCTATTGGGAATAAGTTCCATTCACGGTAAAATACAGTCATAGTAAAGGGACTAATGGATATATAGACGTGTATCTTAGTGCTTTGCTACTAGTTGTCAACAATACGACAATTACATAAAATAATAACAAAAGAAAAGTTGGTGAGAAAGTGGGAAGCATGTCAGTTATGCTAGCTTGACTATGACAACTTCAACATGTAGAGGTGCTGTGGAATTCGGCGTTTTGGTTCAGTAAGAATTAACAACAAAAGTTAATCAGCATGCACTGACAGATGATCAGTAACATAGGAGTTCAAATTAGCTAATCTGCCGCCACTGTGTTCTGATGATCACTTATTAGTAATCACAAAATAAACACCGAGCCTGAAAACATAAAACTGTAATGGACTGAACGTTCAGTTCTTTGTGAAGGAAATATTTGAATGCTCTTTGGTGTTTGATCCTGATATGGCAGTGGAGCTGTTGCCAGTCAGTTACTATGGGAACAGATCTGTGTGTAAAGTAGCTAAGAGTGAAAAAAACAAAAGACGGCAGAGTTTTCAGCTGTTTTTAAAATGTTTTTCTGCGTTATTCTTTCCTTGACTGCGGTGAACTGCACTAAATTAATAATATCTACATCTCCAGGTTTCATTGTTTGGATGGATTTGTTGTACTGCAGCAACATGGCGTATGGATGGCATGTAAAAGAAAGTGTTTAAATGAGAAAATACTCCTACAAGTAATCTGAACGACTGATTCATAAACTGGGAACCCGAAAGATTAAGATTTTTTTTTTAAAGCAGAAACAAAGAGCTCACCAGCTGAAACTGTTCCTGGGTATTTCCAGTCTGAACTGTCACCAAGCCACACATTTTTCTCAACAAACAAAACCATGGATCAGATCAGATCTATGAAATGTTGTTACAGTCTGTCAGGAGAGCACCCTCCCATCCAGAGTCATTCTTACCCCCCTGGGCTGCCGTCACAAAGGGGGCAGGTAGGCCTCTCTGGGGAGGCATTAGAGGAAAGATATCTGTCAAGATGGAAGCAGATCTCCTCGAGGCAAACACTGAGCGACAAGTGTGTCCCTTTGCCTTTCCTCCTGTATCACAACACTGCTGCTGAGTGACTGGAGGGCCCTAATGGATGCAGGTATCTGCCGAAACTCTGATCTCTTAGAAAAGCTCTTGGCGAACAAAGATAAAGCGAAAACAGAAGGCAGGCCACGAAAATGACATGAAACAAGTCTGAAAGGTTCCCCTTTGATGGGGAAAGGTGTCTGACTCAACAGCCACACATTTTTCCTGTGGAAATTATAATCACATGTGGCTGTGAGCATGGAACTGTCCAGCTTGCAGTGTGTATGTGTATGTACCAGGTTTTCATATCCTAATGGGAACATATTTCTGTCTACAATGTGGGTTTATGGGGACCATTGTTCCTTGTGGGGACATTTTCTTGGTCCCCACAAGCAAAATTGTTGTTTTGGGATTAGTGATAAGGTCTGTGATGGTTAGGTTTAGGGTAAAGGTTAATGTAAGGGTTAGGTATGTGATGGTAAGGTTAGGCAGTAGAAATGAATAAAAGTCAATGTGAAGTCCCCACAAGTGATGAAAACACGACTGTGTGTGTGTGTGTGTGTGTGTGTGTGTGTGTGTGTGTGTGTGTGTGTGTGTGTGTGTGTGCGCGCGTGTGCGTGTGTGTATAAAGTCATTAGCATGACTTAAAAGGCCGTGGTCACCACTGAAAACTCCAATATAACAAATGAATTCAACACAGAATTAACGAGATCAATCCATCATCTGGAAGAAACCTTTCATACATTATCAGGCATTGCATTATGACCACATGCCCAATATAAAGGTGGTGTACCATTTGCCTACACAACACCTCGAAAGACCACTAAACATCCTTGAACTGGTAATGATAGGTTAATGTGCAAATCAAAACATGTTCATTAATTCTTTTTGCACAAAATCATTCTTGAATAATGAGATTTCAGTCTGTTTGGTTCTGCCTATTTTGAGCTGTTTTAGGGCGTCCTCTCCCTTTAAATCCAAATAAGCTTCTGTTGGCCGCACCCCCCAAATCAATGTTTATACTGACGCGTAAAAATGGCTTTAAACTGATGTCGATGGATAACCGTACCAGTTTGAAAAGCAGAAGTGGAGCCTCCTGCAAAATTAACAAGACTGCAGCAAGTAGTTTATGGATTCTAAGTCAACAATAAAACACTTTGTCTTGTCCAGCAACCATTATACAGCGGGAAAAATCTGACCAAACGTGTTGGAACTCAGCTAGAGTTGCAAGGTAACAGGATGGGTTTGTTGGGGTTGCTAAGTAATGGGCATTGCCTGCTGATTTGTGCTGTTACATTCTGTAGATTTTTGAAACCGCTCATTTTCCAGACACCCAAAAACATTCCCTCATTTGCAGGTCAGAAAACCTTAAAGTGAATATGAATTAAATAAGAAATTAAATTTATTTTGGGGGAATTTTTAGGGGAATTGACATATATTACTCAAAGGATTTTGATTTTAGAAAATGTATTTTCTAATTTGGTATTATTTTTCAACTGCATTGAGATTAAAGGATGCTTTCAAACTTTTCTGTGTGAGATTATTAGACACATTTACATTCCAGAGGTTTATATGTCATTACAAGCACAAGTTAAAAATGTGGTGTGATGAAGAGTCAAGGTTCAGGGAAAGAGACTGTTGGGGGGAAGTACATTGAGGGACGCTGAGACATTGACAGGCAGTAAATTGAGGCTGACAGGACAACTTGGTCCTATTGTTTCAGCCTAATTTCATGGGATCAAACCAAAGCACAGCCGCAGACATAGACAGAGCTGCGGCAATCTGCTGGGAAATCTCTCCACTAATTGGCCCCGTGGAAAAGTCTGCCGCCTGCACACAGCGACCGTCTGCTGATTGCTTTACACCCGGCGAAGGCCACTGTACGAGCTCCTAGACCTGCCACTCAATCAGAACTCGCTGCGGCTAACAAGGAGGCTCCAACGAGGCACAGCGAGTGGTAAATATATGGTGCAGGAGCAACAAGAGCCACTTTTAAAAACACAACAAAGGAACAAACAGAGCTTTCACTTTCACACAAAATCCTACCAAGTATTTTTGGTCTAATTCTCATGCAAATATCTTAAGATAACATAAGTAACTTTTCAGTAAGATAACAGAGCTTGTTTAAGTCAACAATTCCTTAATAGTGATAAAAAAGTAATAGTTGCTCATAAGTAAAGATAAGTGAAAACATCTGCCAGTTTTGAATCTTGTTTTTCCCCAAAATGGCCTGTTTGTGTCTGTACTATTGTGAAGGATTAATCAATTACTAAATTCAGTGGCAATTACATCAATAGCTGATTAATCTCAATTCAGCCGATTAATCGTTTCTGCCAGTGGAACTAGGACTTTATTTTGTCACTATTAAGGAAATATTGATTTAAAAGAAGCTCCAATATCTTGGTGAAAAATTTGTCTTATTTCAAGTGTAGATATTTGACTAGACCAAAAGCATTTGGCAAGGTTTTGTATTTTTGCAGTGTGAGTTATAAAAACTTGCCAAGAATATGTTATCTCCCTCTGCAAAGGCCTAAAAATCAATCACTGTCCGCTTCTGTTGCCGCAGTTAGCAACCGTCAGCCCACTCCTACCAACTCAATAACTTTCATGCTATATTTAGCAATATTTCAGACAAAAAATAATAATTGTAACGGCAAAAATCACAATTGGCAGGTCAAGATTTTTAAAGATCAGTGATTGGTCAAAAAAATCAATCAGTGCATCTTTACTAATTACACATATTCCTGAAAATGACAATATAGTCACTGACAACATAGTGTATGTTAGAATGGTCTAGTCAAAGTTCAAACACAATTTGACTTGGGAATCCGTGGCAAACTTTGTGTCTTAACTGTGCAAGTTTGAGTTATTTTTCAGATCTGCATCGAAGAACTTCTTTGCAGCAGAAGGTGGTTTTACAGTTTGACTCACTTTGTTTGCATCGCGTTCCTCCCATTTTCCACTGCGCACCGTTTTGTTGGTCTGTTACGTAAAGTCTCCATAAAACATGTTGAAGTTTTGTTGTGTCTTGCAACTGAGAAAAGGTTTCCTTTGCATTTGCTATTTGATCATTTATATGCTTGTAAATATTTTTTTTCCTTCTCATTATAGAAATTTTGCAGTTTGGGAAAAAACAAAAAAACGCAACTTCAGCTTTGTGAGAAGTTTCATCACAACTACTGACACAATCATGTTGCGCGGAGAGGCTGCTCGGGCCCGGATCTGGCGACGGCCCTGATCTGGGGTGACTCATTGTTTCCAGAACCTTTCATATGTGTCGCATTAGAAGGAGACAAAAGACACTCCCTCGCTGCTCTTTCCTAGCTCCTGTTTGGTTCCCATCCTCTCTTCTTTAGCAATCCTCACAACCACATTTTCCTTCTTGCAATCCTCACCTTCTTCTCACTCGTAGTTTCTTTAAAGATCCGTTTCTTTGCAGTTTATTAAAACGAGGAATGTTGTGAGAAACTAAATTTCTGCTGGATGTGGAAGTCGTCCCTTCCTCATTTCTCATGTTCTTGTTTTCTTATCGGCTATCCCACCTAATTTGTCTGCATCACTCAACTTTGTGTTTTAGGTTTGGCAGCAGGCAGATTTTTACCTGGCATCCACAACCGTTTGTCTTGCACACAGCAGAGCTCAAGAGTCTCTGTTATCAGATCATTAAAACCTTAAAGGTCTGCAGGATTCATTTCATTCACATCTCACCTTGTCCGTCTTATGATTACCTGAAATGTTTCCAGCCTTTTCACAGGATGCAGCAAGAGTATTTAAAAGTCATCTATTATTAACAGGTTAGGATGATCATAGGTGACAAAAAAATCAGTTTGTTACATTTTTTCCTCAAAATCATTCTTAGATAATGAGATTTCAGTCTGCTCGTTTTAAATCCAAATGAGCTGCTGCTGCTGGCCACGCCCACTAACTCAGCGTTTACACTCACTCACTCGTGACAATGGCTGCAAACCAATGTGCAATTACATAACTGCAGATCTTTGAAAAGCAGAAGTGTAGCCTCCTGGACAGCCAACAAGAATGCAGAAAGTGGTTTCTGGTTGGCAAGTCAACAACAAAACACTTTGCCTTCTCCAGCAGCCGTTGTGCAGAGCGTTCAGTGGATATGAAGACGGTGGATGTTAGTTTCTGCTAATGGTTTGTACTGTGCAGTCACATTTACTCAGTAACAATGAGCACATGAGGAACTTTTTTGAAAAAAAAAATTACTTTTATACAGAGTTGTACTTTAAGTAATTTCACTATGAAGTATCTCTTCTCTTGTTTGAGTGAAATTTCTGGGTTTTCTCACCACTGAATAAAAAACAATCCCGTTTTAACCAAGACACACATCTGCAGTTTTTGTTAAAGTTTCATCTGTTTTTTTATTGAAAGAATCAGATTTGGAAACATTATGTTCTTTTTTGTATATGAATTATTGTCATTTTTATCCTTGAAATACCAAAAGTTCCACTTAATTCTATATTTTGGTCTGTCTCATGATGCAATTCCTAAATATTAAATGATTGACAATCTGATCAGTTACTCAGTAATTGTGTAGATCTTTTACTAAATACTTCTTTTCTTTTACCTGAGTATTTCCTTGGATGGCTACTTTTTACTTTTATAGCTAAAATAAGTTGAAGCAGTTCTAAGCTTACTTTAGAATCATTTTCAGAAACTCTGCATTTTAAGATAAAATAATTTTTAGAGGGAGTCCCACGTATTTGTAGATTTCAACTGTTTGTCGGGGGTCAGAATCGGACCGTTCAGCCTGAAGTGAAAAAGTCAGATTTGGGTCGCATTTACCTGCTGTGTGAACGTGTCTTAAAATATACCCTAAAGATTGTTAGAAATATTTCAGGGAGGGATGCAGAGTCGAAGCTGATGGTGAGATTGGTTAAAGTCCTGCCTAAACATGAAGATTTCCAACAAGCACACCTCAGTGTGTGAGACTGCAAGTGTGTAATGATGCATGTGTCCCTGGTGACAGGCACTCTTAGCGACTTACAGTGGCTGTGTGTGTGTGTCTTACGGGGAGAAGGCGGAGGGGTAAGCACTTATAAATATGCATCTTAATGGCTGCTCTGTTCCCACCATTCACACCGAGCGACGGCGGGAGCCAGAGGCCTGGGACGAGAAGGAGACGTGCTGCTGCAGCTGACACAGAAACATATCAGTCTAGGGTGTCCAAACTTTATTTGACTCAACTCTTAGAGTGAAAATTATTGACAGGACAAAAACATTTTAAAAAATCCAAAATTGAGGAACTAAAGTTGTCTTTTTTCTATGTAGGAAAGGGAAATTACTGATTCTATATCCAAAACTGAAAACAGGATTTTTCATGTTTGCTGCAGTAAAACAAAGTCATCAAATGTTCAACTATTTTTTGGCTCTATGTAAATAATTTTATCTCATATAAGAACAGGACTTGGATCACTCTCTTTCAAAGCATTTGCTATATTTAGCCGAGTTTAAAAGTGACCCATTGGTTTTCCTTAAACAGGTTCGGACAGGTCAAAACATGTTTATTACATTTTTTAGATCATTTCAGATTGAGTTGTTTTAGGGCAACCTGTCACTTTAAGTCGACATAAGCTGCTCCTGGCCACGCCCCCTAACTCAACGTTTACATTTGCACATCAAAATGGCTCTAAACAGATGTACAGTTATACAACAGTAACATCTTTGAAAAGCAGAAGTGGAGCCTCCTGCACAATTTACTAGAATGCAGCGAGTTGCTTCTGGATGGTAAGTCAACAACAAAACAGCTTGTCTTGTCCAGCAGCCATTGTACAACGCATGCAACGCGTGGGGCTTCACTGGGGTTGCTAGGTAACGGGCTGAGACATTTTTGAAACAGCTCATTTTCTAGACACCAAGAAGCATTAACTTATTGCTTGATATTCTTTAAGAGCATTGTTTTTTAATAGTATTTGTTTGAATAAAATCTGATTTCACATGGTTCTTCTGTAAAAGCTTGATCACAAGAAGACAAAAACTTTGTGACAGTGAAAGAAAACTATGCGTGTAGTGATTTTACCCTGATTTGAAACAAAAAGTCTCCATCTGCAGGGAACAAATTCTCATTCTTGAACTGCAGCAATAGGTCACAAATGGCCCCCGGGCCACACTTTGGACATCCCGCGTATAAGTAAACAAGAGACAAGCTATGCCATACCTGACTCCTTCAACTGTGGCCCTTTTGAATGGACACACACACACACACACACACACACACCCACACACACACACACACACACACACACACACACACACACACACACACACACACACACACACACACACACACACACACACACACACAGGCCTTAGTAGCGGTAGTATTGAGGAGCGGAGCGGAGAAGCAGCCTCCTCAGGCAGAAGCTGTTTGTTGCTAAATGAAGGGCAGCATTCTTTGGTTTCCCAGGGAGCTGGGTGCCTGCCAGTCCCCCAGCCACTGAGTGCCATTTTATTAAGAACAAAATGGAGCCCCTATGAAAGGAGTCCGGCGCTGAGCCTGCACAGGTCTCACAGAGCCCAGCCTCGGCATAAACAAACATCACCTTAAAGAGACAGGCCTGCAGAAAACAGGAGACGGCGGGGCCCCTCGAGGGCCGTCTGAGAGACACAAACAACCCCCCGGGAGTGGCGGGGCGGATTATTGATAATCAGGATTCACCTTACAGAGACAAGATGGCAGCCGTGTGGAGGAATGCAGTGATAACGATGTCAGAAACAGTCAGCAGGACACTGACGATAAAGAGATGTAGGGATGCGAAGAACAATTATTTCAGTGACCGGACGATTAATCTTATAAAATAAAATAATACATTCTGCAAATTTTTTATTTACCATTAGAAATAAATCAATAGATATAAATAAACTGTTAATAAAATCATTTTTAAAGAAGAAAAAGTAAACATTTTAACATTTAAAATGCAACAACAGCATTCCTTCAGTGGATGTTTGATCATTTCTAGCAGCTAGAAAAATATTTATGTGAAAAATAAATATTTTTCACATAAAGACCTGACATTAAGACCTGACTGTCTTAATGATTATTTTTTGCATTAACTGATTAAAAGTTTATTATTATTATTATTATTATTATGATTTTTTTAAAGTGTTATTTTACAGATTTTGAACCATTAATGCTGATGGTTCAAAAACATTAAACCATTAGCATGGTTCAATGTTTTTATGGGATGGAATGTTTTATCCCAGAAACATTCTGGGATGAACCAATTTCCAGATGAAGATGGTTTTGTTTTCTTACTTAAATGCAAAATCTATGTATTTTTGTACATTATTGGGTTAATTGCTCTTCTCAGGGTGTTCTTCTTTTAGCCAATATATTTTCTTCGTCTGTGTTCTCCAGTTAACAATTATCCAATTACAAAATTAGTAGAAGATTATTTCAATAATTGCTTCATCGTGATTAATCCGATTTATTGTTTCAGCCCCAATGAGATGGCAAATAATTGCCCTGTGCTGTGCATTAAAAAGCCACGATTTACCGTTAAACTGAATATTAAAAGATCTTTAAGTCAAATAATCCTGATCTGGTTTGGCGATCCGTCCACGCTGCTGAGTTTTTATCTCATCAACATTCAAGATCTGTTGCTCTCATGCAAAAGTTCACAGTGTAACCAGGAGGGGTCAGTAAAACAGAGTCAGCTGGGGCTCCCCGTCTGCATGCTCGTGGGTGTCTGTGTGTGCGCGCGCGCGTGTGTGTGTGTGTGTGTGTGTGTGTGTGTGTGTGTGTGTGTGTGTGTGTGTGTGTGTGTGTGTGTGTGTGTGTGTGTGAGACAGAGTAGGAGAAAGAGAGAACCTCTCCGGTTTGTGGACACAAGCACACGAGAGGCTGTGGTTTTTCAACAGTATGTGTGCGCTGATACACAAGAGCCTGTGTGTCTGCATACTGTATGAGTGAGAGCGATGCCCTGTCAACCTGAGAGATGACCTCTGACCTCTGGTTATGTGATGGTTTAACAGAAATGACAGTGCTGATAAATGAGCTCGCCTTCTATGTACACACATACAGTGACGTTAAACACTGAAAACAAAACAGCCTCTTTACTTTTGTTTAAGTTCAGAAAAACATATCAGACAGGTGATTATCCTTCAGCAATTAAAGAAAGATCTTCAGTAAACATGAATGTATACTAACATATTGTTTGGTATACATTCAAGCAATTTCTACTTTTTAGCCACTTTATATTCTATAAAAACTGTGTTGATACACCCAAAAATTAAATCTTGATGTCAATATATTATAAGTATATATCAGTTAGATTTCATTTGAAATTTCATACTCACAGGGTTTAGTTATTCATATTAGAATCACAATAAAAATGAAAACTGTCAATTGAAATAATTTGTGAAAAAAAGGCTAAATAAGAATTATTTAGTATGAATTTCTTTTACATGTAACCATGGGATTTTTTCTCCTCCGCTCCACCAGGGGGCAGAGTTCCACCTGCCTGTTGGTTTACCACAACCAAGAAAGCATTCAAAACCAAGAAAGCATTCAAAACTGATATTGGGCCCCCACTATTTGCAAATAAATGTTTTTATTATACATTTCTGTTAGCTGAAATCTGTGAATACTTGAGCTCTCCTCTAAAAACATTAATAATTAGCTTATTTTAAAAGTCCAAACGCCAAATATATCTGACTATGTTTTATCATGAACAGCTGCAGATGCTAACAAGTACATATTTGTTTACTTACACCAATCAGTGGCAAGAAAAATATATGATGCTAATGGATTGGCTGCTCTGCAAATGCCAGCCAATAGGATGTCAAGTAGCATTGCGCAGTAGCTAGTTACTAAAATAGCTTGTAAACTATTTTAGCTTGTTTACCTGTAAACTAGTAGTTAGTTTACAAGCTAATTCAGACGTAGCTTGTGAAGTAGCTAGTTTAGCTGAAGCTATTCTTTATAGGGGAACCTATGAATACTGATCCACACTATAAAAGTAGGGATTCAACCTACTTCACTAAAAGTAGTAAAACTAAATTTCCCTTCCTTTTTTCCCACTGGCCGGAAAGATTTTCGCTTTTCTCCTCGACTGACCCAGAAAAACACTTCCATCACAAGCTGGGCTCATACACCAACAACTGCAGAAAATATTTTGAGTGTCATGCTTAAAATTACTTTTGGTTTCTTCGTGACTTCTGCAGTGAGGACAGAAGTGTAAACATGGAAGATGTAAACAAAAAGACCTCTTAAAATTTTGTGAAGAGAATGAATAGAAAACCCATCTTTAAATGTTATTTCAAAGTTATTGGGTTTGCTGAAATGGGCTAAAAGAGCCTAATTTGTATTTTCCATCTTCGTTTAGTTTACATCAAATTAACTTTCCTAAGTGTGTGTTGTAGTGTCTATTCTTGGATTGCTTTTATTTTTTCACTTCAGGGTATTTGTTTTTATATTTCTGTCCAGGACTTCGGTCAGCTTGGGCTGTAATTTTTAAGTGCTATATAAATAAACTGTTGTCTTAATTGTGTCATGTTAAATCGGGACAGGAAATACGGGCTTATTTTTCTGGGCTAAAAAAAGACAAAGAACAGGTTGAGCTGAAACACGCAAAAAACAGAACAAATATCCAATTTGAGGTTCAATGTATGTCATTGCAGACTGCTGTCAGAATCTATGTTTTAACTGAATGCATAAACGGCGTCAGTTGTTTTAGTGATCAGATGCCTTTTGGACATCCGGTGTAAAACCACATGTGTAACTCCAGACTGCAGCTCTTCCTCTAAGTGACATTTTGTAAACAGAAAAGTAGCTTGGCATTATAAAAACAGATCATAAAGTGTTGTTTATAACTTCAGCTAATTATAAATTAGACTGATAATAGTAACGGTAAGCCATGCGTTATGTGGTTCCCAATTTTCTCAATAAGAAGATTTCCCAATGTCTTGACTTGTTCCCTTAATCATCCAAACTGAAAACCGATGAACACATTAAACTTGAACCATATAAATGATGAAAACAAAACAAAACCATTAAATTATGGTCAGAATTTGAAAACATAGGGACTCTGAGGTCAGGTGTCTTTTTTATTCATCGGAACGGTGTAACCACTTCCTGTCTTTGCTAATCTACACAACAACAACTTTGGCTAATAAAGCGATTAGTCACAAATAAACTGTCAAAAAATGTGGACGCTAATTAGATTGTACTTTTTTCATGTTTGCCTTTCAGTTGGTGCTTAGGTATCGTCAACAATGTTTCACATTATTTTAAAGTTTCCTGTCAACTTTAAACATTTTTAAATCAAAACATGTTGAGTTGCTGAATGACTTTCTTATAGCACAGATACCACTGGGTTTAGCAAGTTTTACAGTATGTAGCATATTTATTTAGCCATTAGCTAGTGCACGCCTCATTTCTGGAGTGTAGACCTCCTAAAAACCAAAGTGTTGGCCCGGTTGTTTGGTTCTGGTAGCTGAATTTAGACATTAAAACTTTCAGAATGCACCCAGCATCGTACAGGTTGACAACAGAAGGGAAACAGTGGAGAAAGCAAACGCCATCATTTGCACTGACCCACGATAGATCCAAACAAGCTAGCTAGCCAACTAGCAAGAGTATGTTAATTAACCAATCAATCAAGTTGTATAGCACATTTAAAAGCCAGTTCAAATTGCTTTGTATTGTAAAAGCATAAAAAGTGGGAGCCAAACACAACTTTCTTGAGACCTACATTTGTGCTCTCAACATTTCTCTCCAGAAGACTTGAAGGCATTTGCACGAGCAAAACTGACAAAGGTTCTAACAGGTTGTAGCTGAAAGCAAATGCAGGGCTGACAGTTTTTATCCACAAAGCAACTACGACAGAACATTTAGCTGGAGAGCGAAGAACGCTGTGAGGAGTATCAGAAGATTTCCTTCAAATGCTAACTGTGCTCTGCAGCAGTAGCACCAGCGGCACGTTTGTGTCCAGATAAAGACCAGATCAGATGTTACTAGACCGGACACAGAGCTATCGAAGTACTCGCTAGATCACAGACTGTCATTCATTGTTTTATTGTTGAAGTTGAAGGCAGTAGCAGCAAAACATTAGCGAATACAGCCAACTTCTACATTGTCATTTATTTCTTTAAACCTTTTTAAATAAGAAAGGCCTAAAAATTTTACGCATTGCTGTTTTGGTTGGACAGAGCCAGCCCCGTTGGACATGCAGACGTCATTTACCCAGAATGCAATGCAATGTGAACAACATGGCGACGTTCATGTGACAATATTTTATTAAAAATGATAAATATTAAAACAACCTACAGTATTATTACTGTATTGTACTGTACTGCCTAAAATAAATATCTCTCAAATAAAGTCCAACTAATCATGGATCCCTTTAAGGGAAACGGACATTTCTTTAACTGAATTTACAACATTTTAAAACCTTCATGTTAGATTTCTGACTAAGACTTTTTATGGATGTGTGGGCACTTTCTGGGTCTCTCAAAATTTGCCTTAAGTATGAAAGAATGCATGTTTAGGTTATTTGTCTGTGTGACACTGTGTGATGGGTCGATAACATGTCCGGGATGTACCCCGCCTCCCAAATAAATGACTGCTGTAAACATACAAACCACTGGAAAATCTTACCAATGCAACCGACCTTCCTTTCGGATCAATCACGTCAACTTAAACACACGTCAGGTGTGAACTCAAAAGGACTGAATGCTGAAACTTTCAGTGTAAGTTTGGGGTTGTGAACACTTGTGCAACCGTTTTATGTTTTCTCCCAAACAGATTTGTTTGTTTTCCATCATTTACGTCACCAAACCTTTGGATTTTAACACTTCTGAGATCCAGTTCTAAAACGCAGAACCACAACTGAAGCTCGACTGACATGCGATCGTTTTCAGGCGAACATGTGTTCCCGAGGAGCCGCTGGGTATCAGTCACACACACATGATAAAAACACACACAGAGCGATGGGACCGGAGCCAACATCTGTCTCTGATATTATTTAAGCAACTGATTGTAGTGGGAGCCCACCAGAACCGCGTCTGGCGCTGCGCGTTAAAAGTCCGTTCAGACGTTCCTGCAGGTCGAAAGCGTGCAGTTGGCCGTACCGTGCGAGTGTGTGTGTGTGTCTGCATTTCTCAGAATGTGACTGCATACCACCGTGCTATGTGTGTTTCCACAGACATGTGAGAACAGTGTGAGTGTGTGCGGGCGGCTGTCCCCCACCGCAGCGAAAAGCCGCAGCCTCAGACCACATCAGAGGATGTGTGGGAGACGGAATGACAAGGCCAGGAACCAGCCAGCGTCAGCCTGCAGCCACACACAGACACACACACACACACCAACACACTCATGCATTTACGACACCCGCTCCTTCTACTTATTGACACATACTGTCCTTTACAGCCTGTCTCCTGCTTTCCCCCCTTTCTGACACATGCGAATGCATTTAACACCAGCCATCGTTACACCACAAACCCGATCCAGTGGCCACCATTTAGGCCGGCGTGCCGCTCTGTTTGTGTTTGCATATTTTCTCAGAGGCAGACAGTAGCTGCGCTTCCATTAACTGTTATGGGAATAAACTTGCTTAATGGAAACACTCCATTTTAAAAAACAAATCTTTTTTTTTTTTTAGAAGAGTTGCTGCATTAGGATGAGGTGGGTTTTTTTCAGCCATAGGATAGCATTTAGTATTTTTTTAAAGCACACAGGTCACATTACTACTGGAGAAAGCGACAAAGAAGACAGGAAGTAGTCAGATAGTTTGCACTGCAAAAACACAAACTCTTACCAAGTATATTTGATCTAGTTTCTAGTGCAAATATCTTTGTACACTTGAAATAAGATAAAACTAACTTAAAAAGAAACTTTTCAGTACGATCTACGCACACGTTTGAAGTGAATGATTTCTTAACACTGATAAAAAAGTATTTGGTGGATAAATTAACTTATAACATGGAAAACATGAGTTGTTAAAAGTTAAATAATCTGCTAATGGAACAAGAAGTTTTTAATGAATTATTTACTCAAAACAAAGATCTAGTTACAAGTCTACTTTTAAATTTCAAACATACTAAGATATTTGCACTAGAAACGAGACAAAAATACTTTTTAGTAATACATTTTTTCAGATAATGCAATTAAAATCAATAGATAATACGGCTGATCGAATATTCACTGAACTCCGATCCAGAACCGCACAGCTTTCTGGGAGATGTAGGCAGAGGAAAGGCTTTACCTGTTCAACCCATTCACTCACTCTTTGGTTATTTAGCAACAAACGTCTGAGTAGCTCATGACTACTTAAAAATAAAAAACAACAGTATGGAGTGAAAACTGTGGATAAAACAAGAAAAGCAGCAGTTTGGTGGAATTTCAAACATTTATAATCAATAATTATCAATATCTCACCTTGCTGCCATGTTTCTGTGATTTTCATTTCATTTCATATTTAATGCAAAAAATTTTTCCATGTTTTACATTAGCGGGATATCGACAAAGATTTGTGCACATTTGTAATAGAAACGCAGGCACCGATGGAACAGAGAGGCCTGTTGAATTCTCAAACCGCACAGTTCAGTCATGTGTGTGTAAGTTACACAAAAATATCTAAATTAAATTTAACTCAGTGGAGACAGAAAAAAACCCTGAAAACCGGTAGGAACACAGAGGAGAGAGCGATGAGACGTGAACACAAACAGCCTGGTGCATTTTCTCACGCTGACACACACACACACACACACACAAACACACACACACACACACACACACACACAAACACACACACACACACACACACACACACACACACACACAAACACACACACACACACAAACACACACACACACGACGACGCAGGTCAGCCGTGGGTGAGTGAAACCTCGAAGCGGTGGGTTTTTTCTTCTTCTCTTTCCTTGCGGTGGACACATCAATTTTAGGGAAATTACTCGGCCCATTATTGGAAAGTGTTACCGGAACGTCAATTAAAGGGGAAGTTTTTAACCTCACATTGCAAAAATAAACAGAACGAGACGCTTATTAAAGGCACGGTCAGCGCAGACAAAGAGTCTGGAGGGAGGGAGAGGAGGAAGGTTGGAGTGATAGAGGGATGGACAGAGAGAAAGAGGGATGAGACTTTGACTGGACCATCAGTCTGGAAACTGTGGCTTCGCTTTTGTTTATGTGTTTTTGTACCACAGAATGACACAAATCAATTAAGTTTAGTTCATTTTTATGTTAAAAGACTGAACATTACATGTTTTTCATTTTCCATAAATATGGAACGATTATAAATAGCTTTCACTCTTCTGATAAGTTTGGCATCTTTCTTTGTCATATTGAATTTTTCTGGGCCTTTCTATTTCATAAATATGTTTTGATCTCACTGCAACGTATCTTTGGCTGTTGGCTGAAAGATTCATTTCTAAGTAAATGAAGAGGTGACCTCAAAAGGAAATCCACCAAATGCACCGATTTTCCATCACAAATCATTATTTTTAAAATTACGTATCATCTCTTAGACATCACAATCATACGTTGGTTTATAACATAAAATCTCAACAAAACAAAATGAAAACTTTGGATCAAACATGAAAAAAAGTTGCAAAAAGCGCAATAAATTCCTACGTAAAATTATGCTATCAACAGAACATCCAGGTGGATACAAATGGAGTTGGAAGAAAAAAAAGGTGCAAAAGTCTGCAGACGACAAGTGTAAATGGAAGAACACAGGTGGGCGGAAAGGGAGAAAAATGTGAATTAAGGAGGAAAGGAAGGTGAAGGGCAGATGGAGAGGGGCGGCGAAGCCGAGGCGCAGTTTGTTCTGTGCAGAGTTACTTTGAAAATACAGTGGGTTCGGAGCAAATAAACACTGTGGGCAAAAAGGAGGCGGAGTGGGGGCTGCAGACAAAATGCGAGCAAGCATGTAGTCAGAAATATGACTTTGAGGAATCACTTCAAACAGGAGAACATAAGATGAAACAACCAGAGGAAAAAAAACAAGTAAAAAAAAAAGACAATGGAAACAGAATCGCTCCGTCAATAAACGTCACTGAACATTAAACAACAGAAATCATTTGTTCCACATCAGCTTCTCTTTCTGTTTTTGTTACAGTTGTACAACATGGTGGTGGCAGCATCATGCTATGTCAAAGCTGTTTGTAGCTCTGGTTGTCCACCTTCCTGTGTTACATCGGCCTAGTTAAAGTCCAGACTTAAATACAACAACTTTTTCCATGTGGAAATATTTGAAAACAGCTCTCCATCCAGCCTGACTGAGATTGAGCTGCTCTGCTCTGAGAGTATTAACTGTTAGAACCGTAATAAGAAATTAGGGCTAAAACGATTAATCGTTATGAATTGATTTTTTAAAATTAATCGTCAACTAATTTAGTAATCGATCATTAACTGGAATATGTAAATTCAAAAATAGGCAATTTGCTGAACAAGGAAATACAAAACAGTAATTTAGTCAAAACTATATAAAAATATATTTTCATTTTGCATTTAAGATAAAAACACTATTGTCTATCAGGATGTTAAACTTAATCATTCAGTTCAAATTTGCTAAAGGAATAATGTTGATGTTCATTTTCTTATTTTGAAAAGTCTGATTATCTGTTTATTTCCATCTTTTAAAGAATTTCTAATATTGTACAGAAAAAATCTTAAGTGGTTTAATGAAAAATCAGGTGAATGTGACACTTTTTGCCAGATTGATCGATTAATCATCAGAATAATTGATTACTAAGATAATCATTTTGGTTGCAATCCTAATTTTGTGGATATTTGTTGTGTTTTAGTTTGTAAATGTTGTGTCTTCATCTCAATGGTGATGGACAGTTAAGTTATATCATAATTTTTTTATCTGATTGATTGATCAATTGTTACAATTATCAATTAATAAAACAATAATCTTAATTTCAGCCTTTATTTGTTGTGTTTTAATTTGTAAATGTTGTATGGATGATTTCTGCCTAATATCAAAGACGTACCTTCATCTAAATGGTGATGGAAAACAACTGTCTCACCATTTTCTTATCTGATTAATCGATTAATCATCAGCATAATCAATTACTAAAGTAAACATTTTACAGTGGATTTTTGTGGTATTTTAGTTTGTAAATGTTGCATGGATGATTTCTGTTAGATTGTGATGGACAATTAATTTATATCATCAGTTTTTTATCCCATTAATCGATTAATCGTGAGAATAGTCAATCAATAAAATAATGTTAGTTGCATTAAAGTTTGCAGTTGCGATGCAACAAAATGAGAAAAAGTTAAAGGATAATAGTTATATCTGCAAAGTTTGCCTGTACTTCATTAAGGCAACTGTTGGTTTTATTAAAGCGCATTAAAGGTCCAAAATATCCTGAAGGTGTTTACAGAGCAGGAACAGATCGAATGGCAAAGAAGCGGGTCTGCTGATGCTTTACTGACTCGAGCCTCCAGAACTGGGTGGAGTGTGATCAGATGGCTCCAGGGGGTCTAAGTCTGCAAGCTCACAGGCATGTGAAATGCCTTCACACAGCCAGTGTGTGGGCCTCTGTTTAGAAAAGGGCCTTGCCAAGAGCCCCATCACCATAACAGACCAACAGCTGCTGAGAGGCGGCCTGTTCCATACAGCTTGCTAGATTACACATTGGACACAAACAATGAAGTTCTCCTCTCGCTCTGAATGGAAAAAGAAGAGGCGTGAGTGTAGCTGAAATAATAAACAAACCGGCTGGGAGCAAGCATTATCTCCAGAGGGAGACTTATAGCAAGTTCCCACTGACACCTTCAAGAAATATTTCAATGTCAAGCAGATTTAGGCTGGAATGGAACATTTTTCCACAGCAGCAGGGGAAAAACAAAAATTAACTGTACGGCAGAAGTTACAGATTGATGAAGAAATTACTGAGAAAATGAAAGCAAAAACAGGAAATAAGAAGTGAAGTGGTGCGGAGCAAATTCACTGCCCTGCATTAAAGGTGAAGATGTGTAAAAATCTTAATAAATGATGAGATTCTCAGAGACTTTCCTGCTGATTGATGCTCCGATCCTGAAATACAGTCTGATCGCCACATATCAACCCTTCATAAAAATGTGAACAACTTTAGGCAAGGAGCCATTTTCTGCACAAATATTAACACATAAATGACATGTTCTTCCGATATTTCCCATTTTGAGGAGTGGCTAAAAGAAACAGTCCTTTGTTTCACATCATATTCACTCTGGATGCAGGACGTCACAAATGACAGCCTGAATTTGATTCCCAGATCAATTTTAAAAACTGAAGTTTACATTTTAAAATATGCTTTAGCTGCATATTATTATCTACGGAAGACAATCAGGGCCACAAAAAGAAGAAAATCTGACTTTAATTGAATCATTCTGAGTTTTTCTATTATTGTAATTCTGACTTCAAACTCACAATTATGATTCTTATCAGCACTCAGATTGTAATGTTTTCTGTTTTTTTTAAATAAATTTTGAATTTAATATGAAAATTTGGATTTTGATATCAGATAATAACCTCTCAATTATGACTCCTTACCTCAGAATTCAGTTTTGTTTTCTTTGTTTTTTTTGCAGAATTCAGAATTTTATCTCAGAATCCTGACTTTTTTTCTCAGATTTTTGAATTTTGTCTCAAAATTGACTTTTTACTCAGATTTCTTAATGAGAATAAAATATTGGTCGAACAATTTTTCGAGAAATTCTGACTTCAACCTCAAAATGTTGACTTTAAATCATTAAAAACAACAACACTCAAGTCCTGTCAAGTTCCTCCAGGAAGTTGGTTCTTAGCATCTCACATTGAAGCTCCTTCTTCCCAGGTGCTTCTCTGCGTCTAAACAAATTAAGGGTTGAACAAATTAAACAAATTGATGTGTGAATTTATTAAAGTATTTCTCTAATGTAGTCTAGTTTCAGGATCAGGTTTGGTCGAATAAATTTAATAACCCCAATAGGGCAAGAGATGAAAAACGACGTGTTGAAAATAGTTTAAACTGAGCAACACTCCTCAAAGTCCTGTCTCAGCTCAGCTGCAGTTGTTTGTTTATGCACATTAATCATCTTTGCCGCCACATCCATCCGTCTTCCATCTGTAACACGAGACGAACAGAACAAGTCGATTCAGCACCACATGTCTCCCAACTTGAAGTGATTGTCAAGCTGATGTTCAGCACAGGAATGCTGAGCGGACAGAACGAGCCGACTTCTCTCTTCTGCAAGCATAATGAAGAAGAAGAAAGAGGAGAAGAAGAAGAGAGCGCAGGCGAGCCGTGGTTGATGTGGTTCGGACTGCGGTTGTCTCTGAGTTCATCATCCCAGGATGAATGAGTCACCAACTCCAAACACCACCCAGCGACCCGCTCAGTCACACACAGCTGGTGCTGCTGAGGGCCATCGCTGCAGAGTGGCATCATGCTGCCACCATGTGGTCAAAGAGCAGAATGCACATGAGCTATGAGTTAACATGTTAGTCACAATTTAATTCAAACAAGAAAAATCAACAAAATAATTATTTCTCTAGAATAAAATGAGTTTAACACGTTCAACAGATATTCTGCATTATTTACAAATAAGGATTTTGAATATAAATAAGAAGAAAATAGATTTTGTCATATCATGTGGGAATATAACCGTTTCCTTTAGCCTCTCGTCAAACTAGGAAAAAACGGAGAACTCAAGACAGATGTGTGTTGATCTGCATAATTCAGGAAGAAGAGCTTCAATGGAAGGGCCCAGTTTGTCTTTCCAGCTCAAAGACTGGGGAGACTGGGATAGAGAACTGCAGCAAAGAGCGCCATCTTGAGGTGACAGAGTCAGCATGATCACTGGATGTTATCTACATCACACCATCTTTTTTTTACCATGGGTTGCAATGAGATTAAAGCTGCACATAATTAGAAAATGTAGAGTTTATTTATTCGCACTGCAAGAGACAATAACACAAAAAGATTTTAAAAAACAGAGGCGTGTTGAGGCAACAACATCCCTACAGACCACACACATCCTGGACACAAACTGTCTAGGCTTTCACCTTCCCCCTGATTGTCTCTATGATAAACACAATGAACATCTTACTTTCTGAAAAGTCTGGGAAACAAAATATGCATCACAACCGACCTTGTTTTTCTTCCTTTCTTTTCCTAAAGTTGATCTGTACGCTGTGAGCGCTTACAAATTCTCCTTTTGTGTACCCAGTTATGCTGATTTAAAACCATTCTGACTGATAATTTATTCTGGAGAATAAGTTATTCCTCAATGGAAATCCTCAATGGAGCCAATTACAACTAATTAGCATCAATAAATCAATATGACAGCTCAATGTGAATAATCATATGTGCATTGTTCCACTTCCTGATGTCTACATGGAGAACAACCATGATCCTATCGAGATGGGGGAGAACCAGCCACAACGTCTCACTAATTGCCCCAGTGATTACAGAGCAAAAGTGGAAAACGCTGCAAAAGCCTCCAGGCCGTTCTCTGCTGTCCTATTTGGACTGAAAACACTCAAACTTGATCTGCTACAGGTGGAGATCTTTAAGCTTTCCAGCTAGTAACAGCATGTCTTTGAGTCTATCATCCCGGCTCATTCAGTCTACGTGTGCAAACATTTCACTTCAGAATTGGCATTTTTACAATAACCTTCAGCAGCTGTCGGCTGGTATCACCGTAAGGCCAGAACTTGAACAACCACTTCACCTTTAGCAACGGTTATCAGGAAAATAAGTGGCTGTCTGCGTTAGGTTAGATATTCACCTGCTGCATGGCAGAATCAGTGTGACTCATATCACTCATGCAGGAAACGAGTGTGTTGATGTTTCTACAAAAATCACGTCAGAACAAGAAGCACCAAACGTCTCAGTCAAAGCTTCACCTCAGAGATTAAACTACATATGTTTTCCCATGAATGTTGTGTATTGAATAGCACGCTAAATTACAGAAATATTCCAGGACTGAAACGATTACTCATGATGAATCGATTCTTCAAATAAACGTCAGATAATTTAGTAAACAATTACTCTTTAACTGGAGTTCACAAAATATACATCTTGCATAATTTTTACAAACTTTTGTCTGCAAAGAATGTGAATTAATCGGATTAATCACAATTAACTGATTAATAAAAGTCAACTTATTTAGTAATCGATTAATCTTCAGTTGAAGTATACAATATACATGTAGCATTTAAGATATATAAAAAAAACTCTTGAAAATGTTGATTAATTGGATTAATTGTGATTATTCTGCACTTCAATTAATCATTGACTAATTTAGTAATTTGTTAATATCTAACTGGAGTATAACAAAAATATACATTTTCATTCAAGATAAAGAAAAAACTTTCACTGTAAAAAACCCCAAAAGGTTCAACCCAGAAATGTGGCAGTTTTAGTTTCACTTCATTCAAATTCTGTAAAAACAAAAACATTCCCTGTGAAGCACCTTTTGCGTTCCAATTATTAATCAATCAATCTGAAAAATAATCAATAGATCATCAAGCAGAAAGTGCTGAGCTTTTCACACGTTGACTTTAGAAGTATTTTTTCAGCTGCAGAAACATCTTTTACTACAAATGATCGACCGTAGACTAAAGGAATGCTGCTGATGTATTTTAAGCAATAAAATGTTTCTTTTCTTATTTAGAAAATTTGCTAAATTATTTGTTTTCTAGCATCTTTTACTGTATGTCTAATATTGTATTAAAAAGGCTTTGAGTCTATCATCCCAGCTCTGCATATTTTTCATTCTGCATACGAAAAATAGGCAGAATGTGTCAATTGTTTTATCCGATTAATCGTCAGAATAATCGATTAATCGACTGAAAAATTTATAAAATAACCAATTACCAAAATGATCGTTAGCTGTCGCCCTGGAAAATACAAGAAATAAAATGCAATTTTTCAATGCACAACTTTTATCGTTTATATATCAAATGTTTTCTGGAAATAAAAACTCAAGTTTCAACAGCTCTCCACCACTCTCACTTTATTGCTTAATGGCTAGACTAACCCTTGCGTATTCCCCCGAACACATCTGCTGCCCGGAGACGAGCTCGTTATTGTATGTGATCTGCTCGGCATGTTAATGGGAAAAGGAGGGAATTGGGTGGCTGTTTGAACAGAGCCGTATCTCTCACAGTCACACAAGCAGAAGCAATTTTGCAAGAAACTGGTGGAGCATAGTGGTAAATATTAAGCTGCCTGTGTTTTACTGGGCCGGGTTGTTAAACACCTTCATCTTTTCAATGTGTGATCAATTTACAATCAGAACATTTTTTTTTGGAGAAGCTTTTTCTGTGTCTTTGAATGTCTAGAGAATAGACATGCAAATTATGAAAGGAAATGTTCAGGCTAAGTCAAAATACATGGACTTATAAATTTGGCTACAAATCCAGTTGAATTTAGGTCTGTTGCTTTGACTAGGCCATTCTTAAACAGAGCAAAATCTATTCAAAGCCACTTTTCTGAGTACTACTAAACTAATACACATTTTGATACTGGCAGAAATGTAAAAAAATAAAATAAAATAAAAATAAATCCATTATCCATCGCTACAACTTTATTGGTGTAAATATTTGTTGAAATTTTACTGAAAAATAAAGTTTCCAAGTTCAACATTTGAGTTTCTTTGTAAAAAAGTTTGGGTTTCTCACCAACAGTAATTTCTGTATTTCAGATAAAATCAAGAAAAAAATTATGAACTAAACCACAAATGCTAAACAATTTTACTGTCTTTGTTAGTCTTTGATTAAATGCATTTTAATGTAAAACTCCTGCTTTGTTTTGTTGCTGTTATTTGTTTAATTATCTAGTTACTTACTTTGTATATAAATACCACATTTTGCTGTTTATTAGTCTGTAGTGTTTATTGTACATTCACCAATTGGTAAGTAAATTTTTAAAAAGTCTTTAAATGAGTTACATCATTTAATTCCCCTTTGAGATCAATAAAGTATTTTTGAGCTGAATTAAAATCCAATATGGCTGCATTTGATCAATTCAGGTTAAAATGAATCAATTGGGGAAACTACTATTCTTTATTTAACTATATATAAATGCTTTATTAATATAACTTTAATGCTTTTCTATAGCATTTGAAAGGGTTTTTAGATACATAGCAATTATTTGATTGAATAATTGTGAAACAAATTTAACTCTGTAACACTGCTTCACATCTAAAGGACTAAAATTGTCCATCAATTCTTCTAAAATTATTTATAACTGCTTATTTTAATAGTTCACTCCCAAAAACATCTCTTCTTTTCTTAGTTTGTTTCAAATACTTTATTTTGAAGTGCATCACCAGTATTCCTTTCACTCAATCTCACAATGATGCACAAAATAAAATTTAAAAATCAGAGGCCAAAACTGATTTAGCCGTTTAGCTCAGTGAAATTTAAAATTGCAACTTTCATTCATTTGACTTGTCCAGTTTAAAAAATGATCAGCGTTTATCTGCTGCTCATGCTGGGTAAGTGAAAGTGAATCGAAAGCCATCAGGGGGGAAATCAGATGGTGACTTAGCAAAGAAAACAAGCAGAAAGCTCTGAATCACTGCAAACAGCAGATCACGTCCAAAACAAGACGCAGTCTGGGCTGCAGGACCGACTCTTCCAGACTGTGGAGACGCTTCTCCATCCAATTCCTCAGACGTGTAAGAAGGATTATCTTATCTTAAACCAAACTGTAAAAACACAATATTTTATTAAGTATTTTTGGTCTAGTTTCCGCTAGAAATGTCTTAACATACATGAAATAAGACAAAACTAACTTTTAGCAAGATATGAGAGATTGTTTTAAATAAATAATTCCTCAATATTGATAAAAAAAAAACTAACAACAATGGCATATTATTTCAGTTGTAAGATATTTTTGTCATATTATAAGTTTTATTTAATTAAAACAAGCTCCTATATATGCCAGTCAAACTTTCGCTGGACGATAAATTTATTGCGATAAACGATAACATTGTTGTATTGAGACCGTTTTAAAGCGATATAATGGTCACGGCTTTCAGAAAAGCACATTCTGAAAAATCAATAAACTTTAAATTCAAATGAACATGTAATGGTGGGACTGGAAGACATTTTAAAAATCCAAAATAAACAAATAAATAAAATAAAATAAAAATTTGTAAACAAAATTGACCTGGTTGAAACCAAAACAACAAACTCAAGACTTTTATCATCCAGTTGTTTGTAGAAAGAGAGAGAGATAAAAAAATAGATAAACTATTAATCTTACCATTGGAAATAATTTCAATTGTTTTAATTTATTATGCAATTAATTTATTTATTGATTATTCTGACAGGCTTACTGCTACATTTTGCTGAAAAGTTGCTTATATGTTAGTTTTGTCTTATTTCAGGCCTAATAAGACATCTGCAGTTAAACCTGAAAACACTTTGTGAGGTTTTGTGTTTTTGTGGTGCATTCTTGATTTCTACCAATGTGTGAACAAACAGATGACAGGTCAGCGTCAGAATGATGGAGATGAATGGAAAACAACAGGAAATATTCAGACGTCAGAGCTTAAGTTGCTTTGTTCCTCCTAAATCCTGCCAGCAGTCTCTCAGTATCAGGTATTTGTATGAGTACAAGATGCTCTCTGTGTGCGTTTGTTATGTCATCACAGGCTCTGTGCTCGATTCTTCACAGCATAAATGATCCCAAACAGACAGCACTTAACCACAGGAAGCCTTCGCCACTGCAGAAAACTCCAACGCTGCTCTTCTCACCAAAGAAAGGTGCTGAATATGATTTAGTTTATTAATCCACAGTGAAACCACTGAGCTCCCTGCTTGCAGTGCAGCAATGAGTCCTGGGCATCTGAGGTTTTATTTCGCCAAATGATTTGTCTGGTAAGAGTCTTGCGGTGTTTCCTGCTGCTTTTCCAGCAAATCAGGAAGTCGTGACAAATTGCTATTTGCATTCGCTTCTTCCGTGGGTAAATTGACTCCCCTTGTTTCATTTGTTTGAGGAACTCTGTGAGTCATCAGAGGACGTGTCGGGCCGAGGCGCAGCAAACAGGCGAGGACGGGGCGTTATGTCGTTACAGCCATCCAATCAGCAGAAATGATATGCTCTGTTCTTTGATTAGGAGGTTTGGAGAGCATTTGCACATCAGACACGCCTGTGCATAAATAAAACATCCACGCAGAAACCAAAACACACATTTTTTTTGCGCTGCCTCCCTCCACAGGGAGTCGGCAGATTAAACTGAGATTTGGACATTTTGGTTAAAGATTTCTGCAGTTTGTGAGACGAGTGTGGACGATATAATGAAACACACACACACACACACACACACACACACACACACACACACACACACACACACACACACTCAGTCCTTGAAGCTTCAAGTATCATCAGGACAATTCCTGGGGCTAGATGGAGATCTGAGCCGTGTGACGCACTGAGAGGAACAAATGAAACTTGCTTTGCGTCACAACAAGCGAGTTAATGTTCATATTATAAATCAAGACCGAAAGGTGATGAACTCAAAGTCACTGATTTCCTTAAAAAGGAGATCAGACTTTTTTAAAAACGATCTGCAGTTGGTCTTTGAGTCAGACTTTCTGCAGATAGCAGGAAGATTTTCAGGTAGAGAAGGACTAAATAATAATATTAAAACGTCCTGAATTAGATTTTCTATTTAATTTATGGTGTATTTGTGACTGGATTTCCCAAAATGACCCTCTGCAGACATTCATTCTATACTTTCTCAGAGATTTAATTTGTTCTTCACACATTTATGTCACTTTGTCTTGAATTTCCATTAAATGTCCCACGAGAGCTGAAGAAATTAAAGACTGAAAGCAAAAGCTACATTATGAAGTAAAGTTTTATCTTAGTTCAACTGCAACTAGACCAAAAAAAAAACTTGGTAACATTTTGCAGTACAGAGAATGATGTTTTAGTGAGCCTAGTCAAAGTAAAACCATGATGATATTACATACAAGATGCTAAATTGTAACCTTTTACATTTAAAAAATAAAAGAATATCAAAACACTTTTAATCAGTAACTACTAACAATTACAATGAATACTTTTTACAGAGAAACCAAAATGGTCTCAAATCAGCAGCTTGTTGTTTCGTTTCCAGTCCAAACATTTAATAAACCTGAAATAAAACAACAGCAGCTTTTAAATAACAATTCAGCACAAATGCAGCACAAATGCAGGACAGTGTTTTGAGTCATTTCCTTCATTTTGATGACAAAATGCTACTTCCAACGGCAGATAAATTGACTTATAACGTGGGAAAAATAATTTATCAGTGAAATAACTAGAACTGGGTTGCTAGGCAACGGGCTAGGCTCTGCGGGGGTTGCTAGGCAACGGGCTGGGCTCGGCTGGGGTTGCTAGGCAACGGCGCCAGTGCAAATAGCAGTTTTTTTTTGTCAATATTAAAGAATCATCGAGTTAAAACAAGCTGGTATTTCCTGCTGAAAAGTTGTCTGAAAAGTTGTAAGTTTGTCTTATTTCAAGTGTGCTTGGATATTTCCACCAGAAACTAAAGCAGAGTTTAGTTTCTGGAGAGTTTGGTGAGAGTTTGTTTTTGCAGTGTTGGATTGTGGTCAACGCATCTTTAATCAGTAAAAACAAAAACTGTGGCCCGTTTGGTGAAGATGCATCGACTGTCAGCAGACATCCTGTGAGCATGTTGACGTGAAAAGCAGCTTAAAAAAATTGTAAAACTGAAAATAAAGAAGATTTATTTTTGTCATAAACCGCTGAGGCAGCAGCAGAGACAGACACGCAGATAGTTACGAGGATGGATTTCTGGAAAGGAGATGATACTGTTACAGAAAGTAATTAACTTTTACCATAATGCACAATTTGGCAGCTGTACAAACACAACAATACATTCACTCGCTATTACCTCACTCCCAGCACTTTCTCCTCCGTCTGTCTGATCTGCACACAAATCATCAGACGACCACATTCCCTCCAAGATTGGAATCTCTCATTAAATTCAAGGAGATTAAGAAAGGTCTTCCCGATAAGACGAATCCTCCCTCAGCGTCTTACCGGAGGCTTCCTTTCAGGCCTGCATGGTCGCTACGCTACAGCAACGCTACAGCAACGCTACAGCAACGCTACAGCAACGCTACAGCAACTACAGCAACGCTACAGCAACTACAGCTACGCTACAGCAACGCTACAGCAATGCTACAGCTACACTACAGCTACGCTACAGCAACGCTACAGCAACGCTACAGCAACTACAGCAACGCTACAGCAACTACAGCTACGCTACAGCAATGCTACAGCAATGCTACAGCAATGCTACAGCAACGCTACAGCAACTACAGCAACGCTACAGCTACGCTACAGCTACGCTACAGCAACTACAGCAACGCTACAGCAAAGCTACAGCTACGCTACAGCAACGCTACAGCTACACTACAGCTACGCTACAGCAACTACAGCAACGCTACAGCAACGCTACAGCAATGCTACAGCAATACTACAGCTACACTACAGCTACGCTACAGCAAATACAGCAACGCTACAGCAATGCTACAGCTACACTACAGCTACGCTACAGCAACTACAGCAACGCTACAGCAACTACAGCAACGCTACAGCAATGCTACAGCAATGCTACAGCTACACTACAGCTACGCTACAGCAACTACAGCAACGCTACAGCAACTACAGCAACGCTACAGCAATGCTACAGCAATGCTACAGCTACACTACAGCTACGCTACAGCAACTACAGCAACGCTACAGCAATGCTCCGGCCGCTTGTTTCTGAAAACAAGCGGCGAACTCTGCAGCTCAACCTCTGCAGCAACCAGATGTTGTGTTAACCAGAAAACTTTCATGCTTTATTTTGATTTGTCATCTTCGCTGCACACAATAAAACAGATTCCATGAACAGATTTAATTAGACTTTGATTTAGTCATAAACTTGTGTAATTTCCATCCTGTCACTGATGCTGAACGCCGGCAGCTGTGGAGGCTTGTTGGAGGAGTTGAGGAGCAAAGAGAGGCAAAAACAAACCCGAGGATTTCTGTGTTCATTTTCAAAACGACACGAGAAAAAACCTCAGCAATGGCCAATAAAAATCAGACATCTTTAAGTCGAGGATTACCAGCTAGAAGTTGTGAATAATTTACTATGGTTTGTTGAATGTCATTATTACTATTGTGTTACTTGAAAATGGTCTCAAAACAATAATATTATCGTTTATGACAATAATTTCTGGAACCAGTAAAATATGTTACCATAATAGGCCTCATCATAAGTTCAATACAGACAAAAGAAGTTTGTATCAATAAGAAATCAGAGTTCAATTAGACACAACAAGGCTAAAAACCAGAAAATAAGACATGTTGTTGCTCCAATAAAATGTGGTTTATGTTTACGTCTTCCTGAAACGCCCAGGCGGTTCGGCCCAGGCGGTTCGGCCCAGGCGGTTCGGCCCAGGCGGTTCGGCCCGTCGGCTCCGTCCAGAGCGACTGCTGCCTCTGTGAGGCTCGGCCCAGTTTTCACCAGGCCAGTGGAGCATCAGAGAGTTGAGCTGCAAATTAAATCCTGCTCCCGCTGCACATTCTGCCCCCCAAACACTCAATTCTTTGGCTTTTTGCACCGACAGAAAAAATGAAATGGAGTTGTGACCGACAGGAAGTACAGATGAATTATTAAAGCCATGAAAGATCTATCCGAGGATCCGTCTGGATGGAGTTATAAAAACTGAAGCTTCCAGTGGTTTTACTGGTAAATGGAGAAAAACATGACAGCCTTATGTAAGCTTTTATTTTTGCCGTTTCTCCCAGGAGATCTGCTGCTTTTGTGCAAAAGCACAAAAGAGCTGCATGAATAAAAGCATCACCTGATGCATTATCCCCCCTAATGCTTCAAACCAATTAATGTAATGCCATTGCTATATTAAAAACAGGAATTATGTATCAATAAGGCATCTCTGTAAGTGCCTGTAATGTTGCCTCACCCCGAAACACCGGCGGCAGGCCATCACATCCAGAGCCGTTCCCACTCCTCCCTCCACACATAAATCCAGGCTGCTTCAAGAAAACACAAAAAAACTAAATGAAAAATCCGTCTGAGGTTCAGCCAGCGGAGTAAAAGCTTCCCTCGGTCGCATTTAATCCAGCAGAAACAAAACCGGCTGCCGTCTACCTGCGCAGGTGTCCCGCTGCTCTTCTGCCTTGAAGAGTCGATTACAAAGTTTGGGCTGGTAATGAGGTCTAAAGTTTCCTGATTAAATTACCAGAGGTCAATAAAAAGGTCTTTAATGTTTAATGGCTGCAGTGAACGGAGCCGAGTTGCACCCAGATGGCCCAAAGCGACGTGCAGAACGCTCGTTTAGACTCCCTTCGTTACTTACAGGAGCCCAAACTCTGCTGCTCTGCATTTATATCACATTAATATGATACTTTATCATTTGGAAAGAATCACCTTTACCAGAACTCCCTGGTTCCTAAATAATATTTGTTTAATTTCATTACATTTGGAATTGTGTTGAAACATTAAATTTTTTAGATTGTCCCTTTAAATTACAGGGAAATGTTTGTCTATTCAGCAGTTTTTAAGATGCTGATTCTTACTGAAATTCCCATTTTAGTCAGATTTTATTTTCATTTCCACCCGTTGCAATCTGAATGAAAAGTCCTGTTTTGCTGGCTAAATTCACTGTGAATCACAGTGTTTGCATTTCCAGAAAAAAACATTTTCTGTCAACTTAAAATACATAAAAATATCAATAAATAAAATAAAAACTTTCAGTTTAGAAATAAGTGCAAATCATAAAAAAGTACATATAATTTTAAGCCTTATTCCAATTCAGATTACAGAAATCACATTAATTATTTTCAATTAACTTAATAAATTGGTAAGAATTAAGTAAAAATAAATAACTAAAAGCCAAGATTTTTAAAAAATGCCTTTGATTAGAAATAATTCAGATTCATTTTTTCTGGCACCAGCGATCGATTCAACCTTCAGTCAGAGCATTGACTGAAATATTTTCACATTAAGTTGTGATCAGTTGTCGACAGTGGAGTTAGAAACAGACGTTCAGCAGGTGGAGAGGGATAAAGACGGAGTTTGGCTGAACTTCCCGATGTAGAAAAAGCCGCCGTGGGTTTCGGCTCCTGCATATAAATGCGTTTAAAGGATTTCACATTCTGTTTGCTTCATGCAAATCGGAAAACAAAACATATATGAAGCTGTTTAAGCAGCAAACGGCAAGTTCCTGCTCATTATATCTGAAACGGCTCAACTGGCTTAGTGTTGATCCAAAGCTGCAGCCAGAAAATGTTCTGGACCGAACCGCCTGCATGCAACCAGGCCAACAGCTTCACTGCACAACTACCACCAGGAAAACCGCATTTTTAAAACTGTGTGGGTCAATATTTTATTAAACCAGAGGCTTTAGAGCTGCTCTGCTGCAGCTTCATGAATACTGACTCATCAGTGAACAAAAAGGTAACATTTATCAGGTTTATGAGGTTTTCGTCTTTTAATATCCCACTCATGACTTCTTTCAAAATCAGGTAGCTGAACTCAACAAGTGGAGGAGGTCCCATGTTTGAAATAAGAAAAAAAAGGACTTATGCATGTTGTTTCCATTTCCTACAGAATTTTGTGACCATATTTAAACTGCAGAGTCAGAATTCCACGGAAAAACGGTCAGAATTCCAAAATCAAAGTAATAATTCAGAGCGAAACAAAAGTCTCATTTCTGAGATTAATTTAAGAATTTATAAGAAAAAGAAAGTCAGAAAAAGAAAAAAAACAACTTTGAATTAAAATGATTAAAATTCTAAGAAAACAGTCGAAAAGCCGTAATTCAGAAAAAAAAGGAAGTCAGATTCTGATCGAAACAAAAGGCTCAATTTGCCAAATGTCAGAATTTCTAAGAAAGAAGTCAGAATCCTTGAGTCGCATCAAAATACTGATATTAATGTTAGAATTTCAAGGAACACAGTTTAAGACGGCGTTCTGAGAAAAATATTGAAATTCCGAGGAACAAAAGTTCAGAGATTAACGTCACAAATTCTGAGAAAGACATTAAAAAAAGAAAAAGTCTGAACTAAGAGATTAAAGTCAACATTCAGAGAGAAAATGTAAAAATCAGACTCCAGCAGCTACCAGTCGGGCTTTGAGTCTTGGCCACTTGGAGCAACATTCTCACTGAATTATGCATTGCATTTAATATAACAGTGATTTATCTCCACTTCTGCTGCATGCCACGTTTTAACTGTAAAGCCTTTTATCCCATCTGAAGTCAGAAAGAATCAAAGATCCACGGCGAGCAACACTGGAGATGTCTAGAAGACGCAAAGCGCTCACACTTACAAATTTCCTCTTGAGCTTGCCCTTGTTGCTGCGCGCCGTCTTGGCTGAGCCGTAGTCCAGGCCCATGTCCAGGTGGTCGTCGGCCGACATGCTCTTACGGAGGTAGGCGGCCCGCGCCCGGAAGTGGGAGAACGGCGACTGGGAGCGCGGCCGGGCCTCGGTGCCGCCGCTCTGCTCCGTCTCGTCGTCTCCCTCCACGTCGTCCTCCAATCGCCACAGCTCTCCTAGAAGCAGAGAGGAAGAAAAAACAGAGACAGGTGGATAAATGAGAGCAACACAAATTGGACAACACAATTATCGGAAGCTGTCATCCGACGACGGCCTCCATAAAACACGCCTGGAATGTAATTTAGCTTGCCTTTAAGCTCAGCTGCTTTCTAACCATATTATTCTTCGCCTGACTTGTGAATAACTTGATGATGATTACAGCTGCTGGACAGAAATGATGGCTCATTTACAACAAAGGAAGAGTTGTGCAGCAAGGCTCGCGTTTTCTCCACAGCAGAGACGCGGCGCTGCACCAATCAGGTCCGACTCTCATCACTCTGCAGCCAACGGCGCTCAGTGATTCGTTAACGAAGCATCAGAAACGGACCAAGTCAACATGCTGCAGCAGCAGAGCAATCTGGCCTCTACAAGGACAAACCATGCAGAAATTATAGTGATAAACAATATTGTTGTTGTTGTTTTAAGTGGAAATTTTGGTATTTTAAGGAGGGAAATAACAGGAATTTATATAAGTGACTAAAACAATCAAACAAAAGAAAATGTTTCCAAATAAATAAATAAATGATCCTTTCAATATAAAACTTAAGAAACTTTAATAAAAGCTGCAGGTGTGTCTGTGCATGGTGGACATGTTTGTTTTTCATTCAGTAGAGAATCCAGACATTTTACTCAAGTCAGAGGAAAGAAACTTTATAATAAACTTTCAAAAAGTTACTCAAGTAAAAGTAATTGTAAAAATGTAACTAGTTACTCCCCAATTCTGGAAAAACTAAATTCCAAACTTCTGCTTTTTCTTTCCAATATTTTAAATGAAATAAAATCTGGAAATAGGACAATTTTCCAACAATAACTTGAAGTTAAGTACAGAAAAATTCATGAAGAGGTGAATCTCTAGTAAAGAGTGGAGATTCTGCTCTCTGTACTAGAATAGAACAAAAGTCAATTTGGAATGACGAGCTGCAACAGGGTTCATCTTTTTGGACAGAAGAAGAAAATGGAGAACTTGGAGAAAACCCAAACAGATCTGCAGACATGTTGGTGTGTGCATTAGTATTGTTCTGGTTAGTTAAAAGGTTTTTTATCTGTGGAGTACATGCATAATTCAGAAAGTCTTCTACAACATGCAGAAAAGTCTATTTTTTGTATCATAGCTCAGTGACGTTGATTTTCTGAAGTCTGCTGACATGCAGATGCCAGCAGAGCTGCTGTCTGTAGACATAAATCGCAGTAAATGCTGCAGCTGCTGCCTGCGCTGCTGTCAGTGTGAAGAGTCCTGAGAGAGTCGCTGAAGGGAGGCTGAGCAGCACAAACATGGAAATGAACCTGTAGGAGAAAACGGTTCCACTGAGAGGCGATACTTCCTGAGGAAATTAAGACATAAAATCCAAACTTTAGAAGAAAATGGTGGCAATTTGTTTTTGTTTTTTACATTTTTGTAAACAGTCTAAATCTAAGATGTAGAAAATGGTGCCTAGCTAAAGTTTCATTATGTTAAAACCATAAACTCTGGTATATTTCACTAAAGGGGATCTATTATGCAAAGATCACACTTTGCACATTTTGTTATTCAATTTGGGTCTAAATCACTTAAAGAAAACTCTTCCTTGTTTTTTGGTGTTTGGAAAACGAGCCCTTTCATAAACCTCCTGATCGTTGAGTCAGACTGTGCCGTTAACTACCAACCCAAACTGTCCTCCAGTTGTGAAACTTTAATAAAACATGTTTCTTTTTCATCCAGTAGAGATTACTGTACTGTAAAAGTAAAAAGTACACCGTAGTACACCTAAAAGTATGTTTTTTCAAAAAATGTTACTCAAGTAAATGTGACTCGTCACTACCGAACTCTGCTGGTGTAATGACAATAAGGATTATCCTATTTCACAATTATCTGTACTAAAAATCAGCACACTTTGTAGTTTGAAAAATATAAAACAAATCCAAGCAACATGAATTGATTTTATAACAGAAGCAAAGACGAAACCAGACGGATCCGTTTCTTCAGCTGAATTAACGCTCCATCCAGAGGTTCTGCTGCTGCGCGCACAGAAAAAACATTTTACCAAGTACTTTTGGTTTAGTTTCTAGTGCAAATACCTCAGTACACTGAAAATAAGACAGAACTAACTTAAAAGAAACTTTTCAGTAAGATATACAGTCATTGTTTTCAGTAAATAATTCCTTTGTATTGTTGAAAATGTTCTAGTTCCTCTGGCAAATAAATCAACTTATAAAATAGGAAAATGTCTTGTTATAAGTGAAATAATCTGACAGTGGAATCAATACTTCCTCATCAATAGTAAGGAATTATTTACTTAAAACAAGCCTCTATATCTATCTACAAAAACACTTTTAAGTTAGTACATTTGAAATAAGACAAAACTACGATATTTGCTCTAGAAACTAGACCAACAATACTTGGTAAGACTTTGTGTTTATGCAGAGGCAAAACACCAGTCATTAACTGGCCGTGCAGATGCTAGGAATGCGTGACAACTTGTGTCCACCTCTGTCACCAACTGCTGAACAGCTGCCTCAAATTGTTCACTGTATTTAAGAAGGAAATAAGAACAGACCGCAAGGCAGTCAAACATCAAACTGATCGCAATCACACCTCTTTGTAAGAAAAGTAGAAAAACAAATGGATCAAATGCAAGACATGTTGACGTACACACCTGGCTTCCACAGCTGGATGACACTGTGACACCAGACAGAGAGGAAGAGAGAGAGGCTGCTGAGTTACTCTTACTAATATCAGCCGCGGCTTAAATCCCTGAATGAAGTGCGGCTCGGTTATTAAACCGAGGAGCAGCGAGGGAAGGAGGAAAAAAAACAGAAAGAAAAAGAAGTTGTCTTCCAGCTCCTGCAGGGATAAAGAGTGGTGGAATGAGCGAGGTCGCATCATGGTCGATGACAGCAGTTGCTAGGCAACAAGGAGCCACGTGAGACCGGGTTCTTTAATTTGATATTTGCATCGGAGCAACAGCCGAACAAGAGGAAACAGGAGAGAGACAAAGGCGGTTAGGATGTTCGTGAAACGGCAGAACCTGGGTCCGAATCTGGCGGCGGCTCGGTTGGAATCGTTAGAACGCAGCGGCGGGAAGGATTCATTGGATTAGGGCATTGATGGATGGAGCTGAGGCTCCTCTAATAAAGTGGGTTTATTGATAAAATAATCAAGTCGTTGTTCCAACTGGAGGCCAGGACGGACCAGACAGAAGCACAGAGATTATTTCTCCTTACATTTTTTATTTTTATCCTTTTTTACCAAGTATTAAGCACTAAAATGACCAAATTGCTGTGGAATGAATCAAATATTGACTGTGATATTTTTAGAACACAGAGGGGGGAAAAAGCCATCAGAAAAGCTCAGTAAGGTTAATGAAGTTCTGCTTGTGCTTGGCATGTCGGAACGAAATGAATCTCTAAACAAGGTCGTGTCAACTTTGATTCAAATTCAGGCCAATAAAATGAAAAGTTAAACATTCTTTGTCTACAAGCTGCACATAATCCCACCTGGCTTGCATGACTAATTCAATTAAATTAAGCCTAATTGAAAAATAATTAACATTTCTGTAAATGCGCCAGAATTAGCCAAAGATTAGATCCTGTTCAGAAGCGAAGTGTCAATATAAGATGCATTTGTGTCACTCTGCTTGATTTTGAAAAGGAGTGCTAGCTAGAGCTAGCTTTGGAGAGGCTAACTACTAGCATGTTACCCACAGCTTGTACTTTTTTCTTTGCTGTGTTCAGTTAACTAACATTCAGCTTTACTTTCCATGAGCAAATACCACTTAGAATTTGTTCAGTTTAAAGTTGGAGGCGGTATATGTAACATTGATTTTAGACGTTTGTTATACATGTGCATAATAAACATGTTTCCGCCACAGCTTATTGCTTAATCTGATTAATCTGGCTGAAGGTTTTAATCCATTAACAGCACTAGAAATGCACCTCTACTTCCAACACCTGAATCAAAAGGCTGATCAACAACTTTTGCAAAGGTCATAAACCAGTCGTCTGATTCAGATGTGTTGGTACTAAAGCATCATAACCCACTGCATGTAAATTAATATTGAAAAAGAACAGCGGCGCTTCCTACAGCATTCATTACGTCTCTCACTCTTTGGTTAGGAACATGTCTTCATGAGAAATAACGAAAAAATACATTTTCTCTCCAATAATCTGTTTTATTTATGAATCCCCGCCGTATGCAATCCTTTCACAATACTTGTAAGTGTTTTTTTAACAAGGATGGATTTTTCTTTTCAAATGAAAGCACTCTCTGTCAGGAGGCTTCAGCTTCAAGATTCTCCATGACATGTTTTCCCTGTCAGGTAAGGGAACGCCGTTTGATTTACAAGCAAGAAGGAGAGAGAGAGAGACGAGAGATCAGAGAGAGCGAGATAGAGGGTTTACCACATCTGCTCCCTCTGAAGCAACTGGATGCTGTGCGATCTGTCATGTGAAGCAAATATTAGGGAGTCAGAGCAGCAGACGTCAGAAAGGTGAAAGAAATGGGTCATGTTTGGTGTATCTGAACACCTTAGTTTGGGCTTTTATGTACTTTACAGTTTTGTATCAGCAGCTACAGATTAGCACAACAGTTCAAGATGCTACTGCTTCATAAGTCAGTGCTGTCCAAAAGTTTTGGCAAGAGGATGCTGTGTTCATTAACAACATTTAGGGTTATTTGTAACTTACAAGCACAATGAAAGGATAGACTTAAGTCCTTCTGCTCACGGCATAGAGTCGCTCAAAAGAATTGAATCGCTTGTGAATGACAAAACTCGCTGCCGGTCTGACTTAGCTTCCTCTGATTATTTAAGTATTTCCCATTGTTTCCTTTCCACCGTATTTTCAGCTTTTTTTAAGTGACCTTGTTTTAAGTGAAATATACATTTTTTTTTAAACACAGCCCTTTGGTAAGATAGCTGTAGCGTCGCTCTTTCAGCCCAAGTCATGGCAAATAGATGGTTCTCCACATAGCAGTAATCCAGGGACTTCCAGTGGTCCAGGGACTTCCAGTGGTCCAGGGACCTCCGGTGATATAGGGACCTCCGGTGGTACGGGGACCTCCGGTGGTACGGGGTACCGGACCTCGGGTGGTGCGGGGACGTCCGGTGGTACGGGGACCTCCGGTGGTACGGGGACCTCCGGTGGTACGGGGGACCTCCGGTGTACGGGGAACCGGACCTCCGGTGGTGCGGGGACGTCCGGTGGTACGGGGACCTCCGGTGGTACGGGACCTCCGGTGGTACGGGGACCTCCGGTGGTACAGGGGACCGGACCTCTGGTGGTGCGGGGACGTCCGGTGGTACGGGGACCTCCGGTGGTACGGGGGACCTCCGGTGGTACGGGGGACCTCCGGTGGTACGGGGGACCTCCGGTGGTACAGGGGACCACAGTTTGAGAAAGACTGAAATACCCAACGCTGAAGACACCATCTTATTAGAAAAAAAGTCATGAAGGTGTGAACATCCCTCCTCACAATCAGAGAAGAAAAAAGCACAACAAAAGAAGCTGACTGGTGCCTCTAAGTGAGTCTTTTTCCAACTGTAGTCGGCAGGCGCCACCAACTGGATGTAAACAAGCATTTATTTGCTGTTACGTCAGTTCAAAGTGCGACACCACAGTTAGCTTACCCAAGGATTGGGTCTCTAAAGAGAAAAACTAAAGTTATTGGTGGAAAGTTTCTGAGGATGAGTTGCAGAACTTTTGTTTTTGTACAATATTATGATACATAGCATGTTCGCATGCTGCGCCCCACGCTGACTAACTGCATCTTAACACCTCAAATAGCATTATTTATGTTCGCCTCTCTACTGGCTGAAATAAAATGTTTGTTTTTGCCAAAGCAACTCAAGTCTATTCTTAAAATATTAGTAGTCCATTCAACACTTGTAGTAAGTAAATTTTTTGATCTCCATGTGTTTTCTGTCATTGGAAAGTTTAGAATTTGTATAATTAACATAATGTAAATAACTGAAAGTGCCCTGGGTCGACGTGTTCATGAGTTTCTTGTGGTCAGTCACATTTACAAAACAGCGCCATCTTCACATTCGGAGGACCAAAGACAATCAGTTAAGAGGCTACTATTTTTCCTTCAGGTTGTTTATATTAAGATGTTGCGTTATTGCAGGGGTAAGTGTTTGTTAAATCAGGTAATTGGTCCTCGGTGTGAAAAAGTTTGAGAAACTGCTGCCATTTACCTGCAGGGGGCAGGGTGCAGGCCTGTGATTGGCTGGTGGCAGGTGGAGGGTTTTTCCTGCGGGGCGGACTCCCACCAATCAAGTCTGAGTGGTGGACCCTGGAGACGGTTGGAGACTGGGGGATGCTGGGGAGCGTACGCGACTTGGCCAGTAGGGGTCGCTGCAGCTTCCTTTCCAGAGACCTTCAGAAATGAGACATGGAGAATACATCCGTTTGGTTTCTTGATACTTTTGACAAGAATACAATTATCGAAATGGAGAGAGCTGCAAATTAAAACTGTACGTGATACCATGTTAATTATACAAATAGGCCTATAATAATAAACAATAACTCAGTTAATTACATGATAAAATAAAACTCAATAATTTCCATTTGCATGATTTATCGTTTTCTCTCTTTCTACCAAAAACTCCATGATAAAAGTCTTCAATTTGTCATTACATATATACAATATACAACTATGCATATGGACTCCTATTAATCAGGGATCAGTCAGTTAATCAGTTAATCAGGTTCTTCCAGATGACTAAAACGATTGATTCGTCATAGCAGCCGACATCATCACATCAGAAATCAATAGAAACAATCAAGTGAACAGCTTGGCAAAGTGCTAAAACAAAACACACACACAATGCTATTTATTCATTTATTTAGTTGGACTTTGCACACAAATGCAAAAACCTAAAGCTGGAAAGCAATGATTCTATCAGGAAAATATACTGACAGCACAAAATATTTCAAGGAAGAAGTTGCATAAGAAGAGAGAGAGAGAAAGAAGTGACAAACAAGAATATGAAATTTTACACTGGAGGAACACTGGTGATAAATGTTCATACACTAGGTTTTAGAAATGTATCTATATCTTAGAGGAAAGATAAAAATATTCAACATGATTCAGTGTTGAAGAATTATTTCAAAGAAAATTTGGACCAAAATCTGCAGAAGACAATTTTTCCATGTACGTTTCACTTGGAGCTGCAGAAATCCTGGATAAAAAAAGGCATTTAAACACCAAAATTACTTTTTATGAATGTTAAATATCCTGGAAACGGCATCTGGAATATACATCATAAATAACGAGTGTAAAAAGGAGGGACAGGTGTTAATGTAGCAGTAAGCAGAGGCTCTTTAAGACAAAATCATGTAGAAAACAGGCTGGATCAGAAAAGTTTTTTATGGCTGCAGCCCTGTTTCACATTTACATGGCAATAACTGTCTTTAGGTTTTAATACCACTTTCAACCACAGGCTGCCCTTTATTTCAATGGCCTTTTATGTGATAGTCCAACGATAAGTCAAATTTCACTGAAAAAAATCTGAACAGTGCGGTGTACATTTGTATTCAGCTCCTCGCACACCCTGCTTGGTGTGTAGAAAGTTCCCACACTTCAACTCCAGAAACAGAACTCCTTCTGACTTTCTTCCAGAGATTCTTCTTTCAGTCTCTCTTCTCTGAATGCCAGATTTGTTGACACGTTTACATCAAGAAAACATATCAGTATTCCCTAAAAACCAGATTATTCCTGCTGTATTTGGTGATGCAAAGTGTTTCCTTCACAATTTTGTGAAATACACAAATTTAAATGTGGCCAAAAAAACCACCTCATCTTTAAAGATGACCTGTTATGCTTCCTTAAACAGATTAGATGTAGATCTAACCCGTTACATGTTTTGTTGTGTAACAAAACATGTTTGTTACATTTTTGTCCAAAATCATAAATCTGCCCTATTGAGCTGCTTTAGGGCGTCCTGTTCCTTTAAATCCAAATCCAAACACTCACACATGAAAATGGCTGCAAAGAGATGAGCAATTATACAACCGTACGTCTTTGACAAGCAAAAGTGGAGCCTCCTGCACAACCAACAAGACTGCATTAAGCGGTTCATAAAACCTTTGAACCAGAAGTAAATCCAGCTGACCAAAGGTGCTAGGTAATGACGCAATGCGACTCATCAGGACGTTTTTTAAACAGCTCATTTTCCAGACACCAAAAAAAAACAATGTACTAAAAAGAAACAGCTGGATTTTTATTTTTAAGCGCTTGTAATAATGAAGTACAAAAACGCAACATCGGTTTTTAAGTCCAGTCTTTAATTTTTATAAAAATATTTTTTTTGATAAGTTTCCATTGATTCAATTTTTTTTTGTAAAAGTGGGCAGCGAGGCAAGTGATTCAGTTCCCTCCTCACTTCCTATGTGTGTGTTCTGCAGATTATATTGCAGGCTTAAGTTTATCTAACTCTGGGGATCAATTAGATAAACCGAGAGCAGATTCGAGATCAGCACATCCACGGGTCTCAGAAGCAACGCACCGGCATCAGCGATTAAACTCCAACCTGGTGGGAAAAGAAGGTGCTGGAAATATTTAAACCCTGTGAAGGTGAAGCTGCTTTTCAGCTTTCTGCACACATGGAGGCAGGAAACACTTTGACAACAACAGAAGCCGACAAGATTCTCACTCCTGGGCGATCCACACCGACGTGTGCGAAGGAGAAAAAAGTATTTGCCTGAAGCGGACACGCACACGCACACACACACGCACACGCACACACCCCCCCCCACACACACACACACACACGCACACACACCCCCCCCCCTCCCCCCCCCCACACACACACACACACACACACTCCTTGAAGCTGCCTGCAGGTGAGTCCGCTTGTAAACATTTACAGCCAGCCGCACTCTCTTCATTTGCACAAACAGTTGTGAGTCTCCCACCGGCACAGCATGATGATAACACACGGGGTTGAACAGTCGGCCCAGGCCGCTCTGACAATTTGGGTTTCACTCATCCAACGGACCTGTTGCTAAGCGACACTGACTACAAAAAAGGGGGTGAAAAGAAGAGGAGAGAGCGGAGATGAGGAGTGAAGAGCCTTGTTTTTTGTTTTCCTTCGCCTCCCGGCAGCAATCTATACCATCAGGTTGGAGGAGTCAACAGTTCTCTGTTCCCCGATGTTCTGGAGAACCACCACGTCTCTTGTTTATGTGTCACGTAAACTGGAAATATGCAGAGAATAAACGAGATTCGCTCTGAATGACAGACATGAGCAAACTAGTCAAAATGTGTGAATAAAACACTGCAGGATTTGCATTTTTTTTAACAGAAAGTGTTATAAAAACATGCCATGCAATTGAGCTAGTCAGTTTGGCGTGGAAGAAAACTCTCGAAAAATCTTCTGTTCTCCGTCTCGCCGGCGCCCCCCGGGGGAAATGTGCTATTCTTCCACATCCACAGGCCCACGCTCCAGATCCAGACAAGCGCAGCGGTTTGTATTAGTGACCCATTTTAAGGCTAAAAGTAGAACACGCAACCCTCTGGCTTCAACGTCCAGCCATTCGTCGACCCGGACACTTTGTGAAAAAATAAAGAGATGCTTCTGAAAGCAGAACCGCCGTGTGATTCACTTCACAAACAACTTTTAGCTTTAATTTTCAGTAAGATCAACTTAGTTTTATTGAGAAATTGTTTTTTTATTATGATTATTTTGAACTGAAAAACACAGAATGCAGAAAGATGTAACTTAATAAATAAAACAAATAGATGATTATTTCAATTACAGATTAATTCAAAACAATAATCTGTGACTGGAATCTGATGGTTTTATGCTCTCATCAGCGATTGGCTGGTTGGAAACTGAAAAGCTGATCTTTTTCGAATCGGTAAAAGCGGAACAAGCAGGTCAGACTGACGGCAACATTAATGCTTTTCAGAGCTGCAACTGAATGAGTGAGACGCGCTTGGCTGTTTCCAGAGATGCTTAAAAACAAAACACAAAAGGTGCAAAAAGGAAACTGCGGCTTTTTCAAAGGAATTTCAGTCAATAAGAAAAGACTGAACAGGATTAAATTCAACATCAGAGGGTTTAGTAGATTAGAAAATGTTTTTGTAAATGTTAAAGGAGCAAAATTTGACATTTTTTGATATAAAAATTTGTATTTTTCACGATTAAAGGCATAAATTCACAAATTTAGACCAAGATATTTGCTGACGTAAGTATAGAAATTTGCCTGAAGTAAAACAAATTTTCTGACATCGTAAAGGCAGACATTTGTGATGTAAAATGTATTTTGGATCCCGTTTGAAGTATGCATGGCAAATCTACACCTAGAAAACTTCATCCGAGACCAGAAAAGATTTTATTTCATCCAGTTCCCAACTTTATGGTGCCAGAGAATAATTTAATATTGTAAATTTATTCCTTTAATCAAGAAAAATGATATTTTTTGGAGTGGAAATTTATGCCGTTTGGACAGAGATCATCCATGTTTTTACTTGTAAATGTTATAACTAAAGTAGAAATGATTTTTGCCTTCAGTGAAGCAGGAAAACAGAAAAACTTCACACTGGTTTTGTTTATTTTGCTTCATTTGCATGAATTATATGACAAATATTTTACTGTTAGGCAAAATATATTGTCATTTAAGACGAATAAAGAATCAAAATCTGATAAAAGTGTTAATTGTTGATTGAGGCATGTCATTTATACTTAAATATGTTTTCATCTTTCCACCAGCTTTGTGCCCAGCAGAGTTGAAGGGGAGATAAAAGCAGATTTACTTTGGTATCTGGATGAGAAAATCTGTGAGCAATACGTTAAGAGACGATTAATCTTTATCTTTATCCCTCAGTCATTCCGCAGACACCAGAGTCAATAAAGCAAATAAATTGAGCGCAGCTGCATTGATCCGCTTTAATGACGAGCTGAAGTGTGTGGACTCTCTTTCCGGCTTTCAGGCTGGACATTTACTGGCTGTTCATCTCACTCCCCAAACAGCAGGAATCAAGGCTCCAGCTGCAGGAAACTGCAAAACACTGTAATGTTTCTTTCATTGGAAGGAAACCGGCATCCATAAAACATAAACTTAGTTTGAAAACAGAATCACTTTAAAGCCCCACAGTTTGTATTTCATGTGAAAGTGAAACTTATTTAATATATTTTTTCAGACGATGAGGCCCGAAGAGCCCAAATGAATCGAGTTCCTAGATCGTTAAAATTCCCTGGGGAAATTTATCTGCCTCGAAGCTTCGTTAAATTGTTTTATCATTTCGCGCATCGTGTTCCAGCTGGGTTGTTATTTATGTTGCGCAACGCTCTCACTTCCACCTAAGAGTTGTTGCTAAGTGTTTGCGGCATAACGTCCAATTTGTAGTTTTTCGGGGGACCAATAAGGATCCTTAAATTAACTAAATTAACTCTTCCGCGCGGCTACAGGTGAGCAGATGGACTGAACATCGTTAGTGTAACTGCAGCTTTATGGACGAATTCGGAAAATAAATTTACCACCATCCTGGTCACAACAAATGCGTGGCGCATCATGGCGACGTTTTTATATATGATGAAGGAGCCAAAACCTGTCGCTAACATGGACATAAACGTTTTGGCAAAGTGAAAGTTCATCTATTAAATTGACTGAAGATGAATACATTAACTAAAAACTGGTTTATACACATTGAGAAACTGCTACTTTATTGCTAAATTGAATTGGATTGCAGTCTTTTGGCCGATTAGGAATCCTGACCAACGCATTCCGATTTTGGATGAAGCCAATTTTTCTTGTCTGAAATGTCGCTAAAAATTGGAAGAAAGTTGCTGAGTCGCAGTGATTGACAAGACCTGGCGGACCGGCCAGTGAGCAGGAGAGGACTGTGGCTGATATTTAGATAAAATCGGCTTTATGTGTAAGTATCGGCACCAATAAATTGGTGCACTCCTGTATAAGACAAAACAATAAGAAGTTTGAAGTTTCCCAAAGGTGCAGCTAAAACCTAAAATGCACAAATCCAGTGTTTGAGTAAGATGGTTACAGGAATATCTTCCACATTAGAAAATGCCAGGAGGGCACAGTGTGACAAAACACTGATTAATGAGGCCAGGAGCCCAATTTCTTTTTGTTCAGTGAGACTCTATTTGAGTGAAAACCCTCCCTGCTGTCACTGTCCTGATTCACACACACGTGTGTATTAGCGGTGCAATGAGATCACAATATTAAAACTTTTCAGTACAACCTGTCACAAAGCAACATTAGCTGCTGCCAGCATGTGACTCTGTCTCCTGAGGCAAAGGTGCCGTTATGAAGCCCGGATATGAAGGAGAGCATATCTACACTTATTCTGAAGAAAAAAAGGAAGTAGTTCTTGATTTTCTCTGTTCTACTGACAGAATCTATTCACCAAACACATGGAGGACTCAGACACATTGGTTTTTTTTAAGCAAGTATGTGTAATTATTCATAGCATCTAGGGGGCGATAGAGTGCTGGTGCATGGAGCCCATTCATATTTTCATTTACATGCATGCTCACAACGCTGGAGGGCAAAAAGACGATTTTTTTAACATGCCGCGACAGAACAATCGCTTTACCTCAATTAAACCTGAAGCTATTATTAATTTAATGCTTTGCTTCACAGTAAAAGGGAAAGAAAACGCAGAAAAACCGTTAAAGAACAACTCAGAGACACTTTTGTTTCTCGCGCTACACGTTGACTCGTTGCCATAGCAACTGATAACACCACTTTATTTTTCAGGATTCAACACCAAAAAAAAAAAAAAAAAAACACAAAACAAAACATTTTCCACACAAAGAACAGAACATTCAGGCCGTTAAAAGTTTTGTTTTCAGGCTTGATGTTTATTTTCCGATTATTAGTAAGTGAGCGCTGTGGTAGATTAGCTATCGCTGCTACTTGCTAAGCTAACAGCACTGGTTGATCAACTAATTTAAACACCTACTTAACTGATGAGCTGTCAGAGTTGGTCGCCTTTTTTTTATTTTGCAGCTGAACCAAAACACAGAGTTCAAAAGCACATCTACATGTTAAGGTTTTCATAGTCAAGCTAGCGTAACGCACCTACTTCCCTTTTCTCAAAAGAATAGAGGAGCAGAAGAAAAGAACGTAAAAAGATAAAAATAAATTTTTATTCATTCATATTGGGGAAACATCTGATTTTATAGAAATCCTCCTTGGCTCTTCAAAAAAATCGTGTTTGTTCTTTTTCTTATCTGCTGCATTTGGCGCCACCTTCTGACTGGGAGTGTTATTGTCACTGTCCACAAGACGCAAACATCTTGATTACGCTCAGTCATCCACAAATCAGACTTAGGTATGTAATTTATCCTGTGAAACTCTGTTTTTACTTAACGTTACCGAACCATGAAAATCTAACGACTGTGATCAACAACTGTTGGAATAATGAAGGCCTGTTGGCCGTTAATAGCATGTTTCCACCCGCAGCGTCAATGTGTTAGTGCGGCTTGGAAGGAAACGGCGTGAGAAAGGGCGACAGAGAGAGAAAATGATAAGTGATGGTTCAATAGAAATGGAAAGTTTCTGCGAGAGAACACATGAAAAGATGGAGAGGCGTAGGAAGGGGTGACTTGAGAGAAAGAGACGCTGAGTGGGAGACAAACTGTAGGGATGTGAGGGATTCATAAAGGCAGGACATCTTGAGTTGTTTTCCGCCCACATTAACACTTTGTCTGCAAGTAAAGAATATAATGTTTAGAAAATATAAAGCATCAGTTGTCAACCCCAAAACATTCTGAGTTGGAATCATAAAGAATCATAAAGACGAGATAACGACATTTGTATTAAAGCTCTGAGATTTGAAGCACAAACTCTCTGATCTACTAGAAAGATCAGAAAGATTCATCACCATATGGGCATTTATTGATGCTAATCTGTTAGCTTATACCCTTCCATGAGAGAGACTAACATAACCTAAGTTTATATAACAAGTAGATTGCAAATATTTTTCTCATTCCATGCAAACCAACCTCATCAAATGTGAAATATGACCAACATCTTTGTATAGTCATTAATTAAATCGCAGGTAACCAAACTGAAGCCTGCCAAACGTAGACAGCATCTTCACCAGTTTGTCTGGGTTCATGGAGTTTATTTTACAGATATAAGATGTTAAATGTGTAAAGTTAGACATGTTTGATTTAAATCTTTCAATTTATTGACCAAGAGTTTTGTGTTGCACATACAACATGATCCACTAAGTTTTACATTAATTTGTTTATTTGTTCTTTCTAACTTTGTAAGTATGTAATGTGAACACAATTTATACTTTATCGTATATTTTTTATACTGATCATAATACATACATATTAATAAAATAAATCTTTTCAGAAAACTAGCTAACAGCAGCACATTGTACTCTAATTGATAATCAATAAACATTAATTTCTTGTGCCTGCATATCTTCTCTGCATCATAATTTGAAGTTTTTTGCAGAGCATTATTATACAACAGTAAATTATTTACAATATACATAAAATAACTGTTGTTCTATGACATTATTGGAGAATAATTATGACTCCACCGCAGTAATTTGTCTCTTTGTTGTATCATAAAACATAACATTTATTCTGTTCGAGCAACTAAATTGTACATATGACCATTCAGCAAGTCCAAGAAGAATTAACAGAAAATGTTAAATATGCACCACCAGATTTCCCTCTTTAATAATTCATGGAGCTAATTTAAGAGCTGTTATTCAAAACTAAAAGTGTCGGAAATCGGGGTGAAACTGTGATGAAGAGGAAACTCGAACAGTCGTGATGAGATCATTTTTATGCTGCATACGGGAACATTGACGAAATAAAACTGAACGGTTTTAACGCGCAACAGCTGATGGCTCCCGTTAAGAAATGTAACCCAGAAGTTTTGATACTTTATAATTTTAGATGAATAAAATATTTTTCAACTGAATTCAATTGATATTTGCAAAGTGTGCAGTGAGAAGAACGGGAAGAGATATTAAAGTAATGAAGCAAAAAAAAAAAAAAAAAATGGCGCCTTGGGCTTGTTGCATTTCCATAACAACCATCACAAACGTAAATGTCCGATTTAACTGCGACTCTGCACCTCACGTATACTTTCAGATCTGGGCCTGTTTCTCCGCCAAAAGCCCAGAGAAACTTTTCAGTCGTTTCATAAACTCCTCAAAAAACAAAACAAACAACAACAACAACAAAAAAAAACGCAGAAAATTTAAACTAAGTGGTCCAGAAACATGACGAAATCGATCCATAAATGGACCCAAATCCTCTAGTAAACCTACAAGGTGGACTAGATAAAGGCTGCAACTAACAAATCCTTTCTCATCAATTAATCTGTTCTGACAATTAATTGATTAATCGATTAATCGTATAAACAACTGGCAAATTTTGCAGATTTTTTTATTGAAGTCTTTATCTACATAATTATAAATTCACACAAAGCTGCAAATAAAATATGTAAATAATTTTTTAAATAAAAAAAATGAACATCTTATTGCCTAAAATGGAATAACAGCGTTCCTGTAGTCACCACTTGATCAAACACAGGGCTGATCTGCTGAGTATTTTGGATCAACTGATTAATGACGAAGCAAAATGTGCCTACAGGAGAATTTTGTTTACAGAATTTTAACGTGTGAAGCTAAAACTATATTTACAAAGGGATTTTTTTCATCTTCAGAGCAAAATGCATGTATCTTTGTGCAGATTTGGCTTAATTAATTAAATAATCTTATGATTAATCTCATTAATCATTTCAGCAGTATAATAAATTAACACAAATTTCAGATTATGCCCTGACTATATTGTTCTCTCAGTAATTAGTCAATTTTTGATTCTGTGTACTTCAGTTCACGATTAACTGATTAATAAATCAGTTGACGATTAATCATTTTTCAGCCCAATAGATTAACTAAAATGTCAGAGTATGCTACTGAAATTATTTTTGTACTCTCAGTTTGTGTTTAGTGTTATGCTCTAACATAAATCCAATAAAAAAGATTTCATTCTTAATTTTAGATCTAAAAGACAAAGGAGTATTTGTAATTTCCTCATTTTTCTGCAGCCAGTTTTCTGTACATCCACTTCCCTGCCGCTGAATGATAAACAGCAACACATCCTGAGTGCGAGTAGGAAGCCGACAGTGTGAACGTGTGAAGCAGATGTGAGCTGCTGGCTCCTTCCACCTCTCCCTCCACGCTCCGTCGTTCCACATCACCAGCGTGTTGACTCCACGCTTTTCTCTTTCTATCTATAGAAAGACGCTCCGTGTTGAAACTGAGTCAGTGGGAAGGACCTATAGTGGGCTCCAGCAGCATGCCTGACAGCACCCATCCACTGCAACCTCCACACTTATGTAACCCAACGCACACAAACAGGGAGGCACTACGACGCAAACACCTGTGATCCTGACAGGTGTGTGTTCAGCTCAGCAGGTGCTCTTGGTGTTAAAGGCAGACAAGTGACAGCTTTCTACAGGGTGCCATACCTTTGGCATACCTTTGCACACACACACACTCTCACACACACATGTGGGTTACCTGGCCTCTGCCACTGTGCAGCAGTAGCTGCCACTGCGCCGCGAGCTTCTCCCCACCCGCAGCTCTTCTCGAGACTTGCGGCGGTTGAAGTAGTCGGTGAGTTTTCCGAAACTTGCCATTTCTCTTTTTTCCTTCCCTCCTTTCCTTCCTTCCTTCTTCCTCCGCCTCTCAGGCTCCTTTATATCCCCCCCTCCCACCCCACTCTTGAATAAACCTGGAAAAGTCCGGATTCAGCCCCCTGCGAGAGTTCCTCCAGACTTGGAAGTGTCCGTTCTGGTCGGATGCTTGGAGTGGTTCAGCGGCGGGTCCTGGGCATCACCTCCATCTTTTCCCCAAAGCCTCTCAGAAATTTTGCGCCTGGTTTTTGCTTTTGTTTTTCTTTTTGCTTCCTCGATGGCTTGCCACTTCGCGCGGAGCGTGCACACTGACTGACTCTCTGGAAATAGTAACGTTTGTAACTGCCTACCCATCGACACAGCAGGAGCGATGCCCCCTCCTCCCCTCCGCTGGAGAGCAGACAAGAAGGAGGAGAGAGAGAAAGAAAATGAAAGAGGGAGGGCGGCTGAGCGGCGATCTCCTCTCAGGCTCGTGGGAGAAAATGATGCTTGTACCGAAGCCCCCGTCTCTCTCTCTCTGTGTCTCTCTCTCTCTCTTTCTCCTTTTTGTTGCATTTTATCTTTCATGCAGGAGTTTTTTCTAAAAACATGTCTCCCAATCAAAGCTGAAGAGCGGAGAACATCCTCCATCTCTCTGCTCTCTCAATCTGGGGACACCTGCGCCACAATCCCAGCTTCACCTGTTAGTCTGACTGACTGCAACTATATTTAACTGGGAGGAAAACAGAAGCAGAGGAAAGAAGAATGGAAGCATCCAGTTAACAACTATCTCATCATTTACAGTTTCAGGGCAGAAAATTTATTTAAATTTTTGTTCTTTGTTGTTTGAACTGGATTGAAAAATAATCTGGTTATTTTTGCAGCTCTGGGCACAAAAAGGCTGCACTGTTTGGCAGCAATTTTCTTAATTTTCAGTGATCGGCCGATGTTTACAGGTAAAGACAGTTACAAAGTCGGCCTTCTATCACCTGAAGAACATTTCCAGGATTAGAGGACGACTGCCTCAGCGAGATCTAGAGAAACTCCTCCATTCGTTTATCTGCAGTTGCATTTATTACAGCAGCAGCGTCTTCACTCACATCAATCAGATGCAGAACGCTGCTGCTGGCGTTCTGACCAAAACCAGGAAGACGGAGAAACAGTTCTACAGGCCACTGACAGAACAGACTTTAAAATGCTGATGTTAGTTTATAAACCACTGAACGGCTCAAAGCTCTGCTGCTGCTGCTGGATCAGCCTTCCAGGCCTCTCAGTTCTTCTGGTTCTGCTCTGCATCCAGAACCAAAACCAAGCAGCATTCAGCTTCTATGCACCACAAATCTGGAACAAATGTCCAGAAAACTGCAAAACAGCCAAAACACTGAGTTTCTTCAAATCCAGACTAAAACCCCACTTGGTTAGAGTTGGTTTTGAAACATGATCAATGAAGCAATAATCAATGATCTGATGTGTAACAATGGTAAAATGAAAAAGACGGTCACATTTTCAAACTTCCTGCTTCCGTCCTCAGACCTTCTGTAGTTCTTTGACTTTCTACGGCTCTCCTGGAGCCCGAGGCCCGGTCCAGACCCGCTACTGACATGCGTCTCGGCTGATTTGATCACAAGTTGACAGCTTCACGTAGGAGTGTGTCGCACCCGGCAGTGAAATCTGTCCTGCATAGTTCCAGCTCTGATCTCAAATAAACAGGGAGCCACGTCAACCAATCAGCTGGTGGCGGAGCAGCAAACAGGATGACAGCAGCTCCTCTCATGTTCCCCTCTCCAAAGCATGCATCCACTCACACTGACCACTTTTAACTCAACCCTGATTCATCCAGGCCGCATCTATAGCAACTGCAAATACATTCACAAGACGGTTTCGCAAGCAAACTTCAGATTCTTACCTTATTGGATTTTCTGTCATCCAATTTAACTGAGAAAAGTCCAAAACAATCAGTCAGTCTGAGATCTGATCGGATCAAAAACAGAAAAAATTCAGTGCTTCAGGTCATTAATCGCATCGTTTACTTTATCACGATAAGAATTTTGATTCATCGATGTCCCAATACATTTTAATTAATGATAATTAAATTAAAAAAAGTTTAATGCAAATCTGAATCTGTTAAAACATTAATAAATAGTGATTAGTTTCAGCATTCAATAAGTGTTTCTTAAAAATAAATAATACCTGATCAATCTCTCCTGGATTTTGTGATTGGTTTGCAATCAGAATCACATTATTTGCACTGAGGCAGTTTGATGCTAACGCTGCAGAAACTTTACCCGTTTCCTCCTGTGTACCTGGAGTAAATAAGATACAACTAAAGCCTTGGTGAATCCCCCAAGAGGAGGAAATTAGCAGCTTAATCGCTGTGGATTATGTGGGATACCACCAGGGAGAACAGGAAGCTTCAGAGGGAAAACCGCAACACTTTTTCATCCTCAGTAACTCCTACCTTCTCATTTCTGAAGGTAACTTTTTAATTATATACACTTAAAATTCTTAAGAAGGTAATAATTAAATGTTTTTATCTTTTTAAGATCAGGAGTTGGGGTCTTAAATTTTCTGGATTGCAGTATTTTCACAGACATCCACGTTGTTTTATAGTCAGGAAGGAAAAAGTCGCTGCAGGTCCCTTCAGGTTCTGCATTTCCCTGAAGACAAATGCATTTCAATCCTGCCTACCTCAGTTGTTGTGTTTATTCTGGAAATGGTGTGAGTTTTGCTCGAGCCGTTTTTAAACATTGTAAAAGCTGAGCCTCTGGTATCTTCACAGCATCCATTTTCATGGCTGAGTTTTAAAAAAATGTTGCTGAGCTGGGTGGAAGTTGTGATGCTGCTGCAAGTGCAGATTCACCGTCACGGATCACTGGCTCACTAAAGCCCACTGAGCCATAATTTATGTTTTTAGCTTCACCCTGTCCTGTTTCTTACTCTGACAAGTTGAAATAACGCACAAATTTTAACGCAAATGATCATTTCAGTCTTTTTCCTGCAACTGGGAGTAAAAAACAAAAAGAAACAAAAAAGTAGAAATACTTAAACACCTGTTGTTATCCATTTATTAATCCAAAAAATAATCAGTAGTATATTTTTAGCTGCATCTTTTGCTACAAATGAACAAAAGTATACCACAAGAGCGATGCCCAAAGTGTGGGCCGCGGGCCATTTGTGGCCCTTGGACTGTTTTTTTGTGGCCACCAGCTGCAGTTCAAGAATGATGCAAATTTGTTTCAGTGGAAAATAAATGTTAAGTACAAAACAAGATTTTTATTATAATTAGAACTACGTATTTCCAGAGACCTTTTCTGAAAAATAGACTCTGCTGCACCCAAATCAGCTTTTGTTTTATTTATTAAACTTGGATAAATACAGCAAAGATTTTGACACTCAAGTCCAATAATAATTTGAAAAAGTATTGTGTAGAAAAGACTCAAGTTGTTTAATAAAAAATATGTACAATGTGAGAATTGTTTTATCCGATTAATCGGTTAATCATCAGAATAATCAGTTAGAATTAGATACTCAGAAGTTCTGAGTTTTAAATTTTTTGTTCATTTTGGATATTTAAAGCAAAAACACCAAACAGAAAGGAAAAAGAAACACATAAAGCTGAAAAAAAGAAGAAATTAACCTCAGTTAAATTCACTTTTATTCATGTTATGGAGCTCTGCTCTAAATGCTGTATTAATTTTGCAACAAAAGGTTTGGAAGGCTATGCTATTGCATTTTAGGCTGTAACATTTTAATATCCAAAAAGTGATTGAATTTGTTTATTTTCCTCTTTTAAAACATTTCTAATATTGTGTAGAAAAGATTCAAAAATATGTATAATGCGAAAATTGTTTTATCCGATTAATCAAATAATCGGTTACAAGTTGCAACATTAGTTCAGATCAGAAGGAGCAGAAACAGAAATGAAAGAAAACACCTCCAGTTAGAAAGTTAACATGAGGTAAAATCACTTTTATTCACATACTCCAGAGCTCTGCCCTAGATGCTGAGAAAGTACAAATCTTGCAGTCATGCTAATAGCCACTTATGTGAAAACGTCCAAAGCACAAGCAGCAGTGGAAGTACTTTCAGATGCGAGTCTGGAGCTGAAGTGTGTTTGAATGTATTTGCCTAATAGGTGTAACTGCTACTTTTACTGCCACTGCAGGTGTTAGTGGAATTACCGCTTGAATCAAGCTGCTGTGTTGCATTAATTTTCTTTTTTTTATGTCTGAATTTCAGCGCAGTCTCTGGTTTTGCTGCTTATTCACAATCTGTGGGCAGCTCACAGACTGTTATGATCAAAGAGGCGTCGACAGAGATAAGACGGGAAGAAACGAAGGTGGGAGTCCGGGGATGGAACAGACTGCAGGACGGCGGAAAACAAGATATTTTCTTAAAGTAGAAACGAGCTGAATGCCACAGCTGGAACACGCCGACACGTCGGCATGCAGACAGGCGTTTTCCTGGGGCTGATATGCTGGGCCTTTAACTCGTGACTCAAAGAGCGTGGCGGTGTCGATCCCCGGCATGCTGGGAGACAGAGCGATTACGTCTCACCGTTCCACAATCAAAAATTCCTGATAAAAAAAGGTATTCAGTGTGGATACTGTTGCAAGGCCTGCCACAATAAACAATAATGATTTATAATTTTTCTCTCTTTCTACCAAAAACTGGTTGATAAAAGTCTTCAGTTTTGGTCTAACCTTTTTGGAAAAACAATTTTCCTTATTTTTTTATTTTTTTTATTTTTTTATTTTGTGTATTTAAAATGTCTTCCAGTTCCAGACTTAGATGTTCACAAAAATGTCAAGTTTTTATTATGCCTTTAAAATTGAGTCACAATAACAATATTATCGTTTATATCGCTATAACTTCTGGGACAATTTGTCGTCCAGTATAACTTGTTACCGTGTTTTTGTGCATCAATCTACTGATTTCTGCAGGGAACGCTGCGGAGTAATTATTTTGCTATTTTTTAACTCACTTCTTCACTTTTTAACTTGTAAAATAATGCATCGCAGTGCAGGTGGACAATATGGATTTAAAGTTTTATTACGATATTTTGTGGTAGTATTGTGATAAAGACAAAAGTGACAATAAGAAAACATTTCTTTAGGACTTCAAACAAATTATATATCTAATATGATATTAAGAGGAATTAAATTCTAAAATCCTCTTATTCTAAAATCATTTTAAAAAAACTGCAGCTTTAAAGCCATAATTGTTTAACATTTGGCTTAAATTGAGAACAGTAACCAAAAAGCCCAAGATGGGTCAGATGTTTGGACTTACAGGATGATAAAAACCTCTGATTGCTCTTCTATAAAAGATGAAAATAATAATTATTTAGAGCAATTCATACAAACTCTATTCATGTTTGATATATTTGATATTTTTTCTTTCAGTTGAAATGCCGTGGACGTTTCCAAAGTGAGAATTCATTTTGCTTTCTGACTGAAAGTAAACACAAAAAGCAGCAGTGAATGAATTATTCATCTGCCAAAACTATTTTGGAGCCACACAGAGGGGAAAGCTATCAGTAGCTGGAGCTCAGCTCTTCCTCCTTGTGTTTCTAAATTCCCTTCAGAGGTTTGACGTTCAATTCCCAGCGTATGTGTTCATTTTTATAACCGTTTCTTTCTCTTCCCTCCGAAGCATCCGTCCGCCCAGCCTGCCTGACTTCTCTCGTCCTTTCCTCAGTTATCTCTCTTCAAACAGAGACTCTTATTTCTGGAAATTAAAGTATCTGAAATAAAAACACTTGTATACACACGTCTGACTTCCGATTCATTTATTCTTTCTATATTTGATCATTATGCTTTAATTTAAACATTTGTGTTGCAACTTTGTTTCAGTCACAATCCCACACTGCAAAAACACAAATTTTTGGTCGACTTTCTAGTGCAAATATCTTAGTTCACTTGAAATAAGACAAAATTAATTTCAAAGCAGCTTTGCAGATGTAGAGGCTAGGGCTGTAACGATACATTAATCTCGCGATACAATACAATATGTGATATTCTGCTCACTGTATGATATACGTATACTCAGCAAACGACAACTTACAACATGATTCAATACATTTTCATGATTTTCTGAAAGACGCCGTGATTTTGGTGATATTTTGTATCTGTTCTATGGACTTGGATTGAATTCATTGAACTTGTGTAATACGGTGTAATAAATGTTGTTTTTGTTGCGTATTTGCTTTGCTTAGATGTTAATTGTGTGGCTTTGTGTATATGGTTTCTGTCTTATTCACTTATATCAGATAATTCAGTTTATCTATTTAATTTCATTATTTATATGTAACTGGTTGTTTCACTACACGTCACTTTTAATGTCCATTTGCAACGGGGTAAAAACTGTATTTCTGCTGAAAAATTGAAGAAGTGAGGAATGTAGCAGCTTTAAGAGTGTCTGGTGTTACAGCACACTCCGCCTTCATCTATTCCTGTCCTTTCAGTGTTCACTCAGAGACTGGGACTCAGAATATTCCCGAGCCTGCTGGGCAGTACAGTCGGACCACTCTCAGATCAATGGGCTGTGGTGGCGGCGGGGGGCGGCTTAGGCGAGGGGGGCGGCAACACAAATCATGACAGAGAAGGGAGGAATGAAGATATTTCAGACAGAGAGGCATGGAGACAGGAGAGGCCGATCGATAGACTGAACACTTCAGCGCGCGCACACACACACACACACACATACACACACACACACACACACACACACACACACACACGCCTACAGACATGCTGACTGAAAAAGGCCAGACATCAATCTTTACTTGCAGATTCATTCCTGCACAGATTATAATCCTGGTCAACTGTTTCACAAAGTGTAGTTCGTTAGGTCACGTAGTTTATAAAGCAAATGCTAATAAAGGTTGCTCAGTTCTGGTAAAACATAACTCAGAAACACTGAATGAAAATTATTTTTTTAATTATCATCAGGCACGACGGTGAGAACAGCTTGTTTCTGTGGGAGGCTTCACCCAGTTTATTTCATTAACATTTAATTTTTGCACAGCGAAAGGAAATTTTTGCCTTTGGTTGGTTTTGAAATGGAGATAATAATCGTTGGCCAGTAATTCCTGCTTTAAGAATTTTTCTCTCACCATTATATCTGTTGTTTTGTACCGTTATTAATCTGATGGCAAATATGAACAAGTTTTCAGGTAATCATTTCTAACTAGAGCCAATACTATCAATCGTTTATTCAACCGATTAATCAATGAATCTGATAAAAAACAAATTTTGCATATTTTGAAGACTTTTTATTTAACCTCTTAAGTCTTTTTTTTATACAATGTTAAATTTTATTTGATTGCATAACATGCAATAACAGAGCCATCCACTAGTGTACGCTCAAACTTTTGTAGATTAATTGATCAATTTATCATTGACCAATAATCGGAAAAAAGAACAATAGTAAAGTCAAAATTGTGTAAACATGCTTTAGATTTATTTTGTTTATTATAAATTTGTTCATTCTTTTATTACACTTTCACGGTTTCAGTGCAGCATAAGCCTGGCGGACCGCCAGGCTTTCCTTGTGCCCCCACCAGGCTAAGCATCGTTTGTTTTAGTTTTTTTAATAACTGCTTTTTTTTACAGACTTTATATTTTATGTATTAATCTTCCAGTCTTCCAATAACACATAATTATCAGTGATATTGTCAAATTTCCTGTCAACTTAAACATATTTTTCACTCAAAACACAGTGGACCGCTGGATGAATGGCTGTTCTAGAAAACCTGCTGAGCTTTGCAGGTTTTCTGTGGGAAAACCAACTATTTTCAATAAAGCCAAACCAAACCAAATAATTTGATAGCAAAAGTTGATTAATGGGAGATTTTTTTATTTTGACAGAATTTCTACTGGCTGGTGGTCACATAGAGTGTTGATACAGTGCATTATTGTTGTACTGTGACATAATGCAGAAAAATTCAAAGGTTATGAGCATTTCTGCATGATCAAAACTCAAAGTTATCTTCAAATTATAAACATAACTGGCTTCTAAGCTAGTTTTATTTAGTCAGTAACAACATTTTTGTATTAAAACCTGGCTTTATGAGGCGTTTTATGCAAGATTTATCTCCGAATTGTGACAAACACAGTTTGTCCTGTATTGTTTTCCCCTAAAAGCTACTGAATCCGTCTTATTTTAAGTGAGTCATGCTCACGCAGCGACCGAACTCGTCCACTGCTGTCTTTGTTTTGAACATCCTCAGCCTCCTCGTCCTGTTTTGATGGACACTGACCGCTGCATCTGTTTGTCTCCACGTCCAGCTGACCCTTCGTGATTCATTATGCTGCAGTTTGGCGCTGAGTGTCGCTCCTCATTGTCTCCATTATCTGAAAGGCGATTAGGCCGCCGCTGCTCAGCATTGCATTCTTTGTTGTTGTTGTTGTTGTTGAAGTGGAATTTATAATGTGACACAAGAGCTTCTCCAAACGTTCTCACAACAAGAAAACACAATCGGTGTCACTTGGACTGGAAATACGGAACAAAACACCGACAAAACAGCCGATTCATAGAATAAAAGCCCAATAATATCAGTACAAAAAGAAAAATGCCATGAAAACAAATTATGAAACCAACACAATTTAATGAAGAGGTCAAGATCAAGAGGACGTAATTTGACAAGGACTTGAATTTATTCATGTTGAGTGATTTGTTTTGTAGACAAAATGGAGCAGCAAGAACGTTCTGGGTTCAAATCCAACCCTGATGTCTTTCTGCATTAAAAACAATATGACCATTAAGTAGCCCTGCAACAAACAATTACCTTAGTTATAGATTAATCGGTTCATCAGTTATTCTAACAATTAATCGTTTGAAAAAAAGATGTATTTTTTGATATAACATTGGAAATACATTAAAAATACAAATAATACAAATAGATAGTTAAATTCTTTTTTTTCCTTTAGTGATCATTTGTAGAAACAGACGCGTCTGCAGCTGAAAAATTCTGACAGTGTTGCTCTTTCAGCAAATCAAACTTTTTTGAGTCTGTAAACTGAAAAGTTTATGATTAACTAATTACTAAATTAGTTGATAATCAATTGGTCACAGATTTTTTTTTTGTGGTTTTGGCAGTAGTGCTTCTCTGACTGTGTGGCTCTTTCAGAAAATCAAACTTTTCTGAGCTTGTAAACTCCAGTTTATGATTAACTGATTACTGAAATAATCGTCAATTCAGAGATCGATTAGTCACGATTAATCGATTCAGCCCTACTCAGCAGTTAACCAAACCAGTTAACCAAACCAGATAACCAAAGACAAAGTGAGTTAGTCTTGCTTTGCTAAATCCTGGTCATCTCCTTTCCTCTGCCTACATCCCCCAGAATGCTGTGAAATTAATGTAGTGAAATTATTTAATATTCTATCAGACATCTGTTCTATTGATACTGATCAAGTGTTTGTTTCAATGTATATATTTATAGATTCAGTACAGATTCGGTTTGATTCCTGGTTATAATCAATATGCTACATTAGCTTAGCACCAGAATAAATTCTTATTTTACTTATTAAAATTAAAGGAATTTAATCATGTTATTGTTTCCAATTTGGTATTTTTCTGCTCATTCGATGATCCTGTGGTATTTTTCATAAGCACTATGTGCCGTTAGTCCTTGTAAACAGAGAGGAGGCGTTGCAGTTTGCTGCCTCAAACAGTCCGACTCACAGGAAAGCAAGAGTACATAAAGACGCAGCAGAAGATGAAGCAACAATCTGTCTTCTGAATCCAGACGCATGCAGCAGATTTCCCTTCAGAACGGCTGTACAGCAACGACATCAAGCCAAACCGGCACCTCAAGTACTCAGCTGTGACAAACACAGATAAACATCACAGGAAGGGCGAAAACAAGCCTGCCGAGCCTGACGTCGGAGCCATTACCCACACAAATCTCACATCTGCAATTTAAGAAAACAACAGAGATGATTTTTCTTTTGGTTTTAGACATCTATTTTGTCACTGTCATCTAGAGAGCTTTTACCGCCCAGTGTGGTATAATAAACAAGCAGAGATTTGGAGATAAACCACCAGTGAATCATATTTTAAAGTCATTTCCATCTAGGCCAAGTATAACAGCACAGGCTTATTTGTGCAGCCCTAACAGCTCAGATCCAAATGACCAAGTTTGGCCAGTTATATCTCCAACAGCAATGACAAATATTATTTACCCAGCTCATCACGTTGATGATTAAAACATAAAAATTGAATCCGCCTCTCAAGATGCAGATTTCCGCCTTCTTATGTAAGACAAACAGGAGCCGCTCTACTGATCTACTTTTCTTGCTGATAAACAGTTAAATTCAGTCCTATTATCATCCTCATTAGCCTAAAATCCCAAAATGACAAATTAGCCACATCACCTTCAGCTGGCGCCTTTTCCTCCACACAGGAGATTTTGTTTTAGGGGTAATTTGTCATATTTTTGACAGCTTAGTTTTCCTAACATCTCTGTCTGTGATGCTTTCATTGACATACTAACAGATTCTTCCACACCTGATGGAAATGTGAAAACCCCCCAAAACATTTATAACAGCTGCCTAATCTCACAAGCTTTTTTTCCCAGATTGTGAACAACACCAGTTTACAAACTGTCTCAAAATCAGTCAAACATAATTGACTGGCGATACACTGATCCGATATTGATATCGGTATCGCTCATCGGGTCTCGGTGACAATGTTCCTGATCCATGAAGGCAGATCTATTCACTCTAACTCTATACTTTTTGCTCTTACTCTTATTTTACAATACATTTAGAATCCCTAATTTCACTTTCTAATGCATTTGAAATAAAAGTTTGTTGCAGATAATTTTTACATGTTTGAATGAAGTATTCAATTTTTTGTTTTTGTCAGTTTATTATTTATTTTACGTTGTCTCTTCTCATAATTGCATCGACTGAACATTGTTTTTACATATTTGATCACATTTGTCAAGATATTAGTGTATTTACGCTGGACTGGTGCAGAGTTCTCAAATGAATTAGTAATTCAGTGCATTTATGTTTGTCAAAAAACTAAAATTATTTATTTCAGTTTCTGTTTTTCGAATCGCATCAGTTCAAGTATTGTATCAGAAGTGTTTTTTTGACTTAAATAAAAGTAGTTAAATATTACAAGATGTTAGTGTAAGTTTCAGTCAATGCCAGGCTGTGTTGATTAACTAATTTTACGGATGATAAATTGTCCCATAAGTTACAGGAACAAATTATAATTTTTCTAATTTTGAACCATTTTGAAGAAATATAATTGTAAGATAATACAAGTACAACCTCTTAAAGATCAATTAACTTTAATTTTTAATAATTCGCTGCAGCACAGACTGCTACAGGAGATCAACTGTAACACCTTTTGGAAGAATCCTAAGTGATTTGAGTTTTTATTTTCCTTTGGGATCAATGAAGTATTTTTAGGGAATATATTCCTCTGTTTTAATATGACTTTGAGAACATAGAAAGAAATGTTCTAGACGTTTGAAACCAAAAGAAGTGGGATGAAAATGTCAAACTGAGCTGCTGCTGTGTCAGTCTGCATTAAAACAAAAATCAATAAAAAGGCACAAACAGCCAAACAAACAACTTACTGGATGAATTCAATTCACAATGATAATATTTGCGTCGCCCCCTGTTGGCCGAACGTGTTAATCTAATTCACCTGCACTAAAATAACCCGCCGCTGTCATTAAGTTCGGCTTTAACAGGATTGCGTCAGCAGTAATTGGAATGAACCTAATGACTGTTCAGGTTTTATGAAGTTCATCTAAAAAAAGAAATTCATTTGAATTTATTCTGACAAATACAAATAATTAGTGTAAGAGTGCGTGAGTGGGGCCAAGGAGTTGCAAACAACACACACTCATCACTTTTATTGCGTTTGACTCTGGATGCTAGAAACGTCAGAAGAGTTTGTTGACCAACACAAGCATGCCTACCTACACACAGGAATGCACTTAAAAAGCTCCTCTCCCTCTGCAGTGACTCATCAGTGAGTCACGGGTCCCAGAGGAGACCAAAGTTGCCCCCCTCTGCAGTTTGGCACCGAGCGGCAACAGGTTCGTGACGTCACTTAATCATTAAGAGAAAGAAAGGAGCCAGAAGGGATGATTCACCGATCACTGGGGTGTCGCAGTCAATCCGACATACGAGGGGGGAGGCAGGCTGTGATGCGCCTCGGATGAATACTTTCACCTGACAGGTTTGGGGTGTAGCAAGTAGGAGGGAGAGCGTGTAAGCACGGATCTGTTTTTAGGCATAGTCACAGGTATGAATTATACATGCCGCTTCAACTCTGCTGAAAGACGTGAGTAATGAAATGCCAGGGAGCGTATGTGACTCACACACACACACACACACACATTTTACTGTATGTGAAAGCAGGCCCGATGTACGGCTGAGTTACAGTCATCTGCAGAATGTGCTCAAAGGAGGGCAGAGAGGACTCCCACGGCTCTTATCGTTCTCTGCCCAGCTACTCGGCACGGACAGCGAGAGTTGGGCTATGACTGCAAAAGAAGTTTCTATGTGTTGGAAGAACAGCGACACAGGTAGAAAATCAAAACAGTGAAAGCAGATAGAGAAGAGTTTGTGGGGTTCGGTAAATCCAGTTCCTGGAAACTTTAAGAAAATCTGTTCTGCTGTTTTAAATAATTTTATGTCCTCACAGAGAATGAGGACATAAAATACCCCCGGAATGAAGGCGCACACACCTCCAAGTTGTGCATCAGATGAACAGTAAGGTTTATTAGAAATAAACCCACAAAAACACAGTGCAAGCTATAAAACCACGCTCTTATAAGTCATGAAGATTGATAACATTTCATGGCAAAAATTAATTTAAAAGGCCAAAAAATGGCGGCCATTTTAAAAAAAACTGTCCGTCATCCTGAAATTGAAGTGGGAAATATAAAAAACAGCTTTTAAGCTTGTATCTACACTTGGAGGATGTTTTTACAGTAAAATGCTACACCTGATGTCCGTCCTAATGCCAGGCGTACAGCTGGAGCGTGGGCAGCAACATTCCAGGAAGTTTCAGAATAGAGACAGGAAGTGCATTTAGGAAACAAAGCTTGTTCGTAAAGCAGCTCTTACTCTATGAGTTGGTCCATCCCAGCACCCCGGGGCTCCGCTGGCTCCCCAGGTCTGAGTCGGGGAACTTCTTATCCTCTCTTCTGTCCCTGCAAACAAACTGTGATGAAATACTTTGGCCTCGTCAATCTGGGGAAACAGAAGGAACTTATAAAGGAAGAGAAATATTGTTTAATCATCAGCAGAATCATGTTTCATTTTGAAACTGACACTTTCTTTAATCTTTGTGGAAACGGCGTAGCATTGTTCACACTGCTGTCTTGTGTCTGAACTCTGTCAGCTGCTCTCTGAGGCCCCTCTGATCCCCAGGTGTCGAGTTTCAAAGATGTTCTCGCATTCTGTGATTTATGATTGGAGCAGACACTTGGCTTCACTGGGCAAAAAAACACACAATCTCACCAACTATTTTTGGTCTGATTTCTAGTGCCAGTATCTTAGTACACTTAAAATAAGACACACTAACTTGATAGTAACTCTTCAGCTAGATATAGATGCTTGTTTTAAGCAAATAATTCCTTAATATTGATCTTTTTAAAAAAACTACTAGCTTCATTGGCAGATAAATTAACAAACATGGGAAAAATGTTTTCTTAATAGGTAACGGCTGGCCTTGGCTGGGTTTGCTATTTCATCAATATGAAGCACTTATTCACCTAAAATAAGTCTCAACGTCTTGCTAAGAAGTTACTTTTAAGTTAAATTATTTCAAGTGTACTGAGATATTTGTGTTCAAAACTTGATTATTTACCAAGATTTTGTGTTTTTGCAGTGTTCTCTGCTGTTGTTTCGTCCCATTTCTATCCAATTCCTTCACCTAAACACGGGAAACAATTAGAAAAGAACTGGAAGATATATATATATATATATATATATATATATATATATATATATATATATATGTATCTTCAACCCCATCAACCATTCAGAAAAATATTTCTTAATCAGCCTTTTTATGGCGACCCACTTTTCACCTGAGGAAAAATTATACAAGGAATCTAAATCCCAAAATCTATGCTAATGTAAGCTGCAGCACCTGGATAAACTCTGTTTGGGATGATAATAACTCTCTATTCCTCGAGCCAGCATGGTAATTAGGCTGAACATCTGGCGAGAAGGAAAACCCACCGTTCGCATGAATTCGACTCAACTCCCTTGATACTGTGTGTTGATGTGTTTTTTGGAAGGTGAACCTCAGGTAAACTGAGGACGTGTGTATCTCCATATGCCAGGACCTGCTCCTGTCAAAGGCGATGAGTCCAGGAGAAGCGATGGCAGCGGATGCTCAGCATTCAGCTGCAAGGTCAATGAATGCAAATTAACCTGCCTGACATGCTCCTGCAGTTACCCAACATTAATCCTGACTGATTTTAGAAATGAAGTGTTTATATGGTGCGACCTGTGTTGACCTTATTCGGTTTTAATCTCAGGACTGATGCAGAAAATGTAAAGGTGAATATTTAGAGTTCATTGATCTCTTTAGAAGGTGAATCAAGTTTTCAAAGTGGCAAAACTAATCTGTTTTTTATGTATTTTTTAAAAAATGTATACTTAAATATACTTTAAAGTAAAGCTAACCAACTTAAAGCCAAGCTAAATGAATGCAAGACAAGTTCAAATTGCTACATTTCTGTAACTTTAAAATGTCATTAAACCCACAGCTACTGTAAATTTACAGTGGATTCAGTAAATTAGAATATGCTCTTAAAACATGAGTCTAATCATAAATTGGGTGATTTTAATAAACTAACTGTCCAATAACAATCTAATTTATTCAATATGTCTGTATATGTTTATTTTTTAATCTATTTTCTAAATAAACTTTTAGCCTTGCTCTCTATGATCAGCATTTTTAAATCCTTTTTTAGATCTATGTTAAGCATATAGCAGCTGCTGCATTATACAGTGAAGCCAGAAACTGCTTTAACATCATTATAATGGATAATCAGGACAAAAAAATAACTTATTCCACTGAACACCTGGCTGAAGCTCTGCTCCCAAAGCCAAACATTATTTTAATGTGGTTCATAAAAATTATCCAAAACAGACAAAAACACATTCCTCTTGGTTTAATTAGTGTTTATTTTTTTCATATCTGCATCGTTGCCACATTTTTTCCGACCCGGATCCATCCACATCCTCTGCTTCCCCTCTCCTCCACCTCGCCATGCATAATAATCTGCACTGTAACCTGGAGCAGTGGCCCGCCGCTGCCTGCCTGTCCCATCAAACATGCATAAGAAACAGATGTATCTTTGATGTACGTTTGTTCTTGTCATCCCACGTACATGAGAGAGTGAATGAGTGTATAAGCGTGTGTGTATTTTATGTGTCTCATTCAGAGTGCTTCCAGCCCCTGCGGGGGCAAACCAGGCCGGGGAGATGCAGCTGCATGCCCCGACAGAGGCGGAGGGGGTGGGCAGCCATAGATCCCAGTACAGACAAATAATCAGCACAGCGCCTGAACTATGCAGCTATACATTATGTTTCATCCAACCACTGCTTTAAACATTAAGGATAGCATTATGTATGCAAACTGTAGCTTGTTTCATTCCAATGTTTTTTTGCAGACAGAAATGTCTCCAACAATATTCAACCAAACACAATTCCTTGGAGAATAAGGTAGATTTTGATTTTGACCCTCCAGGGACACATAATGACGATTACAAATTATAAACTATTCTTTTGCAACCATTATCCAGGCCACATAAAAAGAGTTACAAAGTCGGCCTTCTATCGTCTGAAGAACATTTCCAGGATTAGAGGACTAATGTCTCAGCAAGATCTAGAGAAACTCCTCCATGTGTTTTCCTCAGTTGCATGGATTACTGCAGCAGTGTCTCACAGGTCTGCCCAGACAAATCAGTCAGATCCAGAATGTTGCTGCTGTTGTACCTTCCAGACCTCTCAGGTTTTCTGGTTCTGGTCCTGTTCTGCAGAACCAGAACCAGAACATGGAGAAGCAGCTTTCAGCTTCAAGGAAACTGCAAAACTGCTGAAACACTGAGTTCCTGGGCTAAAATCCCACCTGTTTGTAGCTGCCTTTAGTTAATAACAACTGCAGAATTAGATAAGTCTGTTTATTAAACATTTCCTCTTCTTTGCCGCAGCAATGTAACATTTTAACTTTTTTATTTTCCTTCTAATCACTGAAGTGTTGAAAATGTGCTGTAAAAATAAAATCACCTTGTCTGTTACTAATATCTCCTTGTTCAAGTTATTGCTTTAGGTTGAGGGCCAACTCTTGATTTGAGAAACATCAATTACTGTTACCTTCCCTCACATTTTACAGGAACATCACAGTACTAATACTAAAAACATATCTTCATACTTTATTTTTTTTTTTATATTTATTAGAAAGAATTTGGTATTGAAAATGTCATTGAGGGTTGTCTTAGTGTCAGTATTGTTAGAAAGTTTTGTGTTGTGAAAACAAAGATTGAACAGTGTCAAAAAAAAACAACAAAAACTAAATCTGACACTTTTTAACTTTTCACTTTATAAAAACATTTAAATGTGTTTGTATCGTTTCCCTTCATAACGTGAACAATGATTCAAAACTGAACAAAAACTCATAAAAGTTTACGGAAAACTTCACAGGCGCTCCAAAATGTTTCATCCTAATATTAAAAAAACACTAAGCTTCAAATTTCTCCTTTAAGTAAATATAAACTTCAACGCACCAGTTTCTACTTTTAAGTACTACTGGTTTGGGCTGCAGGAATGATAATAACGGACAGTGTTGCTTGAATTACTTGCAAGCGCTGCACTCCGTAGTAAGTATGGCACTGGTCCATGACTGTGTCATACTTTACCACCTGGAGTTATGAAAACTTCCCTTGCACAAGTCTGTAAACAGGTATCATAAAGTGAGTCACTGCAGGCGTGAGCTTACCCTGCTTGTCATTAGCTTCATTCATGCCTGTGTGGCTCCTGATCAGCCCTGTCTCTCTGTCTGTCTGCATATTCATGCATGACCCTGGAAAGTGACCCTGACCTGATCTTCCTTACTTCTACACACACGTGCACACAACCTCATATACTTTTTTATTGTTCCCGTACAAAACCTGCACACACACACATCTTTTTTCCTTTTCCCCTTAGACAATTGTGTTGCTCATTCTCCACTATTGTGGAAGTCAGTCATTTCCACATGTGTGCTGGCCATAAAACAGCAAAGAGCCGCTAAAAGCATCCCTTTCCTGAGCAGCAGGGTCACAGTGGGTCTCATATAAACACAGGACACACCTTAGCCCAACAGTTTTCACATATCCTTCTGCTCCAGTGACAAATAAAGAAGCCTCGCTTTAATTAACCGTCTCTGTTGTCTCCCAAGATGTTTTTCTCCGGGACACAAAGTTTTATAGCAACGCTGCGCAGACCGCATCTGGAGCCTTTTGTGTCCCCCCAACGAGCATCGTCATGACAACAGTGAGCAGGGTGGCCTTTGAAAACAATCCTCCACACAAGTTGAGAGAAGTGTGCTGGCCCGAGGACAGTTTCAGCGCTTCCCACAGACTTTAGGCTCTCGGGAAGTTCCCGCAGAAAACGCAGAGAGGTGTCAGACACGGGAGCAAGAAGCGTGCATTCATTTTCTTACCTTTACTTAACGAAGAAAGTTTGTCTTTACGCCTTTTCCCCGGGGCTGTTCTCGCCTTGGCTTCCGTCCCTGTCTCTTTTAGATTTATTTTCCGCAGCCCAACGATAATAAAAGGCTTGCTTCTCTGCTTTAGTGTGTAGTTAACCCCGTAGAGGCGCTGCGAGTCTCAAACCATGTGTGAAATCAGCGTCCAGCCGTGGGGCAACTTCCTCCGCCCAGACTCTTTCTCTTCTCCTGCCTGCTTCTGCCAGGGGATGCTTCACTTTACTTTGCTCCGCCTCGTCCAACACCAAAGGTAAATCACTGCCATCTAACAACCCTGAGGTTTTCTACACTGAACGAGGACGTTTCCAGGAACTTCAGAGATTAAAGCTAATGTAAAGATTCATTTGTAACATAGTTTTCCACCTACAGAACAATATCTCCTGCAGTTTGTTTTCAGTATTTATTTTTGCTATTTTATTGTAAAATTATCTTTTAATCAAGATGAAACCTCCTCCAACACCCCCAGGAAGTTTCTATTCTGGTGACGTCACAGAAGTCATAATGGTGCATTCCATTTCCGGTATGAACCCGGAAATTCCGACTTCCCTTTCGGAAAACTCAACTGGAGCTAAAAGGACCTTTTCAATATGGCCGCTGAAGTTAAAAAGTAGACAGTGTATGCGTGTGGTGGATGCTCCTACCACCAACACACGGTGTTAGTATTTATTTTCTCTTTATATTAGTTACAGTTATGTTAGTTATTTCATTTAGAAATATATTTTCTAATGGGTGCACACTTTAGTTAATATCTGTCTGAATAGTTTATTCATATTTTTTGTTTGAGGTGCTGTTGTCAAATCATCTGGAGGAGGGACCAGGAACAAACCATTTTCTAAGAGACTGGAGGGGGAGACTTGTTTCAAGTTGATCTGAATTTAGTTAATTTCTTCACTTAAATATTCACTTATTATTTGTGCTAAGTTAAAGTTTGTTTTGCTTTATTTGTTTTATAGAATACTTTGGTTAATTTTGTATTTGTTTGTTCTTTTGTTATGTTGTGCCTCCCTCATGTGGTAGCTTTAGGAAACTCCACCCCTATTTAAGCAGCCTTTTGTTCTTTGTTTGCAGGTCAGTTTTGTTTTATTTGGTGAAGTGCGCAGCGGGTGCACCTATTCAGGAGGAATAGATATACTGAACACATCGGGCTGCTGTATCTGATGTTTATCATTTATGGATGCACCAAAAATAAATTTTTGGAGCGCATTGTGTGACATATCTGTCAGAAGCAGAGATATGATTGGTCTTAAGTGTTTCTGTGTGACGCAGGTACTAAAGAGTTTATTTATTAAATTTACTGAATAAACTTGAGTTCGAAATTTGTTTTAGAAGTGTATTTGTGAGCCTGCTGCTTTAATATTGAATTGTAAATTAAATATAGCTTCAAATTTTTCTATATTTTTGTCCAGGTTAACTTAAAAAGTGAGCTATTAATGCTACAGTTTAATTTTCTAAACTATAGAAAAGTAATTTTTAGGGATACACAAATATGAAAATTTGGGCCGATTTCGACATCCAATACTAATGTTGCATTTCCATTAGTATTTACCAGTATTTTAGTTTATCAATTGTTTCATTCAATTACTAAAATAATTGTTACCAACAAGCCTAATCAGAATTTATTCCGCAAATGTGTTTCCATCTCCTCTTTTGCATATCAACTCTTTTTCAGAAAAGCCAAAAACCACCTCAAGTAAGCATAAACATTTGCCAAATTTATTTAAAATTCGCCATTTCCACCAACCTTTTCTGAGGCGACACTTCATAAAGAAACATTGATGGAAACATGGCGATAATTGGGGAAGTTGGGATTTCAACATTCCATGTTGCAAACTTCGCTTTACATTTCATACGCATTGTGGGGGACCAACTTCCAAAAGAAGACAAAAAAGGTGTTCAAAATATAAAAATGTAAATTTAATTCTTCAAAAATGATAAACAAGAAACAATTACATACAAAAAGAAAGAATAACAAATTTGAAACTAACTTAACTGAGGTCAACTGAACTCTAACCACCGTTAGCTCCCAACTAGCCACCAGGCAGCAGCTCCAGGACAAAGGCCTTTATTCCAGTCATTTTAAAGATGCTTATTGGTCCCAACAAAAATGATGACAACCTGGACATTATCATTAATCAATAAAATCCCCACAGATTCCCAGACCAAAATTGAAAAATTTAACATGTTATCCTGCTAGCACTTAGCATTTGTTAGCTACTCTGAGGCGGAAGTGAGATCTTTGTGTGACATTAATTGATGCCCCAAATAGTAAAACATAATTTAACAAAGATTCATTTGAAGAATTGTGGAAAAACACAAAACTGAAAGATTTAAAGCCCAAGCACCCAGGACTCTTTATTTTTCTGAGATGTGTGGAACTTGTTTATCGCAGCCATTCTTAGCATCAACGTTTAACAAACTTACACATTGCTCCAAACAAGAAGATGGAAACTTGCCTAATGTACATTTTCTTTTCTGTTTTTCTTCTTTTTGCCACCTTTTTAAGTTTTCTCAAAATGTACAGGACATTAATAGCTGACGTTAACATAAGTCCAAAACTGGTATGTGGATATTTTTGATCAAAGTTGACTTGATTTTGTGAAATGTGAAGATAATACATTTAAATTCATACAAAGCTTTTTTGTGGACAAAACTTTTTTTTTAAATTAAAAATAATTTATAACATTAAGTGACTGAATGCTTTTTGCATGCTTTTGTACTAAATAGTTGTCAGAAATCATAAATGACAAAAGAAAAAAATAAACTGATAGAATAAGGGCTTATATTAAATGGAAAATTTAGATGCAATTTTTTTTGTTATTATTTCTCTGAAGTTGTGCTGTCCAGAGTTTGGACTGGTTTGATTTTTTTCGCTATTGAAAGTAATATAAATAAAATAAAATATACCTCGATTGAGACCTAATATTGTGACTGTAGGAGTCACAATATCAGAAATATGTAGGAGTCAAAATATCAGAAATATGTTTTTTCTGAACATCTCAAAGTTGCCGTTATTGTTTCACATCAAAGCAAGCATAGATGGAAAGGAAGTTTGAGGAGTTTGAATAAGTACTTTAAAAGACAAAATACTGAAAATACTCACTCCCACTATATAGACAGTTAGTGAACATAGCATTTCAGTTTAATAATTTGATCTTTAAAATAAAAAAACACATAGGGCAATTGTTATTAGTTCCCTTAATCTCATGCATTTTTATTTGTATTTTTTTTCTTCCTTATTTACCTCTTTCTAAATCAAATTTCTCCTTCAAAGTTGTTCAGTTGTATTATCTATGGTTGCAGCCAAGAATAAAACAGTGCAGTGGAAGCGTTTTGTACAGAAGACCTTCACAGGGAGTCTTAAAAATGTTAATCCTGTCGTTGAAATCAATATCTCCTTGTGTGTTTATTGTCATTTGCTCAGAGAAAAACAAATGTAACTGAATGGCACCTTTAATCACAAAGCTCTCTCACTCTAACCCTTTGTTTTATTGTGTCCAGTACTGGCAGTATAACTGCTGTCATGCAGGACCTGTAACCCTCAGCAATTAAAGTTTAATGGGTTTCATTATCCGAGCAGCTGAAATCTTCCTAATCCTTTCAGCCCCCCTGGTTCAAACAACCTGGGTGACACTGGCATTAGCAGACGTAATCCAGACTCACTACAGTTTCACATGTTACATTTTATCTTGAGGGAACTTATTTTGCATTGACGTTTTGAAGAAAACCCAATCGGGTCCCTATGCAGCCAGTGCTTCTGGCTGACAGGTGGGATAAGCAGAAGCAGAGTGTTGTTTTGAAAAGATAAAAATAAGGTAAGATAAGTTGAGGTCATTTTATTTATATAGCACATTTTCAGCAACAAGGCAATTCAATGTGCTTCACATGAATTAGAGGAAGTACAAACAAAATCACAAAAAGCAAAAGAAAAACAAAAAGTACTCCAATGAACTAATGAACTAATAGGAGTTTCTCTGCATAAACTAATAGAAAAGAAAATTAAAAGCATAAAACTACATATTGGTTCCTCTTGTTTAATAAGAATGAGAATAAATAGTTAGTAATTTATAATAGGTTTCTCTGGATTCTTGCTCTGATAAAACTAGATGTTTGTTCTCCATGTTTGATTCTATACTTTCTAAGTTTGGAGTTTTTCTGGATTCTAAGTTTGTTCTATTTATAAATGATTCTTTTACAGCTGAAAACCAGAAACCATTGTCCAGGCCACATAAATATAGTTACAAAGTCGACCTTCTGTCATCTGAAGAACATTTCCAGGATTAAAGGACTAATGTCCCAACATTCATTAGTTTTCAGGAAGTCTTTATGGATATTCCTGAAAAGTCAGTCCTCCAGCTGCAGTCGATCCAGAATGGTGTTCTGACTAAAAGTAGGAAAATAGAGCACATTACATAGTTTTGAATTGTTTGCTTTTGATTAATAATAATTGGAACATTGATAATTCAATCTGTATTGCAACTTTTCTATACTTTTCTCTTTCATATCATTCGATTTAAGTAGTTTTCTCATTTTTTATTTATTTATGTAAAGCACTTTGAATTGCAGTGTTGCTGAAATGATCCAGGCATATAAATTTGCCTTAATATTGCATGTGTATTAGACCCAGCTTCACACATTGCAAACTCATGTATTACCAGTAGATGGCGCTACATGTCCATCGTCTGAAATGTGGATGGCCCATATACACTTACAAGCATTTCAATGCTTAATAAAAGAAAACCAAACAAAACCTATACAATATAAGATTGAGATCAAATCCACACATTTTAATAGAATATTTTGGATTAATATAATATTTGTGAAAAAAGGGACGGAGGTCATATCCGGATATCCTTGCTAAAATACCAACATGGGAAATGGAGTTTCGCCATTTTCCCATTCTTCAACCCACGTTACGTCGGGGAACGTGACGTAGCTCGAACGCATCTCAAACGCGCTCCTTGATGTTTATCGACGCTTGCGTCACGTAAGCGCAAAGTTACGTAGTTTACGTACGTCCGAGTCCGTATTTGCTCCGTAGAGATTCCCCCCTTCCTTCCTGGGCTGACTGAGGTGAAACCTCCGCGGTCGCATCATTGTCGCTAATACCTGACGGACGGAGTGGAAATAAACGGAAACATTTTGCGTGCCCGACCGAAACCGTGCGCGCGATGAGGCGGCCGCGGGGCGCGCGCAGCTGAAACCCGGAAGGGTTAAAGTGACCGAATGACGAGCAGGAGAGGAACTTAAGGTCTCCATGGCTGTGAAAAGTTAACGAAGAAACGCCTGAGAAAACAGGAATTATCCCCCCCTCTGCGACTCCAGGTAAGAATACAGGACACTTGAGAGGAGTTCAGGAAGTAAACGGCAGTGGAGGAGTACCGTAATGTCGGGCAAATGACTGAAAAGAGTCTTTGTTTACAGTGTGTCTCTGCAGGACTGGCCACTTTGTAGCAGCTCTGTGTAGCTGAGGTTAGTGGTAGTCTCACAGCTCTACAGTTTGTTCCCTAATAAAATCAGTTGTGCCTTAAATAGTTTACACAAGTTCCTCCGAACAAAACTGGATCACAGTGTTATTATTATATATATTAACAATATATGTTATATATGTGTTATTATTATATAAATGATTAATGGGGTTTTGAAGGTTTGGTGCCGTTTAATCTTCTGTTTTGGGGTCGGTGTTATATAAGTGCATTTATTTACCTCTACATTTATTTCCACTCTCACTGTTCAGTCATATTGAACAAATTAGGTTGTTAATGTAATACAGCGAAACACATTTTATAAATTAATCTCAAACACATTGTTTAGAGGTTATTTTCAAGAAGCGTTCATCAGAATCCAGATTCTGATTTGCAGAATATGCCTGCAATATGGAAATGAATTCAAGTCCAGCGTGTTTATGGTTTTCAAAATTGATTAATGGTTTTTAATTTCAGCACTTCTTGATGTTTTGGGTACTATAAGGTTGATATTTCAATTATCGCAGTGCATTTATTCACCTGGACATTTACTTTCTCTTTAAATGTCTATGTATGAGTCCATTTATTTTTGTCAATGTCTGTAAATAATAGTATGATAGATGGAAACAAATTTATAATTTACTGTTATTCTCTCTCTTTTTTTTTTTTTTACCAAAACCTGGGAGATAAAAGTTTTCAGTCTGATGATTTGGCCTCAATCAGCTCTTATTTTGAAGGACTGATTTGTCTTTATGATTCATTTTATTTGTTGTTTCTGGTTTGTTTATTTATTTTGGATATTTAAAAAGTCTTCCAGTTCAATGTTAAATGTTCATCAGAATTTAAAGTTTATTGATCTGTAAAAATGTATCATTACTTGAAAATGGTCTCAAAACAATATTATCGTTTATCACAATAATTTCAGGGACAATTTATTTGTCCTATATATAACAGTACGCATTTTGGTACTAAATGTATGTTGGTATGTTTTGTGTAACCCAGTTTGGTAGATAAATTGCTTATCTATTAGTGAAACTAAACAAAGTGTCTTGATTTTGAAGAAAAATCTGAATTATTCATATTAATGCTTCAATAACAATTATTCAACATGCTGTTGGATTTTACAGAAACAGATTTATAACTGTTTCTGTGAACAGTTAATATATGGATTCAATTGTATAGATGTAAACTGAAAGTAGATAATCCAGTTGTTTTAAAATATGTAATAAATTAGGCTCAATTAGTTTTGCAGCGGATGTACGGCGACGTTTTAATGTCTTTGTACTGCGTGAAAGGAGGCCTGCTGGGAAGACAAGAGGGAAAAGAGTCTTGGGTCACTCAGGATATTTGGGTGAAAAAATCTGCAATGTACCATGAAATCAGCTCACATCCTCGCTTCTGGTCCCTCTGAGAACCAAAATGAAACCCGACCGCTCCCTCTGGCACCGGCTGTGTCAGCTGCTGCACCTCCGGCTCTTCTGGGTGAACAGATGCTTCTCAGACAGGTGCATCCCTGTAACAAAAGGCTGCAGACCCTTTACTTTATTTCCTTCCCGCCATGTTTAATCCCACAAACTGTGCATGCAGCTGATTCAGTAATGGAAGTATTTTTGAATCCTGCTGATTGTGAGTGTGCTTGAGAATTTACTTTCACCCAGATACTGTTGTGTAAGTTTTGTCGTTCATTGAAGGAATAGAACGAATTTGCCTACAGCGATAGTCATCTTGGCAGCCTCAGAGCTTTGCAACCTGTTCCTCATTTCTTAGTTCTATTTATTTACTATTCAGTCATTTTTAACCATTACATACACAAGTCAACAAAGAAAGAAAAAAAATAACAAGAGGCCAAACTAGTAGGGAAATAGTTAAATATCTAACTTCCTGTAATTGTATTCTGAAAAATGTGTCTTCACTTTGTTATCCATAAAGCATCATCAAAATCAAAGCAGAAGAATGTTTTCTATATATTTATCTCCAAACAAACTCATAAAAGAAAACATTTCATTTTCTCAGCAACTTATTCCCTCTAATTGAAGTACAATTGTTTTTAATATTCGTCATGACCTTTAGTTGTTTTTTTTTAAAATAAATCTCTCTTTCCTTGTAGCTACTTTAATTTTGAACCATTTTTGTATGCAACTTAAAATGAGTTAATTATCTGCTTTGATCACAGTTAACACTGTGTTTAGATTATTTATTGTATTTCTCCATAAGTAAGGAGATTCCCAGCAGAAGTTTTAGACCAGACAAACCAGTTTGAGCCTCCACACGATGATTTAGCAGTTTGTATGGTTGATACTCCTGCAGCACCTATTTATGCAAATAAGCAGCACTGGTTACTCATTTGTTGACTCACTGCCTTGTCGGCTACAAAAGATCCATAGGAAAGCGTACGGTTTGGTGAGTTCCTGTGATATGAATATGGCTGCGCGTCACGCGCTCGATTTGCTGCTGAGCGCCGCGTTTGTCGAAGAAATGAGGCCAAGGAAGAGACTTGAAGTGGAAGAGAGCGGAGGACAGGAAAAGTTTGACGGCTTCTCTCGGTAATGTGCAGCGACAGTTGAGCAGTGATGAGTGTCTGCAATGTCCTCCGTTTAACCCTTCGCTGCACCTGCCGCCACTGAGGCAGAGCCGGCTCAAAGCACAAGCAAACTGAGCCGCTGCTCGTTTAATGAGTTACAAAATTGAAATAATGACATCAGGGATGGACGTTATCGATTTAAAAAGTGGATTGCTATTATGGATCATGCAGTGATTTTCTTAAAATCCAGAATTTTTTCTTGTTTTAAAACGGTTGACCATCTCTCCGTAACAAAGGGCAAAATTTTTTCATAATATGCTGAATTAATAAAACAAAACAATTAAAATTTAACATTAGTTTGTGTTCTAAATACTGACTGGATAAACAGAAAATTGTGCTTTTCTCACATTGTTGAACTTTGACCTTTTAACAAATATAACAAATCAGGAACTATTTAAAATACTAAGTAGAAACATAAAAGATGAAGAGAATAAAACGAACAGAGCAGAAATGTTCTTATTAAAAATATATCCGTCCGTCCGTCCATCCATCCATTTTTCTCTTTCTTCAAGAGGGTTGACTCCATTGCATAAAACGGATCTACTCGACTTTAAAAAAAAGTAGACTTTTTAAAAAATCTACTTTTATCTATTTTTTAAGGTAGATTTTTAATTTTTTTTTAGATTTTTTAAAATCTATCTTAAAAAAGTAGATGTAGTGATTCAAAAAATTATCTATTATAAAATATAAAAGCCATAAGGAAATATTTTATTAAAATGACGCTTCATATATTTTTTTAATTAGATATATTTTTATTTTATTTTTTCTTTATTTATTCATTTATTTTTTGGTCTCATATTGACCCAAGCTTAAAGTCAAAGGGGGAAAAAAAGCTAGACTTTTTTTTAAACTATTATTATTTATATATTTTTAATCTGCTTCATCAGAATGTCTTCTTTACAGTCAGATAGGTGTGATTATTAAATTAAGCTGTTTTTACTCGGGCAGTGATGAAGGCAGACTTGTTTTTTGCGAAGCCCTGCAGCGCAGCCAGCAGCTGAAGCTCCATGCATGATGAGCAGCTGAAGAGACAACAACCCTGGGCTCCTGATGAGCCGCAGACAAACCGCATTATGCTTTTGTTCCTCATTATTAGCTGGAAGCACTTTATGAAGTTGGACTTCCACTCCTTCCCTTAATAAGTCTTTTTCTAATGTGAAGACCACTTTCCCTTTATCCCATTTTATCTGCATTTATCTGTGGATGAAACGAAAAGTTGGGTCAGTATTATTCTTCTGGCCAAAACCCAATATTTATTGATATTATATTTAAAATCAACCGAGTTTTACAAATCAATCTGATATGTCAAAAAAAAAAAAGATTACTGGCCAATATTGATATATAATCAATCCCTATTCAACTGATTTCAGTATGTAAATAAATTATTAAATTAAAATAATTTGTAAGTTTTTTACACTTATTACAGCTCCCACTAGGAAACTGTAGATTTTTGTTTAAATTTTCTTTTTGTAGTTACATAATTTTTTTTTAATGAAAATTGATTTAAAAAAATCTTAAATTCACATAAGGCTTTAAAATGACATAATGAAATTACTTGCCCTTAAATTCGTTATCCACAGGTCTTGAATTTTGTTGTGGCAGAATATTTAATCTCGTCTAAAACACTAACGAGACTCTAGTGTTGTGTGAAAGAGTCAAGGTGCCAACGGTTGCATCTAAGCTAACTTCTGTTGTCAGCCCATACAATTAATTGATTTATTTTTTATGTTTTTGTCATGTTACAGGTCTTAAATTTAATTCATAATCGTCTTAAATTTGAATGTTTAAAAGTGCATTAATGCTACTAGCTTTTATTGTCACAAATATGTTTAAAAAAACAAACTTTAAAAAAATAAATAAATAGTACACATTGCAGCTTCAAGGGTCAAACAACACATTTATAAATTAACCATGAAGTTTAACAGAGGTTGTTGCAGAGATGAGTGGATCTGGAATTGGTTCCCCTGATCAGATTCTGCCCACGGCCCGTTCGGGTTTGGACCGCCTCTGAGGTGCAGCCTGTTTTTCCTGGGACGTGGGAGCCTTGTGTCTGGGAGCCTCCACTCTGGGATCCCATTCACACCAGGCTCTGGCTCGGCGTTCAGCTTTTATTTAAATCTCTTGAACGCAGCCCCGCAGCTTTTCTCTGCTGGCAAAGGCCAGTGCGCATGCGCCCTGCTGACACTCCAGTAATCCGTGGAGGAGATTGCATCCGAGTCCACTGCGCTCAGGCTGCTACCAGTGAGGGAGAATTAAAAATGATGGAGGAGACGTGGAATTGGAGAAAGGCAGGCTGAGATGTTCGGACGTGGTTCTGGGACGGATCGGGATGTCGCGATGAGCAACCGGGACGGGAACGAGGATGAATCCGAATCCAAGACAGCGAGGCTCGGCTTGCGAATATGAGAAACCCGCAGACAGGAATGAAGCCGGCAGAAGATAAGAGGTTTTCTCTGGGATCTGTATATCTGTGGTACGTGGACGCAGGCGCAGAAGGGGAGACCAGCAGCGCTGCTGTTCATTATAAGGCTAAAGTGGACCGGCGCGCTGCTTTCCTGACCACCTAATTACTGCTCGATACTTTGTCTCCTGCCCCATCATCCCTCGGTCCAAATGCACACTGTGAAGTTTGTCCTCCGTGTCAGTTTCGCCGTCAAGACGCGCGGCTCGTAGAGACTCGCAATGACGGGCAGACGCGTCCAGATCAACCCGAGCCAGCTTGCAGGAACTGGACCGGCCGCGCTCCTGGCTGCGGGATCAGACAGAAATTAAGCTGCGGCTCTCAGACAGGAAGACCAGGATCAAATCCCCGCTGTTGAGCTGGCAGAGGACCGCAGCGTGACACCCAGCACCCACTCCAGCCCAACCTCTCGGGAAATCTGTTGGATAACTCTTGAGGTGTAAAGAACTTTTTGATTTATTTTAACCCAAGAAGGAATCCCCTCTTTACATATTTGTGATATGACATGTTCACCTTCAGAGAGACGCAGCTGATATGTTGCTTTTAAATCTCCACAGCAGCTGTTCCTCTGAAAGGGGAAACCTGGAGATTTGCATACTTGTTGTTTTGCCAAAACTCCTCCCTTGAAATCCAGTGCATTAATTTCCTCCAGCTTCCCTGTTGTAAATAATTCTTCAGGCTACTTTCACTTCCAACTTTCAATTTCTTGACATGTATGTCGTGTTAAAACTCAACAAACAGATTTGCGTACCTACGTATTTCAGGTGTTTAACGCTGATTTTCTGAGCATGTCTAATAGAGAGGACAGGAAGCGCTTCCAAGGACTTTTCATATGCTATGCACAAGATTTGCTGCAGAATGTCGCAAGCCTAGAAAATGCAAGGAGAGAATTGCAAGGCTTTGCATCAGAAAAACTACATTTCGACCTCTGGAATCAGTAAAAATGCTCCCACTATTCAGAACTTTTCGCATGAACTCTGGGAAACGCAGCCGACTTTGGATCGTCTACCTGCAGATCACCAACATTTGTGAGCAGCCCGTCTGTACCTGAGCCGAGGAGGAGGTCTGTGCTGTTCTTGAGGACCTCGGTGTGCTGCACCTGCTTCAGATCTGGATCCCTCAACTTCTGTGCTGCAGGGAAAACAGAAGCGAACAGGTATCAGGAAGAAAGCAGGGTCTATTTGACCTAAATCTGTGGAGATGGGGAGCTCGGCCTCGTCTCTCGCTGCAGAGACCGAGTCGGACCATGGCTTTGGCAGCACCTCCTACCCGTCGTCGCCCCCTGTGGGCTGGCTCAGAAACAGCCACAGCAGTCCTGTGTGGGGAACCACCTTCATCACACGGCAGCACCAGCAGCCTGTGCCGCACCGGGAGCGCAGGTACAGCCTACAAAATTAAACACAAGATGTGAAATTACAAAACTACATTTCCATAATTTACTTTAAAGTTTTGGCGCAAAGATGGTGCTACTTTTCAGCCATCTTGAATCATTCAGGTGCCATGATGGATGTGGGAAGTGAGGGACGGGAGTTACTGTAAACACCTGGCTTAGAAACCAACCTGAACCTCCTCCCTCCTGACATCACATCACTGACTTTGTCTGAATTCACACCACATGATTTATATCACTACAAAACTTAAAAAACATACAAAAGATGAGATGCTAACCAGTTTTTCCTATACATGTCAGACTACATGACGATGTCTTCATGATTACTAATAGTCTTTCTTACTTATAAAGTATATAAATGTTAATCTTCTCACCTTGTAAAAAGTGTTTGTTTTACACCGAGGCTGACGGCTGCTATCCGTCGCCGTCAAATTTATAACATAAAATGACGAGTTTGGTTTGTATCCTTTTCTGTTTGTGCATCCTATAACCACTTTAGAGTGGAATCAACTATATAAAGGGTTATGAGGTTACAGATGTCTGTTTTTAGACTGGTTAGAAGCAGCTTGGTTGTCATGGCGGAGTGGGTGGATTTCCGCAGAGCGTTGACGAGTCACATGATCAACACGAGTTCGTACCGCCGAACATAACGAGGAAGATTTGTTGTTGTGTGTTTTATTGGACAAAGTGCAGCTGGCTCCACCTGAGCGCTCACAGCATCACGCAGTTCGTGAAAAGTTGTTTGTTATTCGAACAATTTGTGCACATTTTTATCAGTATCTGCTGGAGATACAAAGAATATAAACTTCTTCCCTCGTTTTCTTGGACACATTATGGTGCAGAGTGGAATATTTTGTCTCCACCGTTCATTTGAAAAATGCTTTTTGACCAAAGCCTCTAAGTGAAGGATTCAGTAACTCCCTTGCCATGGATCCCACCCACTGGTTCACCAGAGCTTATCTAATCAAAGCCTTCATTTTGATGTTTGGCCATGATGCACCCAAAATCTGGCTAAGCTGGATTAATGAAAGCAAAATCCTGCCTCGGCTAGATGATGTTTAGGAGGTTTTTAGTAGATTGCCTGTACAGATAGATCTAACCTCCATAGAAACAACAAACCAGGACTAATTTGAAAATGAGTTTGATTATAGTCTTTTTGTCGGACTTTTTGGGCTGCTTTAATACAGTTTTTCTAACATTGGTAGTTAAAGTATGAAGGGCCACTGAAAACAGGTCCATCTCTAAATAAACCCATCTACATTTGACCCATCTCTTCCACCGTAGAAACGGTAGCAATGTGTCCATCAACGTTTTTGAAGTATCTCATTAGAAAATGTCGGTGGAAATGGCAAAATTTTAAATAACTTTCTTAAAAGAAGAATTTAGAGGTGGACATTGGCAAGAAGTTGATGTGACTTTTTTTCTTGTCTGTTATGTCAGTTTGTAACCATTTTCTGATTGTATTATCACTTATTTGTCGGCTCTTTAGCCCAGAACAGGTTTATGGATATTATAACTTGGTCTCAGTTGCAAATTCTTGATAATTATTGAGTCAGTAAGGAATATATTTAATTAAATTGAGATTATGGGTAGGATTAAATTTGTGTTGTCTTTTAAACAAATGTATGCACACATTTCCTTTGTCCTACTGATTGCTTTCTTTTTCTTGCTTATAAAAACCCGTTTGAAAAAAATAAATCAAATTTTGCAGAATTGTTTAAGGTGAAGATGAATTAATGTGCAAAATAGGAGAAACGTGTTTGCCAAATAAATTCAAATCTCAAATCAGTTTTAGTTAGTTATTTTTTAAACTTGCAAGAGTTTTGACAGAAAGTGACTGTCCTGTTCTTATTACTGAACATAGATGTATTTGATCAAGCCCAACAGAAACTGAACACCACGTCTCAAAAATTTTTCTAGAATAAAAATAAATTTTTTAGATTAATATCATAAAAAAAGTGTAAATTTCAAATGTTGAAATTTTTCTTTTAGGAAATTTAAAAATTTTCTAGAAATTTTAATCACAAAATTTCAGTTTTTATCAAAAAATTTGCTAGTTTTAATTTTTGTTATGCACCATCACATAAATCCCTCATGTTTTGGATCTACAGTAAATATTATTTGCCTGACATTAGGTCATTGGGGAGCCCTGACATGCAGGAACCCTTAACACAATGCCGCCCTGGATGGTGAGCCATACTTTACGGACTACCACTAAAAAGTACATCACAGAAAAGACATAATATTCATGTATATTCACAATCAAATGAACCTGCTGTGTCATCTGTGTTGTGGTTAAAAGTTTCTAACTTTTTCTACGAACAAACTCGGCAGCTGAGTGACTGGCCGATGCGTCTTTAAGGAGCCACACTATTTGTTGGAGAGACGTTGCGTTCCGATTGACTGGATTTCTGAGTTTTACTGCATTAAAAGATTTGCTGTTTCAACAAGAAGCAGCGTACGGCAGTAATCCGCCGTTCCAGTCGCTGCTTCCTGAATCCCAGTCAACATACTGAAAAAGAGGAAAGCGTTGGATGTGCAGCTCGCAGCTCAAACGGCGCTTTGGACTCATTTTCCTCCAATAGGTCTTGGAGGAAAATGAAATCTTCTGGACCAATCTCACAGAGATTTGTTTAGAAGCGTTTCCTGTTTTTTATCTATTATTTCGTTTGCTTTTTCTGGTCCCGTCTCCCAGAACGAGAGCAGGCAGTTTATATCGACCGCCTGAAGTGTATTGAAGTTGTTGCTGAGTCACTCAGGGCATCATGGTCTGGTTGTTAGTTATTGATTTTCAGAGAGCCCGATCACATTTCCCCACAATGGATGTTATTATTTATTCAGCATCCGTCTCCAGTTGGGCTTTCATCTTTCCTGATTCCTGCTGTCAGTGCTCGCCTTGTGGCTTGCTCTACATTTAGCAGTAAAGGCCGGCTTGTCGTGGTCAGGCAGATTTTTAAAAAAGTCCACCCAGACAGGTCTTGTTGTATTTGCTCAGAGTTTAAGCACAGATCCATCAACCACAGCTGGATTTATGAATGAATTGGATGCTCCTGCCGTCAGTCTGCCTTTGCATCATTCAATCATCGTCTTTTTTTTTGTTTGCCAGTCTCCGCTTCCTGTCAGCAATCAGACTGCACTCTGAATCCGCTCAGCACATAAGTGTAGATGGAGAGTTTTTATTTTTAATCAGGATAAAATCAACATAATGCACATAACAGTGGTGCAGTTGGTAGCACTGTTGCCTTGCAGCAAGAAGGTCCTGGGTTCGATTACCGGTCCGGGGTCTGTCTGCTTGGAGTTTGCATGTTCTCCCAGTGCATGGTGGGTTTTCTCTGGGTACTCCTTCAGTTCAAAAACATGACTGTCAGGTTAATTGGTCTCTCTAAATTCTCCCTGTGTGTGTGTGTGTGTGTGTGTGTGTGTGTGTGTGTGTGTGTGTGTGTGTGGTTGTCTGTCTCTGTTGCCCAACGACAGACTAGCGACCTGTCCAGGTGACCCCGCCTCTCTTCTTCTTCTTTTTTTTAATTTTAAGCTACTTTTTTAAAAGAGATAAAATTTCTTGATTTTTATTGTAATTTTTCCAAATTTGTGGCCCACATGACAGAAAGTCTGGACACCCCCGTCTTACAGGGACACCCACACTTGCATCGTGGACTTTCTCCCGTCACCCCACTCTGCCTCTCTCGTTTACACGCCGCTGTGTGATCCTAACCGCGTTAGGCAAGCTTTGCTGAGCTGTGACAGAGCATGAAATATAGAAACAACAAAACACTTCGAGCCCGGCTTATTTTCAGCTGCTCTCTTCCAGTTTCTTCTCTAATAAATTGTTCCATAAAACATTTTCTCTCTCAACATTTTTTTTTCCTCTTATGCTTTTCCAACCCTAGATTTCATTGGCTGTCTAGTCCTTGGGGTGTTTTTCATTTTTTGATTTTATAAATTGGCTTTCCTCAGGAGCGTTTGCTCCTGAGGAAAGCCAACTTATCACACAGAGCTGCAGTGTTTCTTAGCTTTGGCTCGTGTTTTAATTGAAGCGCCACAGTGTAGTTCTGCGCATTGTTCGGGGAACAATGCTGCTTTGATTCTCTTTACTTCAGCAGCGACCAGCTAACGTCTTTCGCTGCCGATGTCCTTGAGGCTCTGGAGTCTTTCCGGAGCTGATCCTCGGTGCCTCCTCTGTCCCGGTGTGATGAATGTCGCTGTTTATCGCCGCTCCATCCGCCGGCTCTCCTCCCGTTTAATTGGATTGAAACCGGTCCACTTGGGCTCAACAAGCGTGGTCACTGGCGGAGTTCATGTCGGGATCGTTTCAGCACGTCCTCCTTTGCGGATCGCCTGCCTGATGGAGACGGGTTCTGGTCGGCACAGACCCGTCGTCTCCAGAATAGATTTGGCAAGCAGCAGTTGTCTTAAAGTGTGTCTGTATTTGGAAAACAGAGCAGTTATGCAGCGTGAAAAAGAAAAAGCTGGCCTGTTGCCTCTGACATGATCCCAGATTTCCCCATTCTTGTTGCCATGGAAATCTCTAGCATATGCTAACCTAATTCCTCCAGACGAGACCGAACACGGAAAACCTGGCTGTCCGAGCCAAAACGCGGAAACTGCTGGCAACCCGCACATCTGCAGACACTGGCTTGTCAAAATTCCTGCAAACTTTTACTGAGGAGGTCCGGTCTGGTCCGGTCCGGTCCGGCTGGCTTGTTTCAAACCCCTTTCACTGCTCAGTGTTCAGGCGCCATCTGCTCATCCACAGCAGATAAATCTTTACTTTGTGTCGATTTGAGAGCCATCCGTCCGGTAGATGGTAGTTTTCTGTCAGACTCCTCAGATTCAAAAGCCTCCAGGAACTTTATATTATTAGAGCCGCAGCCGACAACAACGCCGTCATCCTCTTCCTCGTCTCCGGCTGCGTTGCTTCTTCTTGCTGCTAACGCCGGCTGAAGCCCAGTCAGACAGCTTCCTCTGTTTAAAGATTCAAACGTCCAAAGCTGTCTCCACCGCTGACACATTCACATATCAAAAATGAGCTCTGCTCCTGAAATATTCACCGAGGGCAAAGCCGGGGGTCAGATGCTTCACACTCTCCTCTAACAGAACTCCATTTATTTCCTTTTCCAGGCTTCTAGTTAAAGAAAAACAACTTATTTATTGCTTTTCGTTGTAACGGCTAATATCAGGAAGCCTGGGATTAGACAGTGTAATACGAAGTAGAAGAAACATTGGGGATAGCTGGCATCAAGATATATTAAAGGCCTGCCCGCCCCCCACTTGTTGCTGTACACATCCAGTGTACACATTTCTAGAAAATCACATGAAGATGTTTAGAGCCACAACTTGTCTGCATCCAGAGGCGTTTGCTGAATAGCGAGGAAGTAGGAAGTAGATCGGCTGCGCTAGCTTGACTTTGACAACCTTAACATGTACATGTGCTCTGTAATTCGGTGTGTTCCCGTCCATTTAACGTGAAAATAACACACACACACACACACACACACACACACACACACACACACACACACACACACACACACACACACACACACACACACACACCTGGTGTCTGACACGTAGCCGTTTATCATCAAAATAAACACCAACCTGGAAAACACAGTAACCAACTGAATGTTTACGTTTATGAAACGTTCAACGAGTGACAAAACAGGGAAACTACGAGTCGGTTTCGTGTCGCCGTTCGCCTGTTTTTCCGCCTTACTTGTTTTCCCCCTCTGTTGCGGTACAATGCAGCCGCTGTCATTTTTAGAAACAAAAACTGGATGCGTTTCCTCTTTTGTTCGTAGAATGCCGCAATATTCACAACAGTCACTAAATAAGTTTGTATTTCATGAGGTGATCCTGAAGGCAGAGCGCCTCGTCTTCAGGACTACAGGTGATCCACATTTTTATCTGCTTTTATTTAGAACACAAAATATAACTGACATTGTACATATTTAGGTTTCCAAACCTAAATATTTGGAAAGCCGAATTTACTGGGTGCCGGTTTTATTTTGGAGTAAAATACATGCATCAATAACAACGAACGTTAATAACGCCATTATAAAATCAGTTATTTTGTCACTTGAGAATAATGAGAATCTCTCACTAACCTTTACATCTTCCTATTAAATAATCTGATATTATCCTGATAAAATAAGATGTCTTTGGGAATAAGTGGCTCCTGCAGCATCCTTTTAATGTTCTATTTTGGTAACAGAGAAATGCTTGTTCAGTTTTCTACAGCCGTCTTGGTGCGTAGCGTCAACCACGGTTATGGAGGACAGATGTCTTTGCCTAAAGCGACTCCTTCAAAAGAGCTCTTGTAACGTTGGACTTTTCATCCCGCCGTCCCTGCACCATTAAATTCTTTCTCCGAGGTTTGACTGCTCATCACGTTATTAAAGCTTCCCCAGTTATCTGTGGGCCGTCCCTTGTGACTGAGGCGTCACTGTCATCAATCCTTTTGTATCACATCACCAAGTTTCAGTGTGTCATTATAGGAGCTCTTTGTCTGCTGCTTAAGTCTTGGCTCTAGACACTCCCTGCAGATAAGCAGCAGTTAGTGGCTCCGTTCCCAACTTTTTTATTATTTTTGCATATCATTCTGGACCGTTAGCGGCTGATTAATGACTCATATCAGCTCACAACTTATTACCTGCAGGATTGGAAAGACGGCTTGGAAGGTAAAACTCATTTCTGTGACCCAAACAGTCCAGATCCTCTTAAAGAGACGGATCAATGTTTGGTGGGAGTAAATTATTAAAGGAAAAGGTTGCCCTCAGACAGGCTTCACACATTAAAGGGTGCTGCAATAAATCTTTACACAGTGCTTGCAAAAGTATTCATACTCTTTGTTTTATCACACTAAAACTCTATGTGTTTAATTAGCTCTGCATTGCAAAATAGAAGAAAAATAATAGATTTTTTCACGTCTTTTTAATTTTTTACAAGTAATAAAAACTGCAATCTGTTTCATCATGCTGTAAGGTTTAGAGTAAGCCTTTATATTAGCTCTAACCATCTTCCCACCAACTGTGACCCACTTCCTTGTCCCTGTTGAAGAAAAGCTTCCCCCCAGCATGGCGCTGCTGCCCCGTTTTCTCTCTGGTTATGGTGAGAGTTGGGTAACATGCAGTGTTTTTTTCACAGCACCTAGCATTCTGCATGTAGGGCAAAATGATCAGCTACAGTCTCTTCCTTCGCAGTAGGGAATGAACCGTTGTTTGTTCCCTACTGCAACGGGAACCTACAACAGTAGGGAACCATTTTGTTCCCTACTGCGTTGCCACCTTTCCACTAAAGTCAACAAACAGTTGTCAACAGATTTTCCCAACTGACCTCTGGATCTGTGCAACTCTTCCAGAGTTGGCTTCTCTTCTGATTGTTGCTTCAACCTGTCAGCTGAGATGGACGACCATGTGTGGTGCTACACGTTTTTCATGTTTTGAACCTTTTGTGACGTGTTCAAAGCTTGGCATATTGGTTCAGGACATTTAGGCTGATACTTGGTTTTGTTCGGGACTAATGCTGTGTTCACACCAAACACGTTTCGTGTCAGAAACGCGTCCGACACTTCAGGTTGGACTTGTGTGCACCTTGAGGTCAGACGCTTGACATTTTGCTTGAGACGTGCGTCAAAATCACGTTGGGACAAGCTGCTGTTCTCTGTTGCCCGTCTATTTGTAAAATGACGCATAAAACTGAGAGAGTGACACCAAAATATTATGTAGTGAAACCTTCTGCAATTATAACGACGGCTCAGATGTCTTTGCTGAGACAAAAATGTTCAGAAATGTTTCTGTTGAGCAAACAACCGTGACAGCTGATAATGGCATTGGAGCCTTTTCTCCTTCTCCTGGTTTCTTTGGACTATGGTGGATAAAATATTGAGAAAATTTAGGTTTTATTGACTGAAATCAACAGGATGTTACATTTTCAGCTACTGTGATTCACTTTCAGACTGCACTCTCTCAAACTAACCAAACCTTTTGGAAAACCTTTTCCCCTCCTCGCCTGTGGGGGCGCTGCACCAAGAACAACTGAAGGAAGCAACATGAAAACCTCTGAAGAAGACTTCCTTCTTCACAGAATGCAAACAAAATCAGATTTTAGCATTTGTGGGATTCCTCTTTTGGTAAAAAAAAAAAAAAAAAAAAAAACAGCCATTTCTCCCTCTACTGGTGGACAAGCAGGTTTGTTTGAGCTGTATTTACCCAGAATGCCTTGCGCCACAGTTATAAAGTAATAAATGCTTCAGGAAGGAGCAGCTTTGTGTTCATTTACAGGAAGTGGGTTTTATATTCACCGTCTGTCCTAAAGAAACATTAACCTTTGAGCCTTGTTTCATTTCCCCAATAACAAAACAAAAAAACTGAACAAATTTTGCATATTACTATATTAACCAATTATTATTCCAGTCCTCATTCTTCATTTAAAGTAAAATTTTTCCATTTTCTGCTCAGTTGTGCTTCTTGCAGCCTCACTATGTGTGCCAATTAAGTTTAGTTTCTAATTTAAAGTTCCTTACTTTTCAGCTGGAATCAACCTTTAGTGGAACAACAAGCTGAAATAACGAGGCCATCTGAAAATGAAGGTTAAAACACCTGCAGCTGATTAAAAATCATCACTCTCTGCATTTCTATCACCTGCAGATGTGCAGCTATAAAATAGGTGATTAGGTCACATCTGGAGACATTTCCTCTAAATGAAATCAGCAGTTTGAACTCATCCAGTCTGAGCTTTATGTAAGGGCTGAGTAATCCCTCTTAAGCTGTTTTTTTTTTTAACTGGTAGAAAATCGAGACAATTATAGGTAACAAGACTTACATAGCCTCCTATCGGGTTTTATTTAGGCTGAAAATGGTTTATTTCAGTAATACTGCAAATCTGTAATAAATATGCTGTATTTTGCAGAACAATGATATTATTGCTCATCATGGACAATTTATTGTCCAGCAAAGTTTGTTGTTGTGAAAAGCAATAAATAAATAATGACACTTCGAATAACAAGTTAGGAAATTGTATAACTTTGATGCAATTTTTAAGACCTTTCATTAAAATAGCACCTTAATTTGTTGCTGAGCAAATAAAGTAAAACAAATTCATGATTCAATTATTTTGCATTTTTAACTGAAAAATAATCAAATAAATTTGTGGCCCCAAATTTAGCCCAGCCTCCTTCCTATCAGAGAACATCTGTGTGTCAGAAACAGCCGAAGGACTTCCAGCTATCGTTTGGCAGTGATAACTGAACCCGGCGTATCACTGATGACATGGGCGAGGTTCGCTTACAGGAGCCAAGATTAGTTGAACATGTTGGCCTAAATATGTTGTAATTTTCCTATTTGCCATAGTGCGTTTAGATAATGCCACACTGTCACTGTAGCTGTAATTTAAAATAAAAAGAAAACAAAAAATCTGGATCACTTCCCACACACACACAAAAAAAAAAAATGCAGTGGGAGAGAGTTGGATCCAAACACAACTTCCAAAGGAGGAACATTTGTGCTCTCAACATTTCTCTCCAGAACACCTTGATATTTTTGTTCGAGCAAAACAGGTGATTGTTACCTTAACGAGCTAAAATCAATTCCCATGCTGATAGTTTTTATCCACAAAGGGCATTAACTGCAGTTTAATCATATTTTCAAATTTATTGATATTTATTGGCACTCTTATTGAGAAAATAGTAAAAATCTCAATCCTGATGATATGAACAACGATTTTTAAAACACTAATAGGAATTTATCGCACAATAAATCAAAATTTCTATCATAATCATAAATATATCACAGTAACTGATAAGTTTACTATCTGGAAAGACTGCGGCTTGAATAATTCAACCAGAATTATCCAATTATCCAATCAGAGACTATTCCTCGTGGAGGGCTAAAGTTTAGGTAAACTTGCATAAAAACAAGTCAAGCATCTACTTTCTTTGAAAATTATAATTATTCTGCTTCATCTGTTTCCCAACTAGGTCATCAACTTGTTGAAATATAAAACTGTGTCAACATGTGAAGAATTGTGCTGATAAACTGGAATTATGTTGCCAAAAAAGATAAATGCACTCTTATTTTTTCCCCAGTTTTATTTATATCAGCTCCACCAGCATGAGAATAAAATAATATCTCAGCAACCAGCAACAGGAGTAGTGTTGGTTTCTGATGTAGAATGGATTCAATTTTTGTATTCATTTCTTTATTTGTGTAAAACTCTTCTTTTTGATTTGTTTGCTGACCACGCTGGGTCAAATGTTTGTTCTTTCCCTCGGATCCTGATTGCTGACTTCCTGAGGTCCAGTAGGGTCCGGTCCCACATGGGTCAGCGCTGTTCTACAAGCGCAGACAGGCCCTCCTCATTATTAGGCCATAACTTTTTATGATGATGCACTCACCAGTCTGCTTTTATCCACCTTTTACTTTGCGCTTTGGCTTGTAATTTATTGCGCTCTGCAGAATGCAGCTTTTAGCTCAAGGGAAACGTTCCAAGTTCTATTTGTACAAACATGAAGTCACAGTTTGTTGGGGATTGCTGCCAAGTTGGCTTCTTTTTCTTTTTTTCTCCAAAGACAAAAAAACTGGCGCAGTCTCAGTATTTTAGTATTTTGTACCCAACTTGTTTGGGTTATAAGATGGAGCTATCTTCCTTGGAAGGCTAACAGCCATACATCAGTTTGTACCTCCTCTGAAATCTGATTTTAAAGTAATTTTCTGTAACTATTGCTGCTTCTTTGTGAGAAAATATAAACCCAGAACTCCAATAATAATTACCTACCTGTAGGATGGTGAGGGTTATTTAGCTCTCACTTTTCATTGGTGTTAAAAAGCCTTAATAAATATCAGAAACAGTCTATAGAAATGCAGTGAAATATGAACATAGAGCAGCTTTGGCAGTCACAGAGGTTAAGAACCACACAGTCGCTTGTGAATAGCTAAAATATATGAATTCCTATGTTTATTGAAAAGCTTTCATTCAGACAAGCATTTATGTCGCCATTTATAAACTCTTATTTAAAAAATATGACAAGCAATTAATAATTTCAGATATGAAGACAGAGGCGAGACAAAAAAGCTGCCGCAAGGCTAATAAAAAATGCTAATTGTTGCATATTTTTATAGTTAAAACACTAAATATGTAATAAAACACACAGTAGAAACCATCTTAGCACTGCTGCAGAACCTCCTGGGTGTTCAGAAACCAACAAAAATAAATTATTTTCCTGGATTGGTTGTTTTGCAAACTCCAGTCAATAGCATTTTTTAAATATATTTTACATATGTTGTACTTTTGAAAATAATACACAGTTAAATAGATAGTGAAGAGTTAAAATCATGTTTTTATTTTTGTATTATATCACATACTGAACTACCAGACAAAATAAACATAATCTCATTGGTTTGTTAAAAGGGAAGTAATTATTTTATAAATAAATTGGTAACAGTTCATTTGATGAGACTGAGATGTCATAAAAATGCCATAATAATGGAATATTTCTGAATGTTGACAGCTGTTGTCATAAAATGTCATTTGATAAATAATGACACTTTTATGCACAGATCCATTAAAACTTGCACTAAAAGTGTCGGCTTTGCATTATTTACTGAATGACAGCTCAAAAATTCATTGGGACTCTTTCATGTTCATGACAGGTTGTTGTCAGTCTCATACACACCTCTTCAAATAAAGGGTCACCAAAACATTATTTAGAGCCAGGTGAGCCTCATCTGTCATCATACAGCTGCAGATACTTTATTTTACCCCTTTATGTGTCAAGATTCACCTCTAAACAACTCAAAAAGTTATATTTATTTTGTTCATTAGGTACAAGTCACAGAACAGATTAGCCTTGTCACTATGAACTACAGATAAATACAGGTTTTTGGGTGTGGAGGAGAGGAACTCTGCCCCCTCTGTCCAGGAAAGGTACTGCACTTTTCCCAAAGGCATTGGGCTCAGAGCCAGCCTTGGAATGGCTCTGCTAATGACTGTCGCACAAAGGCCAAATGTCTTGCAGTGAGACTGGACTCGGTCTCTCAGCAGAGTTCAAAACGTAGAACCAGTCAGCGATTACTATCTGCAGTTTTTGTGTTCGCTCTTCTCTGGCACCAGCAGCTTCCTCAGAGACATTTCATCCACTTTTCTCCAAAACTTTCTTAAGTTTCCTCATTTCCACGAACAGCAAAAGCTCATGCCCTTTAAAGTGATCTGCTGGATCTCAGCGCGTCTGGCGCTGTGTGAAGCTTTGAAATGAACTCTCCAGGCATGACACCGCTCCTTAAGTGAATTTAGAGCAGGAGCAGAAGCTGCAACGAACTGTTCGGTGCAGAAAGATTAGGTTTGTCGAGGTGAGGTTGGCCTTTTCCGCCTCCCTCTTTGCGCTGAGACACCTGGCCACCTGCCCAGGTTGCAACACAGAGGAACCGATGAGCTGAAGTGAGCACTTTTAGTCCGAGCCTCTCCACTTAGCACGCAGCCAAGGACAAAAGGTGTATGCATGTGTGTGTGTGTACGCACTGCTGTAAGGACGTTAGTGGAGCATGAACAATGAAAACATTCCTTTACAATAAGTGGGGTCCAGGGATCACAGGCTGAGGTGGCTCATCCTGAACAACAGCCACGTACATCCGAATAGATTACACAGTCCAATCAAAAAGTGAAACTAATAGATTAATTACACACAGACTGATATATTTCCACTCATTTCAGATTTTTTTCTTACAGGTTATGACTGTTCCTCAGAAAAAACAGGGAACCATTATTAGTTTTAATTAAGGAATAAACAGGAATGTGATTGTATAGCCTATAATGCCGGCATGGCATTTGTAACAATCACTTGTTAGGTCCTTTGTCAGTTTTGCTCATACAAACGACAAAGTTTTCTGGAGAGAAATGTTGAGCACACATGTAGGTCCTTTGGAAGTTATGTTCATTGTGCTCTTCTTATTGTGTGGGAAGGGATCCAGATTTACCCCACTGTTTTTATTTTTTTAATGACAGGAAACAGTGACACAATGTGGCATTATCTAAGAAGTTAGTTTGCTTGACATACGCACTTTTAGTTGACGTGTCAAATGAAGCTTTAGCTGCAGAAGATTGTTGCTAAAAAAGCTGGGTGTTCACTCAAGCTGCATTTCCAATGACCGGCAGAAATGACCAAAACTGTAATTCCAATTGTGCAAATCGGAATTGCAAAAAATTTTCCCATAAAAACGTTTTTGCATATCAATATGGTTTTTCAGCAGCTCCAGAATTATTGCATTTTGTAAAACTTTTTTTTTAAAAACACTTTTTTGCATCGCAAAGGTCATGTGATCACCAACTGGATGTTACTACTGGCGGAAATGACGAAGAAGACGACAGGAAGTTGTAGGAGGATGATGATAGTGTGCCTTGTTCCTGAATGACTTATTGCGGAAACAAACGTATTCACGTGATTTTTAATTACATTTTCTTAAATAATGCAATTGTGAAATAGTTTTTGACAAAGTTTTGCGCACAAATGAAAAGACAACTACAATGCTGCTGTGAAAGTAAAGTACCTTATATACACATCTTTGCATTGTGCTGACATTTTTTTATTAAAATTGTTTTAAAAAAATATATTTTAATATTCTGCCAACCATAATTTTCAGTTTTCTGTAATAATAAGCAACAATAATAACAAAAATAAGCATTTATAACTGACAGAGATCTGGGTTCATGTAATTTAATTTCCGTTTGGGATCAATAAAAAATGTTTTAACTGAATTTGATTTATCTATGGAGGGATTTATCAGTCAAAGTCACACAGAAAGCAAAGAATAATTTTATTTTTCCAGATTTATCCACTCACCTGCATGTGACACTTTTGGGTCATTAAGATGTTTCTCATTCACAAATGTCAATTTGGTAGCATAGATCATTTCAACACAGCTGAAGGACCCTGGCAACATTCTGGCTAACGTTGAAACAGCGGGTAAGCATGGCAACCGGGTGACGGTGAAGCTGAAGTTGCGCGTGCGTCCGCTTTGTTTACAAACCGCTCTCCATTCGTTAGTGTGAACCTTTACCAGGAAGGTTTCAGAGTGCGCCCTTGTGGGTCACGCATTAATTTGGAGGTGCCTTTGATCAACCCAGTTATTAAAAAGCGTGAGCCAGATTGGCGTAATTAAAAGCTGTGAGATCAGCTGCAGGCAGCAGCAGCAGCAGGCAGAAGCATCAGCAGCAGAAACAGCTGCTGCAGCAGAAGCAGGCAGCAGCAGCAGCAGCAGCAGAAACAGCTGCAGCAGCAGAAACAGCTGCAGCAGCAGGCAGAAGCAGGCAGCAGAAGCATCAGCAGCAGAAACAGCAGAAGCAGAAACAGCTGCAGCAGCAGAAGCAGGCAGCAGCAGAAACAGCAGAAGCAGAAACAGCTGCAGCAGAAGCAGGCAGCAGCAGAAGCAGGCAGCAGAAGCATCAGCAGCAGAAACAGCAGCAGCAGAAGCAGAAACAGCAGCAGCAGCAGCTGCAGCAGCAGCAGCAGTGTTGCTCCACGAAGAAGAAGAAAAAGAAGCAGATCGTTTGCCTTGAGTCGGTCTCTGCGTGGATGGCTGACGCTGTGACTTTGCTTGCTCTCGCTCTCTCTCTTGCTGGAGATGAAAGTGGCCCGACAGGATAGAAACGGCCACAGGGCAGAAGCTGTCATCATCAGACATGAGGTGGCGGCGCTTTGTGCTGCTGCTGTCGTCACGGCTGTTTGCCCCGTCAGACTGCCAAACACGGTGTGAACAGCATGGAGCTGCTGCTTTCGTCAACCATGTGTTGGTGAATCGCTGAGGATTCACACAGTGGCTCTGGAGGAAAGAGTCACAAAACATTTTGACTTTATTTATTATTCTGGTTTTGACACTTTGACTGAAGCAAAAATGTAGAATAAATACCTCATAATTATTGTAGTCAATTTCAAGAACATGTTTTTGCTGTTGTTTTAGAGACGTTTTTACGTCTCTTAATCATTCAGGCGCCATGATGGACGTCAGAAATGAGGGACGGGAGTATTGAACAGAAAGACTGAAATTGTTCTCCTCAGTTGTTTTTGTCAGTTTATTCATGGATTCTTCTAGTTTGAGCTCCGATAATTTGTCTGTGAACGTAACACACCTGGTTGCGGCTCATAGACGGGGGGATTTACAGAGGTTCTAAACAGCTGGCTTAGAAACCGACCCAAACCTGCTCCCTCCCTCCTGACGTTGATCAAATTACTGAATTCACACCACATGATTTGTGTCACTATGTCATAAACAGGGTTTCCCTTTACACCGGAGCAACATTGAAACGTACAAAAGATGAGGTGCTAACCAGTTTTTTACCAGACATGCTAGGCTACATGATGGTGCAAAGATGATTATCATGGAAATAAATGACCGTGTTTCATGAATAATGAAATTTCCTGATGTCTTGATTGATTTTCTTCCTAAAACATCACAAAAAGCTGCTACATCTGAGCTCCTGTCAGTTCGGCATGCAACGTTGCTCCTCTGGGATCAACGTGAAAAGCACTGCAGCATCCTCGCTCTTAGCACCTCATGCTCCAGTTTGGGTAAATTCCCATATTACCATCTCTGAGTTGCTGTTCACACATGAGCGGCCTGAGTGACAGTGGCATTTATGAGCTTTTTTTTCCAACTCCAGACCCATCCGTTCCCTGGAGGCTGGCATGTTTTTTTTAAACTGTGCTCCCGCTGAGTTGAAAGTATCCAGCTGTGCGGCTCGGCCTGCAAAGGGCCCGGCTCCACCCGCCGTCGATAAGCCAGATTGACTGGACTGCAGAATGAACTGCAAAAACACAAAGTCCCACCGAGTCCCTTTGGTCTACTTTTTGGTGAAAATATCTTGGTGCACTTGAAATTAGACAAAACTAACTCATAAGGAACTTTTCAGCAAAATATAGAAGCTTGTTTTAGTCAATAACTCATTAATATTGATGAAAATTATTCACGTAAACAGTTAAATATATAGTGTAGTAACAATGCTCTTAAAAGTACATTTTTTCCAAAACAAGTAAATGTGAATAAATGTAGCTAGTCACTACCCAATTCTGTGTATAACATGAAAAAAACAGGTTAGATTTAGTATTTTTTGCAGCAACAGCATCATTGTTGTTCAAATTAACAGTTTCTGGCTTTAACAATTTATTCCTCCCCAGTTGGATGTTTATAAAAATATGTCAGTCTTACAGTGCTCTCATCAATTGAAAACCACTGAGAGCCTGAAACTGACATGACCTTAATCTGACCCTTTCTGCCCTGCAGTAGCTGAGCAGAGAAAGAGTGTTAATATTAAGTGGAAGAGATCCTGTGTGTTTTTCCTATTCTAATAAGTCGCAGTCAGTGAGACTCAGGCATTTCTGCTCTAACATTCAGAGGCGGGCAGCGTTTCTCCGCTCTTCTCCCCTCTGGCTCTTCCTCTCCGTGTGCTGTCTCTCTGACTCTAATCAGGTGGCCATTGTATATGGATTTACTGCCCTCTGCGCCCCCAGGAGGGAGATTTGATTTTTTTTTTTTCCCTTCTGCACTGGCTAATCTTTGCCTCTCCTATCCTGTTTTGCGTTTCTAATTTCATCTCTACTCCTCCTGCAGTTTCCCTTTTCCTGAGGATGATCAACCTCAGTTCCTGGAAGGATGAATTTATTCCCTGGTTTTCAGATATATTCCTACAAACATATATATTCCTTAAGTTAAACTGATATTAGATAATATCAGACAAATGATAAATGTATAATTTATTGTGATACATTTATTGTTGTTGTTAATAAATTCCAGAAAGAAAGTTTAAAACCTCACAAAGCTGTCTGCATTGTTGGGACAGTACAGTAATTCACTGTGATGCTACGCCCAAGGATGGTGTTTAAAAATATTAGTGGAAAGTGGCTTATGAACATGTCACTAAAAAGAAAGCCTGGAGATACCAGTGGAAAGTTTCTGAGGATGATTTGCGGAGCTTTTGCTTTTGAACACTATTACGACACATAGTATGTTCACATGCTGCGCCCCACACTGACTAACTGCATCTTTACACCTAAAATAAAATTACTCATGTTGGGCTATCTACTGGCTGGAATAAAGTTTGTTTTTTGCCAATGCAACTCCAGTCTAAATCTCAAATAGCTGTAAAATGTTATTAGTGCACACAACACTGGTAGTAAAGAACTTATTTGATCTCCATGTGTTTCTAACAGAGTTTGTTTTTGTTTGCAGCCATTCCCACTCTCCTGGTTCTATGGCTGCAGCAGTGCGAAGCAGCGAGTGGTCATGTGGACGCTGCACCTTCCTGAACGCAGGCGCGGCGCCCCGCTGCTCCATCTGCGAGGCGCCGCGCCAGAAACCCGATCTGAACCAAATCCTGCGGCTGAGCAGCACTGAGGAGCAACGCTGGGCCTGCCCACGCTGTACGCTCAACAACCCACAGGGATCTGGAGCCTGCTCGGTCTGTGGCTTCGGCCCATCGTCCGCCACCAACACCCCACCTACCACAACCATAGCCGTCACTGCCAATGGCCTCCCATCTGCTCCAACTGAGCCCTCGACACCCACAGTCACCCCCACGGTACTACTTGAGCCCAATGGACAGCATCCGGTCAAAGAGGACGCGTTGCGCCGCTCGGAGAGTAATGGAGAAGTGAGTGGCCATGAAGGGCAGAACCCTGGTTGGGCTTGTGCCCGGTGTACGCTCCACAACACCCCAGTGGCTCTATCATGCTCAGCCTGCGGCGGACCCAGAAAACTGTCTCTGCCTAAAATCCCCCCAGAGGCACTGGTAGTACCGGAGGTGCGTACGCCTGTCGTCGGGTTTCCCGTTCACCCAGCACCGTCAGCACCCTTAGTCATCGACCTCACAGAGGAGTCCAACACCCCCACTCCGCCTGATACTCAAGAATCTCCCCAGGTTTCGTCACAGGGTCTCTCTTCGCCTTATCCAACATTCCCGTCCCTCCAGAACAACCCCGTGCCCCGCAGCCGGAGAGAGGTCCCCCCACCAGTCCGCCCGCAAAGCCAAGGCACCAACAGTCCCAGCCCCACCTCCCCGTCTACGGCCGTCGTGCCCCCGCAGCTGGGCCCGCAGCGGCCAGCCAAGCCCAAACACGCACAACCCCAAGAAGTTTCGTACCCCAGCAAGCGCCTCAGCATCTTGGAAGAAGAAGACCCTCAGCACCACCCGCTGACTCCGGCTAACCCCACCTGGAAGTGCCCCAGCTGCTCTTTGCCCAATGCTGTTAGCTCAGCCAAGTGTGAGGGCTGCCGATCGTCAAGGGCTGGCGCTGACCTCATCGACCTGGTAGGTTGTGAAACGGTACGATTTACCCCAGCTAGTCCATCCAGTCCGGACTTTAGCACCTGGGCGTGCTCCAAGTGCACCCTGCGGAACCCCACCGGCACACCCAAGTGCTCAGCTTGTGGTTCTTCCAAACTGCACGGCTTTCAGGAGCAGCAGACCTCTCGCTGTTGTTCACACTGCGGCTCCACTTCGTGCTCTTGTCCACCCTCCTCCACCCCGTCGGGTCATAAAGCACGAAAACAGGCCCGGGTCTTCCCTTCCGCTGCCGGCGCTTCCTCCGGTTCGTCGGCCTCCGCCTCGTCTGGCCTCCAGGAGAAAGCAGGACAGTGGAGCTGCCCTGCATGCACGCTTCTCAACGACGTCAAGGCCAAGAACTGTGCAGCGTGCCACACAGCGCAGCAGTACCTCACCCTGCGCAAGGTGGTGAAGCCCCTGAAGAGGAGGGAGAGCATGCATGTGGAGGCTCGCCGACGGAACGATGAGGGAGAAGCCAAGGAGCTGTGGGAGAACATCGTCAGCTTCTGCAGAGAGGTAAGAGGAGCTTTAAACATGACCTTTTCTGCTTCCCTAAACAGGTTAAGATCACTCTGCAGGCTTTATAAATGATTTTCATTATGCTTTTTGCACAAAATAATTTATAAATAATGAGATTTTAGTCCGGTCAGTTCTGCCTATTTTGAGCGCCTTTCAGAAGGAGCTGTCACTTTAAATCCAAATAAGCTCCTGGCCACGCCCCCCAACTCAACGTTTTACAGTCACAAACAGATGCGCGATTATTCAACCGTACATCTTTGAAAAGGAAAAATGGAGTCTCCTCCACAACCAATAAGAATGTAACAAGTGGTTTCTGGATGGTAAGTCAACAAGAAAGCACTTGTCTTTTCCAGCAGCCATTGTACAGTGCATACAGTGGTAAAACCAGCTGACCATACATGCTGGAGTTGGTAGGTAACAGAAAAGAAGAAGGTTTTTGATATGACTCGTTTTCGAGACACAGAAAGGAATAAACTTATTGCCAAAAATCAGCTTGGTTTGTGTTTTTAAGCACTGAGGCTGGATTTAGAAACAGTATGAATTCAAATGGATGAAATAAAACATGCAAAATAAATTAAGAGCACATTAACCAATATTAGACCAACGTACTTAGTGGTTTGTTGTTCCCCAGCCAGAGAATCAGAACAGGTAATTTTTGCATTAATAAAATGACACTTAGAAATGATAAAACTGAATCCTTTTCCCTATAGCAGTGCAGACCTTCAGTTTATTTACATAAATCTCGCTATTGATCTCATCATCTCTGCAGTCATATGTCTTAGTACTGCCAGCCTAATTTAGAAACGCTGTCTGTAAACAACAGCTGGTGTTTGTAGACACTCTTTACTGCTTCAAGCCTGATCTATAAAAACCAGAGAGTGATGTTAAAATGCCGCAAAGGCAGAAAATTGATGCTAAAATGCTGCAGCTCTTTTCGTGGAGTTAATTAAAACTGAGCGTTCCTATTATTCTGATGCTAATCTGACTTTTTTCAGTCTTTTGGTGGCTCTGCCTTGGATGGGGCGAATTCAGAGTCTAAAGCGACGCTTAAGATTGAAACGTTGGTTCATCTTCTCAGACCCTCGTCCAGGTCGGGGTGAAAGTCGTTTTTATCTCCGAGAGTCTGGAAAACTGGGAATGTGGAGGAACACGGAGAGTTTAATGTTTCAGAGTGTTCCTGTCCTACTGTCCATCCGTTCCCTCAAGGATTTAAGGAATTTTATCCATCCATCCTTTAAGTCACTCTATATTCATCCATTCATCTGCTCAGCATCCTTTCAGCCAACCATTATCCATCATCCGTCAATCTCCTCCAAAAGTTAAAGAGCGTTTTCTCTTTTGCAGTAAAATGAGATCTTATTACTTTAAAGCTTTCAGTTTTCCCATAAAAAAATGTTTGAGGACATTTCCTGAAAGCTCAGGTCTGCCCAGAAGAATTTTAAATCGTGCGTCAGTAACCGCTCCGTTTTAACGGACCTCTCCCTGAAACTGAAACAGGCCGGGCCGCGGATCTGTTGCATTTCCACTTTGGTCTCAGATACGGGCCAGATAAGACGGATTCAAAGCTTGTGTCTCATCGCTTACGACGGCGTGTGTTGGCGTCAGAGCTGCTGCGCGGGATCAAGTAACGGCTCAGAGGAACTAAAGTCATCAAGTTCAATTCGACTGCACTGACCCAGAACTACTCCTGCCAATAATCTGCTTCTCTTCTGGCTCATCAAATTGGATAATTTTTCTCCAAAAAGCAAAATCGGTTTTATTTATATTTTTCTTGTTTGTTTGTTTTTATTAACTGCAAAAAATACATACAAAACACCTGCTTGGTGTAAAGTGTCGTTCCCAACATGACAATAAAAAAGATAATAAAACTTAATTCTTTAAATGATCATTCTGGTCGACTTTGAGACCATTAATGTGTAGATGAAAACTTCTATGTTTTTTGAAAGGTTTCAAAAGCTATAATTTTGTCAAAATTGTTGATTAAAAAAAAAATATATATATATACATAATTTTTTTTTTTTTCAGGAAATATCATCAGTTATATTAACTACTCGCACTATAAAAAAGTCAGATTTATGGTAAAATACTATAAAATTCTGACAACTTCAGAATTTTAACAAATTTTACTGCAAATTAGAGAAATTTACCGAATGGAAATTACCATATTTATTTGGTAAAAATTCGTCCTGTAATATTCTGGTAACTATCAATGTCTGTATTTTACCATAAAAATCTTGTCTTTTCGTTTTACAGTGTATGGCAGGTCTTCCCAAAAATACTTTAACATATTTGTGGTGGTTTTAGTGTTTCAGAATGTAAAGTAGAAAAATCAGACTTCTGTTTTATGGTGAAACTGCTTCCACTCAAGTTTAGTTTTGTTTAAAAATAACAGAATGAAACAAATGGTACAATACATATTGCATATTCGTAAAACTTGGTGAAACAAAAACAAAGCCCTGATTGATTTTGTGCTTTTCACTCATCATAAGGGTGAAAAAGCAAAGATATCTCTAAGCAGTGCAGAAATCATATTTATAAGCAGCGCATACTTCATGTGCTCTTGGAGTTTCTGAGCACATTTCCCTTAAATTAGCTCTTCATGTCGCTGTGGTTCTGCTTCTGATCCCTTTCAATCTCTCAATCCTAATAGCTTCTGTGATTCTCTGTTTCCCTTTGATTTATTCGCCACATTTATAGTATCAGCAGCTGAAAGCTAAATGAGCTGCACGTCCAAAGAGCTTTTATATCCACAGGTTCTTCATTCTGATGCATTTGTCTGTAATATGTACCAGCAGAGCCATCATTAAGGTGGGAAAATAAGTTTTTGTTATTTAAATCTACAGAGCCAGTCAGAAGTTTACATACTCTTTAACGCCGTGTTAAATTCAGGCTTCTCTTCAGCAGATGAATATGTAACAAATGTTTCACTTTTGGGCTACCAGACTATCAAATATCTGGATTAATAGAAAATGACAAAAATGCCTCAAAGTTTATTTTTGTCTTTTGCATTTTTTTAAAAAAAAATTTACGTTCTAATATAGCAATAAATCAATTAGTTTCATGATTAGGCCAATCATAATAACAAATTTAGCTGGAGAATAAATTGTCCCAGAACTTATTGTGATAAACGATAATATCGATAAGATAATAATGGCATAATAATGCAAGAACACATTCTGAACGGTCAATAAACTTAAAATTTTAGAAAAAGACATTTAAAATATCCTAAATAAATCAAGAAAACAACAGAAACAACAAATACAATGAATTATGAAGTCTCTGTAAACAAAATTTCCTTTCAAAAGTCGCCTAGTTGAGACCAAAGCACCAGACTGGAGACTTTTATCATTCAGTTTTTGGCAGAAAGAGAAAAATGACGAATCAGGCAGGTGAAAATGATTGAGTTTCTTTTAATTTATCATGTGATTAATTGGTTTATAGTTTATTGTGACAAGCCTACACATGATAAACTAAAACAAACGCAACAATTTCCATTTGTATGATGGACGACAGAAATCTTCACTCTGCTGCTTTAGGTATCGACTGAAAAAAATGTTTTTTGTCTCCAGTGTTAAATGTTCATTATAATATTAAGGTTCCTGATCTTTTAGCATATGTTCTTGCTATTATTATGTTATTATATTAGGCCGTTATCCTACTTGAGAATGGTTTAGAAACAGCAATATTATTGTGCATCGCGATAACGTCTTGGATAATTTATTATTTTCTTTAATGTTCATAGATCAAACCACTTTGAAACCACTTTGAACTCCTTTGTTCAGGTTCTGATTGGTCCAATTCCCTGCAACAGCTGTTTGGAGACACAAAGCTGCCCTCCCTAGAAACTCTGGGCTCAGATGTGGCAACCTTTATGTTCCCGCTTTGTGTGACCCGGCGTCGAGCTCAGGTCTGCCGAGCAGAACCTCTGATGAGCCTTTATTAGGTTGTCATGGATATGTGCCGGAGCCAGTCGGAGGGGTCCGTTTAAAACCCGATCGTCAGGACCGCTCACTCTGAAGCTAATGACACAAATCTGATTAAACGTGAGGAAATGCCGACGCAGCAGAGCTCTGAGGCGTTCAGATTCAGGTACCAGGATTTGTTCGGATGACTGAGTGTGTGTGGCCCGTTAACACGCCAGCATTGCACCAATCATCCCGTGTTTACTGAAGTGAGCTTTAGGATGCATTATTAATGGCGTCTTTGAAAGTCACAGGGCACGGCTGTGTAAGCGTGGGAGGCAGCTTGACTCAGTAGAGAGGAAGGATATGGCATATTCTCCTCTCGCTGCCTAATTTGAGTCCTTTCTCTCCTGGACTCATATTTTAACTCTTTAGCTCTGCTTCTCTGGGATCTTCAAAGTGATTTCTCATCTCCTTCCCTTCATATCTGTCCCCACATATGTTTTATTCTCCTTTTTTCTGCTGATATCTCAAAATATTACACTCCATCCACTCAACTGCTCTCATTTCCAGTGCTTGCAACAACGTGTGTGCTAATGCTAAGGTGAACACGGGGCAGAAACCTATATTTAGCAGCAGAACAAGACGGGAGTGGAAGTGAATTTAATCATTATCAGCATAATTTCCTGCTGTTTTTTTTGTACAATGGTGCAAAAAAGGACCATACCTTGCAACATCATTCACACCCCTTAAACTTTTCTTACTAAAACTCTGTGTTTTTACTGAAATTTTATGTGATAAAAGAAAAAAGGATTTCAGAGAACAGGCAGCGGGTTGAAGACCAAGAAGACAACAAACAGACAACAATCGCTTCAATTGTTTTAAAAATTGATGGGATGTTTTTTTTTTTTATTACATCAACAGTCAAAATGTGCAGAATGAAGCATCCCCATGTGTAGAAAATGTCCTATTCAAAGTCTAGAACTAAATATAAAAGCAAGACTTTTCAACTTTTTCAGCCAGTTTTATACTTTTGCACTGCACTGAGAAGTAATGCTGATGTAAACATTCGTCTTCCTAATTCATCTGATTGAAGGTAATAAAACTGAAACCAGAAGAAACCCTCAGCAGAGGAAGTTTAATCCCAATGAAAGCTTTCTGTTTCCCTTTTTTTTTTACACGTTGGCAGAGCAGCTATGGATCTACAGCGGATGTTTCAGCCTGCGTGATTGTTTTTCTTGCCTTTTTATTGGATCAAGCAGATGGTGTTGTTGTTGAAATGTAAGTACAGGCTATTGCAGGCTTTGGCCATATTACACCAGGCAGCAAAGCCCAACAGCAGAGCTGCAGTCATGTCATAAAAAATATTATTTTCTCACCTGAGGCTCATTAGTCTCTGCTGGTCGTTGGATTTTGACTTTCTTTGATTGATTTTTGTTTTATTTTTTTCTTCTAAGAGCGCTCGATGCCGGCGCTCCAGAGGCTGTCGGCTCAGAAGTAAACACCACTTGTAAACTGTGAAATATTTCAAGGCTCTTTCTTAGAGATCAACAGAAACAGGCTCCAGATTTTCTGCTTCTTCTTTTTTTTTTTTTTTTTTTGCCGCCCTTTACTCCAGCTGGTTGTTGAAGTTCTGACTAATTCCCTCCGTTCTGCTCGTGCCAGCCTGTTCCCGGACAGTTTTGTCTGCGTCTCTAATAAGGACTCCGCTGTGAAATCCCGTCCTATGGCTCTTTGTCTGCAGATTTGAGATATCATTGAGTCACATGTAGATATTTGGTAGCGAGCTTTCTTCCCTACGGAGATGCAGGTCCGCCTGCCAGCTCTGTGTAGTCTGGGAGACGACGGGATCGCAGCAGGTTTTCCCTGCGCAGCGTTGAATTTGCTGATTCAGGTCGGAGGTCTTAACATGCTGGCACCGGTTCAGGGACTGAATCAGAGACGGTGTGGCCATGTTTACTTGGCAAAGACTCTCATACATGCTAATGGATGCCTCATCCTGACATGTGCAAATAAAAGAAAATGAATTGCTCTTTTTTAAGATTCATTTTTATTTTTGTCCCTTATTGCTGGAATTAAGGAGGCAGTATCGTGCTCTTAACTCAAGTTAATCCTTTAATCTCACATAGCAACCAGTCAGCTGTGCAAAATGCACCGTTAGACGAGTCACGGCTTCGAAGCGTAGTTTCAGCTCCTTCAGACTAGCCTGTAGCAATTAGCAAACGCCTGGTGCAACTAGGAGCAGCTTCTCAATGAAACCCAATTTCAAGAGGTTAAAGTAGGAAGTAAATTTCTGTTTTTAAGTGATATAAAATGTTAACTTTAAGTAGACATATCTTCATGAGACTGTCTTGGTAAGGAGGAGTATCTTCAGTCATAGGCTTCTTCGGATTCGCTGTAATGCAGACTGCTACAGGAGATCTTTCCTGCCAACAGCTGGCAGTGTCCACAATAACACTTGAATTAAATATTTAACAAATACGGCACTTTTTTAGCAACTGAAGGCATAATAGTTACTTGATTATAGTATAAAATTCCTGGAAAATCCATAATTCTGCCCCTTTAACATTGCAGACAGGTTAGTGGTCTTTGCCCTGCACAGGGTTCAGGTTTAAGCCTGTGACCTCCACATCCTGTAAGCCATATGGGACGGTCGAGGTGGAGCGGATGCATCGGAGTGACTCCGTCTGGGAACCGCTGCAGCATCAAGGCTGCAGAATAGGATTGTGGGGGATGGTTAGCAATCAATTCGCTTCACTGTGAGCCACCAGTTGTGCCTTGCAACACAACAGGCCCGGCTCACTCCTTCCACAACGAAAGGAAACAGAAAACGTTTTGCTGTGTGCCCTCTGTGGCGCACTCAGAGCAGCAGATGCTGTCGCTTTGGATGTCTTTATATGCCAACTCATCCATGTATGAGAAACAGTGGCAGCAGGAATTAAGTGGAAGTATGAAACGTTTCAAAGAGGAAGCAGTTAAAATGGCACCTGAAAGAGACGTTAATGGATTTTCTACTAACAAAATACACTTAAATTCAAATAACAGCATGAATAAAAGAAAATGGATGAAATGATGCTTATATGACTTCAAACTTATTTCTGTTTTTACATCCCAGCTACTGTGGAGTTTAATTTACAGGAGGACGTTTTAGTTATCTGCTGGGCAATATAGACTTAAAGGTTTATAGCCATCTTTTGTGGCGCTGTTGTGATTAATAAAACTGATTATAATAGACATTCTTTACTTTAGCTAATTGTATGGCTGTGACTGCATGGCACAGAAATTACGGCCCCACAAAAGCAGATATTAGTCTTGAGAAACATTTATCTTTGTAAAACGTTTTTTAAGACAACACTCCCATAAAGAAGTGGGATTTGTATCACTAAAATGCTCATATTTTTAAAAATTACTGATAATTATTGATACATTTTTATTGAACAAACAGTGAAAATTGTAAAAAACAAAAAAAACAAAAACAGCATTTCAAAGAATTTTTATACTTCACTGGTTAGAATTTATCATGAATACCATAAATCTAAATTTATTACGATAAATAAGTGATACAATAAATGGCCACCACGATTGTTATATAGTTTCTCTTGTTGTTTTTCTTTCTATTTTGTCTCTATGCATCATGATAAATCTGAAAATGATCTTTCAACCCTCCACTTGATGTCTCGTGACCCCCTGAGGGATCCCGCCCCCCACTTTTGGAACCCTTGTTCTAATAAGTCTAAAGCTGATATTGTTAAAATAGTTCCTGCAATGTTATAGCTACTAATATGATTCATATCCTGAAAGAAAAGAAATGAGGTGCAGATGCAGAGTACCGTTTGCCGAGCTTTGAGCGAATCCTCTTCAACGTCTGCCGTCTCTTTCTCGTGTTTTTCCAGAACTCTGTGAACTTCGTGGACGACAGTTTCCCCCCAGGCCCTCGCTCCGTGGGCTTCCCCGACGGCGACAGCGTCCAGCAGCGGATCAAAAAGTGGCTGCGTCCCCACGAGATCAACTGCAGCAACTTTAAAGACAGAGGTGTCAAATGGTCCGTCTTCCGCACGCCGCGGCCCTCCGACATCCTCCAAGGGCTCCTCGGAAACTGCTGGTGAGGATCTGGAAGTGCATCCAAAACGCACACAGTCCCAACAAATCTGCGACTGAAAACGGTCTGAAGTTAGAAACAAAAGGTTTAGGAGATGACAAAAGTTGGCTCAAACTAAGGGGAGGAAGTAACACGTCTTATTTGAAGTGTACTAAGATATTTCCACTAGAAGCAGAAGATTTTGTGTTTTTGCAGTGCAGAGCTCATTAATCTGTGTGCCCTTCAGAGGGCCTGCTGAGTGTTTCCATCTTCCATCTTCCTCCACACACATACAGGAACAGTTAAATGTCCAAATCCAAGTTTCCACTTCATCACCAGGACACAGGTTATCAAACATCGCCCTCTCCAGAGGCAACTCGGTTCTGTCACGACAGGATGTAACCCAGATTCTCACAGTCGAGGGAACTACTGAGCGCTCCTCACCTTCGTCCTTGGAAATGGTCGCAGCTGAACGCGACTTCACAATAACGTCATCCATCGTCTGGACCAGAGGTTGCAGATGTTTTTACTCTCAGTCCAGCTGAAGTCAAACTGGTTTAGAGCCTGAAATGTGAACTTAATAAATATCTACTACAGGGAAAAGTGAACGCTTTTTTTCTGTTTTTATGTTTTAAAACATTTACACAAAAGAGGATTGATTTTTTTTTTTAAATGAGATGTTTCCAACGTCATAATGAACAAAAACATATCACGGATGCTTGTGTCATTTTGTTATGGAAGTTTAATGCAGAGTTTCTTCCATAAAAAAGCTAAAATCTACGTTTATTTGAAGCCATCTGTTGGGTCTGTACTTTTTAGTCAGATTAGAGGAACATTGTGGACGTTTGCACACAGAAACTCTTTTCGCTTCAAATATATTTGGAATGCCTTTTCCCTAAAATAAGCATACTAGCCATTTTGTTATTTATTAGCTATGTATATTGTACTGACTAGAGAAAGTATAAGACAATATGGTGGTGATACCGCGCATGCTACCGGCAGCATTTTGGCTAATGTTACCAGTTTTAATAATTTTAGATTTACTCTCATGTTTGCATACTTAATGGAGTAAGTCCATGTTAGTCAGCATGCTTGTGATTCTCCACATGCTATCGATTACATTTTAGCTTGCTTTATCATCAATGCTAATTTTTAGCATGAGAACGCTGGGTTTCAACAGACGGGCACTCTTTCTTCAGTAATGTTCTAATTGTTTTTAATCTGTTACTCAGGCTGTTCTTCCATTAGATTGATGCAAACTATTCTTTTACCCATCCAGGGACCTCAGAAAATTTAGAAATCTGAATGTGGATGCTAGCATTAGCATTTTGGACATGTTTAGCATTGAGAAGCTATTCACTGACTGGCTAACTTCTTTTATTACAACTTGAACACAACAAGCTGTTTCCAGCATCCAGTCATGTGATTTTGGGGGTTTTTTGAAGCAGAAAAATTTCTTTGTCGTCCATAAATGTTGTTGCGGACGTCACGTGTGCGTCAGATTTATGGGTGCACCCGAAACACGAGAATTCAAAGGTTCCGACTCTGGACTTTTGTTTATAAAAACAAACAAAAAAACTATTATATTGCTATATATTTTGCTATTATTGCTTTAAAATTATAATTGATTGATCATAATTTAGCGTTAAAGTCTTGGTTGTAGTTTACTTTTCCCCTGCTTTGCTTCATTCACAGGTTGCTTCTGTAGATCAAACTCTCTCTTTATCATTTGTAAACTCGGTTTGGAAAATAAAATACTGCTTGTATAGAAGTTGGCAGTGAATCAGACGCATTCAAGACTAATTATATTTGCTCATTGACTCCAAGCTTCCTCTCTGTTTTTTGTTTCTTCTGCATATTTTGCTTTGAAATAAATTCCTCGTAAGTCGGATCATCATGTTGTCCCCTCTTGCCCCCCAAACATAGAAGAATTACCATTTTCAGATGGATCTGGGTTTTTCATTAACTCATTTCTCGTGCATGCTAATGAGGATTGGAGTCTCTGCTGCAGGGCAAATTAGCAGTAATGGGGAGTTAACCAGAAGGCGTGCAGATCCGACTCTCAGAATGCAATTGATTTTTGAATGAGGAGAAATTATGCAGAAAGATTCATAACTGCTCAAGGTACAACTTTGGAAAATATTTTAATGCAATGATTATGGTTTAATGGCTGCTTCTTTCTGTTGTTTCCACATCCATCCGTCAGTCCCAATCTGCTCTTCACCTCTGATTTCTCGTTCGCCTTTTCTTATTTTCCTCTATGTTCCAGGTGATTGACGGTTCTTTGTGTTTCCAGGTTCCTGAGCGCGTTGGCAGTGCTGGCGGAGCGGCCGGAGCTGGTGGAGAGAGTCATGATCACCAGAACCATCTGCCCAGAGGGCGCCTACCAGGTCCGGCTCTGCAAAGACGGGACATGGACCACGGTGCTGGTGGACGACATGCTGCCCTGCGACGACTACGGATACCTCCTCTTTTCACAGGTCAGGACCTTCAAGGAGGGATAGATTCATTTTCTATTATTAGAACAAAGCAAAAATTACAATAACTACCAAAGTGGGTTTTTTCTTCACATTTTACAACTAAAAACATTTATTAAATAAATTAGCATAAAGTATTTCATAATTGTTTATAATGTGTATATTTTTTCAACATTTCAGTTCAAAAGTAAATTGTGAAGCATGGTAGTGGCAGCATGATGCTGTTTTGATGCTTTTTTTTTTAGCAGGGATATTGAATCTGATCCAAAGTGATCAAAAAATGTAACCTGTTACATCAAGTCATATGTGTTAAAATGGCCTAGTTAAAGCACCAATCTAAATCAACTTACGAATCTATGACAGAAATAAAAATAAATGCAGATATCTATAAATATAATTAGTTTTTTATTTTTAGAATAACAGTAAGGCCATTGGATTCCTTAGACGGTTAGCATAACGTTCAAGTAATTAATTTAATAATTTTTTTTAAATTCTTTCTAAAAGCCCCTCCATTACCTCCACTACCTGGAGGAGCCCTGCAGAAACCAGAGTATTTATCTGTAGGTACTGAGACCAAAACAGCTCATTATTCCACTTTTATCACAAGCGAAGCTCCTAGGACTCCTCAGCAGCAACGGCTAATTAATCAGCAATGACTGCAAATAAAATGTTATGCAGTATGGAAGTAGTTAATAACATAAAACATACCCGCTGGAGGAAACTGTTCATCTCCACAGCAGGTAAACAACATTCCTTATTGAGATGTTATCTTGTAGAAACCAGGTTTGCACAATCGAGCATTACAAGTATGTAGGGGTGTTACCTTTTACCTTTAATCTGCTTATCGTTTTCATAAACCTTTGCACATGTCATTTGTACATTCATTGACAGATTGTCTGACTGGAATGAAAAAAATTCCACTAAAATAGAGATAACGTTCATTCTTTTTCCTCCTGATTTCACTGCAGGCACAAAGGAAGCAGCTCTGGGTGGCTCTGATCGAGAAGGCCCTGGCCAAACTCCACGGGTCCTACTTCGCCCTGCAGGCAGGGCGCGCCATCGAGGGCCTGGCCACTCTGACCGGGGCGCCCTGCGACTCCCTCATGCTCCAGGTCAGCTCCACTAATCCCCGAGAGGAACCCATCGACACCGACCTGATCTGGGCCAAGATGCTGAGCTCCAAGGAGGCTGGGTGAGAGCTGGGCGGGGCTACTGACCGCTTCAAAGTACCGACCCTTTACACGTGGCGTCACACTCTCCAGAACTCCGCCCACTCCGCCATGATGGACGTCAACACAACCATGAGCTCCTTTAAAGCTAGTCTAAAAACAAAGATCTGTAACCTTATATCACTTCTATTTAGTTGATTTCACCTTATAAATGGTCACAGAGTGCTGCAAAACAGACAAGGACGTTAACCAAACTTGTCGTTTCATTTTATAACTTTTAGTGACCAAAGATTGATAGCAATAATAATGACAGGTAAAATCCCGGATTTGCAGCAAACACTTTTACAAGGGAGGAAGACTAACATTCATGCACTTTATAAGTTTGATTAGAAAGATATCAAACGTTGCTTTATGGAGAAGGTGCGCCTAACTATTAGTAAGCATGGAAACAATGCCACACCGTCATGTCGCCTAGCATGTATGGGAAAAACTGGTTAGCATCTCGTCTTTTGTACGTTTTTAAGTTTTCTCCGGTGTAAAGGGAAACGCTGTTTATGACGTAGTGATATAAATCATGTGGTGTGAATTCAGGTAAACCCGGAAATTTGATCGACACGTCAGGAGGGAGGAGGTTCGGGTCGGTTTCTAAGCTAGCTGTTTACAACTTTTGTAAATCTATGAGCGCCAATGCGGTGTGCTACGTTCACAGACAAATTATCCGATCTCAAACCAATAGAAGCCATGAATAAACTAACAATAACAACTGAGGAAAACAATTTCAGACGCTCTATTCAAGACTCCCGTCCCTCATTTCCTGGAATGATTGAGTGACGTAGCAGCAAAGGGTCAACAGAGGGATTTTTAGTCAAAGTCACGTTGCGTCATCTGCTGTTCTACTGCGCATGTTGCCTTCAGAAGGCTGACAAGAATATATTACTCTATCCACTTAAATTATTTACAATCAGGCTGATAATTCAGAGATTATTTTGTTTGGATAATAAATCCAAACAAAAGCCGCTCGTCCAGTTGGACTTTCCACAAAAAGGACAATCTGAGTCCACTGAATTATTGCAGCAGCATTTTACCTAGGAAGAAAAATAGTTGAATAGAGAATCGCTGGGATGAAAAACGGAGACGGTACACAGTTAGCTGCATCCGTAACTCTATCTAGGGCTCTGTCCATGAAAGAGACAAGGTTAAATACGTAATTATTGGAGCATCTGGGTCCTCTGTGGCTGAAGAACAGAGAGAACATGGAGTTACTGGCTGCAATAACTCATCTGATGGATCCTTCCAGGAAGGTGACACATCCAGGCATAGAAACATCACAGCAGGCGAGAAAACATCTCACTTCTGTCAACAGTACAGCAAATAATAGATAAATGCATAGACAAAGAGGAGAAGGAGCAACTCGAGCTACAACTTAGTCTGTCTACTTGTTTCACCTCATAACTGGAAGATCTTCCTCCTGTTTTATTTGATTTTAACTCTTAAGAACTGGGAAGCCTATAGTTGGAGAAAAAATTTGATTTTATAATATTTTAAAAGCTATACCTGAAACATGCATTAACAATAAAGATTTGTTCTGTGTTGTTTGCATAATTCTCACAAAAAGATTGATCCCAGGCCCTGAGGAATGCCATAGTTAATTCTGAATTGTGAGGAATAGACTGGTATTAGTGAAATAAACCAGCTGTTCGCTTGATCCCTGCAGAATTATCTAACTAGACCAGATTTATATAGGTTTATACAGGGGTGTCCAAAGTCTGGCCCGGGGGCCATTTGCGACTCTTGGAATGACTTTGTGCGTCCCAGACCACAGTTCAAGAATAGCTCCGATTTATTTCACCAGATTGTAAATGGTGTTACACTTAAAACAACTTTAAGAAACATTTTCACTGAACAAAAAAAAATGATGCAGGCAAAATTGATCTTTTATTTACCAGAATTTATTGCTTTCATTTTAATTTAGTTGCACGTAACGCCACAATCAGTAACTCTTACTCGCGATTGTAAGAGTTACTGAATTGGTGCACCCATTTATTTATTAAAATGATTAAGTTTGTATCTTATTTTATTTGCCTTGAATACAATCAACATGAGATTCTTTCTACATAGAAAGAATCTCTAAAGGTTTTATTAAAATATGTTTTTACAATAGAATTGGTTTTGCATTTTTCAAAACGAGATAAAATTTTAGTTTCACATGATTTCTTTTTGGGGCAATAAAATAAATAAATAAATAAATAAATCATGGGCAATAAATCATGGATAAAATCAATATTTTGTTGTTTGCCAGTGTAATCCTGTAATAATTAGCATTCAGCAAAGATAAGATGAAAGTATGTGACTGCATGTGCGTTCCTTGTATTTGTTAGGTTTCTAATGGGAGCTTCTTGTGGAGGCGGGAACATGAAGGTGGACGACGCCATTTATGAGTCCTTGGGTCTGAGGCCCAGACACGCCTACTCCATTCTGGATGTTCGCGATGTTCAGGGCTACAGGTAGAAACCGCTCTGACTGCGCTCAGCGTCTTCATCCCTTTTTCTCCTCCTGTTGTTTTTCCACCATTTATTCACTGAATGGTGCAAAATGTGTTGCTTTCTCTTTGAAAATCCTTCTTCTGTTCCTCGTGGATAAATGAGCCAAAGACTTGATCACCCTTGAAAACAGATGCACATCACTTCACATTAATCAATGCAATCATTGGTGGATAGTTCATCACGAATTGAAAGCCTCTTCTGTCTTGAAAGAAGCTTAAAGTCCCAAAAATTATCACATTTAATCTGCTCAAGTGCCACATGTGGTCACTTCAATTTGCTCTGAAAATAAAAGGCTGAACAGAAAATCGTTTCGGTTTCAGGTCATTGAGGAAATTACAAAGACGTTTCAGAACTGATTGAATTTTCATTTGCTTTATCTCAGATTCACCATTTTGGGTTTTTATGATGTTTTGTAGTGAGACGGTGGAACTAAAGGTGCATTCAGACCAATTTTGTTTAGTCCGCTTTAACCCAACGCTGGTCTGCTTGCCTAGAAAGTCCGGTTCGTTTTGGGAGGCGTGAATAATCGAACACTGAGGTGGACCAAAAAACCCACGCACCGAGTTGTCAGTTCGGTTGAAGTGAACTCTGGTGTGGTTAAAATTTCTATGTGAACACCAAGTGAACTGGATCATGCTTTGATCTAAAGCACAATGCATTCTGGGTAAATGCAATCAAAACAAACATGCAAGTAATGCTGGTGGGAGAAATGGCTCCTGGATTTTTACCAAAAGAGAAATTCTATGGCTGATAAAATCCACTTGTTTTCATTTGGTGAAGTAGATTTTTATGTTATTTCTTTCAGTGGTTTTTAGTGCAGCGCCCCTACAGGGCAAGAGGGGAAAACCAGGTTTACCTGGTTTAGTTAATTTGACTCATTTCAGAGTGAAAGCAAATCGCAGCAGCAGAAAATGTAACAAACGTTACAACTTCAGTCCTGATGGACTCAAACCGAGTCTATCAGGCGTAAAAACAAGTTGTTTTGCAGGTTGCTGCGGTTGCGTAACCCTTGGGGTCGCTTCTCCTGGAACGGCAGCTGGTCGGACGAGTGGCCGGACTGGCCTCAGCACCTCCGGCACGAGCTGATGGCTCATGGCAGCAGCGAGGGCGTCTTCTGGATGGAGTACACCGACTTCATAAAGTAAGAATGATTCTACATAAAGACACCCTGCTATGGGGATATTTTGTTGTTATTGTTTTCCAGGATTAAACTTGCGCTAACTGTAAAAAGTGGATAGCCAAGCATAAGCTTCCACTAAAGGTTTATTTAGTTCATGTGTTTAAAACTTCATTCTGCTCTCTGTGTTTTGGTTGATGACCTCAAAAATGGCACAGAAAAACCATGGGACTCTTCAAAAATGGTTCAGTTTTGAAAGTGCTTGAATTTAAACTGCACAGTTTGTAATAAAATGAAACAACGTTTGATTAGAAGCCTAGATTTAGAAATAATTTATTCTTGAAAAGATAGTTTTATAAACCAAATATTTTTTTTCTCTCAGACTGAAGTTAAATGAGACAATTTTTTTCCTATTTCAGGTTAATTAGAATCACCAAAATTATTTTTATGACATATAATTTTGTTGGCGAAATTCTATCATAACACATTATTATTAACTGTAATAAATTATATTATATAATAGTGAATTGAAACTTTCCTCTTGAGTTCATTTGTATTGTTTTTATCTGGAAAAGTTTGAAAACTGACCTTGTAAATGTTTTAAAACACATGAATTTTACTGTAAAAAGTGTAAAAACGTTGAGTGAAGATAATAAACATGGAAATAAAAGCACAGATTTAATCAAATTGACCTCTTGTGATGTCATAAGAGGCTTAAGGAATCTTGTTTTTGGGAATGTAAATTTAAATTTTATTTTTACTGGTATTGTTTTACAACTGTAATATGACAATGGAAAACCTGACCTTGATATATTTACTGATAGCTGTAAATATATAAATACGTTCATCTGTCTGGAACGGTTTGAACAGCAATGCCAACTTTAATTTTCCTGGTGACTTATTTTAAACTCCTACCTCAGGGATCAGCAAACTTCACAGCTTAAAGAGCCGTTTCTGCAAAACAAAACTCATTTAAAACTCAACTGTCACATGACTTATTGCAAAAATAGACATGTTGTAATGTTAGATAAATATCTGTGCTTGCAAATTTTTGTGGAACCACAATTTTATTTGTATTTTTTGGATTCAAATAAACATAAATATGAGATAAATAGTCTTCTTTTCAGAGATAAATAGTCTTCTTTTCAGAGGGATTAAACAATAAATTTAAAAAATTAACAATCATATTTGTGAAAATTTATAACAAATATTGCAGGAAAAAATCTACTGAAACCTACATTTGTTATTCTATTTATATTTAAAAACATGTTAGTTTTGTATACTTTTAACAGGTTTAAGAACCGCTGTAGAAGCCACAGACATTTTCCATAAGTAAATACTGCAATATTGACATTTTGCAGTTTTAGTTTGAAAAACAGCGAGAATAATCTGTTAACCTAAATAAAAGTATCTGGGACAGATGCAAAGATAAATCTATTTATCACAGAATATAAACATTGTCTCCTAGCCACTTAGCATTTGGAGCCAACCACATACAGAAACTTCTACTGCTGCCCCCTAGCGGCTCCCAGGAGTCACTTCATCCTGTTGAACCGATACTGAATTCAGGTTTGTGCTGTACGCTGTCATTGCTGTGGTACTAACAGTCACTCTGACGAACTGTGTTCTCTCTCTTCATAAAAGCTGAGTCAGAGTGTGTGTGTGTGTGTGTGTGTGTGTGTGTGTGTGTGTGTGTGTGTGTGTGTGTGTGTGTGGGGTTGTGTGTGTGTGCGTGTGTGTGTGTGTGTGTGTGTGTGTGTGTGTGTGTGTGTGTGTGTGTGTGTGTGTGTGTGTGTGTGTGTGTGTGTGTGTGGGGTTGTGTGTGTGTGCGTGTGTGTGTGTGTGTGTGTGTGTGAGAGACTGGTAACACATTGCTAACTCACTTCTTCTTGATCTCCTTGTGTTTACACAAACACTGTGTGGTCATAAAGGCAGTAATTCCCAGCAGCAGCCGCCTTCCTTTAGTGCTGACGCCCCGTAACAGCTGATGTCAAACAGATTCTTAGAAAAACATCAGCGTTGTTTTAGGGTGACGTGATGGCAGACATTTAGGAATCTCTGCGGAATTAATTTCCCAGCTGGTTTTCACACCAAGCAACATTGTTTTTGTGGATTTTTAGAACATTGTGTTCACTAAAAGTCATCACACACACACACACACACACACACACACACACTGGGATGTTATTGTATGATTTCGATGGTTGCCTTGGTTGCAGCCAGAGGCTTAGATTTGTCATGCCTCTCAGTGATTGTGAAATCTTTTCCATATTGAAGTTAATCCGGTCTTTTAGTTGGATGAAACATTAAGTATCAGATTGCATTTTTTTCTTTGTTGTCTGGTTGACCATGTGAGTCTGAATCTCTTCTTCCCATAAAGTTGACCATCTTGTTTCTCTTTGTCATAAAGCTCCAGGTTTAAAAAGTATTTATTCTCTTTCAGACTCTCATGTTTTTCACCTTTCAACCTGGAAATTTGGTGCGTTTTATTGGGATTTTGCGGTTAACTAAAACACTCATGCATACTTCTGAATTTGAAGGACAATAATAGTTATCAAAATGTTATAATTGACCTCTTTAATGCTGTTTTTGTCTGCTTTGTGCTGGCAGGTTTGTGACATTCTTTAAAGTTTCTGATTAACTCCAAAGTTCAGGATTTTCCCTGCTATCCTTCCTTGCTCCCTTCCTTTTTTGTGCCCTTCTTTCCTTATCTGCCTCCTCTCTTGTGACTGTCATTTTCTTTCATTTCATTTGTTCCTCACTTCCTTCATTCGTCCTCTCATTCCTTATTTCATTTGTCCCTATTTCCTTCCTTGTCTCCTCTCCTTTGTGTCCCACCTTTCCTCCTTCCTTCTTTGTCTCCTATATTTCTTCTTTATGTCCTTCCTCCCTTTTCTCTCTCCCTAACTCTCTCCATTATTCTTTGTGTTGTACAGCTGAGTAGCTGAAGGCAAAGGGGTCCAAAGTGTGGACGGGGGGCCACTTGTGGCCCTTGTACTGATTTTCTTTGGCCCCCAATTGGAATTAAAAAATGTCACAAATTAGATGCAGATGGAGACTTTCAATTTGGAATCAGGGTGAAAATTGTTACCAACATTTTCTTACACAGGAAAATGTAAAGTACAAAACAGAGTATTTATGTTTTATGTATACCCGAGGAAAAACCAAGAGACTTTTACGAAAAAGCCGACTTCTGCTCTTTCTTAAATTTGGCTAAATATAGAAAATGTTTTGAAAGAAAGTCACCCAAATCCTGTTCTTGTTACTGAAAAAAATGTTATAAAACAAGAGCCCAAAACAACTAGATATCTTTCTTTTAATATAGCAAATGTGCAAAACCTGCTACCTATGGTATATAGGGCTATTGTAGAAAAAAATAGTAAATTTCTGCCAAATAATTTCTGAATTTCAAATGTCAAATAATTTATTTTGAAAGTGTAAAAGTTTTCTTGAAAATTTCTGAGATTAATCACAAAATTTCTGAGATTTTGACAGAAATTTACTCCCTTTTTTGATCTACAAAAACTTTTCACTTTCATAAAAATCCCTTTTAAGCGTTTAATCTACCATATTTACCGGATGACTTTATTTGCTTGATTTTAGGTTATTTTTTGGCCCACGTCTACTTTTGAGTCTAAACATTTTGGACACCTCTGGTTTAAGGGGGAAAGAAAAAACAATCATGAGTCTGTTTCTTTTTAACACGTTGAGTTCAGGGCGGCTGTTTCTTCCCAAACAGACGAAACGTGTTCGGTCCAGATAAGAAAGGCGTCGCCCTCGTTTGTTTCTGGTCCACATTCCTCCCGACAGACAGACCTGCTGCCTGCATCTGTTTTGACACATTTGTCTCGGAAACTGAAAGAGCTTGTCATCTTGATGAGCAATTTGGCTTCACTGATGAGCATCAGGTGGACAGACAGTTGATGTTGATCAGCGCTGGCGTCTTGGAACCGAAAGGAGGCGATAAAATTGAAATGGAAAGAGAATGTGTTCCTCTGCAGATCAAGATTTAAAATCAGATTTGAAAAAACAAGAATGTTAGATTTTTGTTCGATTTTGATTATTCTGACGATTAATCGATCAAAGATGAAAAATTGGTCAGTTACTAATTTTCCAAGCACGTTTTGTTTTTCTCGTCTTCTCTAGATACTTTGACTCAGTCGACATCTGTAAGATCCACTCAGACTGGCAGGAAGTGCGTCTCCAGGGTTGCTTCCCCAGCAAAGCCAGTGGCCCGGTCACCGTCACCGCCCTCACCGTGTTGGAGCGCACCGCTCTGGAGTTCGCTCTCTTCCAGGAGGGAAGCAGGTAACCTCACCGCCATCATCATCCCTTCCACCTCACCTGATCTCAGACTGACTCCGCCCCCTGCCGCCTCGCCTCCAGGCGCTCGGACACGGCCGACAGCCACCTGCTGGACCTCTGCATCATGGTGTTCCGCGCTTCGTTCGGCAGCGGCAACAAGCTGACCCTGGGCCGTCTGTTGGCCCACAGCAAGCGGGCCGTCAAGAAGTTCGTGGGCTGCGACGTGATGCTGGAGCCGGGGGAGTACGCGGTCGTCTGCTGCGCCTTCAACCACTGGCAGATGAACGTGAGCGGGACGGGAGCTCCGCCCACGCCCAGTAAGACTTCCTGTCACAATATCAAATTCTGCTGGACGGTGAATCATCCTGAAAGCTATCGCAATAAACGACAACAACATATTCTTTCAAAGAAACTTTAAATTCTGATGAACATTTAACACAGGAACTGGAAGACATTTTAAATATCCAAAATAAATAAACAAAGCAGAAACATGAATCATGAACACTGCAAAAACACAAAATGTTCATTTTTATTCAGTTTCAAGTGTAGATATCTTATTACCCTGAAGAAATCGCAGCATTGCAACCCTTCTGTCCTTCCTTTTTTCTCATCCCTTCCTTCTGACCTCATATTGAACTTTAACCTTTCATAATAAACCTAGGGGACAGCTTTCTCTCTTTGGCTCGGTTTCTGTTGTGTGTCTGTCCCGATGAAGCCGTAACCGCGGCGCGTTGCTCTGTCCGTGTCCTCAGTCTCCAGTCCCACCAGTGCGGCGGCCCGCCGGCCCAGCCATGACTTTCCCGGCTACATCCTGGCCATCTACAGCTCTCGCCAGGTGATGGTGGAGCAGGTGGAGGCCACACCCACCACACTGGCCGACGCCATCATCCTGCTCACGGAGAACAAAGGAGAACGACACGAGGTGAGACTCACCTCACCGACCCAAATAAAGATTTCTGTCTTTATCTGGATGGATAAGCTGTGACCTTCACTGTCCTCCATTTTGGTTTCAATTTGACCTTCACTGAACATACGTTAGCAGTTCGTCTCCTCTGGTTTGTTGATTCAGTAAATTCAAACAATGGGTTTTTAAAAAGTGTTGGATCTTTAATTTAAATTATTGTATGTAGATGTAAAAACATAAACATTGTGTTAGCAAGGTGCTATCAGTTTCTGCTCCAACATGTTTTGCTAGCTTGACTGAATGACTGTTTCTCTCTCAAGAGTGTCGCTAAACTTGTTGGATCAGTTTAAACATGAAGACAAGTTCTCCTGATTCATGTTATTTTGGAATTTTAATCCATAGAAGACTGGATAAATTTGTGAAAAGAAGAGAAAGAAAAAAATCCCCACTTTGTTTTCTTTCCTTTCTTCCATCCCTCCTTCCTATTTATCATGTTATTTTTGTTATTTTGCACTCTAACACTGAAACAACTTCTTTCTCTTGTGAACAAATATGTTTCGAGTGGCATGTTTTTTTGAGATGCTTTAAGCTTCTGAACACTTCTGAAATGTTTTTCTTTAAAAAAGCAATCCTGGATTCAGTACCTAGCAGCACTCTGTAGCGACCACCTGAGCAGAAGCGTTTTAACATCGTATAAAGATACGAGTTCTTAGCCTGCCATAAATAATTCAGGATGCTTTTTGTGAAGAACAAAGTTCTTCTGTTACAGAGACAATTTCTTGAAAGAGAAATGCTTTTAATGAGTAATATGATTAGCTATGGCAGCTGCACAGTTGAACACTATTTAAGATGTATAATTCACTTAAAAAGTAGATTTTTAAGTCCATCTGCAATGTAAAGGTCTTTTTTTAAAACACATTAATATGAAGAATTTCACTGATGTTTGATTAAAAGTCTTTGAAACACAAAGTTTTGAAGCCCATCTTGCATCAGTGACAAACACTTTCTTCAGCCTCCACCTAACCTAGCATGCGATGCATCCTCAGGGTCGTGAGGGTATGACCTGCTACTACCTGACCCATGGATGGGCGGGGCTTATCGTGGTGGTGGAGAACCGCCACCCCAAGTACTACCTCCACGTTTCCTGTGACTGCACCGACAGCTTCAATGTGGTTTCCACGCGCGGCAGCCTCAAGACCATCGACAGCGTTCCACCTTTACACAGGTACACACACGCATACACGTTTTTTTTAAATATGAGGACAAAAGGCAAAAATAGGACAAATGGGTACATGCCTCTCCAAAGGGTCCAAGGCATGAGAATCAAATGGTTTTCATGCCATGCTTCCAGGAAAACATTAATCTGTTATACACACAAGATTTTTTTTCAATATTTGGTTTTTATTCCTACTGTTAGCTGTTGGTCTCTCTACCCATTTTATATTTGTCTCATTTTTACTAAACTAATTTTATTTTCTACTTTATTATTTATCCACCTGTGATGTTGTGTTTGTTGTGAGACACTTTGGTCAGTTGAGGTTGTTGTAATTGTGCTATAAATAAACTCTTGACTTGATTTATTTACCCTCTGGGAAAAACAGGCTTTTTGAATCTCAACTGACTTACGATTCACTGGCAGTTTAACAGGAATATGTACGGCGTTTATACCCATTATGTAAGGAGCAAGTAGAACAAATGTTGCAGCAGTGCTTGTATAAACATGCTGGCCCCGTGGGGTTACGGCTCTGCTCTTCATAATCTTCCTCTGGCTGGATTCAGCTGTTAATGCGTTCAGGTTTCACATTATTAGGACTCCAGCATTTAACATGCCATCCAGCTGTACAGACATGCGCCAGTCCACATCAATGCAGATTAAACACTGGATATAATTAAAAACTGTTACTGAAATCTGTGGATTTTTTTTTTTTTTTTTTTTTGCTGTGTATGTGTGCTAGGGAGACCTTTCCAAACAGACAATATAGTTACTTTAGTTTATGTTTTCTCTGCAGTAGAATGTAGACTAAATCCATACCATTCAAGGAGTTTTTGATCAAACATAATTATAGTAAGTTTTGTTTGAATGTACAAAAAGGGATTTTTTAAAATCTTAAATACAATATAGAGAAATATATATTTGTACAGTCTTGCCTCAATTACTGCTCTGAGTGTGATGTTCTTTTAGAACATTTACTTTTTTTGAGTTTGTGTGATTCAGTTAACAATTAATCATATACTAAATTAGCTTAACAATTATTTCAACAAACAACTAATTGTTTCCATTCTTAAAGTTTTTATTTGCAGAGTCATTTCTGATTAATTAGCCATTCCTGCTGAGGGATTGATTATTTTAAAAACCAATTAATCACGATTAATTGTTTCATCTCTAGCAATTATTGATATAGATAAATATGAAAACTCCGACCCTCATCTTATCACAAAAAGTTAATCAGAACATCATTATAATTTATATAACTCTATGAACCTGTATGAAGCTCAGATTGAAAGCGCTGCTCTCTATCTCCCCCTGCAGGCAGGTGCTGGTGGTACTCTCCCAGTTGGAGGGAAATGCAGGTTTCTCCATTACCCATCGCCTCGCCCACCGGAAGGCGGCGCAGGCTTCCCTGGGCGACTGGACTCCCACCAAGGCCACCCACAGCCCCCACCTCACCCCTGACATTGATGGGCTGCACAGGCCCAGGCCTCTATGACCCCTGCCCTCTTCACCCCCCACCCATAGACTGTAACCCAACAACCTGTCGGACCACTGAAAAAATCAAGCAATGGTAGAAAAGAGCTGTGGGGAGCCATGAGTTGCAGAGGAAGGCGAGTTTTCTGGTTTTGGAAGTGCATATGAATGTGAAGTCTACAGAGCGTTTACTGGATCTCCAGATTTTTTATTTTTCTTTAGCCATGTGGAAGTGCCATTTCAGGATGAGAAGAGGGGAAATGGGCCTCGACAGAATCCAGACCGAGACACTATGGGAAGCTAGCTTCAAGCTAAACTACTGAGCCATGGCCCCGCCCACACTCAGTCACTCACTTCCTCCACATGTCGTCCTCAACAGGATGCTCACCAGTCCTCAGTGTGGTACATTATGAGCCAAACCAGCTGGGTTTACAGCGTAATTAATGTTTCTTTTATATTTAGTCTTACTTGTTTTGTAGCCTGACCTTCACCACTTTTTCCATTAAGCTTGCAGATGAAGCCATTACTCACCCAGTGCAGTCTGTCCCCACTCAGAGTAGCTCAGGACCAAACTTTTTTTCTGTCATCATGTAAATGTTTTGTAGCAGGCTGTCAGAAAGCTGGATTTAGTGTCCATCTTTTTTCTCTGCTGTGATTCTGGGACCTTCCGTCTTTTAAAAATGCTGAATCAGGAAGATGAAATCTCTGCTTGGATTAGACAACACACTGTAAGACCTGTCCTTTCTGATAGATTATCTTCTTGAAAGGAATAGTTCAGTGATTTTAAAGTGGGATTTTTGATATCTCTTGGTGTTTCCCTGGATCTGCATGGTAAATCTGATGGCTAAAATCCAAAATGGACGTCAGCCATTATAAAGCTCTGCAGGTTTTCAAAAACGCCTCATAAAAGTTGTTTTTTACACCTTTAAATCCTCATTGCTGCACAGAAACTGCACAGGAAATTGATGTTGGAGGTGTTGCGTCACCAACAGTCTTCCTGTGTGAAACTCATTCTGAGAACCAAAAGTGAAGCAAATGAATCAAATAGCTTTAACATCGAGAAAAGCTCAGATCAGAATTCATTGTTGAATCTTTGCACTGCAAAAACACAAAATCTCACTAACTATTTTTGTCTAGTTTCTAGTGCAATTATCTTAGTACACTTGTAATTGATTCTAAATGCTTAAATTTGGCTAAAATTATAGTTTAAATTTTTTAGTGAAGAAAAAGCCAAGCAGCTAAGCTAAAAGCTGGTAATTACCAATGAAATTTGATACAATATGGAACCTTTTGAAATAGTTTTACATAGATGTGTTTACACTGTCTTTTCCTCATCAGTCACAAAACTTAAACAGAACCTCTCGAATAGAAAAATTGGTTTCTGAATTAAAAATTGTTTCTGAATCAAATTGTGACCCTAAAATTGGAATCACATGAAATTGCTAGCACTGAAAGATTTGCATCTTATTCCCAGCCTGTTTCTCTCAGGAAGATTGTTGGTGACGCACTGCCTCCAGCTTCTATTTCCTGTGTAAATCATTGCAGATGTGAAAGCAACTAAAGGTTCATAAAATATGAACCATCTTAGCATCATAAAATGCTATGATGTTCTGGATTTGGGTGTGTGACATAGTAGAAGTCTCCTTTGGCCTTTGTTAGCCTCAGATGTTTATGCTAAATGAAGAAGCCATGAATTATGTCTGCAGGTGGAAAATCCTGGACTATCCCTTTAAGAGAACCATATATATCTTTGCTTACAAACTTCTTGTTTACGAGGTAACGTCTCGTTTTAACATCATGTTGCACTCAAGGTGAAGGTCAGCTTTTATCCATTGTTTGTCAACATGTCACTTTAAGTTTTAGTGTAGCTTTAGAGCACTAAGGAGCTCCACCTGCTACTAGGGGGCGCTCTAACAGAACTGGTGGGTTTATTTCAGGAGGTCAGGGATTCTCAGGCATCTTCTCCGACAGGACGTCAGCAACACGATGTTTGGAAACGCCAAAAAACAAACAAACAAACAAACCCAGAGCTGTTTTCATTTTTGCTGTATTCTCACATCTGCAGTCAAAGCCATCACTCCAGATGAATGTGGCACGAAAGTCAAAGAGAAGAACGCCTGTCTTTTTTAATTAAGTTTTTGTCTAACATTTACTTTGTGTAATGGAGGAAACACTTGAAAGCTGATGAGCAAATTTTCTGATGCGTTCAGAATTAGTGATTAGTTTGTACTATTCAAACTTTAAATCCTCAACATATTTACTGAGATGAGGAAGAATTTGTGGTTTCGGGTTTTTTTCTCCTGTCTTTCATCTTTCTGTCTGTCGGGTTTGGGACGACTGTGTGGCCACAGTTGTGCAGCTGTGAGCTTACAGTCTAATTTATTCACACAAGTGATGAGCAGGCATGTTTTCCAATGAATGCTGTTGAATAGCTGAGATCATGAATGATGGAGAGCTGGGATGAAACTTTGTTTAGATTGAAAAATAAATGAACAAAAACTGCAAAGACGAGGCACATCAAACTTTTAATGTCATCAGATTCACTCTTCTTTTATGTCCTCTTCTATTTCCGTCATCTTTTGTTGAGTTGTGTTGGAGGCGCCCCCTGCTGGTGAAAAGAAGTGGTTGGTCCAGCAAACTTATGCCTTTTCTCTCCTCATTTTTTCCTCCTTGTAAATTGTACAGACTGCAAAATTACAAAACTTGACATATTTGAAAATAATAAGAGAAAAAAAAATGAGCTGATCCTTTTAAACTTGTAAAAACTTTGCAGTATGATAGTAGAGCTGAACAGAAAAATAACCTGATATGAAAAAAAAAACAAATGCTGACGAATGTGATATATATATATTTTAGTGATTTTTTTTCGGGGGGAGTGGGTTGGATTATGAACAGCTGTATAAATCTGTATGTTTAATTTTCAATCTCAGGTTCCGATGGACCAAATAAAAAAATTTTTGTAATTAAAAGCGAGTGCTGGCGGTTGTATTACATATATATATATATATATATATATATATATATATATATATATATATAACATTTCATTATTGATTCAGTTTCTTACTGTGCTTTTATAGACTATATTGGTTTGATTATAAGTGGTCATTTAAAGAACAAATCATACATTATGCTAACAGTAAACGCATGTATTTCCTACTCTAAAAGATATGTTAGTGCTTTCCATATGTTTTGAAATGTTTATATATTTTATGAATTCACTGTTCAGTGATCATTTATGCACCAGACGTAGACCTGCGGCCCAGGGGCGGTTCTAGACGGGGGCCGATGGGGGTATCTAAGACACAACTGGCTCTTTGGCTCACTTATTCAAATGATGAAATATTGTTCTGTTTTTCTGTTTCATTCTTTTTCAAGTGTGGCCATGGAGAAACACTGACTCCCTGTGGTGAATTTGACCTAGAACCGGCCTCCAAACCTAACTCCTTATTTCTATACATATTTTGGTAACACGCTTTACAATACCAGAACGTTCACATAACTTTTATACTTTCGGCTGTCTGAGGACACTTTGAATATTAAATCAGATGTTATGATCAGCTACTCAGTACCTGAGTAGTTTATCAAGTACTTTTTACACTTGCTGCTACCCTGATTGGAGAACGATTTTGGAATACTCTAACTAACCTCAATGCTATATGGATCACTCAGACAAAAATTACTGCCATAAAATAATGTCTATCACTGCAGCAGCCTTGGATATCCGATCTTTTCAAATGTGACATGAATCCTAACATCTGGTCCTGAATGTCGTTGATACTCGACAAACGTCACTATTTTGTGTCCTGATATATGCAGACGGGAATAAAAACAACCATGAGGGACAATAATGATTTGGGCTCCGATTGGACAACAACTTCAAAAAACCACAAGTTCTGCTCTACTGTTAGCATCCATATTTACTTCTGCAAACTGAGCTCTGCTTGTTTTTGGGAAAACGTTGAGCACGCTCTCTATGTGTGACGTTATTGCGCCCTCTACTGCGCATGCGGGACATTTTCAGGTCGTTTGGGGTTCACACTGGAGATCACATGCAATCGCATTTATTTGGAAGTGTGAAGCACCACGGCATAAGGAAATGCGATTTGACAAAAAATTGGAATTGGGTCACGTCCGGCTGCAGTGTGAACGTAGCCGACGTCATCTGTTTTCTCTTTGGACTTCCAGGAATGCTTTTCCAGATAGTTCTGAGCACTTCTTTTATCTTTGCTTCTCTCTCTCTCTTCTTTGCCTCCCACCTTCATCCAAAGCAACCCCTCCTCCTCTTCTTCCTCTCTTCAACATAGCAGACGCCCCCTTGACCTCAGATGACAGCAGAGCAGTGGCCCACCCTGCTCTGGGTAAAGTCTTCCAGACCCCTGCAGACACTCACCAGCAGGACTTTCCTTTCTTCTGCATTCTGCACCAGCGTCAGAGAGAAGCCGGACTCACCTAGAAGGATCTCGGCTCGTCATGAGCAGAAGGTTTGACGCTGCACTCTGTCTCTGTCTGCTTTCTGTCGCCCATCCTTCATGTTGAACTGACAGCTCAGGGTGAGAATGTGATAAAGCACCAAGCAGCTTGTCAAAGGAAGGGATCTGTGTCCTGAGAGGAAAAACTTCTTTTCAAATATTCACTGGTTTAAATTTTGTACCTATGACTAATGGGACTTGCACTGCAAAAACACAAAATCTTATCAAGTATTTTTGCTCTTAATATTGATGAAAAAGTACTAGTTTTACATGAAATAATAAAAATGTCTTCCACTGGCAGAACCTTATATCACCATAACTGACATAGAACAAGTTTCTATATATTGCTGAAAAGTTGCTGTTAAGGTCATTTTATTTCAAGTGCACTAAGATATTTGCAAACATAGTTAAAAAAATGCAATTCTTTAAAGTTGGTCTTGAGGTATTCAAGATAAAAAATATATATATAGTTTTTAACACCACAAAAACAAAAAATCTTTCATATCTTAGTGTCTTGTTTCAAACTAATTTGATGAAAAAGTTCCAGTTTTAAGTGAAATAATCTGGCAGTGAAACTGGACTAAATGACGCCCACTGGTAGATTATTACATTTGAAATTTGCCTTTTTTAATCAATATTAAGGAATTATTTACTTAAATCAAGCTCTCATATTTTGCTGAAAAGCCACCTGCAAGTTATTTTTGTCTTATTTCAAATGTGCTAGCATGCTTCCATGAAAATACTTGATAAAAGTTGCATTTTTGCAGTGAGGATAGTTTTAATCGTGGTTCTTATTGGTCTTTTTTTAATGATTTCACCAAATCTTAATGTTTCTCTGGATTTCTTGGACCTCTGCCACGGAGACACACACAGTGACTGCATGTCAAAAAATATAACTGGAAGCCATTCATTTAAACGACGATGATATTCTATCCCCAGCATCATGCAACCTGAGAGGAGATGGCAGTAGGTGGGGCTGCTTTTAAAAAATATGAGCACAAGGTTTCAGACATGCAGAGATGAAATGTGTTGGAAATCTCTGCAGGCTGAGTTTATTAATAGATGTTTTACTGCTTGGCTGAAATCTTATACTGGGTCATTTAAGAAACAATCAGAAAACAGGCATTTTAAGTTTCAGGTCAAATGTGCAGAATGCCTCACGTTGGGAGTAGATGGAGTCAAGAGCATAAACGTTACTACATTTTCTCTTTTTAGGGGAAAAACGAGGAAATGTGAGCTTTCAGAACATGCAGCTCATTACAGAATCATACGTGAGATATCTGGAGATGTGGAAGCTTTTCCCCTGAATCTGAATGAAAACATTCAAAGCTTTAAATGCTTTAAAAAGCCATTTTGACCTCTCATAATTCATAACTCATTACTGCCTCCATAATTAGATCAGAGGCCGACGACTGGAGGGCCGACTTCAACTCCCTCCCAAATTTATGACCTTTCAGGCGACCTCGGGATGGAGAACATGTGAAGGTCATGCAGTGAAGATGTCGTCTAAACCAGAAATGTTTAAGATTCCTTGGAATCGGTGCACAGAACTATAGTGTTTTATATACACTGTAAAACATTAGAAAATTAAAATCCACCTTGAAATTGCAGCAAGAAAATGAAATGAAATGAAAGTTCATGAAGTTGATTTATCAACAATAGAAAAGTTGTCAAAACATTGTTTTTAAGTTCATTAATCTTAAATTGTGAGTTTTAACTTAATGCTGCCATTTTAACCAAATTAAATCACAATATGTAATAATATCTCTTCTGATTTCTCTATTATTTCAACCACAACATCAAGTTAAAATAACTTATTTTACTATAGAATAATTACATTTTTTGTTTCAAATTGCAGGAACCAAATTTCTGATCTGATGATGAATTTTATTAAACATCTCAATGAATTCAGCTCAGAAACATTTAGTGTGATCAGGACATCATCCTGTCAGCTGCACTAAAATAAACATTTGCCTTAATAACACAAGAGTCAGATCAATGTAAAGCACTGTCAGTAATCCTAAAAATAAAACTTGAATCAATGTTTTGATCATTTTCATCCCCAGTGGACCCAGCATGGCATCCCAGAGCCCAGCGCTCCCACCGTCCTTCTCTCCTGGGACAGACAGCGTCTTCTCTGACCAGTCAGGCTTCTATTCACTCGACTCCAACGTTCCTGGACTCTCTAAAGTGATTCTCAAGCAGCTCAGCATGAAGGACTACGGAGAATACAGGTACATCACGCTGCAAAACACAAAATCTCACCAAGTATTTTTGGTCCAGTTTCTCCTGCTAATATCTTAGCACACTTAAAATATTTCACTTTCCAGTGATATTTTTTGACATGCAGTCACTGCGTGTGTGTCCGTGGCAGAGGTCGTCCATCCAAGAAATCCAGAGAAACATTAAGATTTGGTGAAATCATCAAGAATTACCAAAAAGAACAATATTTAAAACTATAGTCGCTGCAAAAACACAACATTTTACTAAATGTTTCACTGTAAATATGTTAGTACACTTGAGATCAGACAAAACGAACTCACAAGTAGCTTTCCAGCAAGAGATAGGAGCTTGTTTTAAGTAAATAATTCTTTCATATTGGTGAAAAAGTTGCAGCTCCACTGGCGCTGTGTTTTGCTGAAGAGTTTCTAGTAAGTTAGTTTTATCTGGTTTCAAGTGTACTAAGATATTTGCACTGATAGCTAGTCAAAAACTTGGTATAATTGAGTTTTGTTTTATTTATTTTTTTGCAGTGTAGGAGATGATAATTGTCTGATTTTCTTCAGAGCTGCTGTGCAGGGAAAGACTAAAGGACTCCGGTTCCGCAACTACAAGGAGATGTTCCAGAAGATGGAGGAAACCTTCAAGTTCTGCGCCAGCTGCAACAAACTCCCGGAGCGTCTCGCCGAGGGACAGACCCTGAAGCGCTGTGGGAAGTGAGTGCAAAGCCCTGAATGTCATCGCAGGGAAGGATGTTGTTGTGTTGCAGCCCAATAGCTGTCATGTGTGAAGTATGACCAGCTGCCGTTGCATCAGCCACACAATGATAAGCCAGCGAACACTGCAGAGGTGGACAGTGGCCAGGTGCAAATATAGCAAAGTTCCCGGACTGATTCATCTCTCTGCCATTCTGCACTCAGAGGAGCTGAATGCATTTTAAATATCAAATCATTTGGGTGAAGGTAGAAAGAACAGCAAGTAGACATAATGGACGACTGTCTGTCAGTGCCTCAGGGCGATTGTTTCTTATTTCTGTCTGATATATAGTCGAGTTCCGGCTACTTAATGTCAGCTGAAGCCATTTAGAGAAGCATCTATGGGAGGAACTATGAAAGCTGCTCTGTGGAGCCGTCAGTGAGACCTGTGACCCACAAGCCAGCAGTTCATGTCTCTGATTCTTTTTTTCTATATTTAGAACCAAGAAAGTGACTAAACAGGCTTTCAGTCAGCAACAGCGTTTCTTTTCCGTTCCCTTCATCATCCTTCAGCAACAAAGAGAGGCGGGCAGAGAAACCAGAAAGTCACTGCAACATATTCTTACTCAAGTAACAGTGAAAAGGAGCCGTCCAAGAAATTACTTTAGCGTATAAAAACGTATTCTGTAATACGTTGACTCTAGTTCTGAACGTCTGGTCAAATTATCATTCATTTAATATTTAAAAATTACACCATCAGACAAACCAAATTATAAAGTTAAGTGGAAATTTTGGTATTTTAAGGATGAAAATGACAGAAAATAAAAAACAACAACAACAAAACAAATCCAAATTGGTTTCTTTGAATAAAAAAACTTATGAGACATTAACAAAACTGCAGGTCTGTGTCTGGTGAATTTCTGTTTAAAACATGTTTGTTTTTCATTCAGTGGGGAGAAAATCCAGAAATGATATTCAAGTAAGAGAAAAGATACTTCAAAATAAAGTTACTCAAGTTGATGTAAATAGTACAGTGTAGCAAAAATACTTCTAGAAGTTATTCTTTCAAAACACTTACTCAAGTAAATGTGAGTAAATGTAACTAGTCACTATCCACAAAGACGAATATGAGAAAGAAGATGTTCTTCCTTAAACTGGTCGATAAAATCATTCTTTGATAAACAGATTTCAGTCTCAATTCTGCCTGTTTTAGAGCCAAATATGCTTCTGCTGGCCACCCAACGTTTACACACGTCAAAATGGCTGCCGTCAGATGTGCAATTATACAACTTTAAAAATCTCTAGGAGAAGTTAGGAGTGTTTCCTAGTTTTTGTTGTTTCATTGCATCCTTCCTCTCAGGTGTTTGAATGTGTACTACTGCACAAAGGACTGTCAGAAAAAGGACTGGCCTCATCACAAGAAGGTCTGCAAAATCCTGCGATTGGTGGCCATTGACCGCTTGGTGGAGTGGCTGATGTTCACTGGTAACAACTTTATTGAAAACAGTAACATTTTAAATCATTTGTAAATATTTTTGTGCAGTGGATCCTCCCGAATAGCTGAGATCTGCAAAACTTTTGTTTTTGAACACGGCATGCCACACACACCCAGATCAAGGTCTTTATTCTGCTACTTCACACCAAGTCACTAAACCTCCCAACTCAGACCACAAAACCTTTCATAAACCATCCTGTCTTTTCTTTCCAGGAGATCTTCCATTCCCAACTGAGAAATGGTCCAAAGGACCTGCAGATGTGAAGGGTTGGGACGACTGGCTTCCCATGCAGGAGGGGCTCACCCAAAGTCTGGACAGAATCCTATCCAGCGCCAACATGGCAACTCTGTGGCAGAACGCCGGCAGGGCCCGACCGGACGATGGCGACCTGAGACAGTCCTTGTGGAGGATTCAGAGCGAATTCCTATCTCGGGTTCTGACCGTTGGAAGGGCGATTCAACAGTTTGGGCTGGACCCGTATCTGAAGCCTCTCACCGTTCACATCGTAGGGGCCTCTCACAGTGAGACTATGGGAGCCAGGCTGACTGACTATGACGAGCTGAGCCACATGTTTCCTGGACACCAGGGCATTGAGATAGTGATGGTCGGCCCTGAGGTGGTGGACGGCCGCATCGTGAGACCTCCGCTCAGAGCATTTGGCCCCAAGCACAAGGTGTACATCAGTGCCTACAAGGGCCTCTACCATCAGTTCTGGGAGGATGTGGTGGAGAAAGGGGAAGTTGCCAGGCCAGACGTTGTAGTCGGATTCCACCCAGGTATGCACTTAAATTTACCTACGTAACACAAAAAGGGTGTTTGTTGGAGTTGTTATTAATGTCTTAACAATCTGAGATAAGGTTTGGGAGGCCTGGCTAGTAACCGAGAGCCTGGTGACACACTCTTATTCTGGGGAATCCCAAAAGTGTTCCCAAGCCATAATGGATAAACAGTTCTTTCAGAAAGTTCTGAGTCTGCCTTGCTGTTTTCTCCCAGTAAGATGTACCCAGACAATCCCCAAGGGAGACACAGGAGCCATCTCAGCTGAGTCTTTTCTGTATAATTAGGAGCACCTCTACTCTCATACCAGTCCTGTTTAGCCCTATTTAATCAAACTCTGGTTTGGTTGCCTAGAAAGTCTGGTTCATTTGCAGAGGAGTGAATGCACAATTACACTCTAAAAACCTTTGCGCTACCTTAAAACATCGGTCTCTGTTTGGTTGAAGTGAACTCTGCTGTGGTTACAGTGAATATGTGAACTGGAAACTGCTCCAAAAGTAGGAACTATACTAGTGCAGGGCATTCTGGGTAACTACAACTAAAGCAAACACCAGAATAGCCATTTCTGTATCTGCAAAGCCAGAAAGAGAAATGGCTCCTGGTCTTCAGCCAAGAACAAACAAGAAATCCTTCAGCCACTAAAATCTGACGCCTTTCCATTTTTATTTGCGTTTTGTGAAGAAGGACCTTGTGCTCAGTGTCTTCTTCAGAGGTTTTTGGGTTGTTTCCTTCAGTAGTTCTTGGTGCAGCGCCACCACAGGTGAAGGGGGGAACTGTTTTTTAAAGTGGAACATGAAAGTGAAACTTAGCAGCTGAAAATTTAACAAATGTTGCAACTTTAATCGAGTGAAAACACCTTCAGAGTAAAATTTCTACCACTTGTATCCATCTGCCAGGATGAATATCAGAGCTGAGTCCGTAAAGTAAGAGATTTGTGTTTTGATTCAGGTCATCTCCATAACAAGAAACCGGAGTAGTGCTGGTTACACCATAGATGATCTTGCCAGCAAGATGCAACTGTGAGGTTTCATACCAGGACTTTCTGTCCATAACTATGTGTTGAGAACCTTTCCAAGAACTCGACAGAGTCTGAGAAAGACGTCAGACCCAACAGTTTTAAATCAGTCTGTAAAGTTAGATGGAAGACTAGAATTCTGGTTAGAAACAGTCGGCCATCTTGATTTCCCTTTGGTCCTACATGCATAATTCTTTACTTGAAGTAAACAGAAGCATTGAAAAACGTTTAGCGAACTGGATGTGACCTATTCGTTGGCGCCGGGCTCTTAGAGGGGATTCAGGTGATTTATGGCAGCAGCTGGGGAAGAGTTCGGCTGGCAGTCCTATAAAATAAATGGCCCTTCAGTTATGGGAGGGTTTTGGGGGCGACTGTGGCTGTGTTGGTAATCGTCTTGTGATCGGAAGGTTGTCGGTTCGATTCCAGCGTCCTCCTGCTACATGTCTAGGCAGGGCTGGACTTAACCCCAAGTTGCCTATATGTGTGAATGTGACTCCAGTGTAAAGTGCTTTGAGGGGTCAAAATGACTGGAAAAGGCTATGAGTTCAATTCATTTACTGTTTTGGCTTATCAGGTTCAAAGGTCATGTTTGACCAGGTCAGGCGGATGGACTGGCAAATTCATCCTCATAATCCTACAAGAATAATCTCCAACAAGAATAAAGTCTAAATATTACAACTGTTTTTAATTGAAATATTATGACTTTATTCTTGCATATTTCAATTTCATTCTCATAAGACTTTGTTTTTGTAATATTATTATTTATTCTCATGATTTTGTAACTTTATTCTCAAATTATTGAATTTATTCTCACAACTTTATTATTATATTATGACTATATTCTACTTTTATTCATTTTCAAAATATTACGACTTTAGTATTTTCATTTTAATCTCATAAGATTCCGACTTTACTGTTGTAATTTTCTGACTTTATTCTCATGATTTTATTACTTTATTCTCATATTATTTTGACTTCATTGTGATAAAAAGTATTTATTAATTTTTTCATGTTGTGGCTCTGAAGGGTTGTGAAGAAAAACTAATCTTTTTGAGGAAAACTGGATACTAGTTGTGTCGTTTTGCCTTCACAGAGCCTCAGTGACACATAAAATGCTCTTTATTCTCCACAAAACAAAAGAAAAATCTGTTATTATTACCAGGCTTGCCATCAACCATATGGCCGAAACTCACAGAGGCGCCAGGCGACGTTCCCAATCACTAAGAGCGTCTCTTTGTCACCTTATCTCCCTGATATCTAAACCTCTAAACACTTAATCGCTGTTTAATTTTTCACAATGACTAGAAGTGTAGCCTCTGGCATCGTAATACCTCGCTGTGCATTATTCACGTCCAAATCCCCTGGCCTGTGATGCCATCTGTGTTTCAGTCCCGGCTCCTCGCCTCCCTCCATACATGCTCCTCTCTCCTTGACAACACAGTAACACAAGACTTTATTTCTCTCTGTTGTGGAATCTGTTGTTCATTTGTTGTTTGTCTCTAAGAAGGACGTTTAAGCTGACGGATTTGCGGCCCTGGAGTTCGGTAATCTGGTTGAAGGGCAAAGTTTTTATCGCTCTGCATCCTGAGGCTTGAAAAACATGCAGCCGGTATAAACCAGATTCTGGAGGACTTGACATCTGTCTGTTATTATCCCACAGGATTATAAACCCGACCCATCGTGAACGTAGCATTTCTGCCACAGCGAACCGTCTTTCGGATGTTTTTATGTCTTTGTGGACTTGGTAAACGTGTCCTGAATATTTAGACCCGTCTCCATACATTTTTCTGGATGAATTGTCCCAGAAGTTATCAGGATAAATGATAATATTGTTGTTTTGAGATCATTTTCTAACAAGAACACAGATCGATAAACTTTAAATGCTGATGAACATTTAGCATTGGAACTGGAAGACTTTTTAAATATTCTGAATTAATTAAAAAAAAAAACATAAACATTGAATAAAATGAATCATGGAGTCTCTGTAAACAAAGCTGTCCTTCAAAATAAGAGCTCGTTGAGACCAAATCACCAAACCGGAGCCATCACCACAATTATTGAGTTTGTTTTAATATATTATGCAATTAATTGATTTACTGATTATTGTGATAGGTCTAGTTCTGAGAAAACCTAAAAAGGAGATCCACAGATTATTTTGGGGAAAGTAATCCCAAAATAATTAGTTACTTTAGCTTCAATTTGTTTTGCATTAAAGCTAAAGTAGCAAATATTTATTTAAAAAAATATTTTTAAATATTTCTTGAAGCTGTCTCCATGTTGTGTCAGTTTGGTATGAGATAGATAATCTGTAAAAAAAAAAAAAAAAAAATCAAACTCCTCTGCCTTCACCAAGTGCCAGCTATAAACAACCAATCAGAGCCAGGAGGCGGGTCTTAGCGCTGCCAATCACTCTCCTTGTGCTGTTGGTCATTCCCCGCAGGCTATTTAGCCACTGATGATGACAGACAAATGGTTTTCATATAATAAGTTGTTTCTCGCTATTAGCACATTTAGCAGCTCCTACATGAGATTGATAGACAGCGCTAAGACCCGCCTCCTGGCTCTTATTGGTTCTTTCTGCTTGGAAGTGCTGCATTTCTTCAGAGGGCAATAAAAGCTGATGGATGTTTGTAACTGTGAATCAATTACATTTACATGATTTTAAAGAATTACTTTCAGAAATGTCTTTTTTGCGTTTACTTTTTAGTTTTATTTTAATAATTTTATTCTAAGTATCCAAGTAGAAATTCACCAGACACAGACACACACCTGCAGTTTCATGACTTTTATATTGAAAGATACTGATTTTGATATTTATACGTAAGAGATGTGACTTATAAATTCATAATTTTTATTATTATTTTTGTTCATTTTCATTTTTACTTCAGGTTTTCATGCCAACCAGGGTTTGGTGCAGGGCTGGCTGCCCTCCCTCTTGCTGCTCAGAGACTACAGCATCCCGTCTTTCTTCACTACCCAGCCAGCACACCTAGGTGGGCCCCATATGGGATATAAGTGGGCAGGCAATATGGGTCCCAAAAGGGTTTGTCCACGGTTTCCATGGTGGCCCCACATGGGTTTGCCCAAGTAGATTTTAATGGGTGCTAACTGGGTTTTCAGTGGGTCCCACATGGTTAACTCACATGAGGCCCATCTGTGGCCCACTAGGGTGCTGTCAAGAATATTTACGTGGGTCCCAATTGGGTCTGAACTGGGCTAGAATATGGGTACCAAGTGGGTTTGTCCACGGTTTCCATGGTGGCCCCACATGGGTTTGCCCAAGTAAATTTTTATGGGTGCTAACTGGGTTTTCAGTGGGGCCCATGTGGTTAACTCACATGAGGCCCATCTGTGGCCCACTAGGGTGCTGTCAGGAATATTTACCTGGGTCCCAATTGGGTCTGAACTGGGCTAGAATATGGGTACCAAGTGGGTTTGTCCACGGTTTCCATGGTGGCCCCACATGGGTTTGCCCAAGTAGATTTTAATGGGTGCTGACTGGGTTTTCAGTGGGTCCCACATGGTTAACTCACATGAGGCCCATCTGTGGCCCACTAGGGTGCTGTCAAGAATATTTACGTGGGTCCCAATTGGGTCTGAACTGGGCTAGAATATGGGTACCAAGTGGGTTTGTCCACGGTTTCCATGGTGGCCCCACATGGGTTTGCCCAGGTTGATTTCAATGGGTGCTGACTGGGTTTTCAGCGGGACCCAGATGCCTTAATCCTGTAGGAACAATTCTCATCTAACCTGGATGTGAATTACATTCATAGATATGCAATCTTGATCAACAATCCAAAGTCTAGCTTAAAACGTGTTCAAATAAAAAAAAAAAAAAAAAAAAAAAAAAAGATGAAAAATTTATTTTGCTCAAGGCTTTTATTTAGTAATTTAAAATATTGTCAGGAGTTATTTTTTACCTCACTACAGCAATTATTAGAACTTCATTAATACTCAGGGAATGGTGCCACAAAAAAAATCTGCAATTATTCACGACATCTTTGAAAATAACAGAAGCTAGTTTACTATAACAAACTTATAAACAGATCTATAAATATATATCTATAGATGCACACAAATAAAGACACCTACATATTTTCCTACAGGTCTATAAATGTATACATCTAAATACTATCTATATAACTTTATACACGTATATTCACATTGATACACACAATGTGAATATACACACCTATATAGATCTTTCACAATACATTTTTGTTAAACATTTTTAAAGATAACCTACATGCCATATGCATGCTTAAATTTGAAATCTCTCATACTTTACTGAAACTGTCCATCTTGAAAGACCTCCCCAACCTGAGTTTGAACTGGCAGTCTCTCTAGTCTATTTCCACTTCCACTCGGGCTCCAGTAAACCACTTCGAGAGTCTTTGCTGTATGCTTGTGTGATTCTGTAGATGGATAATTTCTTTTAAGTCCCCTGAAATAACAAGCAAAGGTAGAAATTGTATTAGTGTTTCATTTTAGCACAATGTAACATTCATGAGATTTGCATCTCCCCCTTCATGGGGCAAAAATGCTTGCAGAGATATGCCATAATCAAAAGGACTCTTGAGTCATCATTATTATGTACAGAAACTATATTCTTACTGTAAATTTAAAATATATCCATCTATATAAATCAACTACTAGGTTCTATCGTGGTTTTGTGGTTATTTTAATATTGTTTGAAATGCAAACAATATTACCTTCAAATTTTTAAGTTCTTAACAACAGTGAAAGAATACTGTTCAAATAAAACCAAAAATTGAAGACTCAATTTTTAACCTAAAAACATTACTAAAAATAACAAACAAAAGCATAAAACAACCAAAATAAATTAACATATGTTTAAGAAAGAAAAGTGAAAAAAAAAAGTTACTCTGACAATAAAAACTGATATTTACCATACAAAACATCAAAGAGACGCAGGTCCAAGAGCTTGTTTCCAATGTTGGCCAAAAAGGTTGAACTGGACTTCCAGTTCATGGGACATGAGGAATCGCACAGCTGGTTGTATTGTGTCATCTAAGGATGCTCCTCCAATTTCTGTAGCCATGGCAACCTTAAGTACAATGACAATAACAGGACAACATTTTGTTTTTGTTCATCAGTTTGTCATTATATCACTCTTATGTGCTTAATTTCACTAACATATTAATCTACCTTTTTCAAATCATTATAAAGTGATCTTCACACGCTGATCCTCTTGAAGCCTGCAAAAATATATATTTTATTAGTGCAATATAACATTTAGACTTTTCAAAAAATAAAAAAATTAAGGCAAAACAGCCTTTGTATAGATTAACTACTGAAGCCTTATATTGTAAACACTGAACAGTTTTGCAATTATCCTAATTTCTTTGTTAACGTGACAGGACTAAGACAGTAGTATTACTCTTAAGAGAAGTTTAGAAAATCACTATAAATGTAACTAATAAAGCCTAAAACATTGCACATATAAAAAAATTAGAGCTACAATTAAATATAAGTACATTTCACATAACTGCTAGCTAAATATTGCAAAAATATCAAAAAGAATTTCTTCATCTTTCAATATTTGTTTCAGGCTTGGCCACTGATTGACATGATGGGTTTCAATTTACGGACCCACATGCAGTAACCACACGTTGGATAGGGATGAGTGAGTGATTTATTTACAACAGGACAAAATAAAATCTATTTCCCGGACATCAGCGGAAGGGTGAGGACCACTCGACCAGGTTGGCCTGAAACGAGAACTTAGTTATGACGGGCTTAGAATGAGTGATCGGAGGGGAAACAGGAACAGGCTTACTTCGGTGCGGGTCTTTCGAGGCGTGGGTGTGAGATGCCAGGTTCCTGAGAGAGGGTGTGCAGCGGTTCCGAAGGTAAATGCGAGGTGGGAATGGAAGAGAGCTGGAAGCTCGAAGGGTGGAGTGGAGGCAGTGGAATCGGCGGAGCGAGCAGGCAGGTATTCACTGGTGAGTTCTCGAATGAGGCGACAAAACCCCTAGGATCGAACAAACACAGAGACCAGGTGACTTCTAGTAGACACAGAAACGTTCTCAGAAAACTGTTCACAACAGGAGAGGCCAGAGTGACTACCGGTGTATGCAACCATCTAGCATACACCAGTAGAATCTTCAGTCAATCTAGCGTAGACTGAAGATTCTGCTGCTCCTCCACCTGTGCCAAGCTCCACGGGCTCCTCACAAAGATCCTCGCTGAAATAAGATGCGACACTCACATACACACACAGGAACCCTGACACTGATGACTACTCTAGACCAACACAATAGCGGCAGATTGAAATAAACTATGACATAACAAAACGCTTTAAAGTGTCACACAACAATTAAAAAAAGAATTTAAAAATATGAACTACAATGCCTTCATCCTATTTACAAAAAACCTTTTAGGCCCAATATACTGAAACCACATGGGCCCCATATAGTGTTCCCATTTCTGTCCCATGCCCGGTTAGCCCACGTTAATGCTGAATTGGGCCCATACATTTAACCCAATTGAGCCAACAATATGAGTCCCATTTCGGTTAACCTTTTGAGCCTCACGCAGTTGGCCCAGATAAAACCCATGCCCTCTTATCATTACCTATATAGCCCAAAGCTAAACGATTCAATGCAGTTTTATTGAAAAAAACGACAATAATAATCTTGCATGGGTCCCAGCCAAACCAGCCTGAATCCATACATGAGACCCACCCATGCATGCTGATGTGACTGTGAGAAAGATTATTAAAAGCCCAAGTACATAGAATGAAAGCACAATAGTTACTCTTTTTAAATCATACAAATGGTTTTATTGTGTCCAGACACTTTGTAACAACCTCTGCTAGCAACATAGATTCTTCAGTGAACCGATTTCATTCTGCCTCGTTGGCGCTCAAATGAACCAATGGCAGCTCAACAAATAGAATGGCGGCGGTATTTGAAAATGGTTTGGCCCACAACGCTGCGTTTGAAATCGGTCTGCACTAAAATCTGCTTATTGTGTGTAGCTGTGTGTGTTAGCAATATCAGAAAAAGTATCACCCTAAAGAAAAGCAAAAATAACAATAACAATTAAGTCTCTTTTGGGATACTGTCGTCCGATTTGTTACGAGCAACAATTTTTTTAACAAGCGATTTAAAATCTCTCCCTAAAATTTGGTACTAGGTAAAACAGAAGAAATGTACTTACAGATTCTTTCGTAGATCAGCCAACAGGCAGACTCCGCGCCAACGGACTGATGAAGAGAACAGGCTTGATTTTGAAACCGCATATCCATCCGCGGGTCATTTTACGTTTTCCAAGAAACACAAGATTAATTTTTGAGAGTGCTACATCGGTTTAACAAATGTAAAACCGATGTAGCAAAAGTTCTCAATGTAAATAAATACATTTCGTTGTCCTCCTTATTCAAATATGTTTTGGAACTATTTTCTTCAGTGGATGTGTAAAGTGCCTACCGGTACTTCAATTCACCAACCTTTATTGGCAACGGTGCCTCAGAGCAAACAATGAACAAAAGGTAATTGGAACCAAATAAATCATTAACAGAAATGTTACGTTTTTTTATTTTTATTTTTATTTATACTGATGACTTGGAAAATGTTTGCAAATATATGAAAAAACAGATGCTCAAAATTTTACTCTTGTCTTTCACTTGCTAATGAGTTTTGTTTATTTTCTAAACATTTTGTGATATTTTTCACAATGGTCTGATCTGAACTATTTGTCCAAATAAAAATTTAAATCTTGCTGCGAACAGGCTGCAGTAAACTCTATGGATGTCTAAACATCCAATTGATAAAAAAATAATAAAAATAAAATAAAAAGTTATTATTATTAAAAATAAAACAAGGACTAAAGCTCAACCATGACCACTCTGTGCTTAATTTTGAGTAAGCACCAGAATATGAGTTTACGTATATATTTCAAACAGATTATTTCAAAAAATGTTTTAAGACATTCAGACTGCAATAATAAAATGAAAAAAAAGTTAGGGGTTCAAAGTGTAGCAAGAGCAATACTGAACTGGCTTTTGCTTTGACATACAGTGAAAAGTTTGAAAGTGACAGGGTAACCACATTGTCGATTAAAATGTTCTACAATTTTGTCCCATTTAGACCATGAAAAAAAGTACTAGGGGCTACATTTTCCTGCCCAGGTCCAACCCATGTATGGTTAGCCCATGCTCATGTCATGTTAGTTTAATGTGGACAGCCCACATTGGGCTTCTCATGTGGGGCCCATGATACTGAAACCACATGGGCCCCAAATAGTGTTGCCCATTTCTGTCCCATTTCCAGTTAGCCCACATTGTTGCTGAATAGGGCCCATACATTTAGCCCAAATGGGCCAGCCCATAGGGGTCCCATTTTAGTTAACCATATGTGTCCCATGAGGTTTGCCCAGATAAAACCCATGACCACTCATTACCCATATGGCCTACTACAAACCCAAGGGGGGCCCACTCATGCGTACTGGCTTGGAGACTGGACTGGACTGTTCTAGCATAAAATAATAACATGAAAAAATGTTAAGGGTTCAAAGTGTGGCTAGAGCAATACTGAACTGGTTTAAAAAAATAAAGCATTGTAGAATTATTTTTAATGTTTTAATATCCTGGTCCTCTGGAAGCCTAGTGTTTGTAAATGAGCCAGGCATAGATATCACACAGTGAACATGTTTTAGGTTCAAACATTAGGAAGACATGGATGTTCTGTTCTATCAGCAAAATATATCCTTGGGTGATCTCCAAGACGAGGTCACCTTCGTCCTGGAGACCTCGACAATGGTCAAGGTCACCAACCTTTACTATCGTCGAGGTTTCCTACAAGGAAAAAATTAAATTCTACAATTTACCTTACATCAACTCCATTAGAGGCCAGCTGAGTAACAATTGCCTTGGCAAAGACTATAAAGCTGACATCTCGGGTAATTCTTTCCAAGTTTTGAGAATCTTGCTCTTGCAGCTTTTGCTTTGACATACAGTCAAAATTTTGAAAGTGACAGGTTAACTACAGGGGTTGGACAATGAAACTGAAACACCTGGTTTTAGACCACAATAACTTATTAGCGTGGTGTAGGGCCTCCTTTTGAGGCCAATACAGCATCAATTCGTCTTGGACAAGTATGGGGCCAAGGGAATGCCATGATATGGCAGCCCACACCATCAATGATCCACCCCCATGCTTCACTCTGGCATACAACACTCTGGCTGGAATGCATCTTTGGGGCTTCTCCACACCGTAACTCTCCCGGATGTGGGGAAAACAGTAAAGGTAGACTCATCAGAGAACAATACATGTTTCACATTGTCCACAGCACAAGATTTTCGCTCCTTGCACCATTGAAACCGACGTTTGGCATTGATACGAGTGACCAAAAGTTTGGCTATAGCAGCCCGGCTGTGTATATTGACCATGTGGAGCTCCCGACGGACAGTTTTGGTGGAAACAGGAGAGTTGAGGTGCACATTTAATTCTACCGTGATTTGGGCACCGTGGTTTTATTTTTTTGGGATACAATCCAGGTTAGCACCCAAACATCTCTTTAAGACAGCTTCATCTTGCATCCACAGTTAATCCTGTTAGATGTGGTTCGTCATTCTTGGTGGTATGCTGACATTACCCTGGATACTGTGGCTCTTGATAATCACAAAGACTTGCTGTCTTGGTGAACAATTTGCCCTCTTTTGAACTCCAGTATGTCCCAAATAATGTTATGTGCATTGCAATATTTTGAGCAAAACTGTGCTCTTACCCTGCTAATTGGACCTTCACACTCTGCTCTTACTGTTGCAATGTGCAATTCATGAAGATTGGCCACCAGGCTAGTCCAATTCAGGCATGAAACCTCCCACACTAAAATGAGAGGTGTTTCAGTTTCATTGTCCAACCCCTGTACATTGTTCTACAATTTTGTCTCATTTAGCCCACTTAAAAAAGGACTGGGGTCTACATATCCACACCCAGGTCCAACCTGGGCGTGGATATGTACTGACCACACTGAACCCACAGTGGGTTCAGTGTGGTCAGCCCACATGGTCTCCCCATGTTGGGCCCATGACATGAGCCCATGCTGATGTCATGTGGGTTCAGTGTGGTCTGCCCACATGGTCTCCCCATGTTGGGCCCATGATACTGAAACCACATGGGCCCCACATAGTTTTGCCCAGTTCTATCCCATTCCCAGTTAGCCCACTTAAAAAAGGACTGGGGCCTACATATCCACACCCAGGTCTAACCCATATATGGTCAGCCCATGCTGATGTCATGTGGGTTCAGTGTGGTCTGCCCACATGGTCTCCCCATGTTGGGCCCATGATACTGAAACCACATGGGCCCCACATAGTTTTGCCCAGTACTATCCCATTCCCAGATAGCCCACTTAAAAAAGGACTGGGGCCCACATATCCACACCCAGGTCTAACCCATATATGGTCAGCGCATGCTGATGTCATGTGGGTTCAATGTGGTCTGCCCACATGGGCTTCCCATGTTGGGCCCATGATACTGAAACCACATGGGCCCCATATACTGTTGCCCAGTACTATCCCATTCCCAGATAGCCCACTTAAAAAAGGACTGGGGCCTACATATCCACACCCAGGTCTAACCCATATATGGTCAGCCCATGCTGATGTCATGTGGGTTCAGTGTGGTCAGCCCACATGGTCTCCCCATGTTGGGCCCATGATACTGAAACCACATGGGCCCCACATAGTTTTGCCCAGTTCTATCCCATTCCCAGTTAGCCCACTTAAAAAAGGACTGAGGCCTACATATCCACACCCAGGTCTAACCCATATATGGTCAGCGCATGCTGATGTCATGTGGGTTCAATGTGGTCTGCCCACATGGGCTTCCCATGTTGGGCCCATGATACTGAAACCACATGGGCCCCATATACTGTTGCCCAGTACTATCCCATTCCCAGATAGCCCACTTAAAAAAGGACTGGGGCCTACATATCCACACCCAGGTCTAACCCATATATGGTCAGCCCATGCTGATGTCATGTGGGTTCAGTGTGGTCAGCCCACATGGTCTCCCCATGTTGGGCCCATGATACTGAAACCACATGGGCCCCATATACTGTTGCCCAGTACTATCCCATTCCCAGATAGCCCACTTAAAAAAGGACTGGGGCCCACATATCCACACCCAGGTCTAACCCATATATGGTCAGCGCATGCTGATGTCATGTGGGTTCAATGTGGTCTGCCCACATGGGCTTCCCATGTTGGGCCCATGATACTGAAACCACATGGGCCCCATATACTGTTGCCCAGTACTATCCCATTCCCAGATAGCCCACTTAAAAAAGGACTGGGGCCTACATATCCACACCCAGGTCTAACCCATATATGGTCAGCCCATGCTGATGTCATGTGGGTTCAGTGTGGTCAGCCCACATGGTCTCCCCATGTTGGGCCCATGATACTGAAACCACATGGGCCCCACATAGTTTTGCCCAGTTCTATCCCATTCCCAGTTAGCCCACTTAAAAAAGGACTGGGGCCTACATATCCACACCCAGGTCTAACCCATATATGGTCAGCGCATGCTGATGTCATGTGGGTTCAATGTGGTCTGCCCACATGGGCTTCCCATGTTGGGCCCATGATACTGAAACCACATGGGCCCCATATACTGTTGCCCAGTACTATCCCATTCCCAGATAGCCCACTTAAAAAAGGACTGGGGCCTACATATCCACACCCAGGTCTAACCCATATATGGTCAGCCCATGCTGATGTCATGTGGGTTCAGTGTGGTCAGCCCACATGGTCTCCCCATGTTGGGCCCATGATACTGAAACCACATGGGCCCCACATAGTTTTGCCCAGTTCTATCCCATTCCCAGTTAGCCCACTTAAAAAAGGACTGGGGCCTACATATCCACACCCAGGTCTAACCCATAGATGGTCAGCCCATGCTGATGTCATGTGGGTTCAATGTGGTCTGCCCACATGGGCTTCCCATGTTGGGCCCATGATACTGAAACCACATGGGCCCCATATACTGTTGCCCAGTACTATCCCATTCCCAGATAGCCCACTTAAAAAAGGACTGGGGCCCACATATCCACACCCAGGTCTAACCCATATATGGTCAGCCCATGTTGATGTCATGTGGGTTCAATGTGGTCAGCCCACATGGGCTTCCCATGTTGGGCCCATGATACTAGAACCACATGGGCCCCACATACTGTTGCCCAGTACTATCCTTCCCAGATAGCCCACTTAAAAAAGGACTGGGGCCCACATATCCACACCCAGGTCTAACCCATATATGGTCAGCCCATGCTGATGTCATGTGGGTTCAATGTGGTCTGCCCACATGGGCTTCCCATGTTGGGCCCATGATACTGAAACCACATGGCCCCCATATACTGTTGCCCAGTACTATCCCATTCCCAGATAGCCCACTTAAAAAAGGACTGGGGCCCACATATCCACACCCAGGTCTAACCCATATATGGTCAGCCCATGTTGATGTCATGTGGGTTCAATGTGGTCAGCCCACATGGGCTTCCCATGTTGGGCCCATGATACTAGAACCACATGGGCCCCACATACTGTTGCCCAGTACTATCCCATTCCCAGATAGCCCACTTAAAAAAGGACTGGGGCCCACATATCCACACCCAGGTCTAACCCATATATGGTCAGCCCATGCTGATGTCATGTGGGTTCAATGTGGTCAGCCCACATGGGCTTCCCATGTTGGGCCCATGATACTAGAACCACATGGGCCCCACATACTGTTGCCCAGTACTATCCCATTCCCAGATAGCCCACTTAAAAAAGGACTGGGGCCCACATATCCACACCCAGGTCTAACCCATATATGGTCAGCCCATGCTGATGTCATGTGGGTTCAATGTGGTCAGCCCACATGGGCTTCCCATGTTGGGCCCATGATACTAGAACCACATGGGCCCCACATACTGTTGCCCAGTACTATCCCATTCCCAGATAGCCCACTTAAAAAAGGACTGGGGCCCACATATCCACACCCAGGTCTAACCCATATATGGTCAGCCCATGCTGATGTCATGTGGGTTCAATGTGGTCAGCCCACATGGGCTTCCCATGTTGGGCCCATGGTACTGAAACCACATGGGCCCCATATACTGTTGCCCAGTACTATCCCATTCCCAGATAGCCCACTTAAAAAAGGACTGGGGCCCACATATCCACACCCAGGTCTAACCCATATATGGTCAGCCCATGCTGATGTCATGTGGGTTCAATGTGGTCAGCCCACATGGGCTTCCCATGTTGGGCCCATGATACTGAAACCACATGGGCCCCATATACTGTTGCCCAGTACTATCCCATTCCCAGATAGCCCACCTAGTTGCTGAATAGGGCCCATGCATTTAGCCCATATGGGCCAGCCCATATGGGTCTCATTTTAGGTTAACCATATGTGTCCCATGCAGTTCGCCCAGATAAAACCCATGCCCACTCATTACCCATGTAGCCCACATCAAACACAAGTGGGGCCCACTCATGCGTGCTGGCTGGGTATGTTCAGGTAAATCCTGTCTCTCTCTGTATCTTTTTCCATAATTTAAGAAAGAATGCCAGACAAAAACGTTTTAAGTGGCGAGATTTTGATTTCCTTCTCTAAAGCAGCTGATCTGTACCCAACTGAGTCAAGCGCCTGTTTTCAGGGGATCTTTTGTTTTGCAGTGACCTGGAGCTCCAGTATTCCCTGCAGATCCTGCTGGAGCTGGAGATGCACATCCGAGGCAGCGGGCCCAGTCCGTTCAGCTCCCAGAAACCGGAGCAGGTCCAGACCTGTCCTAACAAACCGCCGGTCTACTGCAACTCCCACTGGGTCTGCTTCCAGGGCCTCCTGCCTCAGGATGACCTCCAGGGGTCACTTAATGATGAGGTCTGAGGGCCACACTAAGAAATTATGACTTTATTTTCATAACACTCATTACTATTGTATGAGTCATTGTGCGACTTTATCCTTGTAATATTATGACTTTATTCTCAAAATATTGTTACTTTATTCTGATTTTATTCACATGATATCATAAATTCAATTTGTGGGGGTTTATTCTTCTAATATTATGACTTTATTCCTGTAATTTTATGACTTCATTTTAACAATATTATGGTTTTATTCTCAAAATACTCTGACTTTACTTTTACATTATTTTAACTTTATTCTTACATGACTTTATTCTTATATTATCACTTTAATCTCACATTATCATATGTAACTTTATTTCCATAATGTTATGACTTAATTTTTTGCAATTTTATGACTTTATTCTCTTATTATTTTGACTTTATTCTCAAAAATCTTTGACATTACTATGACTTTATTGTTGTACACCTAAGACTTTTCTCATAATAATATAATATCATGGTTTTTTTCTGAGTATTTTCTGGGAGACATTGTCTCCAAGAGCCAAAGTGAACCTGACTTTTCTCCTCATGATGCTTTAATTAAAAAGGGACAGTAAAAATCTCTAACAGCTGATTTTTCTTGATGACGTGAGCAGCAGTTCCCCCTCTGCTGGCGGCCTGCGGTAATGCAGCTGCTGGATAAACAGCTCATTGCTTCACATTAATCATGAATTATTTCTGTCATTACTTCATGGCTCCCTGTGATTCACAATTACAGATTTTTCAACAGCTGCGTGAAAATGGAGCTGTTGTACATTAATATACCTTCATCTGAAAGAATCAAATTACTGGTTTGTTAATCTCCACAAATGCAGCAGCTGACTGTTTAATTCGCTGTTAATTAATTGCAGATGTAACTACACTCTTCCAGCCAAATTACATTTCAAGTGTTTTAAATGAAATGTGAAAAGTGGAAAATAAACACACACAAAGCAGAATTTAATTTCTTTTCTTTAGTGCTTTTTGTATTCTTTGAAATCTTGCAGAGGATTTTATTTTTTATTCTCAGTGTGCTTTTATTATTGCGGGGAATAATAAAACTGGATGTTGTCTTTATTTTATTTTATTTTTTGCGTGAAGTGAGTTTTTCTGTGAGATTCAATTGATATTGACATCATCTAAGTTGGTTGTTGCTTTTGTTTCTGTTCTGTTTTAAACTGCAGAACATTTTGGTATAAAAAAACATTTTTATTTAACTGAGCGATACTGACCTCTTGTGGAGAGAGAGAGTAGAGGCAGGAAAAGTTCAGAGATCTGGTTTGAAACTTATGACCTCTGCAATGTGTTTATTATGACACACATGAAGGTTGTTGTTGTTTAATGGTAATAACACAGTGCAGGTTTTCTGTCAGATAAAGAAGTGAGCTGGTTGTGCTCATCTCTTCCTCCTCTCTGTCAGACGGAGGGTTTTTTGTTCTCATGCAGTCTGGAACGCTCTGGGGTTGTCAGACGTTTCCAGAAGCCTGGAGCAGGTGTTAAATCTGCAGGCTGCTCAGATATCAAGCCCAGCAGGAGAAGCAGCTGAGCAGCGTCTGTTTTACACCATTAGCAGCTTCAGAATGACGGAGACTCAGAGGTAAGCAGAGCAATTCAGCCATTTACTTCCTCTGCTCCATGTTTGCTTTGACATTAAAATGACTGATTTCATGGAGCAACATTTAAATGTGAAGTGCAGGTCGTGGTAGATCGCTGAAAACCCTGCAGCAGAGTTCACTTGATATTCAGATTGTGACTCTAAACCTTAGCATTTAAAAAGCAACGGGATATCTATGAGCTTTTTCTACAAAATTTCTCAGATTAATCTCAAAATTTCTGAGCTTTTTTTTTTTAGCAAATTTTATACTTTTGAAAGTCAGATATTTTCTTGATTTATCTCACATATTTCTTGAATTTTTAAAATGTTCTTTTCAAGCTAATTTTAAATTTTTTAAGTTAATAAATTTTCTAGTTTTTTGTAGAAGATTTTTGAGATTAATCTCAACAATTCTGTTTTTTTTTTTTAGTAAGTTTTTGACTTTTGAAACTCAAATGTTCAATTTTCTTTCTGGAGAATTTCTGAGCTGACTTTAAGGATTTATACATTTTTCCTTGCAAAATTTAAAGTTTTCTAACTCAGAAATGTTTTTGGGTTTTTTTCCTAGAAAATTTGCGTAATTAATCGAACATTTTCAGATTTTTTTTTTCTTTTTGTTTTCTGAGATTGATGTCAAAAACAGTTTTTTTTCTAGTTTTGACTAGAAGTTTTGACTTTTCAAGCTCAGAAATTTTTCTTTTTTTTTTCAGGAAATTTCTGAGATCAATCTAAAAAGTTTTCTGAGATATTTTTGGCAGAAATCTTTAGGCCCTAAATATTCACACACCATTGATGACTGGGAAGTTTTAAAGCCGTGTCTTGATGTATTCAACAGTTTGTTATTTTTTTTGGAGTGTTTCTTTATTCTCTGACTTTTTGTTTTTGTTTTCCGCAGCACCGTCCAGCTGGCCCCAGCTAAACCTCTGGCCTTCCACTCGCAGAAGGAAATGTTTGAGAAAATGGAGGAATCTTTTAAAATCTGTGCGTTCTGTGAGAAACGACCTGAACAACTTTCAGAGTCTCAGAGTTTGAAGCGCTGTGCCAGGTAAAATGAGAAGAGGACCCAGATTATGGCCGTTACCTGAACAAACGAGGAAATCTGTCTCAGTGAATGAGAACGTCAGATTACAATCACATTATTGGTAATTCAATTAAAAAAATCAAATGTATTTTATTGATTCAGTACATACTATGGGATTCCTCCAGTATTTCATGGATCTCGATGCTCAAACTCTTGAAATAGCTTTACTTCATAGTAGTACTTCAATAGTTTTTCCTTCCACTCAACTTTCCTTCGATGTGCTTATGTACATTGCTGCCAAAATCTTTACATTTGAGTTTAATATATCTTGGTATATATTTTGGATTTTTTAGTTCTCAATTATTTATCAATTTCTGGACAAATAATGTCCACAGGAGGATCTGTGGTATAAAGCTTATACTCTTGAAACAGAGTGTAAGCTTTATTTGTTGCTTTAAGCTTTAAGTGTTGAAATTTATTTACGGTGTAATAAAAAAAAAAATTCAACCAAGGAATGAAAAAACCCCCAAATCATTTCATGTTGTTTCCTGATTTCCTGCTAAAGTTTAAGCTCTTGTGATACTTAAAGGTCTGGTGGAGTGTTATCTGTATCACCCAGTTATAATCCAGAGTTTCAATAACTTTAATTTAGGTATGTTATTGTAAACACTTCAGAAATCACGTGGGGAATATGAGGAAGAAATAAATCCCTGAACTACTTCACTGAATGTGTTATAAATCTTTGTGATACATTTATTTGATGGTATTATAATTCTCTGAGCTGCGTCTTTATGTCCTTTTGTCCATTCCCTGTCCAGGTGTCTAAATGTTTATTACTGCTGTAAAGGCTGTCAGAAGGAGGATTGGTCCAAACACAAGAAGTTCTGCCCACAGCTGCGTTTAGCTGCAATTGACAGAGTTGTTGAATGGCTTCTGTTCAAAGGTAATAACTGGAAACCATCTCTTCCAGTTAACTAAGCTTGTAAAAACCAGACGCTTGTCCTTTGCTTTGTCTGACTTATGTAGCGCTTCGATGTAAAGAAGCTTACTGGAAATTGGCTGCTGTGAACATTTTTCTAAAAAAAAATTCTGAGATTAATCTGACGTTTTATCAAAAATTTTCCAGCCCTTTTTTACTTTTGAAGCTTGAAATTAAAAAAAAAAAAAAAAAAAAGAAAATATCCGATAACCTAACCTTTTCTCAGTTTTTTCTAGAAAATTTGTGATTTTTTATGTTTTTTGTAGAATATTTCTGAGACGTTTTGCAGAATTTGTCTGGTTCTCTGTTTTTCTCCGGGTCCATGCTGACCTCATGGTGGTTCTCCTCTTGTCCACCAGGCGACCTTCCGTTCCCCACAGAGAAGTGGTCAAAGCCGGGGTCAGAGGTGAAGACCTGGGACGACTGGCTCTCCATGCAGGGCAATCTCTCTGCCCGCCTCGACGCCGTCGTCGGTGGAGCCAACCTGAAGGATTTATGGGCCGACGCTGGCCGGCCCCGACCCGCTGACGATGATCTGAAGCAGTCGCTCTGGAGGGTGTGCAGTGAGTTCTTCTCGAGGCCCCTGACCGTGGCCCTGGGCCTCAGGCTGTTTGGCCTCAGCCCAGCCTCCCGGCCCCTCACCGTCCACCTGGTGGGGGCGGGGCCCGCAGAGACGCTGGGGGCCAAGCTGAGCGACTACGACGAGCTGAACCACGTGTTCCCTGGACACCAGGGCATCGAGGTGGTCCTGGTGGGGCCCGAGGTGGTGGACGGCCCCATCCTGAGGCCTCCTCTTCGAGCCTTCGGTCCCAAGCAGCGGGTCTACGTCAGCGCCTACAGGGGCCTCTACCACGACTTCTGGGAGGAGCTGGTGGAGAAAGAGGAGGCAGCCAAACCGGACCTGGTGGTTGGTTTCAATCCAGGTCAGAACCACAGAGTCATCAGGATCAGAACGATAATAAACTTATCAAGATTAACCACTTAATCTTAATCTGTGGGGAGCCGGAGGAAGCTGCAGGAAGCTGCAGGAAGCTGCAGGAAGCTGCAGGAAGCCGCAGGAAGCTGCAGGAAGCTGCAGGAAGTTGCAGGAAGCTGCAGGAAGCTGCAGGAAGCTGTAGGAAGCTGTAGGAAGCTGTAGGAAGATGCAGGAAGCTGCAGGAAGCTGTAGGAAGCTGTAGGAAGTTGCAGGAAGCTGCAGGGAGCCGCAGGAAGCTGCAGGTTGTGACGACGTATTTTAAAGCCTTTTTCTTTGATTCCTCCCAGGTTTGGATGCCAGTCAGGGTTTGGACCAGGGCTGGCTCCCAACTCTTCTGCTCCTCCGCGATTATGAGATTCCCTCCATGTTCACCACGCTCACGTAAGTTTCACTCTTTTGCAGACATAAACACCAAAATTTCCTCCAGAAATAGAGAAATTAGATGCAGCTAAATAAATATGTAATAAAACTAGAACTTTTTTGTTTACTTGCCACATTCAGTTGCTCTAAACTTTGTAGATGAACATTAGAAATGACAAAAGTTTTACTAAACAAATAAAAATGCAGTTTTAGTCCAATAATGATTTAATTCAGGGGTGTCCAAAGTGTGGTCCGGGGGCCATTTGTGGCCCTCTGAACAATTTTGGGCGGCCAAAATTCACATTATATGCAGTTCTGTTTCCTGTAGAATCTTTATTTTGATACAAAAACAAAGATTTCTACATAAAATTCCTCCGCAAAGCATAAAAAGTTGACATGACAAATAATCTTATTCTAAATACAATAAAATAGATGCAAAGATAAAATAAAAATAAAAAGCATTTGCAGATTCTTAAGGCAACAAAAATACCGATTATTTCTCCAGAGCAGGATTTTTGTCCCAGATGCTGTCTGTCCTCTGCAGGGAGACAGATATGACCTACGCTCTGCAAATCCTGCTGGAGCTGGAGGTGGACGTGAAGGGAAGTGGAGCCAACCCGTTTGCCTCTCTGAAGCCAGAGGTTGTCGGTTCAACACCCAACAAGCCTCCTGTCTTCTGCAACTCGCACTACTTCAGCTTTCAAGGTTTACTGGAAACGGCAGAGCTGGAGGAGCCAGAGTCGACCTGAAGGGGGCGCCAGTGGAAAATGTTTGTCATTTCATTTTTATAACTAAAGAGTTATGATGTTCTAATTATGACCAAGCTTTTAATAACAGAAACACTTGGAGGGTTTATAACTTTTAAACCAGGAGCTCCAGGAATCAAGAAGTTTGCATTTATTATGTCAGTTTTATTGCATTCAAATGATTCTCAGTAAGATTTGGATATAATGAGTCTGTGAAATACAGCAGAGTTCACTGCAAAAACACAAAATCTTACCAAGTATTTTCAGTCTGGTTTGTAGTGCACAAACAATCAAATCAAATATCAGTGAGATATAGGATCTTGGTTAATAATTCTTTATTATTGATTTTAAAAAAATTGTTCCATTGACAGATTATTTCACAAATGGCACGGGAAAAACATTTTGTTATAAGTGAAATAATCTGCCAGTGGAACTAGAACTTTCTCATCTGCATTAAGGATTATTTACTTAAAATAAGCCTCCACATCCATCTGAAAAAGGTTACTTAAATGTTTGCTTTGTCTTATTTCAAGTGTACTAAGATATTTGCACCAAAATTACTTGACAGTCATATAAAATTATGCCAAATATCAGCGGATGTTTTCAGCTCCAGTAAACGAAGACAAACCTCAAACTTCACAGCTGTTTTCATTTTTATTCGGATAATGAAGTTACATCTGGACTTTTCTACAGTGACCTGATGGATAGAAGCAGGTCTACACTGTAAAGAATGAGGTTCAAAACGCTTCCTGCCGTGACGGCGTTCATGTCTGAGTAGGAACATTTGGTGCAGGTGTAAGGGTTGTGCCTGTAGCGTCTGTAGCCAAACACGGTCCAGAGGATGACAGCAAGCAGGTACAGCATCACCGCCACCATGTTGAACACCAACTCCACCAGGTTCAGCCTGAACACCAGCAGACACTGCAGAAGCTTCAGCAGGTTGAGGACGATGATGGCCGCCGTGACCAGGAGGCAAACTCCAAAGATGACGGCGCACAGCGTCATCCCGAAAGGTTTGTAGAACCATTCGCCTCTCACAAAATGGTCGACGGCAGCGGTGAGGATCATGCAGCCGACGAATGCCTCCAATATGCGGAGAGTTCCTCTCAGGCTGGACATGTAGCCGCTGCCGAACGCCGTCTTCTGCTTGACGACGTCCACCAGAAAGCTCGCCGTGGCGAGCAGCGAGAAGACGAAGCACAGGACGTTTGCGATGCAGGTGAGGCAGACGAAAACGGCGGCGAAGGCCAGCGTGGCGGAGACCACGCAGATGCAGCACACAGCTGTCAGGCCCAGGGTCAGGTCGGCCCAGTTGGGGAGGAAGGCCGCCAGCAGGATGTGCCAACCTCTGCTCTCCACCAGGAGCAGCACCAAGGGGACGACGATGCACAACACCCAGACGAACTCACAGCAAACGCCCCAGGGGACGACCATCCTGCCTCTGAACAGGACGACGGCCAGAGCCAGAGCGCTGGATATCATCTCCACCAGGCGAATAATCCCCTGGAAGCTGGAGAACGGGCCACACATGCTGCCCGGTTCGGGTTTCCAGGTTCTTCTGAGGAAGAAGCTGCGTTCACTCCAGAACTGGAGGATGAACCGTTTCTGCCGTCGTAATAAAACTCCAGCAGTGAGATCTGCTTTGTATTCAAATGTGTGAGTCAGTCCCAGTGTGTGCACATGGAAATGATCAAACTGACCAGAACTGCAGTTGGAACAAAGTAAAATGAACAACTAGTTTCTCAAACTGAAGATCACTTTACCTGTTTCACAAACACTCACCTAACTTCAAATCATCTCAATATATGATACAACCTGAAATGAAAATATTAGCCTCTTAAGTCACTTGTTATCATGAGCAATTCATCTCTGGGCATTTTGAGTTATTTTCATATATTAAGCTTTCCAATAATGTCAAACACATGGAAATAAAAGAAGCAGCTACCAAGTGCATTTATAACATTTAGGCTTATTTTTCCTAAATGTTAGGCAGAAACAAAAATTATCTTCTGTAATGTTATACTGTATATAAAAAATAAACACCTATGTATTTATCTATTGTATTTAACTAATTAAATTCTATAATGTTTTGTTAAATAACAAAATAAAAACTGTTGAGGTGCAACCAGAGCAGCATTAGAAAGCAAAGTTAAAAATAACAGAACCGTGAATCCTACAGTTCACGTCATAGAACTGTTCAAAAGAATCAATCATCAATGAACGACACATGAACACTCTGATTCCTCTGATCGCTTAAATTTTTCTGCTGTTGTTTCCTTTCCACCGATGTCTTCAGTTTTTCTTTTAAGCCACTTTTCTATTATTATATTTAACCACAATATCAGGTTTAAATAACTACTTTTTGTTTTACTGTAGAATAATTTTGATACTTGTTTCAAATTTCAGTTTTTTTTTAAAAAAACTCTACTTTATTCAACTCTGACAAAATTAATAAAAGATTAACATAACTCAAACATTTAGGTTCAAAATCTAAAACTCGCAAAATTTATTTGACTTAAAAAGCAGAAGATAGTAGACACAACTAAATGCAGCTCAAAATAAATGTTTTACAGTGTGATAAGTCACATGTTCAGATCAAAGGACAGAGACATGCAGCTTTCACCTCACTTTATACTGGAGTTACAACACAGCATCTTTAGAAATATCGTTAAAAATATCAGTGGAGCTTTTCTGTATATTCAAGTCAAATTTCTTGCCATACTATCAAAAGTCGTAATGTTTATGTTCGCTTAAAGCCACAGATGCCGAGAAGCGTAAAAATCAGGTCCACCGTAAAAAGGATGAGATTCACATAAGTAAAAAATGCAACCATGAACTGAATGGCCCAAATACAGAAGCTGGGGGGGCAGTCGCTGGGACGCGGATTGTGTCTGAACATGAAAATGGGCCACATGATGGCTGTGAATATGTACAGCACAACTGAGATCACCAGGAAAACAAAGACGAACCGGTCCAGGTTAAAGGGCAAACAGTTCTTCAGCTTTTTTAGGATGTTGGTGGCTATGATGAGAGGCAGGATGGGGAAAGGGATGATGTACGCGATGACGCAGAAGATCAGCGCCGGCTTGTCTCTGTAACCGGTGAGAGACACAAAAATCATGCAGCTCACGAAGGCCTCCAGAACCTTCCAGAACCCGGGAAGAGCTGCCAGGTAGCTCCCTTTCTTCTTGTCCAGGAACTTGTCCTTCACCACTTCCAGCATGTAGAGGAAGCCACACAGGAAGGCGAACACGCTCACTATCCAGCCGTAGAGGCATTTCAGGCAGGCGTAGAAGTTGGCGTAAGTTATGGCGACGGAGACGGTCATGAGAGAGGAGGACATGGCCATCCCTGTGGTGAAGTCGTCCCAGTCCATGCAGAACAGGTTAAGGATTATATGGAGCCCAAACAGCTCGATGACGGTGATGATGAGGGTCATGATGGGGCAGAAGGCCCAGGTGAACATGGCGTAGATCCAGTACGTATGGCTGCTCCCTCCTCTCAACAAACCCAGGACAAAGGTGACCAGACACAGAACGATCTGAGCCATGTGGAGCCCGCCTCGGCCGGTCAGCAAGCTGGACGGATTGAACACCGCCTTGGACAGCGTGTCCTTAACATCGTCAATAACACCCATTCTTTCTAAGAGTCAGAGAAATGACTTTGTCCTCTCAGGTTGGCTGACAGATAACTTCTCCCTGCAGGGTTTCCTCTCCAGCTCTACTTTCCATGCTTTGGTTTGCATAACAGTCATGGAGCAGACTGTGAATAATGAGACGTATCTGCTGCTGCTGATAGGAACACGCCTAATCATTAAAGCACAACATTTAAAATTACTGGTAGACAAAAACTGATGCCTTTGTATTTTAGGTCTGTATTAAATGTTTTTGTTTTCTTTTTTGTTCAACAGAAGTTGCATTCTTCCTAATCCAAGCTTTAACTGTTATTATCCACCAAAACAATGTGATATTCTATTGTGGAGTGCAAACTAGAGATGCACAGAATTGAAAATTTGGGCTGATATCGATATCCGATATTACCATAGAGGCCAATTACCGATAGATATTTACTGATATTATATATATATAGTTTCCTACCTTATTATTACCATCACAGAAACTCCAAATCCTGAGCTGCATCACTGTCACTGACCAAAAATCATCATATGTTAACGTTTTTATTGAATGTTAATTTTATGTGTGAAACAGCATCAAACTAATTGTTTGTTTGTTTGTTTATTTTTTTATTTTATGACACTTAATGAGTACATTAGAGAAATAAGGTCATTGAAAAATATATATATAATAAGAGTAGATCCTCATAGTTTTGATAAAATTTTGATAAAATTATTTTTCACAATGGCCCTAATCTGCTTGCGAATGTGAGGTTATACTACCTTTTTATTATTATTGTTTTGTTTTGGGTTTTTATTTACAAAAAATTAAATTATTAGTAATAATAATAATAATTCCGTACAATTACTTTTTGATTTTCAGGCGGGCCATTACATTAATTATGTGTTTCCGGGGAAGGTAAATAAGAAGCACAAGCGGAAGTTGTTGTCAGTTTGGACGTTTGCTAGCATTAGCCGCTGTGGAATATGTGTACTTTGCAGCTTTTGCGTGAGTAAACGTGTAAAAATAACTCTGGAGGAGGCCGTCGCTTTGTTAGAGCTTTATCTGGTTGTAATGATCATCTCCTTTTCCTGGGCGATTTATTTTATATTCGTGTCGAAGCCTTTGGTTGGGAAGACTTAGCTAGCCCGGAGGCTAACAGGATGGCTCGATGACGGCCGAAGGTTCTGGCTGAACATCGGGGAAAAGGCTGAGAGCTCTGGGAGCGGAGAGATGGACTTCTCCAAGTTCCTGGATGATGATTTCGATGTGAAGGACTGGGTGAACGGCGCCTTCAAGATGGTGCAGAAGGAGGCTCCGGGGAAGGCGGACACTCATGCAGCAACTCTGGTGATGAAGCTGCAGCTCTTCATCCAGGAGGTCAACAATGCTATCGAGGGTCAGTGACCAGAAAACAGAACATATTTAAATATTATAACCAAGCAGCAGTGGCTCAGTAAATGTCTTCACTGGCTTTAAACTAGCCAGATGTCTCACATAATCCAGTCATAACTGGATTATTATAGATTTCATTGCAATGCATGAAGCTTTCAGTAAAAAATAAATTATTTCAGGTTTGAAGAGTGTTGTTGTAGATTGGTTCAGATGCTAAACTAATATGACTTTCTATTCAACTTTGACAAGTGAAATAAAAGTTTCACAAACTTTAAATAATCTGAAATTAGAGAAGTAAAAATCCAGTCTAGGTTAAAAGACTCTAGATGTTGTAGTTTTAGTCTGCTCCAGATGCATAAAAAAGAGCTAAAATAAGCCTTTAATAATTTGATCCCATAAATCAAATGAAAGTTTCCCAAATAATAATCTAAGTTTGAATGAGTGCAGAGTCATTTAGTCCAGATTTAAAGTGTTTAAGTTGTTGAAGTGTGGGTCAGATGTTTGAAAGATGCTGAAATTGCACTTTATTGAAGCCTCACAAATCAAATGAAGGTTTATCAAATCACATATTTGATTTTAGTATCTGAGAATGAGTGTAGAATAGCTATGCAGTGTTTTGGGTTTTGTAGTTTTTTAAACTGCAGATGCTCAGGCTAGTAAAAAATTGGATGGAATGGCCCTTTAGCCATTTTTTGAATCTCCTTTCATCATCTTTAGCTTCATCTCTGACCTTGGACTAGATTAGCTAGAAAAAGAAACTTGTAATATTATTTGTTATTGTCATTACTATGATAGGAATTACACTGAAACTAATGCTAATGCTGTGTCAGACTGTGTCAGTGGTTTCAACAGCCAGTTAGGTTTATTGTTGTGCATTTTAATGACTCATCTGCTGGCTGTTTCTGTGTGCAGAGAGCAGTAATCAGGCGCTGCAGAACATGCCCCGGGTTCTGCGGGATGTGGAGGCACTGAAGCAGGAGGCGTCCTTCCTGAAGGAGCAGATGGTCCTCGTCAAGGAGGACATAAAGAAGTTCGAGCAGGACACCGTGCAATCCATGCAGGTGTGTGGCAGCTGCGTTAGAAGAAGGGACATAAAGTTGTTTTGAATAAACGATGTGGATCTCACTCCCACCAGGTCCTGGTGGAGATAGATCAGGTGAAGAGTCGGATGCAGCTGGCCGCTGAGGCTCTGCAGGAGGCAGATAAATGGAGCACCCTGAGCGCAGACATTGAGGAAACCTTCAAAACTCAGGTGAAAAACCTACTTCTGAATGCTGCTTTCACTTAATCATATGGAACTTTATGTGATTCGATTCTTTCTGTAAATAACAAATGAAAAATGTATATAATTAGCGTGTTTTTGTAGTATTTAATGTGTTGAACTGAAAGTTCAGGGGCTAAATCTACTTTTATGTGGCCCCCTGGACTCCAGAGCGACACGCAAATAAAATCTTCAGAGACATTTGTGCTTAAATATTGTTTCATCAATAACATTAAAGCACTTTTTATCTGTTTTCTGCCAAATTACATCAACCAGTCCGTGCAATTTTTCACAGAAGTTTATGCAAAAATGATTTATTTTTTTCTGAATTTTTGCACTAATACATAATTCTAAATGTTTGTAAAAATGTTCAATCACTTTGGGCTGGGGTGATGCTAACTTCCACCAGCAGAGGGCGATATTCCTGCTGCCTCAGCTTCACTTGAAGCCAGATGATCAATACGGAAAGTAACAATAATTCAGAATTACTGTCATACGTAAGTGGATATATTGCAAAATTTGCTGCAAATATTTCTAAATTATCACCAGAAAATCACAAAAACAATTGCAAAATTCTGAAAAATGTGAAAAAAATGTTCAATAGTTAATTTTAAGAAACACTTATTGAATGCAGAGGCAGCTGTTAATTTGTTCATTTTAACAGCTCTATATTAATATTAGTTTTGTCATTAAGAGTTCATGTATTTTATCAATTCATCCTGACTCTCTGGCTGTTGTTATAATTTAGTCTTATAAGGCTCATATGTTTTCAGGACCTGGAAATCATTTCGTCCAAGCTGACCAGCATGCAGAACAGCCTGGCCATGCTGGTGGACACACCGGACTATTCTGAGAAGTGCGTCCACCTGGAGGCGCTGAAGAACCGCCTGGAGGCCATGGCCAGTCCTCAGATAGTAGCAACCTTCAACTCCATGTCTCTAGGTAACTCAAAGGCAGCTCCACCTCCTTCTATCCTCCCCACCGCAGCGTCAACGACACACAGCTTCTCTTCTCCCTGCAGATCAGGCCAAGGTGTTTGTTAAAGTCTTCACAGAGATCGACAGAATACCCCAGCTTCTGGCGTACTACTATAAATGTCACAAGGTATGTTGTCCATTTCAGGATTTATCAGGTTACTAAATCAGGTTTAAGTCAAGTAATCCGACTTATTAGTCAGGGTTAGTAACCTGATTTATTGAGTTACTACATCACACCAAGGAATAGGGTTGCAGGTTAATGATTAACAAACTAATATAAAGTTGATTTTATTGGTCGACGACATTGATTGATAATTGGCTTTTTTCTTAAGTTTTCTCTTGTATCAAGAAGGCCGACCGTCTTCCCATGACAAAGAGCTACACTTTTCATAATATAACATCATTAAATTTTAACAACAAAAAAAACATTGTTCGATTTTAGCATTATTTTATCAGTTGCATTAAATACTGATTGGATAAACAGAAAATTGTGATTTTCTCACATGAATAAACTCAGATATATTTATAAAATATAACAAAAACAAGAACCTCTTAGGTTTCTGAATAAAGGACTAAAATGTGAATTAATACTTAGTTCCCTGTGAACAGACGCATGTTAATAAGTTAGTCCTGTCTGTAGCTTGCTCTCGGAGGAAAGTTAAAAATTTGCTCCTGCTTATTGGCATCACATTTTTTTCCCATCACGATACAATTTTTTTCCGTCGACCCCTCCGGTTTGCTGACATCACATCCTCTCCTTCGTAGCGCGTCACAAATCTTTGAATGAGAAGCTAACGTTATTGCTCGGTCGAATCAGCGCTATTAAGGTGAAACTTAAGACGCCTGTCAATGTAAGTTTTTATATTTCAAAACAAGACCACATAAAGAGCCTTTTACGTCCCGTAACGGGCTGTTTGGACCGTTTACCTTTGCTGGTCTTACATGGTGGCCATTTTGTACCAACTGGCTCCTGAAGGAAGACCAGCAGCGCCCTCTGCTGCATGGCTCCAAAACTACACCATTAAAAAAAGGTCGAAGAGGACGTGTTTAGTTGATAGATTTGAACTTATTATCATCTAATAAACCCTTAATGGACAGTTTATTGTAAGTGAATGAATTGTTTGCATTTGCCACGTTAATAATCACCTGATTCATGTGGAATAATGTCTGATCTGGTGTCTGCAGGGCCAGTTGGTGAGCATATGGCAGGATCTCTCTCAGAGCGAGCTCAGTCTGAATCAGCAGCTGTCCGAGTTCTACGATACGTTACTCTCCACTTGGCACGCACAGGTTCAGTGGAGCAGCCAGGTCAGACCTGCTGCAGCACCAGCATGATTGGTTTGGACTGAGTGATGATTGGTGCTAAACTGTGTGATGCTAAACCGCTCCAGGTGTTTAAGAACCCGTATGAAGTGGTGACGGTTCTGCTGATCCAGACGCTGGGGGCCATGGTGCCGTCCATCCCTGTGTGTCTGAGCAGCGCCATGGAGCGGGCCGCCTTGGAGCAGCGCCTGGACTCCCTGCTGGAGCTCCACCAAACCACCTCCACCTTCGGCCACAGCCTGGAGGCGGCCATGTTCCCACACCTGGGTTTGTACAAACATTCTCTCATGTCACAACCACAAGCTGCAGTTTTATTCTGTGTGATAAGTTGAGGAAAAGCAGCTCAGAATTGTGAAATGGTTAAACATTGGCTTCATAATTTGGTTTATTAAAATCTCAAAAGTGTGCCATGCACATGTATTCAGCCCCACAAAATACATGAGTTTCAGACATTGTTGTGACAGGTTCCATTAAAGTCTCAATCTACAGTCCTTGGCAGACTGCAAGTTAAAGTCTTGTGAATATTTTTTCCAGGTGAGAATAACCTGCTGAAGGTGAACGAACTGGTCTGCGCGCTCTACGACCCGTACAAGTCCTACCAGCTGCAGTACGGCGAGCTGGAGGAGGCGTTCCTGCTCATCCAGATCAGCGCCGTTCCTCTGGTTAGGCCGCCTCTCACCTGCAGCAGAACTAGCAGATAAGCAGCCGTTTCCCTGTAGCGTTCAGGGTTCTTTCTTTCTGTGGTGTTCAGGAACACGGGGAGGTAATCGACTGCGTGGAGGAGCTCAGCCACTCTGTGGGGAAGTTGTTTGGCCTGGCGAGCGGCGCCGTGGAGCGCTGCGTCCGACTGACCGATGGGCTGGCCGTGTGCGGCCTGCTCAGAGCTCTCAAAGCCCTCTTCACCAAGTAAAGACGCTTTTCTCGTTTCCAGCTTTAACGAGGGCTGAGCGATCAATCTACTTGATCAGTTTTCAGTTTTTGAAGATTACGCAGTCCTTGGGTTTCCATAGCTCAAAGTGATGTCAGCACGCCCTGGGCGGCCATCTTGTTTGACATTCCTGTTAGACAGCTTCTGTTTATTTACACTTTGAATTCTACAATAAAATATTACAGTCAAACTACAATTTTTTCTTTTAGAAGTAATAATAAAATGAAAACAGTTGTAATATCACAGGAATATAGTTGTAACATGAGGAGAAAGAAGTAGTAAAATAGTTCTTATTAAAATGATTTTTCTCATAATTTTAAAACGTTCTTTTAGTAAAATTGCGACTTTATTTTGCCAATATTTTCAATTTTTATGTTCTCATAATTAAACTAAATTCTTCATATAGTGCCCTTAATAAAAGCCACTTTTTGAGAATGTTTTCTATCATTTGAAATGTATTTCTGAGAAAAGAAAGCAAGAAAAAAATCAATTAAAATCGGACCTGGTTTGGAAAAAATCTGAGCTTTTATTGTTAAAAGCTCAGCCCTAATTTGAATTTATATCCAACATATTCCTGAGAATAACCGTATGACTCCTTTAAAAACTCAGGTATGTGTCGGACTTCTCTACAACGCTCCAGTCAATCAGGAAGAAATGCAGACTGGAGGAAACGCCAAGTTCCTCTGCTTTCCAGGAGGACTGGACCGCCTTCCAGAACTCAGTCCGGTGAGTGTGCTTTTGAAACAAAGTTAATCCAATAACTTGGAAACAACTGATCGATTTACTTGTCAATAAATTGTTTACTCTATTAAAATGAGCTTAAATCAATAATAACGTCGCTTCAGCCTCCTTTCAGTGTTGTAGTTTGGCCTCCAAACAGCAGAGGGCGATGCTGGTCGATATTGAATCAAAGATAGCAGAGCCAAATCAGAATGGGAAAGAGAACGGGTCCAAATAGCCGTGTTGATGGAAAAGCAGAGGCAAAACAGAAAAATACAAACAAGGTTCATTTTCTTTTGTAAAAACAAACAGACAGAACTTCTACATGTTCAAGTGTTTCACATATTTAAATATTTTTATTTTTCTATTCAGAAAAAGATTCCTGTTTTGTTATATTTTATAAATGTAATTTTAATAATGTGAGAAAACTAGAATTTTCTGTTCATTCAGTCAGTATTTAACACACCTGGCGGCAACAAATGATGTTAAAATTTATGTTTATTTAAATTCTGCATTCAGCAATAAAATGGCCGCTTATCAGTTCGTCGATGGATAAGATGAAGTTTAGATGAACTCATTGATCTTGCAGGATCATCGCCACATGTGGAGAATTGCTGCGACAGTGCGGTGCCTTTGAGCAGCAGCTGTCAAACAAGTGAGAAACATTTTTCCTGTCATCTGTTTTTATTTACTTTCTCAAATAGAACCCAGCTTCAGTTTTTAAGAGTGAATAAAATAATAAAAAATCCTGCTTATCCCACAGGATCCTGGGCACAGCGGGTAAGTACTTATCGGAGTCTTACAGCCCACGCAGCCTGGCCGGTATTCAGGAGGCCAGCTCGACGGAAAGGAAAAACGCCACTAAAAACCCCTGGCAGGAGTACAACTACCTCCAGAGGGGCAACGTGGCCGAATACAACAACCTGATGGAGATCCTGTTCTCCCTGAAGGTAGGACGCAGGCTGCAGTCAGCAGTGAGCGTCTTGCTGCTGATCTTCTGGTGAATAACAATAGTGGTTGTTGCAGGAGAAAGGCACGGGGAACTCCAACCTGCTGGCTGAACCCAGATCAGCTCTGACCCGCCTCAACCAGCAGGCCAACCAGCTGGCCTTTGACTCCGTCTTCCTGCAGATCAAACATCAGCTCTGCCTCGTCTCCAAGATGGAGGTGAGCGCGTGTCGGGTTTCCACATGATGTGATTTCAGGTGTTATTGGGTATAATTTTAGCTCCTCAGTGTTGTGGGAGATTTACTTTGGAGTGCTGGGTGTCCTGTTTCTGGTGCTTGCTCTGGTTTAGAGTCAGGACGCTTCTGCTATTGGAGAGAGCTACACTGAAGACCTGCCGACTTTCAGCCTGTCACCACAGGAGTATATCACAAACGTAAGTTTATGCTTTCATTTAAAACTTTCTTTGATTCAAAGGTGATTAAATTTCAAAGAATTCAACACAAGGAAAAATAAAAGTTTATTACATCACAACTAGTCGTGTCATAATAACAAATTTTTCCTGTTCCAGATAATGTTGCAATAAATTTTTATAAATAAGCTTAAAAAAAGATTTAGATTAATCTCTGAAATTTTTTTGCAAAAACAAGAAAATGTGAGTTTGAAAAGTGAAAAAATTGCAAGAATAAACTGAAATTTTGAGGTTGAATTTTCTGGAAAAAATCTTGGAAAATTTTGAGTTTGGAATGTTGAAAATCAACTTGAAAAAAAGTCGAACATTTTTTAACTTTTTTTTTTTTTAATTGCATAGTTTGGTGGCCGAAAGTTTCTCTATATTTGGGTTGTAATACTTTGTCTTATGTGTGAACTTTTGCAATTGCAAAATCACTAAAAACTGAAGGAATTGATTGATGTAATGTAGCAGCGAATGGATAAAATCTGCTTTGATTTGACGGATAAAACAATATTTTAGCACACAACTTATGTCTCACTGGAGTCCCGATGAACCATAAAAACCTCTGGCAGGCTGGTTTTTGTTTATCCGGCTCAAACGACCCTCTTTCCTCTTTGCAGATTGGACAGTACCTCATGTCTCTGCCTCTCCACCTGGAGCCCTTTGTGACCCAGGAGGACCCGGCGCTAGAGATGGCCTTACATCTGGGAAGCTGCCTTTCCCTCCAGAGCAAGGTACTTCACCACTTCCTTGAATTCATCCTCATTTTGATATTCTCTACTGTTTCATATCTACATGACCAGATCTTAAGAACTCTATCAAAGCTTTTCTCTTATTAAAACAACATTTTTCTTGCAATTTCATGACTTTCTTCCGGATACGTATCGGGAGCGCGGTGCATTTAGCGCCGCGCGGTGAAAGCATTTCAAACGTTTTGAGCGTTTGACGCTGCAGTTGAAAAGTCGGAACCTTTGCAGCTGGATGCAGAGCGTCAACCGATTACGTGTGAAAGGCCGCGTTCGGCGTGAATGCAGCAGCATCGTTCGCCATCGCAGGGCCGCAGCAGAACCAAAACTTTTCCCCTCGTTGTCTCAGGCGATGACCTTCCTGAGTTGGACAACACAGCAGACTACTGGCTGGGCTCCATCGCCAGGGCAACCATGCAGACCTACTGCGACGCCATTTTGCTCATCCCCCACCTCTCCCCTCATTCCACCAAACAGCTGGCCACAGATATCGGTATGGAGACCAGGAAACGCCTGCAGCTTCTGTTGGTTCTGTCATTGTGTGTGCAGTCATGTGAGTTTGTCTCCTTCAGAGTATCTGAGCAACGTGATGGACGCTCTGGGCCTGCAGCCGTCCCGCTCGCTGCAGCACATCGTCACGCTGCTGAGAGCCAAACCTGAAGACTACCGGCAGACGGCCAAGCTGCTGCCGCGCCGCCTGGCGTCCAGCCTGGCCGCGCTGCGCGCCATCGACTACTAGCCATTAACAATGAATAACGGCTGTTTTACACGTTGCTCTTCTTTGATTCGGCCTTTTCTGTGATCATTCTCTTTGTGTTTGGCAGCATTTTGGGTTTTTGTTCATTTTGGAGCAGAAGAAACTGAGATCAGAAGGTTTTCCACATTCTTTCCCAAGTTTTACCAGGAAGTCTGCCTTCAGTTTAAGCCAAAATCTGATATTTATATATTGATATTTATGCATTTATAAGAGAGTAAATTCTATTATCCATATATCTAATTAACTATTCCATACTGATAACTGATCTGGGTGATGAAGCTATTCAGAGGAGGTTGTTCTGTTCTGCTTTTTATTAAATCAGTCTCATGTTTTGCTAAAACATAATTAGAGGATATATTTCGGTTTTGTTTGGGATGATTGTCTCTATTTTGGGTAGCAAAGCTTTTTTTGTATTGTGAAAATCTGTATTATAAAAATCTATAATGGAGCCTTGATGTGTTTGATTATTTTTATAAGCTTAATGCAGAAATTAATGTGTTTCAATGTTTTGTAACTGCTGGAAAATGTGTGGAGAAAAAAAGAATCTGCCTTCCCGAGTTTATGCAAAAATATTTCTCCACTTTAAGACACTGAGCTGCAATTAAATATTAAAACTAATTTAAAAAATGCTAATCTCAAAAATAACTGTTTTATAGAAGGTCTCTGCAGAGGAAAAATTCACATCAGTGCAAAATTAAGCTTTTTTCATCCATGTACATGAATTAGAGCAAATATACTTAAAATTTATCCAAAATATATTTTTCAAAGTTGTTAAATTTGTATGAATATTTCATAATTTTATGTTAATTTGATTGAAGTAATTCCACAAAGCATCAACCTTCAAATTACTATTACTTTTTTATTTTCACCTTAAATAATCACTGCAGTATTTTGGGGCTTACATAAGTCATACAGTTACAGTAAAAGTTACTTTAGTTACTCTACTTTTAATTTTATTATGAAGTATCACTAATCTTGAGTTAAATTTCTGGGTAAATTCCCTGAATGAAACATAAATATTTTGTAACTCCAAAATGTACCAAGCTCTCATTTGTGTTGAAGTGAGACCTCCTGTTTGTTCACAATCTTTGTAGTTTTATTTTCTGTTTAGACATTCATGAATCACTAAAACTACCAAAACCTCTGAAGTTAGATTCTTTTTAACTGCCTTATCATTATGAAATATCTTCATCGTTGTTTCTGTTTTGGGGCCTTTATAATAAAATGAGTCGAGGTTCTGCTGAGCAGGTCCAGATGTTCGGATGTTTTCCCTCTGGCTGCTGCTCGGCTCGGTTCGGTTCGGCTCGGCTCGGCTCGGCCCGGGAGAATGGAGCATCATCATGCTGCTGGACCAGCTCTCCTCCAACATGGACCAGTGTTTGGGCGTGACGTCAGCCGTCACCGCCCTGCCGCCCGCAGTATCTCTGCCTACAAACTGATGATGGAGTCGGGGAGCAGCGGCCTCGCAGTGGAGCCCATCCGGAGGCGGAAATAAGGCGGATTCAACCGAAGACCAACACTGGACGGACGGAAAGAGCGGGGGACAACTTTCGGACGGGGACAGGGCTGATCATGTCCACTCGCGGCCCGGGAAGCGATGCCTCTCCGCGGCCAGTCGGCAGGGAGCGGCGGGCTGTGAGGCTCCGGTCCGGGGCTTCCCTAGTTTGATCGGAGCGGTGGAGGTGATTTAGGGTGAATGTTTCCTAAACCATCATTTAAAAACAGAAAAACACTCATTATGGACCTGAATCCGGAGGGACCGGTCCACCTCTAGCAGGGTGGAGCTGCGGGTTAATAAATGATGAAGCTGCTGAAGATGTTGATGTCCGACAGGAACTCCAGCGCTCCGATGTTGAGCCTCAACAATGGCACAGGTGCTTCTTCACCAGCTGCAGATGCTGACGGCTGCGTCCAGCCGCGGCTTTAACCCCGAACACTCCGACAGTGACGCGCCGCTGCTGCCAGTGGGCTGATTCGGTTCTGATCGGGTTCTCCAGAACTGCGGGGCCTTCATGTTTCTGTGAAATATGCCCGGGCCTCGTCCAGAGCGAAGTGATGGAGAGCAGATGTTGTGAGCGCACAGCGGGGAAACGTTTGTGCAACTAAGGCGCAGCAGCAGCTGCTGCAGCAGCTGCAACAGCAGGGGGCCATCATGTCCAAAGTGGTCAGCAGCAAAGAGAAGAAATCCTTCAGCAAGAAGCTGTTCCGGAGGAGCTCGGTCCGATCTGTGGGGAGCTTCATGAACAGAGTCCTCCGGACCCTGTCCACTCTCTCCCACTTCGGAACCGACGAGCAGGCCGCCGACGACGAGAAGGACGAGGCGGCTTTGATACCGAGCACCACCGGGGGCTCCGTCCCGTCCGACGACAGCGACTGCGGGGGTTTCCCCTTCGGGGACAAGGTGCCCGGTGTCGCCGGGCTCAAGAACCACGGAAACACCTGCTTCATGAACGCCATCCTGCAGTGCCTGAGCAACACGGAGCTGTTCGCGGAGTACCTGGCCCTGGAGCAGTTCCGGGGCGGGGAGGCGAGCAGCGGCAGCAGCGACAAGGCGAAGCCCAACGGGGCGCCGCTGGTCCAGAGGAAGGGGAGCAGCCAGCCGCAGGAGGCGGGAGAGGTGACGGAGCAGCTGTCCGGGCTGGTCCGGGCTCTCTGGACCTTCGAGTACACACCGCAGCACAGCAGGGACTTCAAGGTAAACTGTGGAGCAAATGCAGAAAGTTTGAAAAGTGTTGTTCTGATCAAATATCTGCAGGAGTTTTCAAAACAAAGGGTTTTGTTTAAATATCAGAATAATTTATATTTAGATTTGGGATAATTTTCCTGTTTCTAAGAACATCAACACAACACTGTAAAACATTTACTGTTGGTTTAACTTGAAAATAAAAGTCCACCTGCTACCTGGAAAATGACATTTAAGTCAACAATAAAATTATTTTGGTTTGAACTCATAAATTAAAGTTCATGAAGTTGAACTTTAATTCACAAATTGTCTAAACGTCGTTTTGAAGTTCATTAATCTTGAATTATGACTTTTAACTTAATGCTGCAATTTAAACCAAATAATTGTTTCACAATATGCAAGAAAAAATATGCTCCTCTAGTTAAAGAGGAGCGTATCACAATTTGAAGTTAAAATAACTTATTTTACTGTAGAATCATTTAAATTCTTGTTCCAAATCGCATGAACAAAATTTCTGATCTGACGATGAATTTTATTAAATATCTCAATGAATTCAGCTCAGAAACATTTAGTGTGATCAGGAATGGGTGTCCAAACTTTTTGCTACATTGGACAAATCAGATTTTTAAAAATAGTAATGCGAAAGTAATTTTATTGTTAATTCAATTTTGTTTTTCCCTACAAAAACTACGCATGTAATATTGTAATGCAATGAACAGAACCACTGAAGGTGAGCAGTTTCCTACATATTTGGAAACAATGACTGGAAATGTGAGTTTAATGAACAGACGTGTCCAAATCTGCCTTTAAATCATAATTTATTGAATGTTTGTGGTTCTTCTAGCAGTGACATTAACAATCTGGTTAATAAAAGTGCAATAATTTGTTTTTAACATAAAAAGTTTTAATTTGTTGGCAAAAATCTTACCTGTCAAAATCTAAATCATGCCAAGGACAGTAAATGGCCCTCGTACCGCACTTTTGGACACCCCATTGATTAAATTTAAATTATTGAGCACTAATTTCAATCATTTTTCTTTTCAAACAAAGTAAACTGAGTTGTTCTGAGCAGCAGTGTGGAGTTGGTTTAAAGCTGGAGAACTTGAACACTTTTCTTTTAAAAATCTAAAAATCGTCTCCCATAACACATTTTAAATCAAAAATGCCCCAAAAAGCTGCAGGACTAAAGTTGTTATTTCCAGAATATTGCAGCTTTATTGCAGGAAAAACATGTTCAACAACACAATAAAAGACATCCTCCAAAGAGTGATGCATTTGCTTTACAAAGGCCACGACTTTCATTCAGCCTGAGCTGCACTTAACTTCACTTTAAAAGCACATTTCAGAAATGAAAACTTTGCCTCATGAAAGCCTGCTCATCATGGGCGTATTTCTTTCAGTCCTGCAGCCTGTTTTCTTTCAAAAGCCCAAAAAAGCTCAGAAGAAAAGCTAACTGGAAAGGGTCATTGAGCATCAGCTTTACTTTGACAGCCTTACTATTTTTGGACCTTTTTTCCTCTTCTACCTCGGTTGCCAGTCAGGGTATAAACAGCCTGATTGGATATATTTGTCATTATTGTCAAAAGCAGAGGCAATGAATATGGAGAGCCAAATGGAAAATGAGACTTAGTTTGCAATATCTTCTTAGTCAGATTAGCAGGATTTGCCCAGATCAGTTTCTGAAAACGCCTGAATCAGATCAGACGACTGGATCACATCCATTTCATGTGAGTTTGTCTTTCAACAGTCGCTGGACTCAGAAATGTTCCAGTAGGAACCCACACTGCAAAACCACAACATTTATTTTTGTCTGATTTCCAGAGCAAATAACTTATTACACTTGAAATAAGACAAAAATCTGATTTGTCCAATAAGACAAAAAAATAAGACAGGAAACTTTTCAGCAAGAAATATGAGCTCATTGTAAGTCATCAATTCCTTAATCTTAATGAAAAAGTTCTAGCAACCCCAGTTAAGGTTTTCCTGGGGCTCTGCTGACCTTTGAGGTCGTGCAGATCGCCGCCCCGGTCAGACTCGCTGAATATTTTATGACGGCACAAAGTGAAAGGCGCCCCAGCGGGCCGCGGAGCAGGAGAGCAGCTTGTGTAAACGCCGGGTTGTTTCTGTTGCTGCCGCCTGCAGAACGTGGTGTCGAAGAGCGCCCTGCAGTTCAGAGGGAACTCCCAACACGACGCCCAGGAGTTCCTCCTCTGGCTGCTGGACAGAGTCCATGAAGACCTCAACCAGATCATCCACCCGGACAGCAAACCCCCCAGGAAGGTGAGCACACGTCCAGGCTGCATGTGATGCTGCAGAACCAACAGAGGAATTAAACTGAACATGTTCTGCGCTGTGCGGCAGCCTCCAGTAGAGGAAGAAGCGGTTCCTGAAGGATCTCCGCTGCCAGCGCCTGGATCTTTTGTTCAGGAACTGTTTCAGGCTCAATACAGGTAAAATCTGTGTTATTTATTAACCCTTCATGCCCTAAGTTTTAAATCTCTGCCTGGTTATTTTTGTTTATTTTAATTGTACAACATTCTTTAATATATTTGCCTGTTTCTCCATAACAACTGGAACTGTCACTATCCAGTGAGTTATTTTGGCAATTTACCGTCTATTAAGAGATTTTCATCTGAGGAAACCAAAGAAAAACGCGCTTCCTGCTACAAAGGGAGTGAAATTACCGTAATAACTGAATATTGGCCGGAAACTACAAAGTGTCTCCTTCCAGAAACCGTTTGAATTTTTCAGATAGCGCAACAAATTCAGAGTTACTGTAAATGTGTGTCATCGGTGACACCTTTCAGCTGATAAGGATTAAAGATTGCTCTGAAAGGAAGATGTAAAAAAATAAATAAATACACAAACATCTCCAGCATATTACTAAGGGCACTATTAGCCTGGCGGGCCACCAGGCTTTACTTCCCCCCCACCAGGCTAAACATTGTTCTTTCTTTGTATCTTTAATGATTTCTACATGTTTTTACATACACAGCATACAGGAAAACACATTTTATTTAGTCCACTTCATTTATTTGTTGTTGATGTTTCATTTCTAAAACTTTCTGTCACATTATTTAACACAAAATCACGACGGGGCAGATGGTGAACTGCCAGAAACGCCAACAATTTCAATAAGATAACTAAACCATTTGTTTGGTAGAGATTATTTACCAGACAAAAAGGGGAATATGTTGGCCAAATGGGTTATTAACACTATTTTTCAAATAAAAATCTGTAAAAATACTTAATTGTAAAAATTCTGCTAATTTGTAATATTTAATACGGCTGACCGGATCTGTTCTGGTTCTCCTGTGTGACTCTTCAGGTCTTCCCTGACTTGTCCTCACTGCCAGAAACAGAGCAACACGTTCGATCCTTTCCTCTGCATCTCACTGCCAATCCCAGTACCTCACACCCGGTAAGGAGACTCTGCAGCTGGACCTGAAACGAGACGGAACCAGGCCCATTCCGGTCCTGAAAGAAAGGCCCGATTCTACAGAAAAGGAGCAGGGCCACCGAAACCCGCTGATATTCCGACTTTAATCTCAAATTTAGTTTTCTAAGAAAGTCAGAAGTCAAAAGAAACAACTTTGAATTTGTCCTTTTTTTTTTTCAAAATCCTAAAATGAATTCCAAAACAATTCTTTTCGTTTTTGTTTAGTTTTTCTAAAATGATTCAGAATTTGGACATTAATTCAATAGGCTGAATCTCCTTCTCTAAAATAAACTTTCTTCTGTGAAATTCAGCAGAGCTTGGCAGGGAAAAGCTGCATTTAGCTTTAGCTTTTGACTCCAAACGTCTGGCTGTGTGTTGCAGGCCTCTGTACGTGACGGTGGTGTATCAAGGGAAGTGTTCTCACTGCATGCGGGTCGGGGTGGCCGTGCCGCTGTCCGGCACCGTGTCCAGACTGCGGCACGCTGTGGCTCAGGAGACCAAAATCCCAGCCCAACAGGTACCGGCTCGTTTTGCCACTTTTCAGCCATTATTCTGTCAAATTTGAGAGGATTTCAGAAATATGTGCTGCTGAAAGCGAGGCGTGATGTCAGAGAAATGAGGATTAGATGTTATCATTAGGCGTCCGGCGGTGTTTGATGTATTATCGGTGACTTCAGCCCACACGCTGTTTGTGTCTCCTGTCACTGTGCAGATCGTCCTCACTGAGATGTACTTCGATGGCTTCCACCGCTCCTTCTGCGACGACGACGAAGACCTGGACATCATTCAGGAGAGCGACTCCATCTTCGCTTTCGAGACGCCTGAACTGTTCCGGCCGGAGCAGATCCGGTCCAAACGGAGCGGGACCACGTCAGGTGCATTTCTCCAAATGCAAAAAGTATTTACATTAAAGCTCCAGCTAACGATTAATCAACTATTCTGACGATTAATCGACTATTCTGACGATTGATCAGTTAATTTGATTAAAAAAACACTATGCAACTTTAGAAACACATTTGAAAATGTGAGTAAAACATTCAGTTTCTTTTAAATAAGAACATTTCCTTATAAAGAAAGTTTTATTTTCGTCTGAAATACAGAATGTATGTTTTTAGTGCAGCTAATTGTTGTTGTTGCAGCAATTAGCCTTTTTCAGTCTGAAAACTCCAGTTAACGTTTAATCAATTACTGAAGTATTTCACTTCTCACGATTAATCCGATTAATCGGTTCAGCCTTTAATTTGATCACATTTTAGGATTTAATGTGACAAAGTGGTGAAGGACTTTGAGGTTAACATAAATCTGAAAAGTGTGGCATAGACTTTAGTTGCCCTTCCAGAGCCAATACTTGTAATAAACACAAGTCTTCCCAGGTCTCTACCAGCTTTTCACATCTAGACATTGACATTTATGCTTCTGCTTCTTTGCAAATTAGCTCTGATTGGGTCTGAACTTTGACTAGGCCATTCCAACATACAATTTACTTTTGATCTTTGCAATGTTTTTCAGCCATGAAGCCCCAGACTGATGTAGATCCAGAGCAAAATGCCTATATGTGGATATATTGCATATATGCACAAAGTTGATACAAACTGTATTTTTTGGTATTTTAAATGTAAATTTGAACACAGCAGTAATGACCTAATGATGTCACTGCCATGAACAAACTGTTATTTTGCTTAAAGTGCTTAACTTTTAATGTAATAAACAGTTTTTTGCTCATTTCTAGCTGAAGAGTATTGTTTTACACCTACTTTCATGTTATTGTGTGTTTAAAAAAATACAAAAATGTCAAATCAGAAATCTCACGAACCCCCAAAGGATTAAGCCTGTAAATTTGTAGCTTTTCTGTAATGAAATGCAAAACAAAAAAAGGAGAAATTATAGATGGAGCTGTTGGGGGAAATAGTTTTCACAGTGCGTTTTGTTGTGCGCTGCTTTCAGGGAGCCCACATACAAACCTCAATCAGAACAACCTGAAGTATGCAACGGACAACAACAGGATCTCCGGTCAGACCCCAGAGCCCAGCACGCCGCCGCAGAGCCCCAACAAGAACAGCGGCCAGGCGGAGAAGATCGTGCTGCTGGTGTGCAACCGGGCCTGCGCCGGACAGCAGGGGCGCAGGTCCTGCAGCCGTCGCCTCTGGGTCACAACTTCAGCCGACACGCTCCAAGCTTTCTAAACCTCGTTGTTCTCATGATGCCTGCAGGTTTGGGAATCCCTTTATCCTCTACTTGGAGCGCACAGTGACATGGGACACGCTGCAGACAGAGATTCTGGAGAAGATGCGGCATCTTTTGCGTCCTGGCGCCATTGTTCAAGTAAATCCATTTAAATATGAAACGTTTGCGTTTGTGCTGCTTTAATGTTGCAGCTCCTTTGACTTCCTGCAGGTGGGGCCCTTCACTTTGCGTGTGGTGGGAGTGGTGGGAATCACATACCTACTGCCTCAAGAGGAGCAGCCGCTCTGCCATCCCTCTGTGGAGAGGTAATACCATCCACCACCACAGGGGGGCAGCAATGGATTAAATAGTCCAATGGGTTCACTGATTTTTACCTTTGAGGTTGGTGCATGGATTTAAAACACAAATATAAAGCAGCAAAACTTTCAGTGAAACAGGAAATAACTGTTGATAGAAACGACCAAAAAAGATTCAAATCAGTGAAATCTGGCTTCTGGGATGGAAATGAAACAAAGAATGGTGAGAGAAATGTTGCACAGCACTAGAAATTCAAAAATCACTTACAAAACAATACTTTTAATTCTGTTCTGTCATTATTAGTTATTTACAGATATACAGCTATTTTCATGCATTATAGGTTTTTCTCTCTTTTTAGAGACTGAATAACAGAAATGGATGTATAACTTTATATTTGTATGTCACAGAAACCCATACATAATGAACTACAATATAAAAATGTGTAGATACTTCCAAAAATAAACCTTTTTGTGTGTTTTAAAGGAATCGTTTGAGATTTTATCCCTCCAAAAATGTATTATTTCTTAATCACTTGTAAAAAAAGAAAAAGCAAAAACAAAACAACAAGCACACTTCTACTCAGAATATAGAAAACCTGTTTATTCCACTGATTAATGCATATGATGCTTGAACTATACTGCCATCTAGCGGGCACATTAATCTTCAGTCATGCCTAACTTTATTTTCTTGCTTATTACTTTATATAAGTTGTATTTATAACATTCAAATTATAAAGTTGAATGTTATAAATACAATGATGGGTTATAAATACAATGATGTATTTATTTTACAGAAATAAAAACTCTGATTGCAAGTGATTTATTGTGTGATTTTCACTGCTTTTAGGAAGAAAAATAAAATTTTCTTCCATTTTTGAGCAAGAGTTAAAGCTACAGTACGGAAGCATTTTACTGCCAGAGCTGGGAATCAAATACAGGATCAGCATCTCGTTAACGTTTTAACAAGATGCTAGTCCTCTATTTATTTCCCCACTCTGGCAGTTAAATGCTTCTCTACTTAATATTTAATAAATATAAATATGTATATTTTATTTCAGCAGGGGAGGATTCAGTATTAAACTATTTTCCAACAGGGCTTTCAAGTCCTGCGGCCCAGGCGGTCCACCTCATGTCAAGATTGTTGTCGAATGGGACAAGGAGACAAAAGACTAGTAAGTGGCAAACACACTCCTCATTAAGCAGTGAGCAGATGTGTGAGTGTGTGTGTGTGAGTGTGTGTGGGTGTGTGTGTGTGTGTGTGTGTGTGTGTGTGTGTGAGGCGCCATGCCTCCTGTCTGATCTGCGCGGTCCCTGTGTGACTCCGTTGTGCCACGCCCGCAGTCTGTTCAAGAGGACGGAGGACGAGTACATCCCGGATGCGGAGAGCGTGCGTCAGGTGAAGGAGCAGCATCTGCAGCCGCAGACCTGTTCGCTGGCCCAGTGCTTACAGCTGTACACCAAAGAGGAGCAGGTAGGCCGGGCCGGCCCGGTTCACCGCCGGGACGGAACCAATGAGTACAGACAGAACCTCTCGAAACCATTGAACTTTTCCACGTTTTGTCACGTTGCCAAACTGTGATGTAGCAGAGCAGCACAAAGTCAGACACAGTTGGGAAAATGGAAGAAAAAAATAAAAATTTTATTTTATTTTATTTTTTAAATTACAAATGAGTGTTGAATATCAGTGTAATCTATCAGTCATCACGGACGGTTCTCCAGCCCATCACAGGACACACACACACACACGCACACACACGCGCGCGCACACACACACACACACACACACACACACCCAAAGCACACACTCGTATTTTCAAGTCTCATAGGGACTTTACATTGGCTTCCATTCATTTTTTATAGCATAACTCTAACCATCACAAACCTAACCCTAACCAAAACTCAATTTACATGCTAGTCCTCAATCTGACCCCTAACCCATAAACAGCATTTCCCCTCAGGGGGCCCAAAGAATGTCCCCACAAGGGGCAGCGGTTCCCACAACCCCGTATTGCAGACAGAAATAGGTTCCCACAAATACATAAAAACCTGACACGCACACACACGCACATGCACACACACACACATACACACACGCACACACACACACGCACACGCACACACACACACACACACACACACACACACACACAGTGTGTGTGTGTGCAGGGCGGGCACTCACACACACACACACACACACACACTCAATTCCTAAGGGTATTTTAATTAATCAATCAATCAATGAGAGAAATTAAAGAAGACTGGATTAAAATAAGTCTTCACACCCTTCAACTATGTACCATTTTGTCAAAATAGACCAAACATTTGGTCATGTGATTGAAGGAAAATGTTTGATGGTTTTAAAATATTTCGAAAATCAATCAAGTTTATTTGTAAAACACATTTCAGTAACAAGGGTCTCAAAGTGCTTCACATCCTAAAAACACAAAGAAACATAACATTTTTCCAAGTTCATTCATTACACATCAAAATATTGGTCAGTGTTTCATTTATCGTGGTTCAAAAGCAGCTCTAACTAGGCGGGAGTTTGGACTACCTTTCAAGGAACTCAGTGTTTCAAATGTTTTTCAGTTTTCTGGAAGTTTGTTCCAGATTTTTAGAGCATAGAAGCTGAAGACGGCTTCTCCATGTTTGGTTCTGGATGCAGATCACAACCAGAATCAGAAAACCTGAGAGGTCTGGACGGTTTCAGAGAGATCAGTTTGCATAATAAGCTAATGCGCTATCATGGACTTTTAGCCAGTCCAGACAAATGAATGGGATCAGCTGAAGTTTATCTGAGTCTTTTTCAGATATTTAGATCTTTTCAGATCTTTCGTTCAGATATTTACTGAATCTTTTACCTGATGCCCAGCTTGCCCCAGATGATGCGTGGAGATGTCCACACTGCAAGCAGCTCCAGCAGGGCAGCATCAAGCTGAGTCTGTGGACGCTGCCAGACATCCTCATCCTTCACCTCAAGCGCTTCAGACAGGTACACACATCTCTGGATGACTGATTGATTTCTCTTCCAATGCCAATATGTGAGTATCAGTCAATAATTACATATTTATTTAGCAATTCTTCGCCAGCACACCAACCGCTTCACAAGGTTGGCCAAACATGTCAAAACAACTTTAATTCATTCAGTCTGCTCAATTAGAAGTAGAACAGCCAATGGAAAATAAATAATAAAGAAACTGACATAAACTAAGCTGACTAGGTTGGTAAAAAATGTAAGAAAAAAAATAAACTTGACAAATTTTCTTTCAAATGGTTCAGAAAGTGCAGTTAGAAATTCTGAATAATAACGAAGCATGACGTTAAATCAGAGCAAAAATCACAGAATTAGATTAAATAGATCAATCAATCTATTTACATCATAGAAACAAAACGAATCAACAATTAAAACTACATTTTTCCAAGGTTTGTCATTACACGTCAAAATGTTGATTAATGTATCATTAATAATGTCTCAAAAGTAACTAACCAACTGGGATTTTACAATAGATTTAAAAGAAATTTTTGGCTGTTTTGCAGTTTTCTGAAAGTTTGATCCAGATTTGAGATGCATAGAAGCTGAATGCTGCTTCTTGCTGTTCTGGATACAACAGAAGACCATTAAGCCGTTCAGTGTAGATCTACCCTTATAGATCAGGCACATTGTCACCAATACCCAATCTAGATTTTTTCTCAACACTGGGACCAATGCAGATATTAATATCAGAACAGACAAAGCAAAAACTGGGCTCAGCTCAACATAGATATACATAGTTCACAAATACCAAGATATACACACATTCATGGTTCATCTATTACAATGCTGTTAGTACGGATGCAATAGTAGAATTTGTGAAAATTGCCCCTTTATAGAGAGCAGGTGAATTACTCCAAAGGACGATTTTGTTCCAAGATGTTTTAGAAGGAGGTTCATCTCTGATCCATCACAGAAAGATGTTCTCACCGGCAGCCGACCAGAACCAGGACTAATTCTACTGTCCATGCATCCCAAGACTAACGAGAGTCAAGGCAACTCCAGATCTGTCAGGACGTCCAACCAACACATCTGAGTCAATGAATATATGAACTTGTATTTAAGTCAGTTAGTTGTTTGAAATATTGTTGACGTTTGTGTCTGTCAGGATGGAGATCGGCGCGTGAAGATGCAGAACATGGTGAAGTTCCCACTCGCAGGCATGGACATGGCGCCGCACATGGTGAAGAGGAGCCAGAGCAGCTGGAGTCTCCCGTCCCACTGGTCGCCGTGGAGGCGACCCTACGGCATGGGCCGGGACCCTGAGGACTACCTGTACGACCTGTACGCCGTGTGCAACCACCACGGCACCATGCAGGGCGGGCACTACACAGGTAGGTGAGGCCGGGATGCAGCGACGGCTCCAGTGACTCCATTTTGTTTGAAACGTCTTCCTCCTCTGCGGCTTGCAGCTTACTGCAAGAACTCCATCGACGGACAGTGGTACTGCTTCGACGACAGCGACGTGCATCCCATTTCTGAAGACGACGTGTGCAAGCAGACGGGTTACATCCTGTTTTATCAAAGACGAGCCACCGTCCCGTCCTGGTCTGCCAACAGCTCAGTGGGAGGTAACTTGTAGTAAGATCTCGTTCCATCAGGCGAGGCTGAAACCTTCTGATATAAATACTGAACTGACTGAACGAAATAGACTCTGCTGCAGTTACTTCAATGCAACTGCATGAAAAATCCTGGCAACATGTGAAACAAGTAAGTCAGCTGTTTTTAGGGCTGAATCATGATCAGTCCATTACTGAAATAGTCATTAACTAATTTAGCCAACGGTTAATTGTTGAAACTGGAGCATGGAGACTCATAAAATAGGCCATTTGCTCAAACAACAACACAGTCAGAGCAATAATTAAACCAAAGTTGTTAATCTGTTGTTACATTTTAGGCAATAAAATGTTTATTTTCTTATTTTAAAAGGTAATTTAATTATTTGCGACTTTTCAAGCATTTGTAATGTTGCATAAAAATGCTTAAGTGGTTAAATTAAAAACCTGTAGAACATGGCAATGTTTTTATTTGCCAGTAATCAATAAAATAATTGTTAGTTGCAAACAAAACAAACCATCATCCTCTAAGTACTTCCTGTCGTCTTCTCAGTGGTTTTTGGCAGTAGTAACATCCAGTTGTTGATCACTTGACCAGGCAATGCGAAAAAAGTGTTTCCATTGCAGTTTTGCGAAATGCATCTAATTTGAAATGCCAATTGGTTTTTATTGGCCGTCTGCTTTGACCTTCAGGTTCCACCAGCTCCTCTCTGTGTGAGCATTGGATCAGTCGGCTGATGGGAAGCCGTCCTCCCAGCCAGGCATCGTCTGGTTCCTCAAGACGCACCTCTCTGGCGTCTCTGTCCGAGTCCGCCGAGTTCGCCGGTGAACGGAGCGAAGACGACGGTGAGGAGCTCAGACTTTCTCTGGACACATCTCAGTTGCTTCTGAGCGTTGGGTTTCTCTATAAACCGAAATTTGATGGTTGTGTTCTTACCGTTCAGGCCTTTCGACCCGACCAGCCGTCAGAGGCATGCAGAGGCAGACATTCTCGTCACGATCGTCTATTGCCAGTCCTCTTGTTCTGAGTGAAAATGGCACAAAGCCATCCTGGTCTCACTCAGCCAAGCTCCAGCTCCGCTCCAACTCTCCCTCACGCTTCTCCCTGGAGTCTCATTCCTCTCCGACTCTGGAGCGGATCGGAGAGGTGGTTGATATCCAGCCGACAGCCCCGAGTTTCACCGGTTCACCTAAGCCAGAGAAAATGCCTGGAGGGAAGTCGGCCCTTGCTGCGTTGGACACTAATGTGGGAGCTAAGAGGCTAATAGAGCAGGGACGCTTCAAGTCTGTGGTACAGACAGAGCAGAGGAGCTCGAACCCAACAGGGGAAAACAATAATGCGGAGCAGATTAGTCCTCGACATGGAATAGCCCCAAAGGAGGTGAAGCAAAGAAACGGGAGTGCAGAAAGTGTTGGCATCAAAAGGACCTCAGGCAAGACCGGGTTGGACGGTGAAAGAAGTCCAGGAAACGGCCTCCCACTTCCTCAACGTCCTCCAGCTCCCTTTCCCCTGCTTCTCCAGCCATTGACAAGTCGCCGTCTCGAACACAGTCCAAGAGCGCAGCATCTGCATTGAACCCCAAAGACAAAAGCTCTGCGCCGCCTAAAACAAGCAAGGGAGGTTCCTCAAGAACAGCGACGCCTTCCAAGAAAACATCCTCCCAGACCACAGAGTCATTACATCCTGACACGCAGCAGAGGAAAAGCGGCTCTCCGCAGACATCACAGCCCCAGAAGAGGGCGTCAAATAGAGAGGGGAGCGAGAAAAACTCAGCTGGGGAAAGGACTAAAGCAGCAGACAGGAGCACTAGTCGGGAGTCTTCGCGGGCGAGCGCCGTGTCGGATCGGAAGGTCAGCCATGGGGGGGCTTCCTCCAGGCTGAGTGCGGCGAGTCGAGCTGAAAGCAGGTCGGGTCGAGCTGTGGAGGAGAGGTCAGCGGGCCGGAGCTCCAGCAGCAGCTCCTCTATGACCAGTCTCCGATCCTCAAGCGTTGGGGTTTCCTCCACCAGTTCGGCTCCATCATCAAGGGGACCGCGAGGGACCAGCAAGACGGAAGACAAAGGTCTGTCCTTCTTCAAAACCGCTCTGAGGCCCAAGGAGAACCGCAAACCAGGCGAGAACGGGAAATTGGACGCAAAAGCAATTCCAGAAGAAAGTGGCGGGGACACAACCCTGCGTGCAGCAAGCAAGAAAGTTCAGAATGCAGGTTCAGAACTGCACAGTTCAGCCAAAGATAAGGAATCCTCTAAAGTATCTGGTGCAGCTAAAAACTCTCTGCTGCCCTCTGCAAAATCCAAGCTCCCCGAAGCACAAATCCCGACTGCAGCCGCCGTGAAGAACCCGGCGAAGAAAGAGCCGGCTAAAAAGACACTGCAGTCCAGGAAGATCCCAATCAATTCTTCACAAACTAGCCAGAGGTCCAAGTGATTCCTTAAAAGTCTGATAAGAGTCTTTCTGGTGCAGCTTTGAGGAATTTTTCTTTCCTTTTCCTCCGACAAACATCTTTTAAAACTTTTCAGCGCTCACTGAATACAAGCTACCGTAGAGAACGTGTAGCTGAAAATTTATTTAGGAATGGATTTTAAACTAAAGCACTTTGTATGGATTGCATTGATTTGAAAGAATGTTACAGTATATTGTAAATACGCATGGACATGTATGGAAATGATTGCCTTGTTCTGTCTGTAGCACCGCTGGGGGAGGAACGTCTCTGTCGGAGCTGAAAGTGAACAGTGACTTTGCACACAATGCAAAGCAACGGCTGAGACAAGTTCGCCACCAAAGGAGGTTTATGGAGATTTTCAACATTCTGATGCAGTGAATAATTTTCTGAAACCACTTTGTACAGCTCTCCTTCAGTATCGAGAGCCATACGTCCACAACAAACATCAGTGCCTCAGATAATCAGCAGAAATATTTACCCAAAACCGTTTAACTTGCAGAAATTTGTAATTGAATATGTTGATATTTACGAAGCACTGAACCTGTAATTTTAAGTAAAAACACAACTAAGCCTATTTAACCTGAGCTACTGTTTACATATGCTCTTTGGTGTAAAACTGCAGCAGCCTTTAAGAAGCGTTTTATTTTTCCGTCCACACAAAAATTGTTCGAAGGCTCATAAGGGGCGTCACAGACATTGACCAATCAGAAAACTGGGTTTGCAGCGACTCTTAATGCTTTGTTTACAGGTGGTAACCAGTAAGTAGGGCTGGGCGATACAGCTTAAAAATACCCGATTTTTATCAATCCAGATAAAATTTCAATACATTTTTTCTCACTTTATTTTCTAAAAAAGACAAACATTTTCATAAAGTGGCTTTTGTTTCAATCATCCCTTCTGAGTTGTGCGACGGCAAATCATGAGAATTTTTGCTTAATTATGAGAATATAGTCATAATATTAGAAGCATAAAAATGCAATTTTGCTAGAAGAACATCAGAAATATGAGAAAAAGTTGTTTTAATAAGATTTTTCCCCCACACATTGGATGTGATTTTAATAGATTTTTTTCTCACTTAATTTAAAAAAAAGAAAACATTTTAAAATATTGCTTTTTATTTCAGTCATCTCTTCTGTGAGTATTAGGAACAGGCTACAAGAATTTATGTTTAATTACAAAAACATAGCCATATTATTAACAGTATAAAAAAGCAATTTTGCTAGAAAACATCTTAAAATATGAGAAAAAAAAGTTGCTATAGTAAGAAAAAAGCTTAGAATGTTTTTTTTTTGTGTTGGGAGTTCTCACAAAATTACAATATTGTAATATGACTTTATTGTGGTAATGGAAAAAGAAAATCTTAGCCTGACAGTTATATTTTATTGTAGAATTGACCTGAATTCAAAGCCCAAATAAATAGAAACAAAATGGCCGCTAACATTACTCTTAATATGGATTCCGAAGAAAGGCATTGGTGGGGAAAAAAACGCAGATTTTCCAAAAATTAAATCCTCTAAAGACCTAAACTTTGAGTGGACAGAAGGAATTTATCGCCCAGCTCTACCCGTTTCTGCTCAGACATCTCATCCCTGCTGGCTGCTGAAACTAACCTGAGATGCCCATGATTGTCATGAGCATCCGCCTCTTCAAACTGCCAGACATCTCCGAACATTCCTCTCAGATCAACACAGGGTTACTGTAAAGAACAACAACAAGAAAAAAAGTCAACACCACATCCCGCGACAGAACAACACATCCAAAGACAGCTGGGATGTCTCTGCTGAACACCATAACTGTACATAGAGCGAGCGCTATGGTGCGTTTTAGTCAGCACATCCTCTGTCTTCATCACAGCTTGTGCACATTTTCAGCCTGAGAGTAGCTCAGCACCACCGTGTTAACAGAGGCAGAGTTCATAGTTCTCCAAGTGTATGGCAGTTGTTGCATGATATATTGCTTATGCATGCACCCAACTATGCAAGCAGATTCACTGAGTATGTAGAAGTGCTACTCTTGGATGTGTATTTTACTTTGTAAATGTAGAGTTCTCAGAGAGCATGTGAAGGCATCCTCTATTAAAGCTTTGTTTGCACATTCCTCCAAAGTAAAACATGTTTTTGTATGAATGATAAGTATTGCTCATTCGCCCTCAAAGTAAATCGGCTCACATGCAAATGAATCTCCTCTCTACTGTATTCATTTGTGTCACATTTTGTCCCTCACTGCTGCACTTTTCTTTTTTTTTTTAACCGCCTTCGAAGTGAGTTGAGCAACTAAAACATGCGGCGGTCTGCAGCCGGCTCTACTGTCTGCTTTCATGTTTCATAGTTTGGGGTTCGCAGTGAAGAGTTTGGAGCTTTTTCATTTAACCTGATTGACTTCGACAGGCCGGGAATACTTAAGGCAAGCACTTAACGAAGCTGCCTTCAGCTTTGGTCTGAGGGTAAAAATAGGTGTGCAATATTTATAGCATAGGTCTATTTTTTTTTTTACTAAAGCAACCATTTGATCATCTGGATCAGAAAAAGAAAAGATATGTATCTTAACTTTTCAGTAACTTTATGTTTACTGTCGGAATGTTTCAAAAGTTTAAACAAAAACATCATGAATGTTTCCTTGGAGTTCTATTAAGTAACATTTGGGTTACGTTAGTTTAACGTCCACAATTTCCCATTATTGTATGTGATTAAAGCAATAGAAAACTTGTTTAGTTTTATTGTATTTGCTGCTCATGTAGCCCTCTTTCCATTGCAGCCCTGGGCGACTGCCCATATGGTTCATGTCAAGAACCGCCATGCTAGTTGTTTAAACATTTTTAGCAGTTAACAACAATGTGTTAAGATAGCTAGTGAGCTGCTTAGCAGTTCATGCTAAGTCCTAAACCCTCACATTTAAGGCTAAATTTGAGCCTTAAATTTTACAGCCCTGGGTTCCCTAAGTTTTATTTTCTGACCCAAATTATGTCCTAAAATGTGAGAAACAGAAAAGAGAAAAACAAAACTTTCAGAGGAAACTCATGTCTTAAAAAAAGAGCTAAGAAATCTTTGCAAATTGGTTTTGACAGGACATTCAGACACCTTGGAGGATCTCCTACCTCTGGATTGTATTTCAGATTAAATGGTTAAAAGTTTACAGGAATTTATGTGAAAAACTGTGTTGGTTTGTGGTTCATTATGAGAAATGTTTAAGCACAGCAAATATTCACAAATCCACAAATATTTGAGACTATAGCTGCCTCGTTTAATAGTTCGAACAGCAAAAATAGCTTAATGTGCATTAGCAACCACAGGCGTCCTTATTTCTGCTCTAAACGGCCAATCAGCACCAATCAGCGATAATGTAGTGTTCAGTTAAATGTCAGTGAGATTAGAGTTGGTTTAAGAAGGCAGAAAAGATTCTGTTTGGAGAATCAAGCTGGTAATTTAATAAACTTTCTGCTCCAAACAGATTCAGTCATTTTCAAACAATGTGGCTCTCACATCGATGCTCTTCTAACTTTTATTTTGTTAAACTCAGCTTGATCAGGAAATACCTGACATATTTAAGACACTGACTACTCATAGTGACACCACAGAATCCCACTTCTGCTCATAAACAGACAATATTTGCTTAGCTTTTCTTCAGCAGGTAAAATACTAGACTTGAGCTGTATTTTTATAAAGTTAAGGAGGATTTATGAGATGAAAAACGGCTTTAAATTGTTTTTAGGGACTAAATCAGGGCGGTTATCTCGAGTCGCTGGCGGCTGCAGTATGCTAACGTTGTGGAAAAACGCAAGTACATGCAGTAGACATTATTATAGACTTTCAATCCTTTTCAATGCTGGTCATTTCAAACTTTGCAATTTTAGTTATTCTGTTCCCAACTTTTTGTTGGTGATGTTTTTTACTGACTTGAATTTGTATCTGTCAGGTAGAACTGCCAGCGAAAAGTCACTTTTGATTACATCAGGCTTAATAATCTGCCACATTTTTTAGAGTAAACTGATCCAAATGGGTATCAGAACAACAATAAATGAGAATATTGCATAATATTGTTTTGGGGAAAAATAATATACATTGAAATGTAATTAAATGTAAGTATTTTTGTGACTGCTTAATTTACTTAGTGACAAAAAAATTAATGGATGCCCAAACAGATTCTAAATGAAAGTTGCTTTGCAGGAAATTGACCTGAAGTTGAGCTTTTTTTATGTTCATATAATAAAAGAACTGTCTGAATATTTGGAGGTATTATTTTTTTACACAAACGCATGCATTCGTACATTGATTTTTACATTTCTATCCATAAGATGTCTTCCTTTTCAGTGGTTGCAGTGATTTATTAATGTAATACGATTGTGTAACATAAAAACAATTAAATATAATTTTTTGTGACTTGCAGAACTTCTGGGTGGTTCATCCAGCTTATTATTTCTGCTCTTCCCACTACATCCGCTTGATGGTGCTTGGTTTTTGACGAAGAGTCCAAACAAACCAAAAACTATTAGTTTAAAGACAAATAAAGAAAATCTGGACGTCTTTGTGCTTCTGATAAACGGCCTTCAGGTTGAACCGACTGGATGGTTATTTATTGCGCCGCCAGATCTAATGCTGTCACAAAAGCAGATGATGTGTTATTAAAATACAGCACCATCATTTATTTAGAGCTCATTCAATTGTGGCATTATTAGTTTGGCCTGAGGCCGAGAGCGTGAAGAGTTAATGTCGCCTGTTTGTCTTTGTATGCTTGTAATTTGGTGTAACTGTCGTCGGTTTCCAGGGTTTCACCCTCTCACTCAGAAAAGTGATGAGAATTTAAAAACCGCCCTCGGTGTGAAAGGGGCTGCAATATGCTCCTTTAACACGTAATGGCACGCTGTTGAGCTTTATAAAGAAAAATGTGAGACTCCTCCTCAAATAACATACATGTTTGGTTTTAATTAGAAAATCTAGAGGCTGCAACCTGGCAGAGCGTTGCTCTGAACGCCAGCCAGCCTCCTCCGGTGTTGAAATCAATAACCATTTGCCAATTGTATGAGTTCCAAGAGAGCATCATTAGGAAGACCTCTGAGGAAAATTCAGCAACTGCTTTCAATATTTAACACACAAAGCCTGACATTACTCTTCTTGACTCCTGAATAAAGCATCCAACTTGCTGAATGAGTTTACATGCCAGATTAATGTGCTCGATGCGGCGTAGAAAAACAATCTAATCGTATTGATTGGTCCAATTTTGGTCTCCTTTGGGGCCAAATTCAAACCTTGATGCTGAGACAACTTCTCCAGCTGAGGAGAGAAGAAGAAGAAAAGCAAGATCTTCCTTTTCATCTCCGCTTGAATGGATCAGAGCGTTTACAGAGTAAAGGCGACACAAAGAGGAGTAACTCAACAACAACTGAACCTTAATATGCAGCTGTTGGAAACATTGCATCATTAAAATTGATAACTCACTGCAGAGCTGCGAAAAATATTTTCCCCTCCTTTTGTTCCTTGTTTTTGGTGACAAGCTGTGTTTGCATTACAAATGTGTGTAAAACTGTCAATATTTGACTGACGTAAAATTAAAAATAAATACAATTTTGCAATTCTGGTGTTTCCACTAAATAAGAGATGCAATTAAAATTCACAAAATAAGTCATTCAAAACCATGAAGCCACTTCCTGTCGCCTTCTTTGTGGTTTCCAGCAGTGGTAACATCAAGATGCGACTTGTGTGATGAGAAAAAAAGTGTTTCCATAACTTTTGCGAAATAAATCAATTCTAGCACTAAAACTTTTTATGGAAAATTTGTTTTTTTTTAAATTAGTATGTTTTCATTAAGCAAATTTATTTTCAAAATGTCAAAATTGGCAACTATATGCTCAGTAAAAAGGTCGTTCTTTACTCCTGCTACTCCTTGGAAATTCACAGAAGAAAAACAAAATTTGAAACATTTGTTACGTTTTCACAAAGAAATGATCTAAACATTTGAAAAACCTATTACCCTCCACGCCTGTGGTGGCGCTGCACCAAGAACCACTGAAGGAAATGACAGAAAACCTCTGAAGACGACACGGAAAATATTCATGCAATGTTGCTTGTTTAACGTCAAAATGTAAGTGTGACAAAATAAATCGAAACCAGACCAGAGTCTCTGAGAGAAAATGTTACGTCCAATAGATTTATTTTTTTATGAAGGTTTGCGTTGGATTTAAGTAATTTCTGCATTTTGGAATCTTTTTCATGTGATATTAATCCAGGGCATTTAAAGCCTCAATTCTATATTTTTTTCTTCGAGAACAAAATATGAGTTTACATCAGATATGAAAAAATCAAAAGGCATATTGAAGTAGACAATCTACTTCAGTTATGGATCAGTTTAAATATTATTACCAAGTTTAAAAAGCTTGAGAAATTTAGCACTTCACAACTTTGACTCATTTTTGCTAAATGTTATCAAGCTGCAGGCAAATAGAGACCTGGTTCAAACTAACTTAGCTTAAACTACAAATTAATCTGCCCTCATTCAAATGACAGAGAATTTGCATCACAAATAGACTTAATTTAGTGATAATTACATTTTAGACAAAGAAAACCTAAAAATCCTAAAAACCCAGATATATTACAATCACACTGTTCTTCAAAACAGAAATACATTTGACACAACAGTCTCTGCTGGACCCAAAGACTGTCTAAAACAGAAAGAAACTCACCATCCATAATACCATCGAACCAAATGTACCAGCCGAGTCGATTGTTTCAGCAGCAGGACTTCAGCTTTATGCAGAATCTTGACTGTAAGAAAATAAAACAATAGAAAGCTGGGAAATAACAACATGGTTAAATTTACAGCAACGACAGATAGCTCCCCTAAAGCAACAGCGGGTGTTGTTTGTGAACACAAAGTTGTAAATGTGCTGTTTTACTATGATTCTAACATTTTAAGGATAATTGCTCTACACTTTGCAGCTACGTCACTGAATCATTCGAGGCGCCATGTTGGACGGGAGTCTTGAACAGAGCGACTGAAATTGTTTCCAAAGTTGTTCTTGCCAGTTTATTCATGGCTTCTTCTGGACCGAGTCGAGATAATTTGTCTGTGAAAGTAACACACCTGGTTGCGGCTCAGACGGCGGGATTTATAAAAGTCGTAAACAGCTAGCTTAGAAACCGACCCACATCTCCTCCATCATGACACCAAACTACTGACTTCACGCCACATGCTCTATATCACTACGTCATAAACAGAGTTTCCCCTTAAACCGGTGAAGCATTTAAACATACAAACTACGAGATGCTAACCAGTTTTTCCGTACATGCTAGGCTACATGATGACGCGGTACTGTCTCCATGTTTACCAATGGTTAGATGCACTTTCTCCATAAAGCAATATTGATATCAAATTTCCAATCAAACTTAATTACATAGAATATGAACGTTAATCTTCTTACCTTGTAAAAAGTGTTTGCTTTTTGCAAGGCTAACAGTCGTTATGACTGACGGCTGATATCCGTACAATAAAATCACACGTTTGGTTTCTGTCCTTGTCTTTTTCAGCTGCTGATGGTTTTCAAAGTAAAATCAACTAACTGTAAGCGATATTAGACTGCAGCTGTCTGTTTTTTGATTGTTTGGTTGTTTTGACGTCCATCATGGCGGAGTTTGGCACGTGCGTTAGCATGCAAGCTAACGGCTTTCTTTCTCTTCCATCCTTGAATGTCTTTGAATTGTGGAACAATGATGTGTTTTGATTTCTTGAATCTACATATTGTTGCATCAGTCCTTGGTTTGGCCACTGAAACTGAAAATAAAATAAAAATGTAGGTTTCATTTAACCAGAATTAACTGTGGACCTTCTCATTCCAGGTCAGGTTGGGTTGAATCAATTTTTTCCCCTCAATAAATTAAATTATTTGAAAAATGCTCATCTTTGCATTTTACTCAGATTGTGTTTTTCACTTAGTAGAATTTGGTTGATGATCTAAAACATTTAAGTGTGTCAGAAAACAAAACCAAAATAATAAAACCAAAATAAAAACAAACAAAAAATACTGTATCTCTTCATCAGCAGACATCTTTATTGAACCACAAACACTAAAAACTTGATTCCTTTCAAATGTTTTTCTCTATTTACCTCTAATTTCACCAACAATCTTTTTTTATTTAACTCACCTCACTAATTCATTATAATAGCATAAATATGTAACTTGGTGTGTGTCATTAAATGGATTCTCAGTGTAAGTTTTTTTTTTTTCTGGTAAGTCAAGAAAACAATTCGCTTGTCGAGTCCGTCAATTATTTCTCTCCTCTGCAGCTCAGTGATGGAGTCTTCTGGTTGCTTTTAATCAGAGATGAAAAATCTCGTCGCCCTCAGTGCAGTGGAGTGGAGAGCCTGCTTTTCAGACTCCTGCAATATACATGATGATCCATGTAGGACATCCATGTCTGGGTTACGTAACTCCAAATGGTGTCTTGGAAACAACCAGATCTCACAGAGAGAGGCTGCACTGTTGTTCACTTCAGGTATTCAAATAAATCCTGCGTCACAAATGAATAATAATCACCATAGTAACTCCTCGCTAACATCTCGCAGGTTTTATATTAATGAATCAATTCGCAGGAGAGGAGATTCTCACTAAAACAAGCGTGAAATCTCGGCCCCAGCTGCCATGTTGCTTTTCTCCGTCTCTCCTGCATAATGCAAACGGGCGCGCTGCTGGAACAACGGAGGCTCATCAGGAATGCAGGGGGAGCAAGGTGTAAGGTGTCAGAGTCGGACACGCAGCCGGTGCGTGTCTGCCGTACTTCCTCCGACACCCGTCCTACGCCATCGGCCGTGTGAGGAGTGATTGACTGGGAGGGTGATTATGCGTCTTCCAGCCAGGTGGTTGGCAGGCAGAGAGGCGCACAACACCAGATTGCTGCATCAGCCAAAGTGTGAGGCCACGAACAGCGAGTCTGGACGAACATCACAGGAATAATAAAGAGATGCAGCGATGTCAATCATCACCCAAAATGTGTCTGTTTGGTTGCTCATCTCTCTTTTTCCTCCCTTTCCTTCCCGTTTTGTTGGCAGCAGCCTCTCCATCTTGCAGCTCGTATCATTAGAGGCTTTTGCCTTTTGAGCAAAGCTGAGATGGAAGACAGATGAAGCTGCGCGGGTAAAAAACCCGAGGTTCTTCGGTTCTTGTGGGACTGGAGGAGGAGTCTTTGATGTTGTGGAGTTTGGTGGAGGCAAATAACACACTTTGATATTTTTCACAGGCCATATTTGCTCAGAAAAAAAACTAAATTAATAAATAAAAGCATGCCCAAACAATCCTGGGAAAATATACTCCACGGAAGATGAGGCTTGAGGTTGCAGGTATTTATCTTGCAAAGATCCTGAAAGCTCCAATTTTCTCGGGGAATTGGTGAAAGAAGGCCTGTCCTCTTTTATTACATGAGCAAGAAAAATTTGTGTTTAGCAGAACATAAAAGGCAATGCATTCATAAAAGTTGTGATGAGTGCATCTGTCTCCTGCGGCCGACATCCAATCTGAGACAAGCTGCCTCAGGAGTGAGTGGATCCTTCCACAAAGTGAGTGGATTACTCTGAGATGGGATGAAAAACAGACATTTGTAAAGAAAAATAATGAATGCTGGACCAAAATATGGATCAAAAAAGCACTTAATCAGGGTGTGATTATGATTACGAACGGCCTGCAGTCAGAATCAGTATTAAGAAAAAAGACCATATTTTGAAGTGAAGCATGTAAAAATATCTCTGAAAACTGAACAATTATTCAGATTGTTGAGATATTCTGTTCACACAGAGAAAAAACATTACATTCAAATATTGTTTGCAATCTTTTATTCAGAAACGTCAATAAAAAATTGCAAACATTCCAGTGAAATGTTTTAACTCTTTAATGCAAAAAATTATTGAAAATTAATTTCTTCACTGCATGTTTTTGTCTGTAAGGTTAAGAAAACGGCTCTTTATTAACCATTCAGACAAACAGCACAAAACAGAGACAATCAAACCTGTCAGATGACTTTATTACCTCGTGAAAATAACTCACGGGGTAAAAAACAAACTTTCTTAGGGACAGTTTCTGTTTATGTCTTAAAGGGGATGGAAATCCCACGTTTGATCTGCTTCGCTTTTGCACAGAGGTTTGTGTTGCATTTCAATCCTACAGAAAAAGATAGAAAACTTCAGATATCTCACAAACGAGATATTAACATAACCTTATGAAAACCTTATGTTGTAGCAGGAAGGATGGCGGCTACCGTAAGACTTTCAGTATTAAATTATGCTGCATGAACTGATCAGTACTTTATTACGCAAAAGAAAAAACCCTCCAAGTCCCCAAAGGGGCTCCGTAAAATACCACTTAAAACTCCATTATTAAGCACATTGAAGTTTGTCCTTCACTTTTCTCTTTTTTTCTGGCTGTTGTCAGATAGCCGACCGTCTCATCAGGCGTCAGTCGGCTCAGGTCTGAGGTCCAGAGCTCTCCGCTGCATCAGAGGCCCGGTTGCCTCGTCTGCAGGCCGCTGCGGGAGGAGGCTTGTTATTCGCTCTCAGTGAGACGCGAGGCACACGCTCTAATTAGGACACATCTCCTGGTGAGACAGACTGAGGTTTGACTGCTCTTCCAGTCTAATCAGCTCTCCATCTCACTTTAGCTGCTTCAGAGAAGACTCTGAGTTGTCAGACAAACAGACGTAACAACAAAGAGCTGGAGCTGAACGCTTCCCTCAATTTCGCAGGTGTGAAACATGAAAGGCTCCGGCAGGAAGTGGCGTGTTCACCGTTTAGCCTTTTTTCTGCTTAAAACACATCCACAGGTGGCGCTAACAACACTCTGACCTCTACGACTGCAGATCTAGCAAGAGAAGGATTATTGTTCTCAGCTGGTAAAAACGTTCGCCTTGTTTCCTAATAATGTGACTTCAGGTTGAAACTGAGCATTAGCTAACTTCGACAACCATTTTGTCCCCTTCTGTTTGGTGGGAAAGGAGGAATTAAATCAATTCTGGAGGATTTTTCTTCATTCTTGCTGCAAGATGCCAAAAAATGGATTTCATTTTTGACCGACTGCATTAGCGGCAGTGAAGCTGCAAAAGTCTTTAGTGTTTTTGTTCTAGTTTCTCCTGCTAATAAATAAGACAAAACTAATTAACAAGTAACTTTTCAGCACTATGCAGAAGGTTGATAAATAAATCATTTCTTTGATATTGATTGAAACTCGTTCTGTGGGCAGATTATTTCACTCTGAACAGGACATCGTCTCCATGTTATAAATAAAATAATCTGCCAGTTTTGAAGCATATTAACGAGTTATTGATTTAAAGCAAGTTCCTATATCTTTTTGAAAAGTTACTTTTAAGTTAGTTTTGTGTTATTTCAAGTGTTTTAAGATATTTCCACTAGAAACTAGACAAAAAAGAAAAAAACAAAGCAGATTTTACGTTTTGCAGAACATAAATGGCTAATATCCATGAATACTTGATGCCTGCCTCTAAATACTCTTATATCTTCCTATTTTAATAGTTCAAACCCTGTTATTAAGTATATTAATATGAACAATGGAAACCAGCTTAGCTTATTGCCACAGAAGCTAAAATCTACAGTCTTTCTTATTTCAGGTCTTGGTGGAAATCAAGAGAAAACGATTGACGCTCCTGGACTGGCTGCTTTGCAAAAACCAGGAAATAGAGTTAAAAAGCAGTGCAGCTAAATATTTCAGCTCCTTGCTGCATTATCTTTTTAATATTTTAGACGTGCTCTGGGAGAAAAATCCTCAAAAAAAAGGGAAGACCATTTCAAGGAGCTAATTTTTAAGTTTTTGACACAATCCAGTGTGACACTTTAAATTTTTGAATATTTCTGAGTTTTTAGTTAATTTCTAAGCTATTTTTTATGCAAACAACCATTTTCTCTGGGAAAGCATCAATTATGAGTCATTAAAAAGCAGAAAATCATTAGACTTTATTGTGCTTTCGAAGCATTTCAATGTGGAATTAATAGTTGTTGGGTTTTTTTGCATTAGGTCTTTAACTTTTTTGCTGTGTTTAAAAGTTTCTTCGCCTCATCACATGGCGCTGCTCGTGAAGAGTCCTCTCCGCTGCCCGCTGCTCTGACTCTGGTCTGCAAATAGTTGTAGAGCATGCACCATTACATGCTGGTGACTCTGCCATAGTTGTCAGCACTTCATTTTAATTTGGCTCCTGCGCCACTGGTGATTTCGACCACTGGGACACCCTGTCGGCTGCAGAAGCTAAACTATTCTGAAACATTAGGACTGAATGAGGTGCACTGCTGAATCTCTGCCTCTGCAGTGTCAGCTGCTGTCTCATTCAGATAGCAGGGAACTTTGTGCAATCCCTAGAGAACATCACAAGCAGACGCCGCGCGAGAGAGAGAGGGACAGAGAGAGTCTTAAAATTTGCTGCTGCTTAAATAGAGCAGTATGTAATTTATGTTTTCCTGTAGGCGTGCATTAACACTTGCTACAGCATTGTTAACAAGTACATGAAAAAATGATCCCAGTGCTGCTGATTTGAGGGAAGATTCCTTTTCGGGAGAAAGCCTCCATCTTTGCCTCCGTCCTCATTAAAAATCTAAAAACGCGAATGGTTGAGGCGACATTAAGCGACCGGGATTACAGATGAGCTACATTATCACCAGGAACATCACCGACATCTGAATAAATAAAAAGTCTGTCTTCAGCCACTGACAAGATTTTGATTTGGTTCATGTAAAAAAAGGATTGTACTCTCCTAACTGCTCATGTTCAGCATGTTCTCAGTGGGGAAAATCTTTGATTACAAATCAAATCCAAACATATTAGCATGTTAGGAAAATTGTTCCATTTAATCAAGATTCTTTACAATCAAATTATCGTTCAGAGTAATGAGCCCCTCATTAGTTAAGTGCATGTGGGTCATATCCTGATGCGCAGAAAGGCGAAGGAATTCACAAATCCTCAGGGGATTTATGTTTGAAAGAAGAAGCTGAGCGTGTGTGTGTGTGTGTGTGTGTGTGTGTGTGTGTGTGTGTGTGTGTGTGTGTGTAAGACGGAAAACTAAAAAGAAAAAGAGAGATTTGACCTGCAAGCAATCTCTGGAGAGCCGTCCAGCAGCAGAGCCTAATCAGAGCCCGGCTGGTGCTTGTTCTCGGGGATTGCTTTCCTCCAGCTCTCAGGCCTAATTAGGACCCCCGTGTACCAAGCAGAGGGGGCTGCAGCTCATCGCCGCCACTGGGAACAGGCTCACCTGTGCAGGCTCAGAGATGGAGAATCAAGCCGTGGCTGAGAAATGATGACAAGGAGGCGGTCGGAGGCGGCGGCGGTCGCACGGCGCAGCCTCCCTCCACCTGGAGGTCCTGCGGGTTTAATGAATGTTGGGACAGAGAGACACTCTGAGGGGAAACGGAGAAGAAAATGCACACGTCTGGGTTGAGGGGAGGGTCACAGAGGCAGGAACATCTTTTTCTTCTTTTAACAATGCACCGGCTGTGTGAGCCAATGCAGCCGAGTGGAAGAATGAGAATAAGAGTCTAAACATAGCACAGATGAGAAGTTTCCCGAGCTCGACTTTCTGGATTTCAGTCGTCAGACATTGGAAATCTTCAAAGCATTTTTTTTCCGGCACATGGAAAATAAAAAAAGGAGGAGGGAGATGAAACAGTACTCATACAAATTAAAGCACTTGGCTTCTGAAGTATGAAGAGGACAGAGTAAAAATGGCTGTTAATTAGTGTTATTAGTCAATAAAACATTTTCAGAGCTTCAGCATCAAAAAAGTCTCAGTTTTAGGATTAAAGGTTGACTTGATTTGAGCCTTTTTATCTTAACTGAGCTAATTTGGAGAAACAGACTTTAGCTGTTAGCAAACAGTCAGCAAGATAAATAGTTATTTTACTGATGATATGAAGTCCACTTTAACGTTGACGTAGAATCTAAAGGTGCGTTCACACCAAACGAGTTTTGAGCGTCTGGTTGGTGGAGGTGCGTTCAGGGCCCGTTGAGGCCCAGCGTCTCGCGCGGCACGATTTGAGCGCGTCTGACGCTCCTCGTGACGCGTTTGGTGTGAACGCGCCACGACGCTGGCTCACTCCGACTCACTGATGTTTGTAAAATGACACATTTAACAATTCACAGCAATAATTCGGCTATGAATTTACAGGATTAAGTCATTATTTAGAGAGAAAATAACTGCTTCATTTTTCAAATTCATTTGGACGATTCACTCATTTATAATGTAGCGCTGAGCTAGCAAGGCATTTAGCTTAGCTCAGAGCCAAATATTTAGTTTGAAACTAAATATTTAGTTTGAAACTGTTACATTTATGCAAATTAATTAATAGCATGGTAAAATCTGCGTTTGAAAATCAAACCTTCTATTTATTTTTCTCTTGTCAGGCTAAATAACTCAAATTGCTGATCATTTTTAACAGAGTAATTTTACAAACACCACATTCCCTTTGTAAAGCTGCACCTCTTTCACAAACAAAAAATGCAACACTCACTTAAAACGGCAGAAAAGCTCACAGAGCTTTAAAAACGTGTATTGAATATTCTGCATAGCAATATTTTGTGTCATACCCACACACAGCCCACCTCTTCAGTTCACAAGATAAGCCCCTTGCTCATGCATCAGCAAGTGAGATTCCTCTGCAGCAAGCACACAAACATGGACGTTAGTATTCACAGAGTGTAACCAAACACAAACTTTTCGCTGCTATAATGTGACACTCGGTCCCAGAATCTATTTGATAACCTCCAACCACTCAGTGTTCCTTGCTTTGTCTTTGAGAAGTGATTGAAATTCCTCCCACCTACACCCAGTCATCCACCCATCATCAGCCTCTAAGCTCACAACAAACCTTGTTTGTTGTGGACGCGATAAAACCTCAAACGAATTGCGATCCGAGCTGATATCAGCAGAGCCGGGAATAGTAAAGATCCAGACGTTCTGAGTGTTGATCTAACAAGGGCGAGCCTTTTAATGGAACAGCATCAAAACGGTCACAATGAGCGCCTCCTTCTGCTTCAATTAATCAAACTTAACGTGATTTGATGTCATCGTAACAGAAACAGAAACACATTTAGAAAAGTAAACAGATTTGATGTCATGTGCTAACTGAATTTGCGTCATGCTGGGTAACAATCGCTGTCCAGATTCTTTTCCGGTGGTTTTTCTCCCGGTGGCCTTGCGGTTTGGACGTCCCACCATCGCACAGCAGCTTAATGCTTCCCTCCCTAAAGACTTCGCTGACATTTTCCAAGGTCTTGCTTTCAAGGCGAGCCTTGATTATATCCTTTTAAAGCCTGGGAAGCTGACTTAAAGAGGAACTAATCCTATTCCCTGGAATCGCTTCCCTTTGTGAGAAAGTCAGCAATCTGGTCAGCAGGAATGTACGGCGGCACTAAGTGAAATAAGTGATCCCAAAGCTCAAAGGGTTCTTCTATCTGACGACAAACAGGATGCTGACGCTGGGAACGGACCGCTGGAACTGCAAGGTCTGTGTTTATAAGAGTCCCATCAGAAAAACTACTGAAAAATGTCTGGAGACAAACAACACAAGACGTCCACTTCAGCTGTGCATCAAGCAAACTCTGACTGGAAAACAGCAGATATGAAAAGGCTGCACATCTCTGCTGAAAAGTCGGGTTTATTGCACCGATTTCTATTTATTGATCAAATTTGTGTGGTTGTGTCATTTTAACGTTGTTTCGTGTAACCTGCTTGTTACTCATTATTCAGGAAAAACAGAAGAAAAATGGACTTTTGGCTTATAAAATGTTAATGAATGTGCATAGTTACTGCTTCTTAAATTAATCTTTCCAGAGGTATTATTTAAAAAAAAAAAAACAAATTGATGCGGTGCTATAAATTTGCTAAGCTTTAAATTTATATTTTCTTGTAGCATATTAAGAAAAACATCCCAGTTTTGTGTTGCGAGGGCCTCTGTGGTGCACAGCCTGTGTAACTCTGAATTTTAAAAAAAATTAAATAAAAAACACGGTGGACCTCAGGTTTTCCAGGTGATTGAGAAAAAACAACATATCTAGTTATGGGACGAAATGTTTTAAATTGTTTTGTCTTCCCCAAAAAGGTTTTAGTTCTTAACCGCGTATGTTTCATATTAAACACTGTAAAATATTTAGTTGTGTCTACTATCTTCCACTGTTTAAGTCAAATAAATGTAGTGAGTTTTAGATTTTGAACCTCAATGTTTTGAGTTTGTGGAAGATAAACTTACAGCAGTAAGTTGTGTTAAATTTTTATTAACACAACTTACTGGCTATTATTTCATTTCTGAGCTGAATTCATTCAAATGTTTAATAAAATTCATCATCAGATCAGAAATTTGATCCATGTGATCTGAAACAAGAATTTAAATTATTCTACAGTAAAATAAGTTATTTAAACTTGATATTGTGATTAATATAATAGAGAAATGTGTCTGTTTAACTGGGTAGTTTTGTTTTTTAGTTGAATTGCAGCATTAAGTTAAAACTCACAATTTAAGATTAATGAACTTAAAAACAATGTTTAGACAATTTGTCTCTTGTTGTTAAATCAACTTCATGAACTTTAATTTCTGAGTTTCATTTTCAAGTTAAACCATCATTAAATGTTTTGCAGTGAAGGTGGAGAAAGTTCTGAAGTTACTTTTCTTGGACTCATTATTTACAAAGCCCTGGCATTGCAGCAGCTGCGTAGACGTTTTGTATTCGCTGTAACAATAAGTCTCAACAAGAGCTACTCCCATTTGAAGTCGTGTCCCACCATTTGGTAGAACTTGACGTTATAAGGCCGGTAGAAATCTCTCAGCTGCTCGATGGCGTCTCTGTCTATCTGGACGTGAGTTCTGCCCTTGGACTTGCCCAGGCAGCGAGGCGAGCCGCTGCTCTCCGGCTTTTTAAGGCAAGGGAAGCCCTTGGTGCGGTTGAAATAGAAGTGCTTGTCGGTGACGATGCGCTTCAGCCCGAGGAAGTCCTGCACCCGGGCCAGCTCGCCGGCCGGGTCCGTGATGAGACGCTCCCCGCTCACGAAGTGGATCTGAGCCAGGGGGAAGTAGCGCAGCCAGTTCTCGAGGTGCAGCGCGTACAGGCCGATCCGGATGGCGTTCCACGACACGTCCACCGCCCCCAGGCTCTGGTTTCTGAAGGCCAGGTCCTGGAAGCTGGGCAGGTCCGGCGTTTTGGATAAAGTCTGGGTGTAGTCCGATATGGCTCGAGTGACCGGGTCTCGCACCACAACGATGAGCTTAGTTTCCTGGGACATGGCAGAGATCCGGTGCGGCGTCTCTTTGGTCACGAAGTAGCTTGGTGTTTTCTCCATTGTTATTTGGCTTTCAAGGGTCCTTGGCATCAAACCTCTGAATGGAAAGACAAAGTGAAGAACATGGCAGGATTTCTAGTGAGAGAAAAGCTTCTAACAAACAAAACAATGACGTTCAAAGCTGCTAAAGTTACCACCAAAAATAAAGTATTAAGGCAAGTCAGAACTGCATACATTAGATATTTAGGGCAGGATTACAGTGAGTGAATAAAGCCACTCAAACTTGGCTTCATTTTGAGGATAAATGAACAAAGTCATGGTGGTTTGTTGTCGCTGGAGACTCGTGTCGTAGACAGCTTCCCTGCACATCAGCCCAGAACTGTTCAAGAGTAATAAATCACCATGAATGCAATCAGAACATGTACTTATATATTTATATATATAAAAGAGGTTGGTTCTGGGTCTTTAAAGTAGGTCATGGTGGGACGGGTAAATGTTTTCAGACGGTTTGTTCAGAGTAGACTGAGCTGCTTATGGTCACAAAAGATTATTTACATTAGATTATGTTCTTATTTTATCAGCAAAAAAGCAAACAAACAAACAAAAAACCCTGAAATGATTTATTATTATTATTAGATCTGAATTGATTCCCATCAATCAAACCACAAGTTTATTTTGCAATAAATTCCTGATTCAAGACAATCAGCATTTGTTGAAATTGTTATTCTAAATCCAGCACTAAACAGTAGCTGAGCTCTTATAAGTTTATTGTGCTTGTGTTTTAGTTTAATTTAAAATTTTAATGAATTTCAAAGCAAACCTGGCCTGTGTGAAACTATAATTGCCTCTCAAATTGGCTGATCAATCATGTTTTTGGGTTTCAAAAGACTGAATAAGCAGAATATTAGCGATAATAATAATGCAAAGCAGATCCAAACATTATAACCAGTCAGACCAATAAAAAAGGAACAAAGAGCAATCTGTACATTGCAGCCATAAACTATTGAATCATAAACTATTGAATCTTTTAAATAATCCGCCTTTCTGGGATATTACACTGTTTTATTTCTGAAACACTCTGGATCTGATACATTTATTCAATATTTGATTATCTATTTTAATATTTTAACAGTTGGTTCCTCGTTAATCCAGTCACAACGATGTTCTGGTGCTGCATAAGCAGCGTGAAAAGTAAACTTTGGTATTCGTCTGTTCTCTGACAAAATGAATGACTATTAGCAGCACATTTGGAGATGCAACTGCAGATGTTGAGGAAACGTTTGGCACAGAGTTTCCGTCTGGACGACCATCAGGCTGCACTGCAAAAACACAAAATCTCACCACGTAATCTGGTCTAGTTTCTACAACAATTATCTTAGCAAACTTGTCATAAGACAGAACAAACTTACAGACAACTCTTTAGAGAGATAGAAGCTTGTTTCCAGGAAATAATTCCTTAATATTGATGGAGAAGACAGGAGTGGGAACTATTTCCCAGAATGCTTAGCGGCATGTTTTTGTATTCTTAACTGGGTGAAGGCAGTTTTTTTTCCCTTACATATTGTGACATAATTATTTAGCATTAAGTTAAAACTCACAATTCAAGATTATTGAGTATTGAATTTAAAAAAAACAATGTTTAACGTTTGGTGTTAAATAAACTTTATGAACTTTAATTTCTGAGTTAAAACTAAAACAATTTTCTTGTTGAGTTATATTGCATTTGGAAGTTAAATCATGTTTTTCAGTGTACCATCAGTGCTCTGGCTGGGTCTTAAAGTTGCTTTGTAATTCTGAAGGACGCCTCACAATCTGGTGCTGATGTCATCAGACATATTCTCCATGTTTTACACATCTGAATCCATGAATGAGTCATTAGCGCTCCTGCAGAACATGATGACGTGTCGACCAAGTAATTCAGCCATTTGAATAATCCGGGTTTAAACATACAGGATGTCGTACCCAGAGCACAAATTAAACTATATAGAAAACAACAAAACCGGCACACAGAAATAAATGTCTTTCTGCTGTTATTTGTTCTCCGCAGGAGGACCTGGCCAAGCTGGTTCTGCTCTGCGGCTTTTAGCGCAGCTGAAACTTGGCCAGCAGAGCCACCATCTGATGCTTGGCAAGTTCACTGCAGCAATCTTTATTCTTTTGTTTGGATATTGCTTGAAACAAGCCATGCACAAAGCGCCGTCAGTTACGGATTTAGAACAAAAAGATTCCCGACGACGAATTGGACTTTGTTAATGAAACCGCTGTTTTGTTTCCAAAGCGTCTGACCTTTTACCAGTTCTGACAGCTGACAGTCAAACGGCCTGTGGGATCACATCTCTGGAAGACGGCAGTGAGATAAAAGGGCTTCAGCTGCCAAACATCCTGCAGAACGCCAATTAGTGGAGAAACTTTCACTCTGTAATTATTGTATACACGTTTCCCCCGCAGACTACAAGACAGCAAATCATTAAAGAAGCATGTCTTAAAACGTAAATGAGAGGGACTTGTTGTTGTCATACATATTTTTCTTCTCAACAAACAAACATATTCCTTTTGCTAATTTAATAATTAAAGATATGTTACATGTGTGGGGTGTTAATCAGACAAATAATGTATTTTAACCAAGAAGTTTTATTATATTTTGTTTCATTTTGGGCCAAATGAAGGTCATGGAAGCTCTTAACGGGCCGGCTGTGCCAAAATACAGTGATAAAACCTGATCACAAAATGTTAAAATATCAATAAATTCTTAAAATTAAATAATAATATTGATAATCTTCTCAGTCCCTTTTTGTGATTTTGTGGTACTAAAAATCCATGGAAATATTTGTGTTTATTTTTGACAGTAAATGTGACATTTTATTACTATAGATTATAGATCCTGGACTATAAACTGACATCAATTTAAGATGAGACAGCAGTTTAGTGCAAGTAAGAAAGTTTTTAACAATTTTTGAGATTTTGCATGAATTTCCACGGTAATCCTCAAGACAATGGAGGATCTGATTGATGTCATTTGGCAGTAAACAGATAAAAACTGCTTTGATTTGACTGACAACAAGATATTTAAGCACACTTAGTGTTTAGTCTGGATGGTCACATAAAAAGCTACGGCGGGCCGGATTTGGCCCACGGGCCTTGGGTTTGACACGTGTTTTACACAGACATTCAAGATGGCTGCCTTGCATATTTAAAGTGATGGTTTACATCCATAAACTACTTGTATTTCTCTTTGTTTTTTTATCAATAAACAACAAACATTTCAACCTTCAGTTTTTTGCTGCAGTTTGAAAGCAGATTTAAGGTGAAGTTGGAGACACCGTAAATCCAAAATACTCAAGAAAAATGTTCCTATTTGTTGCTTCTTTCTTTTATTTTGAAGACCAGAAACATGATATAGACGTTTATTTGAAAGAAAATGCAGTTTGGGAAGTTGAATAAAGTTGAATAAAATATGCCCAATGCTAGAGATTCTGACTAATCTGTATGTGTGTTACTGAATACAAGCTACAAAATAAACAGGGATGTGTAATGTAATCAATTCAATTCAGTTTACACTTCATCTCAAGACAATTTACAAATCATTTTATGTGCTTTTAGAAAGTGCTTTTATTTTGAAAAGCCAAATATGTCTTTGTTTTGATGCTGCTTTAACATTAAGAAGCTTTAGCTGCTTGTAGAGGCTTGTCTTCCACTGGCAGATTATTTCACTGTAAAAACATTTTTATCATTAGTTAATTTCTCTGTCTATGGAAGTAGAACTTGTTGTTATCAGTTTTAAGGAATTATTTGCTAAAACAAGCCTCTAAATCTTGCTGAAAAGTTTCTTTTAACTTTGTTTGTCTTATTCCAAGTGTGCTAAGATCTCTGCACCAGAAACTCGACCAAAACTAATTGGATAGATTTTGAGTTTTTGCAGTGACTGCAGGGATTCACTTCCTGTTTTTTCCACTGAAAACTTAATAAAAAAAATCAGTAGAAATATAATCCCACGCCTGAAGACGTCCATGCATCGATCGCTTATGGTTGGCTCTTACCTGTACCATTCCAGACCTCGATCATAATTTCGATCGAAGAAATGCGTTTCGGTTCCAGCCGCTCGGACGTCCGGATGAATCCTGATGAACTCCAGCACCGCCCTCGTTCCTCCCTTCTTCACGCCGACAATGATGGCGTTTGGCAACTTTTTATTGCCGAACTTCAGGTGACTCATCGCGGGGCTGGGGGTGTTCTCCCGCCTCGGGTCGGCTTGCGGGTGCGGAGCCTCGTCAGCGGCGCTGCTCTTCCTGGCGTCCGGCGGAAACAGACAGGACGGGGATTTCTGAAGGCGCCGTTTGGCTCCATCGGCTCGCAGACAGCTGGGCGTCGGATCACCTGACTTTTGCATGACAGCACCGCCGGGGAACAGCGCACAGTAGCACAGAAACGACAGAAAAAGAGATAAGAGACAAATTGATGTTCCTCTGAGCCGGTGTGAGAACGGGGAAAGTCGACTGAAGATGAGCACGCATGCCATCTCTCCATTTAGACAAACAGTGCATGGTTTTCTAACTGCCCAGGCGTCCCATCTTGACTAACTACTTCACCTGCTTCAGCGGTGGAGCTAAAACTGACTCCGAGACAACACAGACCTTCAGAAACACTGGCACTGGGTCAGTGCTTCCATCACTCCACAGGGCGGGAGGCTCAACAACTCAGGAATCCAGATTCCCATCTCCTCAGCTCAGCTCCAGGGAAGGCGTCAGTTCGCTTCGAGCTGACCCGGAAGGCGACATCCTGTTGTAAAAGCCCTGGAGGTCTCTGTGGTCTTTACGCACGGCTGGGGTGCCGGAGCGCAGCGCGGCGCAGCGCAGCGCGCTCTGTGGAAACATGCGCGGACTGGCGGCTCCAAACCAGCTGAGTGGCGCAAAAATATTCCAACACGGTGACGTCAGAGCACGTTTGCTTTAAATAAATAAATAAACGACTCCCTCTGGTTATCTGCGCTCACCAGGTTTCTAGTTGGTGGAAAGTTTGTACAATGAAGATGTTTGAAAATGGAAGAGACTCAATATCTAAAATTTACCGCAACAGCAAAATAAATAGCAGTTGAAATGCAACTATAACCAACAATAATTAACATTTCCAGCCTCATAAGAATGTACAATGGAAAAAATAATCATTTGAAGTCACTTAAAAATTTGTTACATCCAATTTTATTAGTTTTGCACATTGTGATCTCAGAATTATTCAAATCAGAATCACAACTTGACCAAAATAATAAATAATTAGCATCAATAAATTACAGTATTTTTTTAAGTTAATTGAAGGAAACATGTTTTTCAGTGAACCCTGCTGATCCACAAAACAACCACAAATAAAATGTTTGACAAACAAATTAACTCTTTTTTAAAAGTTGGAGTTCTGGTTTTTCAGGTTTTTCAGTGAAGCTTCTTAATGTTTCAGTCAAACATCCTTTAAGCCACACTTTTTCCTTCCACTAAGCTTTTCATCTATTTTATAGAATACAGCTCTAAGAATGACCTGCTTCTTTACAATTAAAGTTTTAAAAAAACGTTAATTTATATATTTTATGTAGTGTTTACTTTTTAATTTTAACACATTTTGGGAGTTCACCTGCTTCCTGTGACAAAAATAAACGTTTGAAAATAATCTGAGATCCAGTTTGTAAAACTAAATCACTGAAATAAATCAACTTTTCACGAGTTGAGTATTAAATCTTTTCATTTTCCTCAGGCTGAAGCTCCAAAACAAACTCCTGTGGTGAGAATTAATTCAGCGTTTTTTTGACATTTTTTTTAAATATTTAAATCCAGTTAATTACTTTTTGCAGCAAAACAGGCCAGAAACACCCGATTCTCATTCTTGCTAATTAGACTATTTTTAAATAGCAAATCTGACAAACATTCCAGCAAGATTAAAAGCGTCGTTTTTGGAAGATTTCTTTTTCCAGAAGCATAAAATTCTGTACGTCCCAGAAAAGATGTGATAATTGTTTCACTTTTCACTTCATAACTGAATAAAAACATGTGATTATGAGGAAAATCAAAAAGATTCTGGAATAATTTTGTCCAGATGTTGATCAGAAATTGTAGCTAATTTAAAGCTGCCTTGCGCCCCGGAGGTGATGGGTTCGAATCCCAACCTGGCGTCTTTCTGGATGGGGTTTTCATGTTCTGCCCTTGTGGCGGTGGTTCCTCTCTGGGTTCTCCAACTTCACCAGTTCCTGATGCTAACTCCACCGTGCTAGCAGTTGGTACCGTTATCTTAACATTCGTTATGTCAGACCCACAGATGCAAGTCATGTATTAATGAGTAAATCTAATGATGACTGATCTTATCAATTGATTGATGCGCTGAATTTTTTTTTCCAATCCTTTTTTTTTTACATCTTTTTTATGTCTTAAGAAAATCCCAAAAAAAATCCTGACATAAAGGATCATAATTCATGCATGATGGAGTTAAGGAGTTTGTCGAGTGTTTATTTTTAACAGAGCAGCATAGAGTGAATTGTGAACCCCATTGGACTCGGTTTGGACTGTCTCTCATTCTGACATGGCGCCACATCTTTGTTTATGTATCAACTGACCTATTTAAGGATGATCAGCAGCGCCCTCAGATGGATGGAGGCCAAACTGCAACACTGAGAGAAGGTCTAAGTCAGAATCCCCAAAGTAGGTCCTGCAGGGCCCACTATGCTGCATGTTTTAGTTCTGTCCCTGATTTTACGCACCTGGATCAAATGATGGCTCGTTAGAGGCCTAAGAAGAACAAGGAGAGAACTAAAACAAGCAGGATGACGATGCATTAACTTCTCCTTGTGATGTAGTTATGGCGTTGCAAAATGGATCAGCCCATCATTCCTCACAGGTTGCTGACACACCACAAGATCTTTAGGTGGACCTGAACTCCTGCACTCCAGCAGAGTTTCCCTCATTTGAGTCTGAACTGATCTCATCTGGCACAGCTTTCCCTCCAGCGGAGGAAGTGTTTGAGGACCGGTGTGCGGTCATCGCTCTTCGTTTTTTCTGATGACTGGTACAAATGCAGACAAGGCCCAAGGTGGAAAACAGCGGAGGGTGAAAACTCCCCAGACTGCAAAGACACACAGGGAGGAGTTGAGATGTTGCCGTGGAGCTCCTGTGGGTGTCTGCGCCCAATCTCACAGGCCTCTGATTAAAGAATGATTTATAGAGGCGAGTCAGAGAGAGCTGCTCGGCAATCCGTCTACTGAATGAGATTTTTCCTCAGGAAGAGGGCGGGTAAATCAAACCTCCAGGCGAGAAGCCTGCGAAGCTCAGCGATAGGGCGCTGTGATTAAATGTTATAATCGCAACTCTCTGCTGAGACCACAGCTTGGATTCTCAGCGTCGCTATCAAAAATGATAAAATCAGTTTACCCTTTGTCTCATTCCCTGAGCATAAGTCTTATTGTAGCTTATCACACAGAAACTTAACCTTTCTGACCTCCATAAACCAGAACCGAGGTGACACTCTCAGTTCAGCAGCGTCAGCGAAAAAACTTAACCAGGAAGCAATTCAAATGTAACAAACTGAGGCTGAACTATCAAAACAGGCAGGAATCTGAACTTCAGAGGCAATAAAGACGAAACAACCAGCACATTTTTCTAAATGTAGGTTATCTACCCACTGACCACTCCATCAGACACAAGCAGCTCATTTATCAACGGCAGAGGCCTGTGGAGGGGCCGTCTTCCTGTCCTGGCCCTGATCAGACACTCCGGGCAGATACAGATGATCCACACAGCCGGATGACGAATCGCTGCGGATTCAGTTCAAACCCAGCACAGCTGTAGACAAAAAACAAGAGAAAATTAACTTTAAAACTGAAATAAAAGACAAGTTTAGATCCAAAACATCATTTTTCATCTGAAAGACATTTAAATATACATAACAAAGGTGAAACAGGTGCACAGCTAAATGTTTATTTGTGTTATCTGGAGAAAAAAAAAAGATAAAATCTGTTTTGAGTTGATTTTACTTCCAATTACCGACAGAGCGCCGCCACCTGCTGGACAGACGGCGGTACTTCAGTGACTCATTGTTTTTCCTTCGAAGTGAAACCGAAAGTTTTCAGTCAGAAACACAGAAAGGACAGTCAGAAAACTCAGCGGTAAGTTCACCTTTCCACAGCTGAATTACAGGATAATATTCTCTAATCAGAGGTGGAGAAATGTTCAGCGAAGCTTCAGGGTTTGTTTTAATGACAGGAAATCAGTTTTATTTCTGTTGCGACATCAGCGGCTTTCTTATCCGCATAAGTAACACAATATGACGCGTTTTATGATTGTTTTTGTCCGATAGTGAAACACAAACCCTTAGCTGTTAATCGATTATCGAATTATTCAAACACGAAGCTTCTTTATTGAACCAGTTGCTCATGTTGGGTTACATTCACAAAGTTGGCTCTAAATCAGCTGCTGTAGCATTTTATGTTCACTAGAGAAACTAAAACAATGAACTGGAGAAATCATCTCATTTGATGAATCTCAAGAAGCATTTTTAGAGCGGAAATTGAATTAATTTGGACTAAAATGTTATTAGTGACAAAATTGCATGACACAAACATCAATTTTGATGTTTTAAGTATATTATATACCATAAATATATTTGTAATTCTATCTTTCAGTCACATAAAGAAGTGTGATTTGTATCACTAAGCTCCACACATTATTTAATCATATTTTCAAACTTATTGGTATTTATCGATAACCTGAACCCTAATCCTCATTGAACAAACATGAGACAACAGCAAAACTAATTCTGACAATTTGGGGTAATTTTAAATATTAATTGCCAGTTACTGTGACAAAATAGAAAAAATATTTATCAAAAGAAATGTATTAAAAGTGATACGATCAATGCCCATCCCTATTTAATTCTTCATTCCTTCCACTTTCACAGTATTACTTCTCTTATTTTGTCCTTGCTTGTGGATTTTCCATCTTCTCATTTTTTCCTTCCTTGTTTTTGTAAATTTTTTTGCAATTTTTGCTTCTTAGTTTCTGTCCTTATATCACTTCTTGTTTCATTTCTTCTTTGTTTTCTTCCTTCCTTGAGTTTATATTTTCAAATATGTGTATTTTACAAAGATTTCTTCTGAGCATCAATCAGAAAAACAGAATAATAAAAAGTATTTTAAGTATTCTGCTTGAGTTGGATAAACTTTCTTTTCTTTTTCTTGCATATTGTGAAATAATTATTTGCATTAAGTTAAAATTCACCCAAATTAATTCTCAGTAAAATAAAATTATCTGGTTTCATTTGAAATAGTGATAATAATGACAAATACAAAACTTGGAAAAAATGAAACATCCATTTTCAAAATGTACAAAATGCTACAAAAACATTGTGGCTTTGAGTCTAAAGCTGCAAATTTAATCCAACACAAAGAAGCGTTTTGGTCGTTTTATTTCCTTCAAAGGTGTCAAAACAGTAGAGAATTATCAATAACATCAGTAAATATCGGTAAGCAACTCCGATATCGGAGATTGATATCATATTTTTATGTCGGTGCTTCTCTAGACTTATTTAAATGAAAATGTTTTACCTTGCTTTGGTTGAATGACTGCGTCTCTTTTTGTCAGGAAACATGGTGAAGGTTTTCACACATGTCGTTGGAAACACCTTAGACTCTCATCTCAAAATTGAAAAGAAACTCAAGAAAAAAGGTGCAAAACTGCAACAGAGCCCCAATGACAGTGATTACACAATCGTCTTCTGTCCGATCGTCAGTCGTTTTGAGACGGACATCCAGTCAGCGTTGTCCACCGTCCCACGTAAATAAAAACGCACCAGGATGTCACTTCAACAGGTTTGTTCTCTTTTACCTGCTTGACTCTTGCTTTGTCTTCAAAGGAAGTGGGAATGTGATTCTGGTGGCGATGCATCACACCTATGACCCGAACTACACCTTACCAGACAAAAGGAGCTGCGACAACACGGCAGTGAAGCTCTTGGTGGAGTTCCTGTTTTTTGAGAAGAAGGGACTTCTGAAATGTCCGCGCAACTCAAAGGCAAAGAAGGCAATCTGGAGAGAGGTAATCTCAAAGAGACTAACAGTCCAGAACCGGGGCGTCCAAACTTTCTGTCATGTGCAGCAAAATCATCAAGATCCCAAGAACATGTATATACTTATTAAAAACATAAACGATGTCATTGTTTTATTTTTTTACCCACTCAATAATTAAAAGTAATCCAATACGTCTTGGGATGAAATTAGCATTTTTGTCTAATTAAAGACAGGCAATCGGGTATTGCTGACTGTGACCTTAACGGCGTTTGTTTGTTTTTCCGATCAGATAATCAAAGTTTTTCTGTTTCTGATCATCAGAGGGGAACGGCACAGCAGATCATGTTATACATATTTTAAATTATTAGCATTTTTTTAACGGTTCACTGAAGAACAGGTTTTTGTTTTCACATTTTTTCTTGTTTCTTTGCTTGAAAAGTCATGATATAAAGTTCATCAGATGGTTTTTTTGAATGTTTATTTATGTTCTTTTTTTCCTTGCAGCTGGGGATTTCAAACAACTTTCTAAAGCTCAAGATTAAATCCTCATGAGAAACTCTTGACGTTATTCCTCTGTATCAAAAATAAAAGTTTGTGATTTTAAATCTAAATCTGAGTAGTTTTTGCTTGTCTTGTGTGGGAAGCACTGAATGAGAAATTATTGGGATCCAGATGGGTTCAGTTCAAAACAACAGCAAAAAAATATATGCTAAAGCAGCTAATATTCACTGCTGAGGCATGGTGTGGGGTCTGTAATGCTGCGGGACTTTTTCTTACTACATAGCAAGCCAGATGATAAGAAAGATAAAAACTTATCCAAAAGGTCCTTGTCATGTTATTCCAGCATGAAATTCTGCAGGAATAAAAGTTCATTTTATTTTTAAGTTTTTTTGTTTGTTTGTTTTTAGATCTTCAACAGAGCTTTAAAAAATATGGAGCTTCATATGATTTATAGTTACTTCAAAGCATGAATAAATGCAGGAAATGTCATAAATGCAGAACAGAACTGAATTTATTTACATCATGTTATAGCTTATGGATTATCACATAATAAAAGATGTGTTTGTTAAATACAAGTGTTTGTAAACTACTACAGGGTGGCTGCAGTTCAGCTTTTTGCTCACAAGATGGCAGGCAAGGCCTTGTTTATGTTCAAATAACAGCTGCTGAAGGGGAAATTATCACAAAATGAAGAAGCTTTGTAGAATATGCAATGCAGGAAACATTTAAACAAAAACGCTGCAGTTAATCTTGTTTTTATTTATTTCAAAAAATGAAATAAGTAATAAATAAAATAAATAACATAAAAACGTTTCCCCGATATTTATAAAATGGGTTTTACAGAATGAAACAGTTAACTCAGCCTGAACACGAGTCCCACTGTGAAACATGGTGGTGGCAGTGGCATGCTGTGGGGAAGCTTTTCCCCAGCTGGGAAAGAAAAAAAAATCACATCTCAGTAATTAAGTCTTAGTTTTTGGATTTGTGGAAAACTTGTGGAAATACAGAAATCAGAGCTGCGATTACCCATTCTGTCCACAAGATGGCAGTCAAAGATTTGTCTCCGCTCAACGCAGCGCAAACAAACTTTCCAGAATCTTTCCTATCAATAAACCTCCATCATATGAGATTGTCTTTAACATGCGAGTCGAAACGGTGAGAAAAATGAAGAAGATTTTTCTAACCTCCCCGAGGCTAAACTGTGATTCCTGGAAAACACGTCACAAGGTCAACAGTGACACGCAACAGTTTCTGTTGTTGTTGGTCTTTTTTTGTTTTTTTTTAGCGGTTAGCGGACCTTCTCCTGAACTCCAGGAAGCTCTCGGCTGAAGGCCGCGCACACATCTGAGTATTTACTTGGAAACCCAGGCTCACGTACACACACCCACGCAGCCCGGCTGATGCGGCCACGTGCACAAACACACCGTGTACAAACTCAGAGAGAGTTCTCGCAGACAGGAAATGATGTCAGCTCTCGTCTCCAAGGAGATGGAGGCAGTTGCTAAGATACTGTGACACTCGGATTTTTCACTCTATTTTCTCTCCTCTCCACTCTCTCTGTCGCGCACACACACACACACACACACACACACACACACACGCACGCACGCACGCACGCACAGCACGCACACACGCACACACACACACGCACGCACACACACACACACACACACACACACACACACACACACACACACACACACACACACACACACACACACACACACACACACACACTAACGGATGTCACTGTGAATAAGTTGAAGCTCTCTCTTGTATCTCTTTTATTCTCTTGGACATAAGTCAACCCAACGTTTTCAACTGAATCGCTAAATATAGTCTCCTCCCAAAAAAATCACTTAGTTCAGATTCCCAATTAGGAGGTCAGAGCCGTTAAATAGAGCTTAAATCTCCCCCCCCAATGAGCCTCTTGCAAGTCTTTGAAGTGTGTCGCCCGGTTTGGGATTGGGGGTGTAGCTGACGCACTGATTGATGGACGGGAACCAAAGCTTCTCCTCAGAGTGAGCTGCACCTCTCTGGCGCTATCAGCATGCCACATATGTCTTATTGCTAGCATGTTGCTGCCAAATCCACATCACCCTCCTCTCCTCCTCCCCTGTGGCGTCCTAACACACCATTAAGAGTTTATAGGGTTTGGGTTTGTGTTGGAGATGCAGTGCACTCATCCTCTGGATTGGGGGATTAGCCGTCTTCCCTATATTTCTACTCCAAGACCCTCGATGTACTGATGACACAAGCAATACAGCAGTGAGTGTTTGTTCATTTACTGTGCACAAATGCATGCCCTTCTCCATTGCTCCTATCCACTCCTTACACACACACACACACACGAGCATGCCATACATCCATAAGAGGGATATCAGATTCAATGTGCAATGACACAGAGAGGACACAGAGTGGAAAGAGGGGAAGAAGGGGAGCCGAGGCGCAGGGTGGGTTTGGCATGGAATCGCTTTAAATTCAGGATGTACAGACAGACGAAACGAGAGGCAGGAAGGGGGGAAAAAAGCGCTGAAAGGGAGTTTGGACCAGAACTGGATATAGGTGAAGATTTTTTACCATGACTGAGAGAGAGAACGAGGAAAGAGGAGGAGGAGGGTAGGAGAGGAGGGAAAGGAGGAATATCCTCTGCACCACTGTGTGACTGGAAATTTAATAGAGGGGGAGAGATAGAGAGAGAAAGAGAGAGGAAAGGAGTGAGAGGGGGGAGGGGAGAGGAAGAGAGAGGCAAAAGGCACAGAGACCTCATTGCTGTGCAGCTTTCAGCAAAAGCTAGTGGATGGAGGACAATGGTCGCCACGGCGTTCACAGAGAGGGGCGGGGTGCAGAGGAGGAGAGGGACTTCATATCTTCAGGGTCTTTCTGAAGCATCACTGGCCTCTTCGCTCCTTTGACCTTTAGTGTGTGCTGAGACAGAGCAGAGATGTGCACAGATTTATTTTTACTCACAAACTGGGATGAAAAGCTATAAAAGGAAGATTCTCCTCCTTCCAGCTACGACCCGAACCCGAAAGGATCCGTCCACATGTGGAGTCAGACGAGGCAGGGAGCAGGGAGGGAGGCCGCGCTCTGACGCAGGAGTGGCGCCTCTTTACGGCACAAACCGTCTCTGGTGGCTAACTGAACATGGCACACTGTAAAACATATGATTCACATTTCTTCAACTCTTTAAGTCAAATAAATTTAGTGAGTTTCAGATTTTGAGCCTAAATGTGTGAGTTTGTGAAAGGAAGTAAGTTGTGTTAACTTTTTATGAAGAGTTGAATAAATTAGAGTTTTTTGGTTAACATTTAAAAAACTGAAATTAGAAAAAGAGTGGGAACTATTTCCCAGAATGCTTAGCAGCGTGTTTCTGTCTCCTGAGATGGAAGTGCGTTACATTGATCTGACTCTTGTGTTATTAAGGCAAATGTTTATTTTAGTGCAGCTGACAGGATGATGTCCTGATCACACTAAATGTTTGAGCTGAATTCATTGAGATGTTTAATAAAATTCATCATCAGATCAGAAATTTGGTTCATGTGATTTGAAACTAGAATTTAAATGATTTTAAAGTGAAATAACTCTTTATTTTAACTTGATATTTTGAGTAAAACAGAGAAATCAGGGCAGATTTTAGTACATATTGTGATTTAATTTGATTTATGTTGAGTTAAAACTCAATTCAAGATTAATGAACTTAAATAACAATGTTTAGACAACTTGTCTCTTGTTGATAAATCAACTTGATGAACTTCAATCTCTGAGTTAAAACCAAAATAATTTTCTTGTTGAATTAAATTTCATTTTCATGGCAGCAGATGGACTTTTATTTTCAATTTGAACCTTCTTCTAATGTTTTAGTGGATCTTACTTCCTGTTTGCACGTTAGCAACACAAGTTTTTACTTTTATTATTTTAGTCATGTGCAAAGCTCACGAGGGCGATCAACGTTTTTCTTTTTTGCGTCTGGATGCTGACGACAAGGAAACGCAGCGGCGGCTTTGTTTATTTACAGCGTTGTGTTTACTGTGGAAGTGGACACATGCAAAGTCTGCAGAAAACAGACGTCATTAGTTAGCAAGATTTAGTCCTGGCTGGCCGTTACCAAAATGCTCGTCCTAGCACTGGGCATTTATTATGAGCGTCTTGTGTGTGTTTTATTTGGATTGCATGATAGAGCAGCAGAAAGTAGCGCTTCATTTCAGAGTGGAAGGAAAATGATGCCTGGTTTTTAAGTGTGACATAAAAATAAGAGTTTTTAGTTTTCAGCTCTCCAGAGGTAAAACTTTAAGTTCTCTGTTGTTTCTTTCCACCAGCTCTGGTTTATATCTGGTCTTAGTTGGAACACAGTTCAGATTCATTTTCACAAACCTGGGTCAGATTCACAGTTGGTTTTGGGACTCTCAGCAGAAAATCCACAAATCTGGAACAAACTTTCACAAAAATATTACCAAGTATTTTTGTTCCAGTTTTAAGGGCAAATATCTTAATACACATGAAATAAAACAAAACTAACAAGTAGCTTTTCAGGAGTTTGTTTTACGACATTAATTCCTTAATATTGATGAAAATCTTCCAGTTCAACTGGCTGGTCATTTCACCTTTAACATGTAAAAAATCTCCTGCTTATAAATAGAAATAATCTGTGATGAACAAATTATTTACTTGGATCAAACTCCTGTATCTTGCTGAAGCGCCTGTGTCTTATAATCAAGTTTTTGGCAATAACTTAATGTATTTTAGATTCTGGAAAAAAAGCTTCTGGAAAGTAACCTCACAAATCAGCAGACAGATTGACCCAGCAACCAAACCTGAGCTCCAGCATGTTTGGTCAGCTGGTTTTCCTGCTTTACAAGCTTTACAATGGCTAAATGTCTAGAAACCACTTACTGCCTTCTACTTGGTTGCGCAGGAGGCTCCACCGCTGCTTTTCAAAGACGTATAGTTGTACTACTCCATATCAGTTTACAGTCATTTCTGAGTGTAAATATAAAGTTTGAATTTGTAATGACAGGATGCCTTAAAACATCTGAAAAGTTTGATCTTGTTCAAAAAGTGTAGCAAATATGTTTTTTCTTTTGCCCACAGAGCTACCATGACCTGATCAAGACAGCGTAATAAGTTCCATACATATTTTCTGCCTTTTGGTCAAACAATTCAGTTTTTTCTCGTCTGATTCAGAGCCCCTTCTCCTGTGTTTGTTCTCCTCTTGTGTCAGAATATTATTCCTCCATATCTGCGATGACTCAGAGAGAGAACGACGTGTCTGCTGCGATCCTTTATGACCACCAAGGCCTCAGCAGAACAGCTGCAAATATTTGGATTTAAAATTAGATGCCAGTAAAATCTGTTTTACACATCTGGATTTTAGGACAGAATAGAGGAAAAAAGTCCTTTATTAATCTCACTAGTTACAGAAGCACAGTAACAAAATAAAACCAACTGAATATAAAAAAAATACTCACTGGAAAATTTTAAAAATACATTAAATTTTGACATTTTTAAATACAGAATTTATACTAAATGTAAAAACATTTTTTTTACACCTGTATTTAAACTGGTCAAATTAGAATAAAATAATTGCATGAATTTTAAAATGCATGGCCTTCAGCATATTCTGTATTTATCTATAAATAAATATAAATATTAATTCTGTATAAATATAGAATTGACAGATTCTGTTTTTATCCACAAATAAACAGAGAACTTGTACATTTCACATGAAGGCCACTACCATGCCTCACCATAGGGATGGTGCTAAAGGTGCTATTAGCTTTGCATTGTATGCAAAACAGCTTTATTTAAACCAAAGCAAATCATCTTCAACCAGTCTTCAGTTTTATTTAGGGGTGCAGAGTAAAGGGGGTGAATCTGATTTTATTTAACCAAAAATATGAAACCCATATGTTGTTTCTTCCATTTCACACTTTTGCACAACAATGTGTTGCTTGGTCACGTTCAGTTTTTGGTAAAAACATGAAAAAGAAACATGCATGTATATATATATTTATATTAACAGAACCGAACAATGTTCAATAAACTGAAATCTAAAATCTCATCTCCTCCTCAGAAAACACACTGACTCACAGAGTCCCACTGATACTTCTGCTGCTGAGTCATATTAATAAATGTGACCATCCAGCTGCTGGTTCCATGCACAGAGCTGATGCTGCAGCAGGAACCAACCTGCGTGCTTAAATAAAAACCTTTCTGTGTGAATCTCTCCTTGATTAACGCTCCAAGCCTCAGACGGACGCGGCCACATATCCCCCGCTCCATTTACGCCTTAGTGGGATTCAGTCGCAAACATACGGAATGTGCGTAAAGAGCCGTTGATGCTGGACGCAGCGCGCTCTGCCCGGCGGGCGACGTCGCGTTCGCTGCGCTCCTCTCCAAGGATAAGACGCATCGATGCGCTCGTCCCCGACCTCGTTCCCTAAATGTGACAATTATAACATCATTTTCTCCAACGGCCCGTAATCTGATCTCTTCTCTCTCTCTCTGTTTTTTGCCCCTCGCTCCTCTCCCACCCCCACCCCGCCTGCTCCGCTCCGCTCCGTGCGTGTGTGTGTGGATTGTGTTCATCTTTAACCTGCCAGCACTGTAGCCCCCCTGCGTTGCGTTGGCGCTGCGGATCTAGCTTACAGGAACAAGAGCCAGCTCACAGCCGTGGAAACAAGCGAATCAATTTAGGGGAGAGACAAGGAGAGACAGATAGCGAGGTTGTGGAGGGGGGGAAAGGCTCGATCGCAGAGGGGGCACGAAAGGGAGAGAGGGGACGCAGACATCACGCCGCATGCAGACGCCGAACATTAAAGGTATGTACTGTTTTAAGCTTTTCTTGGACGTTCAGGTAGAAAAGGGGCTGAAATGCTCGCGTTGTGTTGTCATGTTGTCTGTCTGTAAGTCAGTCACCAGCCGGGGGGGGAAATACCCGAAAAGGTTAAAGATGCATAACATTTTTGGTAAATAATTAATAGGATTTGATCATCTAATGTAATCAAACGATACACTCCCTTATGTAAGCCCGCGCTCACGCGCACTGGGCCTGTTTTTCTATGAAAAATCATCTTTAAAAACCCAGAATATTCATATAGTGGGTGCAGTCGTGTTGTCATTACCCCGAAGAGAGAATGGATGCAAGCCATTTTGTAATGCAGCATGTGCAGAATTAGGCCTATTCAGAATTTCAATTGCGTTCCCGGAGAAGGTGCGCCGTGCAGTGAGCGCAGCTGCAGATGAATAAGGCCATTCTGTGCTATTGTAAGGAGATATCAAGCTGGCGGCTATATGATGAGGTGAGATTGCAGATCAAGATGAGGACTGCAGGAGAAAGCAGTCCAGTTGATGCATTTTTATCACTGATTTCAGGTGATTATCTTTCACATCTCACGTGTAAGGAGGGAGAAATGTTGTCATCAGCCAAAAGACCAGAGAAAATGTTGTTTTTTTATGTGGATGCTGGTGGAAATGAGCCCCATCCTGCCTGATTCCCACGTCCTGAATCAATCTAGCGTTGTCATAGTTACAGTAGATGATGTTGGCCCTGCTGCACCTGTGCAGCTTTGTGCTCTTCTCCGTCATTTGTAAATACATGATATGTGACTGGTGGGTCTGAGCCTCTGAGTTTGGCCTCTTTGCAGACCTGAAGGAGAAGCTCTGTGAGTGCAACCAGATGCCTATGATGATGTGATTGGGTCTGGAGTAGTTGGTCAGCAGCTTGGAGCTAATTTGTCTTTTCACGACCCGGCGCTCGCCTTCGGATCAGATCGAAGAATCGATATCTACATGGCTGCAATCTGCTCTTGACATGTTAAAACAGCTAAGACCACGGAGGGGAATTCATCTGAGTGAAAGTGGGAAGAAAATCGCAGGGGTTGAGGATGAAGGCCGGGTTTTAATGGTGCTCAGTTGAGTTGAGGAGTGATGTAAATATTAAAGAACATCAGAGTGAGCTGCTGCTGCTGCTGCTGCTGCTGCTGCCGCTGCTGCTGCCGCTGCTGCTGCTGCTGCTGCTGCCGCCGCTGCTGCTGCTGCTCTGGTGGAGTGGAAAATTTTAGGATGGCAGGTCAAGTCAACAGGTGTCCATATAGTTTCATCCTCTGGTTCAAAAGACCAAAATAACAAAACTAAACAACTTTCTATGAAGAAAAGGATTTATTTTATTACCATTTTCTATTCTTAGCATCATCAACAGGTGCAAACTGTCATTCACTGGGGATTTTGGAACAGTTTTTATTTATTATATTGAGTGTAAGTAATGCTACCATATCTGTAATGACCACAGGGCCGGAGTTAGGGGACAAGAGGCCCCTGGGATAGACAAGAGTCGAACTTGGTGCCCTGTTGACATGGGAACTACAAATGAATGTTTTACCTCTGAATATTTAGCTAGGGTTAGGGTTAGGGTTAGGGTAAGGAAGCTTGGTACTCCAGCTTCCTCCTGCAGTCCAGAAACATGCATGTCAGGTTAATTGTTCTCTCTTCATCTCCTTTAGAGAAAATACACAAGTTCATGGTTGTTTGTCCTGTACAGTAATATGATCGGTCGAATTACATCTTAGCAGTTCACATAAAAAGTTACTTAGAAACATTGCATTATTTCTGGAAACGTCCAAAAAGCCAGGCCTGTAAAATGTAAAATGCCTCGCCGTTTTTTGAAATACACCTGGAGGACGTGGCTGAACTTCGCTGTCATGGCTGACGAGGGTTTCAGTTGAAGGTGTGACGTTTGGCAATGATGTTCTGCACAAAAACCTGGCGACTAAAACGCCTCACCAGGAAGAAATAGTTTCTGCAAACCTTTGTGATGTTCGGCCCTGTCAGTGTTAGCAGACAGATTTTATTCTGGTCATCTGTAACTGGTGGAATATTAATAATGTTTTGATGCTTTCATGAGTCACTGTAACAATACAACAGCCATCCTGGATCCCTTGATCTTAAAGAGATATTTTACCATTTTACCTCCATTCAGCCGTGTTCGATGTTATCACTAGAGGAGAGGAGGTGGAGAAATATGTAAATAACGCCTTAATAACAAAAAAAATTAATGGCGTGACGTTGAAATGGATGGGTGTACGTTTCTGTGTGTCAAAGAGAGAATGTGGGATGTGCTCAGCGTCTGAAAAGACCTATTCTTTCAATCGCGCTTTTCTATATGAGCTTTTATAAACGCTGCTTTATCACTTCTGAGGACTATAATTTCAATAATGACTCATCTTGACTTCAACCTCAGACCTCATAGAGATGCCAGATCTGCTTCCTCTGCTCTCGCTGAAGGCCAAGGTTCAGACTGATCAGATTTAGAGCCGCTTCTCGTCTGTATCGGCACCGTCTGACCAGAAGTCTCATTTTGTTTCGGTCTTCCACGATAACAGATCAGGACTGAGGCAGACATGCTGGTCTGTTTTTGCAAAGCCTCATCAAGCTCGGCTAAACGCAGCAACGTCGAACAGGGCGACTGGACAGTAAAAAACACAAGATGGTGAGTGAGCAGGTTGCCACAGCAACCGTGTTCCTGGGAGTGAATGCATCGCTGCTGCACAGGAAAGCAGATGCTGAGAACCGGCTATGTATGGATGCTGACGACAGAACCCCAGTTTATTAAGGGAATTAGAAGCAGCGGCACAAACACGCTTCTTTCAGACTGAACAAGGATGATGAAAACCAGCAGCTCTTGGATACAAGCACCTTCTTGTTGACTTTATTCCTTGGACGTTGCAGCCATGTGACCATTAAAGTCACAGTGTCAAGCATGAGGCGTCTGAGTAAACAACGAGCACTCTATCTATCGAATCATTACGGCGCAAACAGCCCAGGGATTTCTAAATTTAGAGAGTCTGCTGATGCATTTCTGGTTGAAAATGTTCTTGTCACCCTTTTAACCACAAATGGCAATGACACAGTCTAGATTTGTAAACCCTCCCTTTTCAGATACACACACACACAAAAAAGTTTTTTTTAAAATAATTTTACAATTTTTGTTTTATAATCTTTGGCATAGCATTTTATATTCAACATATGCATAAAGCAGCTTGTCAGGTGTCAGTCATTACCCTCCAGGGTAATTAATGAAGCTGTGACATTGTGTACTTTCTTGTTCCTAATGCTAAATTCAGGCCCAGTGATTGATGAGTGTGTGCAGTGGCACCAGAAAGGGGGAGCTGGGGGTGGGAACGGCCCCTCTATGAATTTACTGCTACCCCTTCCAGGCATACTATTTTTATGGGTGAATTTTATGAGCTTAAAGGCCATGGTTTCTTAAGAATATTCTTTATTCTTTTGTCTTTCACGTTGCCTCTCTTTGAAAGCCAGGATCATGTGTTTGAAATTAAAAAATACGAGCTTTATTTTATTAAACATTGGTGCAATTTATTCTTTTTCAAGCAAAGGTGTTCAAGTCCAGTCCTGGAGAGCTACTGTCCTGCAACGTTTAGATGTCCAAAACCAAAATGAAATGGTTGAAATCCGTCATCAGACGGTTATTTAGCCACAGGAACAAAACGTCTGATTCAAGAATTGTTGCACCGAGACTGATGTTCTGTGCACTTACTGTCTCTCTTTTCTTTCTGTTTCTCTCTCTTCCCACAGTAAGAAGCAACAGCCTCCGCAGTGACAGCTCGTTCTCAAGGACCTCCCCCTCCTAACTTGATAGCTACTTTGGTGAATGTTATGGGAGCAGAAGTGCAGGACTTCTTTCAGTGAAATATCGAAAAGTCGAGTCTGATTCCCAAGACAGTATGAGCAAAGTTAAGTAGGTAGCTTTACTTACCAATCGTTACTGTAACATTTCAAGTTTTTGACTCTTCAACACAGAAAAAGTCAGATAAAACCATGAATGTCGAGAGAAGCACTTAACTTACCCTTTTGGAGGTGACTAATCAATATTCCAGAACTAGGGGTGGGTCATGACTCAGTTGCCATGCGTCTTGTCATGGTGACCAGCCCCTGCACCCCTTCCCCCGTCCTCTGGTTGGTCCAGCTCCTGTTGTGGTTTCACCACCATGGACCCCAGCTGACAGAGGCGGCACCACCATGCCCCAACCCCTGCACCTGCTCCAACCAGGCGAGCCGGGTCATCTGTACAAGGAAGAGTTTGGATCAAATCCCAGACAGCATTTCAGAAAACACAAGATACCTCAATCTACAAGAGAACTCAATTCAGGTAAACATGGTTTGACCTTCAAAAGTCAAAGAATCAAATGACGGGTTTTGATTTAAATAATTCTGATGTTGCCACCATGTGTCCCTTTGTGTCTTCTTTGTTTACACAAGGTGATCAAGTCTGACACATTCAAGCATCTGCGGCATCTAGAAATTCTCCAGCTCTCCAAGAACCACATCCGGCAAATTGAGGTGGGAGCTTTCAATGGCCTCCCCAACCTCAACACGTTGGAGCTTTTTGACAACCGTCTTACAGTGGTACCAACTCAAGCTTTTGAGTACCTCAGCAAACTAAGAGAACTATGGCTACGAAACAACCCCATTGAGACACTGCCAGCCTTTGCTTTTAACCGCGTTCCCTCATTAAGACGTCTGGATCTGGGGGAACTCAGGAAGTTGGGTTTCATCTCAGAGGCTGCCTTCGAAGGTCTGGTAAATCTGCGTTTTTTGAATCTTGGCATGTGCGGCTTGAAGGACATCCCTAACCTTACTCCGCTTGTACGACTTGAGGAGTTGGAGTTATCAGGGAATCAGCTGGGGATTGTCCGTCCTGGATCATTTCAGGGACTGGTGTCACTTCGAAAGCTTTGGCTGATGCACTCTAGAGTGACTATCATTGAACGCAATGCTTTTGACGACCTCAAGAACTTGGAGGAGCTCAACCTTTCCCACAATTCTCTGCATTCTCTGCCCCATGACCTGTTCACCCCCTTGCACCAGTTGGAGAGGGTGCACCTCAACCACAATCCTTGGGTTTGCAACTGTGACGTCCTGTGGCTCAGCTGGTGGCTTAAAGAGACAGTTCCCAGCAACACCACGTGTTGTGCACGTTGCCATGCCCCGCCAGGCCTGAAAGGAAAGTACATCGGGGAACTGGATCAGACCCACTTTGTTTGCTATGCTCCAGTGATTGTGGAGCCGCCCACTGATCTGAATGTCACCGAAGGCATGGCCGCAGAGCTGAAATGCCGTACCGGAACCTCTATGACCTCTGTGAACTGGTTCACCCCAAACGGCACACTGATGACACACGGATCGTACCGCGTTAGGATCTCAGTGCTTCATGACGGAACACTGAACTTCACGAATGTGACCGTGCAGGACACCGGGCAGTATACCTGCATGGTAACCAACTCCGCTGGGAATACCACTGCAACCGCTGTGCTCAACGTCTCTGCTTCTGATCCTACTAACAGCTACAGCTATTTCACCACTGTCACAGTTGAGTCAGTGGAGCCAAGAGAGGACGAGTATTCAGCAAGACAGTATGTGAATGAGACCTTTGTTGGTTCCCCCAAGCCTCCTGGTCATGGAGGGGTAGACGGTCTATCTAGCAGCACTATATCACCATCTCTGTCTACTCTGTCACCACTGTCACCTAGAACTACTGAAAATTCAGTGACTGTGTCTCTAATGGATGTAACTAACATTCCAGGCCTGGATGATGTAATGAAAACAACTAAGATCATCATCGGTTGCTTCGTCGCCATCACTTTTATGGCAGCTGTGATGCTGGTGGTCTTCTACAAACTCCGAAAGCAACACCAACTACACAAACACCACGGCCCTGCCAGAGCAATTGAGATTGTCAACGTCGAAGATGAAATTGGAGCTGGGGCTGGAAGTGGCATCTCTGGCGGTTCGACGATAAATTCTGGGACTGGTACGGAAGGAACCTTGAGAATACATCACCCGGAAGTAGTCAACCTTCCCAACATCGGTCGCTCGGACACCCTGAACCATTACTACAAAACACATCATTTCAACAACAATGTGATGGGTCTCAGTATCACCGAGGGGATGGGACCAGGTGGAATCCTCAACAGCAAGAACCAGCATGGCCAGGACAACCCTATCTCCTGCACATCAGTCCCAATCTCCACATCAAATTTGCTCTCTGCATCAGGGAACGGCACCAACACCAGTTCCATGTCCCCACCGCTGCCGATGTCTCTCCCCATGCCAACTATGGGCTTACACGGATCGATCAAGGGTTTCATGGGCCAAAACCAGAACCCCCAAATGGAGCCGCTGCTCTTCAAGGGGAGCTCCAAGGAAAACGTCCAAGAGACCCAGATCTAAAAACAAAAGCGAGTGAAGAGAGGGAGAGCGGGCAGGACTCAAAGACAGAGAGGGAATTGATGTCGGGTTAACGTGTGGAATGATAAGACACTAGAGCGCATTGACTTTACACCAGGAGAGAGGGTAGACTGACACGGCAATACACAAACACATAGACTTATCCGTGACGGTGTACTGAGCCAAGGATTACCACAATGGCCCAACTGTGTTTGTAGAAGCAACCATGGCCATGGAGATCAAGGAGTGACCATTGCTACAATGTAAATCTGTGCCAAAGCAAATGTTTTTTGCAGTTTCTACAAGCTGTATTCTCGTAGGAAAAAAAGAGACAAACTAGTCTGTCAGAGTAATTCAGTTCCCCAATTGTTGTTGGCCAGCAGAGATGAAAGATACGCACAGCACTTGCCACACTGCAGAACGGAGATGTTTCAGAGTAAAATACAAGAGACATTTTTCTTCCACAAAAAAAAAAAAAAAAAAAAAGAAATACATGAGACACACTCTCTCAAGTGACTCAACAGACTCCCTCAAGGTGAAAATTATGTAGGCATAATAGATGGACATAAAGGTACAGTGCAGTACAAACTACTGTGAAAAATCCACAAATAATATAAATATATTTTCATCTAAATATGTATCATTGCAGACTCCAATGCAGACATATTTTGGGACGGTTGTATAAGCCGGTAGAGTTTGTTTCTTTGTGAATAATCAGGGGCGGTGACAGGTGGACGTTTGTTATGTTTTAAATTTGGCTACTTCTCAGAAACATAAGGGCTCAATTGCAACACTCATTGTGAATCTTTCAATTGGCTTTCGTGACCATTTAGGTTGTAGAACGGCAAACGCAGATCTCCGTTTGACAAAATTTTCATCTGTTGTTTCAGTAATAATAACCATTGCAAACTTTTTTGTGTTTTGAGAGTGTATTATGTATTTTGTAAAAGCCAGCTATGTGGTATTTGAACTGGTGAATTCTGACACTCAAACGCCAGCGCCGAATGATGGTAAAGATGCTGTTTCACCAATATGATAAATTAATCCTGTATGGATAAAAATAAAGTATTGACATTGTGTTATTTGAATCCGATCAGTAGCCGGCCGGATGATTACTTTTAGGCTGGAATTTGATACGACCTTTGTTCTCACGCAGCAAAATGCTGCCATGATGATGATTAGACATCTTCAGCAGCATTTAAGAAAAGGGATTTCGCATCCATATTAGGATGATTGGAGTGAGTGACAAATGTACAGTATATTAATAAATAATGTCTGGTTGTATGACAATTGTAAGATCCACATTTTTACAGTGTAACTTTCATATGTTAAATGCCATTTACGCTTCTTGCGTTTCAACTCTGTATTACTTTATTTTTGTTAGTTTGATATAATGTGTACAGTTGTCTAGCCATGTGTCATTACGTGTGAAATAAATCAATCATATATTGGGTTGTGGCGGGTCAATATGGCAACCACACGAGTAAGAAGCGAGACGTTATGGAGTCCCTCCTGCGCTAAACCTGGATTGAATGTATGGTTTGTGGTTTAGCCATTAGTCACCCTGGTAATGATAGAGGCCATCTGTTTTGTAACGCTGTTCAGACAGGCTTTTAGTCATTCTCCCATACATGGGTCACAGACGCTACTGGTTCCGGAAAATAAACATTTCTATGAAGGCGGATTAGTCTGAAATTAGTCAGCTTGCTTCTTCCATGAACATTTGTTTGTTTGTTTTTTGTCAGGTTACTGTTCTGGTGATTAGGAATGAAAGAAAGATTGAAGACGTCAATAAAATATATGCTTACATTGTTAAACAGGAACTAAATGTTTGTTGCAATTGAGCTCAAATTGAACTGGTGACCATTCGGTCCAGAGCTCCGTCGACACTTTTGTGGCTTTTTTTGCACCCCTCCCTTGGAAATAGTGTTTTTAGCTAACAATGTACTTTCAGAAGCATAAGCTTTCAGTTTTTTATGTTATCTGGAAAAAAATACCTTTACTAACTGTAACAGGACATAAGAGGTCATAGTAATAATGATGATGACACTAAAATGGGACATTTGTATGTCTAATATAAGTGATGGATTTCTGCCATAGAGGTTTTGAAAGGAACATCTTCAATGCCAGTGTACTCTTTGCTCTAAAATATCTTTAAAGATCTGTGAATTCCCATCTGCTTCTGTGAAATAACTGATCGCTTCTGATAAATTTTGAAATCTTTGGCGTTTACAGGTGCAGAAAAAAATCAGAGTATCAACAACAATGGTATAATTTTTAGAAGGTCAGCTCTAAAAGTAAAGTCCATACATAGATTCATTACACACAGAGAGATTTATGTCAAGCGTTTTTGTAATTATGGCTTACAGCTAATGAAATCTGCAAATTCAGCTTTTTTAAAAATATAAATAATGGATAATGAAAGCAGCAAAGGAGGAGTTTAAAACTTAAACATGTTGCTATTAGCATGTAGCACACAGATCCATAGGAAAAAGTCCAATACAACAATCATTTATTAATGAAAAATTGAGTGGAAGGAAGAAGTCCAGAAGAAAATGGACTTCTGAACTTCCTTTATTAGTCCTGCTAACAAACATGAACGTATTTTCAGAACCACCTCCATGTCACGCTGCATTGATGCTGTAATTCATGCAAAAGGAGCCCAGAAGTAGAGCTGACGCTGCATCTAAAGTCCAGTTCTTATCAGTCTTACATCCATTTTTTAAATAAGAAACAGAATTTGTGGTTTTCATTAGCTGGAGGCCAAAACCATGAAAAGCAACAGTCAAATGCTTACAATATATCTCACTGAGTGTAATTATTCAATATAAAAATTTCATTTTTGAGTTGAAATAAATGAACTTTTCAGCAACATTATAATTTGCTCACATGCACCTGCAGTTATGTGATGGTATTAACAGATTGGAGAGTCGACCCAATGAGAAACGAAGAGAATTTAAAAACCAGGGTTTCGTTTCTCAGGCGTATTTTTATCTGATTGTTCAGATAAACATTTTGGTATTACAGCCTGAGATGAGCTGTTATCATCTGTGAAAATGACAGTTATCAATATTCTTAAGTTAGGAAGAACAATATGCTTGAATCCAGGATGTGTCTCTTAATCAAGAACCAAATAATAATATACAGACATGAACATATTTCTAGTCTCTGGTAAAGACGTAAAAAAGCCTTAAACTAAATCACATTTTCATTGTGGTACCAACCATGAAAAACTGAGAAAAATACAACTATTGATATGAAAATCGCCAGTGGCACGCCTGGCAATCATTTTTAAATAAATACAACTGAAGTCATTTTAGGATTTTCCATTTTAATTTTGTTGATTTCCAGTTTGTGATCCATGAGTTTCAGTCTTGCAGGTTTAGAGATTCGACACAGAGGTCTATAAAGTCAACCATCCCTGATGTGAGCATGTGAAATTTGACTCCCTCTGCTGGGACTTTAACTGGAACCTTGTGGTCAGATGAGAACAGGGGCCTTTTCACATCAAAACGTAAAAAATGTGGCTCAACCATTGGCTCAGATGAAAACCCAAATCCATCTGCGTCAGCTGGTTTCCTCAGAATCAAAACAAACGCAAGTGAAACCCCAAAGGCACGCAAGTTTTTTGCATTCATCTTTGTGCATCTTTTTTATCTTTTAAATGAGAAATTGAGTTTGGTTGTTTGGTCCAAGTTAAACTTTTACATCAGACAATCTGAGGAAACCGTCCTTTTAAATTGGACTTCACTGCAAAAATACTAAATCTTACCGTGCATCTTCGCTCTAGTTTCTAGTGCAGATATCTTACAGACAAACTATCTAAAAAAAAACTTTTCAGCAAGATACAGACATTTGTTTTAACTAAATAATTCCTTAATGTTGACAAAAAAAAACAAAAACTATTTGTTTCATTGGCAGATAAATTAACTGGGAAAAATGTCTTGCCAGAAATGAAATAATCTGCCAGTGGAGCTAGAGCTGGGTTGATAGGTAACGGCATCACAGGAAGTAGAACTTTTTCAACAAGACCGAGCCTCTGCATCTCGCTACAAACCTACGTTTAAGTCAGTTTTGTCCTGTTTCATGCGCACTGAGACATTTGCAGTAGAAACTTGACCAGAAATACTCGGTAAGATTTTGTGTTTTTGCAGTGCAGCAACAAGGCTGTTGGAAAAGCAGCTGATACACACCGCTAGGTACGGTGGAGGACCTGTAGTGCTGTGGGCTTGGTTCTCCTTGCAACTGGTGAAAACACTCAAAAGTAAAAGCCACGTTTTTCACACTTGTTCAGTGGGAGACGACGCCACAGCAATGAAACAAAAATTTATTCTGAGGCTTTTTACGCATCTTTACCAGGGATGAAAACTAATTTCTGCATTTTGAGCAGCTCTGGTTACAGTTGAGGCTCTGAGGCTTGAGCAGCCACTTAAACTAGATGATTTAGTTCAGGTATTTATTGGTCTGGTGAGGAAAAATGTATTAAAATTGTTTCCTGCAAGAAACGAAAATGGACTGGCCTTTAATTCCTGTGAAGGTAAGCTGCTCTGTTTCATAAAATCTCTAAAAAACCCCAAACATCTGCTTTGAATTGTATTTGAAGAAAAAACCCCAACATACAGTTCTTTCTTCAAACCAACTGGAGGATTTAATTGCTTTAAAGCTTCCAGCTGTTGCTTGTTTCTAGTTGCAACGTCAGTTTGGGTTGTTATAACTTAACATAAAATGTTGGTTTTACCTCAGAGCCTCATGCAGGTGGAAACTCGCGGTGGGCGACTGCAGCGTCTTCAGGTCTGTCCAGATTTAGACGTGCTGTCCTCGCACCTCGGTGAATGACAGGCTAATTATTTCACCGCTTGCCTCAATTTTCCGCCAGCCTTAAGAAGTTATTCAGCAATTAGAAACATATGCCACTTTAATTCATTGTTGTGATTTCATCCTGCAGAAAAACTAAACAAGGAAACAAGCTAACAAGGTCAACGTGACGTTTCATATGTCACTGCTGCAAGGTTTATTGTGAAAAATTGATTTTATATAATATTTCAGAGGCAGGAGAAATTTTCTACTTATCTTGCAATAAATATCTCCATTTAGCTGCTTCTTGTTTGGCATAAATCTATAAAAAAATCCTTGTTTTGTTGTGGTTGGGATGATAATCATCACTTTAATCTCAGATAACAGGAGACAGATTATCTGAGTAACTCATTAAAACGGGTCAGAGATTAAAAAAAAAAAAGCTCATATTGTTTTAACAAAACCAGCAAAACATTAATACATCCCATAATCACTAGAGCGTGGCAGCTGCTTTAATGGATCAAATGGTCTGTCATGTTACATTAGCATAATTGCACAGTAACCTGCTCTGCTATTTTTATTAATGTTGTGAATGTGCCAAATAGGTGATGTGCAAGGCAGGCAGATATTTCCTCTGGAAGACGGACGGAAACGTTTCTCCGGCCTCCCGTTTCCGCTCTTTTCCTCTGAAAAGGCCGACATAATGCAGCCGGAGTGCTTTGCCCGGCATGTTTTTGTCCTGCTCCGTGTTATAGCGCGTTCAGAAAGCCCCCGAGGTGAGGCGAATCCGCGCAGACTTTCACAGATGTCCACTTCGGACGCCGCATTACAAAACAACTTCAAGGGATTTGTGTCATAAGCATTGCATCAGCCGTGGACCATAACCATAAATTTAATATGTTTAGATAAAATGTTTGGGCCCTACAGCTGGTAGATTGACTTTGAAATATCTGAGGGGACGCTGTGAAGTCATTTTCTTGAATGTAATTGTCCTTGGCTTGTACTCTGGTCTCTGGAGAACCTCCCACCCAGGAGACGTCTCGGTGTTCAGAGGCGAAGAGATGAGATGAAGCTGGGAAGGTTCAGCGGGTTTTTGATTCTCTTAAGATACTAGAGAGAAAATATGGTGGAAAGGTGAGGAAAAAAGTGAATTTTTTTCAAGAGAAGTTTTGCGTTTTTTGCTGTGATTTGGTTCGAATCGGGAGGCAGTTAAAAATAATCAACCTCAGATTGAAATCAACATGAAAAGGGAGAAAATGTAGTCATTTTTAAAGGTTCGTTCACACCAGTCCTGTTTGATCTGCCTTAATCTAACTTCGCTTTGTTTGTTTGGGAGGTCAAAGTCCATTTGTTGAGGTGTGATTGCATAATCAATCTCTGGTCAGTTTAAACCTCCGTCTCGGTTCGGTTAAAGTGAACTTTGATGAGGATGCATATGTGAAAACAAAGCGGACTGGAGAGCGCTCCAAAAGCAGGAAGTGGGCTAGAGCGCAGGGCATTCTGGGTAAAAACAAACACACCACTCCAGGGCGAGCAGAAGAAATGGCTCATGGTTGTTTTTTTTTAACCAAACACAGAAGAGAAATCCTACAAACACTAAAATCTGACACCATTTCACCCGGAGGAAAGTTGTGCTGTGTCCTCTTTAGAGGTTTTTGTGTCGTTTTTCTTCAACGGTTTCTAGTGCAGTGCCCCCACAGGTGAGGAGGGGAACATGCTACTCAAATGGTTTGGGCATACTGACACAGAGCAGCACAACACAGCATCTGAAAATCTAGCAAATGCTGCAATTTTGTTCCCAATTGAACCAAATCTATCGGATTATCAGGTGCCAAAACAACCGCAGTTTAGTTTTATAAAGCACAAAGGTAAAATCAAACAAATTATCTTTTTTTGGTGTTTTTTTTTTTTTTTTTTGCACAGAGGCAGAGTTTCAGTAAAAAGATCCTGCTGTCCTTTCTACAGACTTTACACAAGAGTCTAACACTGCAAATAACTCTACAGACCGAACTCAGTCTACACTGTCCTGTAGTTAAACCGGCTGTTATTCATGTGACCCAACAGTGTTTCTGCAGCAGATCATTAATATGCACTAAGACTGAAGTGCTAAAGGCAAACACGTTCTATGTTTTTGTGACATTTCAAACGAGCAACGATGGAATTTGAAGAACTCCAGTTTTATCCCCTGCAGCAGGACAAACCTGAAATCCACTGGAGGTGGATTTAACAACACAAATCCTCCCAGGGAGCGTCAGCCCCTCCTGTTTGGTAGAACCGAGGAGGAGAGTTTGATCTGCTTGCCGACTGCACCGTCGTCCCAGAAGATGCGCCGCTCCCTCCGCTCGGCGCCGGTGCAGTCGCTCTCCACAGTTTCGCCGCGCCTGAACAATCGTCTCCTCTTCCCGGCGCTGTCTTTGCCTTCAGTTTCAATAAACCTCCCAGCTGCGTGTTTCTCCAGGGATTCCCCTGGCTGCTCTGGCCCAAGACAGACTGCAGAGTCTGTGGGGAACTTGACACAATATAAACTCTGCTGTGAAGCAGAGGTGTCACAATCTGGGGAAGAGTGCAAAAGCCTTTTTCTGTTTTTTTTTTTTTGTTTTTTTTTCCTTTGATCCCAACAAGAGAATGGGGCGTTTAATGCTGCTGCAGTCTGCAATCCTGGAAGGAAACAAAGTAAAGACGCCTTGGCATCTGATATGATGAGAGACGAAATGAAAGCTAAACTCCCACAGAAACACTAACTGGCATGGAGAGTTTACGGCAAACAACAGCGATCCAGCTGGGTTTTATTTCTGGAAGACAGACACTATCTTACTATGTTGGTGAATTATTGATAACCATTAGTCTTGCCTCTGTTTTTTCATAAAACATGAAGTGTTTTTCTTCCGGAAGCTATGCCTCCAACTTTTAAACATTTAAACAACTTCAAATTTCAGGGACATTTTTTGGGATCTTATGTGAGAAAAACACAAACCAGAGCATTAATTCAGTTTAGTTGACTGAACAGAAGATGCTTTTCATTTTTACAAAAGAGTATTTGCTCATTTAAATGTAGCTCCTCTGATAGATTACAGCTTGGTAAAGTAAGGTCATTTATCTATATAGCACAAAACCAAAAGAAAGACATAAAGGTAAACGTATAAAATGGGTTTCCCATATTTAATAAGGAGAAGAAGTGCATAATTTATAAACTCGAAGGTGTTAATCTGGATTCTTGTGTCGGTTCCAGATGTCGATTCTTGTTCTGGGTTTTTAAGTAGATGGTACTTTCTAAGGAGTTTCTCTACGTCTTGCTCCGATATAAAAGTAAAATGCTAACTGTTGGTTTAAATAAAAAGTATTTAGCAGTACTAAATACTTTTTTAAAAAGTATTTAGCAGTACTAAATACTTTTTTATACTGAAGAAAAAATAAATAAATGACTACTACACAATTTCTAAAAGTAAAAAAATAACTATAATCAAGAAAATAAAGTCAATAAATTTATTATCCGCCAAAAAACTCATGTCAGATTAATCCCAGAAAAAAAAATGTGAAAAATTTTTAACTTTGAAAACTCCAAAACGTTCAATTTTTTTGTATAAAATGTCAAACATTATTCTCAAAATTTCTCTTTTTTTTTGTGGGAAATTTACTAATAATTACATTTTTCTTTTATCTACGGTGAACCTGAAATTTCGTCGTCGATTTTACACGTTTGCTGTTTGAAAAAATTTTATCTCCAGTAATAAGAGAGGGATTTTGGTCGCTTTCCTTCAAAACATTTTTTGTATTTAGTCATTAAGTTGAATGAAAGTTAAAGTCTCTGAATTAACACGGTTTTACCTTTTGCTGAAACTTGGCTATAAAAAGACAAACTTTGTGTTGTACTTCACATTTTCCATTGTAATGATATTACAATTTAAAAGTGTCCCTCTGCACCAATTGACCAAATTTGTACCATTTTCGAATTGCAGTTGGGGTCCGCACAAAGTAACCCGAGGGCCACAAATCGTCCCCGGGCCGCATTTTGGACACCTGTGGTCTAAAGTTACGATGTGAAAATTAGAAAACTTATTAAAAAGGAGGGTTTTTAATTTATTTATTAAGGCTAAAAGACCTCATCTGATTGTTGAAACTAACAATTATTGGGAGGAGTTAGTTTTATAGAGAGAAAGCGTTTCGCCTAAAGTAGTGGAAGTTATTTGAGGTAATTAGTTTCCTATTAATGTTTCCTTTCCACCCAACATAACAAACAGACAGCATGTATTTACTGGAAGGAGGTATGTAGCAAATTGTTCCCCAGTGCATCCCCTCCTACACGCGCCGCACTCTTCAGACTCTGCGCTCATGTTTTTATTAGATTATTACACTTACTTGAGTATCGATTTATTATAACAGCAGTAATGTTTTTACTTTTGCCTGGTAAATGCTGTGGCACTTTTTGCTTTTAATGGCGCCATGAATTATGCAGAGACTTTTAGCCCACTTATCTTCTCGATGCCTCCGTGGCAATCACAGCTTCAGCTCTGGCACGATTCGTTACTGGGACGAAATATGAAGCTGCAGTCCAGCTTGACGACTCGCTCCGAACAGAGAAATGCATGCTGGGTGTGCACAGAGGGAAACGGATTGGCCTGTGTGTGTCTTCAGTATTAAAATAGTGAACAGATTGTGCAGCTTTTATGATTTGTGTCAGCAGAAGCTGAACAGGTCTGAAGAAACTGAGCTGCTTCAGTCATGAGTCAATGCAAAGTTTAAAGATAATAAAAGCAAGAGTCCATGTGACTATTGACCCTTTGCTGCTACGTCACTAAATCATTCGAGGGGCAATGACGGACGTCAGAAGTGAAGGACAGAGCGACTGAAATTGTTTTCCCAAGTTGTTTTTGCCATTTTATTCATGTCTTTTATTGTTGCAGCCAATTTGTCTGCGATTGTAACACACCTGGTTGCAGCTCATTGTTGTCGCATCTTTCCTCATTAAAAGTTATCAAAAAAAATGAAAAGCTGGGTTTTCAGCCGACTGCACAGCATCCCATGAGCAGTTTAAAGTGAAATCAACTAAACAGAAGTGACACTAGACTGGCTTTAAAGGAGCGTGTTGGTTGTTTTGGTACGTCATGGCGAAGTGGGTGGAGTTTTGGACAGTCAAAGCATGACGTATAGTGAAATCCAGAGAAAAGTGTTTACTTATCTGTCATACTTTAAAGTTTCAGATCATCAAAACCTTTTTATAGTCCTGAGAAAACATTGTTTTCAAATCAGGTTTATTAAGGAAAAAAAACTTTTTTATCAAATCAAACAGTTTGATAAAAAGTGATTTTCCTCTTTGTTAAATCAAAAATTCACTGATTACCCACATTTATTTTACAAGTCACAAGGAGATTACGCAGGTTTAAGCAGAACCTGACATCACGAAGTAGGCTGAAAGAACAGAACTGAAACACAAATGACTTTTTTCCTCACTACTTATTTCAGTGATTCTTGAGAAGACGGACAAAATGGGATTAAATTTCCCGAATGTTTTAAAATGATTAATTAATTATAGAAGAAAAAACTAAACGGTGTTGAAAAAAACTTGAGACAAATTTCAATTGAGTTGGAAAATATAGAAAAATTATTTTTAATTCAATTTATTGACACTTTCATAATTATTTATTTGAATGCTTATACTTAATTGTCATAATATAACTATTATAATGTATTGAGTTCTGCTGCAGGACAAAGGATTTTAAAGACACAATCCACCATCTACAAAGCTTAAAATAAAATTATTCAGCAAACACCTTGAAAACCTGCACTGTTGTGCTTAAAAAATGATATTTTGTTCTAATTTTGTGCTTTTTCCATGGGACCCGTTTAGTTCTTCTCCTCAAGAATCACAGATTTTTATTCCAAACTTTTCTGTGTGAACATGTTTATGTGTAAATGAATGAAATATTCAAAATAAAGTAGAATAAATCAATTCAGATGGGAAGCAGCCTGTGTGCAGGGACTTTCCTTTTTGGTTCCGTCCTGCATGAACATATTGACATGAAGATATTCCTGCCAAGACGCCTTAATGCCAGTTGACAGGCAGCAGAAAACTTATAAAGGTGTTAAGTCTCGTTCTTTCTGCTTTATGATGATAAAACATTCCACTTCAGTCTGAATCTGGTTTTTGCAGCTTGTTAAGCCCAACAAATGTGCAGAAAGTCGGGGAGAGAAGACGACATGGGTCTCCTTGCAGAGCACACGACTTTTATGGCCTGCTTAGCATCCTTCGCTGTTGAGGGAAACAGCTTTATTCTAATGGCTTACGATATATATATGAGGAGATAATGAGATTGTGTTGGGTCCTGACAGAAGAGGATGATGACATCAATATGAAACAGCGCCGGTCTCCTCAATGGTCTCCGTGTGCATTCTGTGCTGATTTATCTGCGTCCTGTGGGCCGTTGGACTCATTGCGGCGGCTTAGGCTGATTGAATCACTGCAAAATAAGAAGGTCGCCATTCAGCTCCAAACTGCCCATTTCTACAGAGCTGCGCCGGTAGGAGGAGTCTCGTCTGTCCTTTTCACTGACGATGCTCAGGAAATGAGTAAAGCTGCATGTTCTGCAGAGAAGGAACGGTTCTCTTCCTCGCTGGAAAGTGTTGCGAGAAGAGCATGTGTGACATGTGAGTTCACGTCTTGCCTGGTGCAAAGAGGAAAGGGGTTTCACTAACACCGCTGCTACCATTAGCCTTAGCATTGCTCACACATCTCCTCATCTTAGGCTGCCTCTATCCCCCCAGCCCACCCCGTTCTCCTTCCTCCATCCCCACCTTCTCACCACAACCTCCACCACGTCTCCACCCGGCCCCTGCTCCTCCTCCTCCTCCTCCTCCTCCTCCCTGCCTGGCTGCGTCCTCTCCTTCCTGTTCTTGCTGCAGTGTTGCTATAGCAGCAGAGAAATGTGGGAATACCTCTGTCCTTCAGAGCGCTGGAGAGGGGGAGATAGCAGCAGAGAGGAAGGATGGTAGACAAACAGAGGTGAAGGTGGATGGAGGAAGAGAAAAGATGGAGGGAGGGAAGACAGCTTCCAATGGGCACCACTTCTTCTTCTGCCCCCACATAAAGGGCGCCCTGGCATCGATATTCTGTCCCCGCGATGAAGAAGACGCCACAGTTGTCATGCTTGGAGGGCTGTGTGTGTGTGTGTGTGTGTGTGTGTGTGTGTGTGTGTGTGTGTGTGTGGGTTTCGACTGAGACAGCACATTGTCGCGTGGCCGTGGCGTAGCTTCACGCCGAGCCTTTACGCACATCATTTGTTCGGCGATCCACGCGTTTCTGGATGTCTCCATTTGTAGTGAGGCTGCAGTTTCCATGACAACACCCAGACTAAAATAGCACCCCCCACAGCCCCCCCTCCCCCCCCCCCCCCTCCCCCCTCCTCGGCACTCAGAACCGTTCACGTCTGATCCCGGGCCGCAGTCTTTTAGGGCCCGTCACACGCAGGACGGAGGGACGCGTATCGACTCTGAAACACACACACACACACACACGCACACGCACACACACACACCTCTGCCCACATCTTATCTCCCGCTCTGCAGTTTCTCCGTCAACATGCATCAACCTCTGGGTCGCCATGACAACCGTCTTGAAATGACTACAATTATTTTATCCAGGATCAAAAACAAACATAAACACAACAGCCGCTTGAGGGACAGGAAGGAGGAAGACGGATGTGATTTGGGGTCGAGCTTGTTCTCCGGAAACGGGAACGCACTCGTTCTGTGACCCTGCAGTGAACTTGTGTGCATCAACATACATATTTTCCTCCTTTTGCGTCGATGCTGGGATGTGGGGTGTGTGTCTTCACGCGCCATATGGGGATCTGCGGCTGGTGCTGGTGTGAGCCTGTGTGTCGCCTCCTGGACGGGTGCAGGTGGACTCACTGACCCAGTGGTACCGGCGTTCAGCTTTGCAGGGCTAACCAGTGTCACCCTCTCTGTGTGTGCGCTTGCCAGCGAGGGGATTACTGTGCTCTGCTGCAACGGAGAGAAAAACAGTCAAGCAGATGGACATAGTGAGAGCTGTACAGTAAAGACCCGCATTAAAATGAAACACAACTTGGCTCGTCCCTGTTTGGACCCACCTTCGCTTCCAGAGCTGCTTTAATTCATCGCAACAAAGACTCGGCGAGGCGTCTGGGCCGTGATGAAGACGACGGCACACATCCAGGACGCAAATCTCCGTTTCCAGCAGAACCAAAGGTGTTGGACACAGATGTGCTCATCATACGAATTACTTCACAGAACGGCTGTAAACGGCATAATGAGAAGTACTGTTGTGATGACATGCTTCAGTGTTGCAAAGAGTAGGAGTAAAAATAACCCTACAAAGAAATATCTTAATTGGACAACATTAATAATGATAACAGATAAAAACGTTTGCAAAACATAACAAAACTACTCATGAAACATTGTACATTATCAAATTAGTCTAATTTATATGTAGACATAATATATGTAAAGAAAAAACAGAGCTAATGCTAACACACACACACCACAGTCAGAGAACTGCGACAGAAAAAGGGGGCGGAGCATAAAACAATAAATGTCCAAATGAAATAAATACAAAGAGTAAATTTTAACAAGCTTAAAATAATTACAACTACAGAAAATGCAAGCTAACTTCTTGTGTCGAGTTAGCAAGTCGAGTTAGCATTGAGCTATCCAGGCTATCTGCTAATATTCTTACTATGTTCTGACTTCAGGTTGTTTTCTCCTTCTAAGATACACAAATAATTTCTGACAAAGCCAAGCTGCAAAAGATCCACCATCATAGACGCACGTCATATTTTGTTTCATTTTCAAGTTTTTTCAAATAAAGTCATTCCTATTGTTGGCCCACAAGCCGTCTGCTGACCCATATTTGCTGAATGACTCGGTCCTGCCCGTCTTACACATTTAAAACATGACATCAACACAGCTCACGCTCGGTAATCCCATTCTATATCCCACAAAGCTGCGTTGACACCAACACATACTTAAAGGCGTGCTAAGTAAGGAAAACAGCAGCGGCCCTGTCATTTTGGGCCGACCCGCAGCAGATGACAGTCGGCTTTAATGAGTGTTTGTGGTCAGGCCTTCGTGTGTTTCCACTGACCAGAACACTGTTGGTGAAGTCGGCTGCACACATCAGCATTTTGCTCATTTCTTTGTCACACAGGTGTAAACACAGATTGAAACATGTGACGTCGCCTTCAGGGACGATTCCTCCCTCCCTGAAGATCCAACTCTGACTTAAATCTGTCAAAGTTGCGTTTTAGGTCGTGGATGCAGAGGACGCACACTGTAAAACATGAGGAGTTGGTTTAACTTGAAAATAAAAGCCCACCTGCTGCCTTGAAAATGCAATTTATTTCAACAAGAAAATAATTTTGGTTTTAACTCATAAATTAAAGTTTTTTACTCACAATATGAGGTTAAAATAACAACTCATTTTACTTTAGAATAATTTAAATTCTAGTTATGAACCAAATTTCTGATCTGATGATGAATTTTATTAAACATCTCAATGAATTCAGCTCAGAAACATTTAGTGTGATCAGGATATTATCCTGTCAGCTGCACTAAAATAAACATTTGCCTCAATAATGTAACGCACTTCCATCTCAGGACACAGAAACACGCCGCTAAGCATTCTGGGAAATAGTTCCCACTCTTTTTTTTCTTTCAGTCATTTTAAGTGCTAATCTAAAAACTCTAGTTTATTAAACTCCTAATAAAAAGTTAACACAACTTACTATCTTTCACAAACAAATCGAAAACTCGCCAAATTTATTTGATTTAGACTAGAAGATTGTAGACACAACTAACTGTGGCTGAAATGTTTTACAGTGTGAAGGAGGGACAGAAAGGTGAGGTCAGGTAGCAGGACTATAAAAGCTCTGCTTAACTTCAACAAAACAAGAGCTTAACCAAAGTCTGCAGTCCTGATGCAGGACATGTGGGATGCACAGAAACCGCTGAGTCAAGCATTTGACTGAAACAGCAACATGTGTGCTTAAGGTAAACAGACGAGAATTTAAATCACGTTTTGGGGATTATGATTCTGTAACTTTCCCTCCTAAATGCAGGCGGGGATTTTTCAGACGAAGCAGCGTTTTGTGAGTCGACATGATGTGGACTGGATGTTTCTTCCTCCTCTGCTGCATCTGCTTGACCGAGTCCCAGCAGCTCAAGTTTGTTGTTGCTGTAAGTGAAACCATTGAAATCCTCAGTCATGATGTACGCTTCCTTTTTTTTCCTCCTGTAATACATCTCACACTAGATGTTTGCATAGTGCTGCTGATAGCATTTGTATGTTGAACGCCATGATTTTAACATAATCTGACAGCCTGCTTTGATTTGCATTGTTGCTGATTACGCTGCCGTTTTCTGCCCAGTGAGTATTATTTTATTTACACTTTTATCACAAAGGATTACTTTGAGCCTGGCCTCAGACAGCGGCAAGCATATCTCCCCCAGACACTGCGGCTTTGTTCATAAACCTCTTTATGTAACACTTCAGCACACAGTTGAATTACTTAAGGAGACACTACACACAAAAACAGTCATGTATCCTTTTCAAGCAGTGGGCAGATTTTACAATAATGCTTTTTATTTTAATTCAAAAAATTATGTTGGTCTTAGAATATTCAATTATCTGGAAAATAAATTATTATCTTCCTGTATAGAGGGACGTATTTTAAGTTTAGTTTAAATTAATAGCAGAATTAAGTAAATATTTTCCAAGAGGCGACAGGTAACACTCCAGGTGTGCAGAAGCAGTCGGAGCGAGCGGCGCTGAGAGGTTCGGCTGCGAGACACCGACTGAGAAACAAGCGCATGGACATGAAAAGCATGTCCAGTAAATAAAATACCTGCGTCCCACTTCTCCACCACTTCCCCAGTAAAAGCAAAGCCGTGTAGGACATGCTCTCAGGAACACGAAGGTGAACTGACAGGAGCAGGAAGGGTGTGACGGGGCGGCCGGCTGCAGAAGCCACTGAGAGGACGACGGCGTTCGAGGTTTCACTGTAAATCAGCCGTTTCTTTAATGAACTCACACCAGAACCTGTGAGGTCATACATGACCTTTTCATGTGCAACTCATACTTACTATGCATAGTATGCAGTACAGCTTTTTAAAAAAAATATTACATTCGGTTGGGACGTTTAAAATTTAAATTTTTTTGGCTCTTAAATAAGAAAATTTGTACTTTCTGCAAAAACACCAAGTCTTACCAAGTATTTTACCTTATTACACTTAAAATAAGACTGAATTAACCTACAGATAACCTAAAGGGTAAAGAAGCTTGTCTTAATCCAACTGTTCCTTCATATTGATGAAAAAGTAGCAGATAAATAAACAAGAGAATAAACTTTTTGATAAAAATTAAGAAATTATTTACTTGAAACAAGCCTCTTTATCTTGCTGAAAGGTTCGTTTTGTCTTAAATCGAGTGTAGTAAGGTATTTGGACTTGAAGGAAAACTAAAAATACTCAAGATTTGTATTTTTGCAGTGTTAATCCTACAGGCTCTTTGTTTGGGGTCTGAAGACAGTTAAAAAAAACAAAGTTAATGTGTGTTTGCTGGAGCGAATTGAATGTCTTCATAATCCAGTGAAATGTAGCTCTGGGTCAAATCCCTCCTCACACAGGTGAGTCTGCACTGTAAAACATTTGAGCCGCATTTAGTTACTATCTCCTCTAAAATTCATGAGTTTTGAAACTAGAATATAAATCATTCTAAAGTAAAATGAGTCGTTATTTTAACCTGATATTGAGAGTGAAAATCATAGAGAAATCAGGACAGATTTTGTTGCATATTGTGATTTAATTTGGTGTAAATTGCAGCATTAAGTTAAAAGTCACAATTTAAGATTAATGAACTTAAAAAAACTGTGTTGAGACAACTTGTTTCTTGGTGTTAAATCAACTTCATAAACTTTAATTTGAGTTAAAACCAAAATAATTTCCTTGTTGACTTAAATCGTATTTTCAAAGCAGCAGGTGGGCTTCCATTTCCAAGTTAAAGCACCTTCTCGTGTTTTACAGTGTGCATGTTGGTGACACTATGCCTGAGCCTTAAATCTGGCCTGATCTGCTCCTAGTCACCACTTTCTGTCTCTCAGAGTTCCTCCTCTAGCTAGAGGGCGTGATGAGCGCAGCAGCCGCAGCACGGCGCCTGAATTCATGCAATATAATCTGTTCTGACTTTTAAGGTGTTCCGACACGGCGATCGATCGCCTATTGAGTCATACCCCAGGGATCCACATGGGGAGGAAGACTGGGCTCAGGGCTTCGGACAGCTCACCGAGGTACATGTTGTTTCTTTGTGCTAAAACTTCCAGTTTTTAGGAGCATGAAGGGTAAAACTGGAACAAACCACCGAATAGCATCTCACAGAATGATAACCTTGAGCAGAAGGTAGCATTCAAAAGTTCAATCTAATAAAGCAATAATTTTATCTGGGACATTAGCAATAAAATGTTCTACTAATATTTTCTTTTAATATTAAAATTGGAGTAATTATTTGTCTATTTTATACATCTAATTCGTATCAATTATCATCTGAACCTGTCAATAGAGGGACAAATTATGTTTTTCTGATTCTGAAGCTTTTCATAAAAGCATTCTTATTTGTACAAAAAGGCTTGTTGCATAAAATATGTTTTTTCTTGTGTTTTAACACTTTGAAGGTAACAAACTAGCATTACAGGTTAATTGATCAGACTGTCAGATTAATTGCAACATCCTCCAATTTGATTATCAATAACTTGCTAACATATCAGTGGCCTCACAGAGCTCCATGCCTCCCCCACTCAACTCCTTCAGACTAGCCAGCAGCAATCAGCAAATATCTGGTTCACACAAACTACTTCTCAGTTCAACACTGATTAACGGCACAATGGAGAAACACTGTTATGATGATTGCTGAAGGCAGAGTGTTGGAAAGAGGGCAACTCCCTTAAAGAGACAGAGGCCATTTTCAAGACATCGAACTGCAAAGCCAATTTCTTCTAAGTCTGATATATGCAGCATTTTCTTTTAACAACTGAAAGTAACATACTGACTTGATTGTGCTGTAAAATAGCACTAAGTGCCTGGAAAATACACAATATCTGCCCCTTTAAGCAGGAAACATCACCAAACAGACGGATTTGTCTTTTTTGAGAGTGAAAAGTCTTTAAGCTGAAAACATTTTAGAAAACTGGTGAAACTGCAACGTCTTTTTGTGCTTTTCGAAACTTTACATTTGAATTTTTACCTCATTAAGGTAAAAGTTGAGCTCATCAAACTACAATTTAACAGAGAAAGCTGAACTGAACACAAATACAAAATAATTAAACAAAAATCAACAAATATTTGGTTTCTTAAACAGATGGGAAGCAAAGCCGGTTGTCTCCGTTCACAAAGTCGCCACTTAAAAATGTAATTTCACCGTTCAAATTTCTCAGGTTTGTCTCTTCATGCTCCACTTCCCTGTCAGGTTGATCAGATTCAACTGAGCAGTTCGGCACAAGCAGAAAGACAAACGATTAAACATTAACAAACCTGCTATTGTTCTTTCATGCTTTCTGAAATATGTATTGTGTTTTCATGTCTTTTTCTATTTTTAAATGCTTTGTTTAATGTTCAGCAGTTCAATGTGAAACAGCTGCTAAAATTTAAATCTGACCATATGAAGTTAAATGATGACAAATTACAGATTAACAGGAACAGGAATGAAAATTTACTGTAGATTATAACTTTATATTGTGTCAAACAAACTAATATAATACAATAATGTGCTTCAATGTTTTTATTGTGACAAAAACACAAAAGATGATTTTTAGATTGTTGACAAATAAATGTCATATGTTGGTTTTTATGTTTTCTTACATCAGCAGCAATTAAATTCAGGTTAAATCACACACTCTGTGATTTATGACTGCAGTGTGAGAAATCAGGGCCTCAGGGTCAAAGGTCACTCATGTTTAGAGGTTTCGCTGCACGGTCCTGCAGAAACACACATTTATTTAAGTCCAGTTTGCTTGCAGAGGTTTGCGGAGTAAACAAAGTATTGTACTCAAATAAGAGTAGCTGTATTTCTACTCAGGTAGAAAAAATGAGTAAAGTAAGAGAAAAAAAGTACTTGCTTAAAATGTCAACCCAAGTGCTGAGTAACTCATCAAATTACCCATCATAAATGTTCAAAAATTACATGATGAGACAGACCAAAATATAAAGTTAGGTGGCAATTTAAATGGCAAAAATCAGGCAAAATAAATTGTTTTGCATATCAGTTTCTTCCAATAAAAACAGCGTTTTTTCATTCCCTGGGAAGAAAATCCAGAAATTTTACTCAAGTAAGAGAAGAGATACTTCAAAATAAAATTACTGAAATGAAAGTAAAAAGTGCAAAAAAATAAAATAATAAATAAAAGTTTTCTGTATGTAAAGTTGATGTGTCCTAAAATCCCGTTTTATGCACGTTTTCTCTGCTTCCCTCTCAGCTGGGCATGAAGCAGCACTTTGAGCTGGGCAGGTTTCTGCGCAGGCGCTACGGAAACTTCCTCAGCGAGGAATACAGCAGCAAAGAGGTGTGTGTGATTCCTCACATTGTCACATCTGGATTCTCACGTACGCCACCGCCGCCGCTGCAACACGCCACAGGTTTTGTGTGCGTTTGCCGTCTGCGGCGGCTGCACTGCATGCAGTAATTTAATGAGGATGACACATTGTGGTCGTATCGCTGCGGCGGCCTTGTTATATGCTGAATGTGGGGGTAAGGCAGCCCTGGGCGCCACAGTTTGTACTGTATACACTTGGCAGCATGCAGGGTTGAGTGGGGCTGCAGGCTCAGCAGACTGTCATGATTTCTGCTTCCACTCCCTTATTGTCTCCAAACTGTCCCCTTCCTCCTTCTCCTGGTTTAAAGTAACATGCAATTAATATGAAAATACCAACTCTTCTTCTCAGTACCTGTCGTTGGTAATTTGCCTCCGAGTCGCTCACAGCTTGTACCGAGCTTTCCCCCTGTGCTGCCACGTCTGCTTTAATTTCACAAAACAGGGGGGAAAAGGAGGATTTTTGGTGTCACAGAAGCATCTGAGCTTATCAGAGGGAGGTACTGTGTACAAAAGCCTGAGACAGAGTGACAGAGGGATGGAGACGACCAAAGGCTGGTGTCAGAGGAGATCACAGCCAGCCGGATCTCCCACCTTCCTCCTTCCCGCATTTTTTCAAATCCTTCCCTCCAGTTGATGATGGCTCAGCTGACCCACATAGAGCAGGGCAGAGATTGTGCATTGAATTCATAGCAAATGAAGATTTTTTTGTTGCATTTTTTTTTTCACTTTTGGAGATAAAAACTTTTTTTTCTAGAAAATTTCTCAAATTTATCTAAAAGTTTCTGAGTTTTTTCCAGAAAGTTTCTGAGATTAATCTCAAATTTCTCTAGAAAATCTTTGACTTTTCAAGATTTTCTAGGAAATTAATTGTCCAAATTCTGATTTTGTTTTTGTAAATGTTCAACTTTTGGAGCTGAAAAATAATTTGTTTTTTTCTGAAATTAATCTAAAAATATTTGATGGGAAATTAACTTTTTTTCTATCTATAGTGGCACGAATACGCTGTCATATTTCATCACATGCAGCGTACTTCAACGTTTCCTCCATATTTCCTCCATGTTTCCTCCATGTTTCCTCTATGTTTCCTCCATATTTCCTCCATGTTTCCTCCATGTTTCCTCTATGTTTCCTCCATGTTTCCTCCAAGTTTCCTCCATATTTCCTCTATGTTTCCTCTATGTTTCCTCCATGTTTCCTCCATGTTTCCTCTATGTTTCCTCCATGTTTCCTCTATGTTTCCTCTATGTTTCCTCCATGTTTCCTCCATGTTTCCTCTATGTTTCCTCCATGTTTCCTCTATGTTTCCTCCATGTTTCCTCCAAGTTTCCTCCATATTTCCTCTATGTTTCCTCTATGTTTCCTCCATGTTTCCTCTATGTTTCCTCCATGTTTCCTCTATGTTTCCTCCATGTTTCCTCTATGTTTCCTCCATGTTTCCTCTGTTTCCTCTATGTTTCCTCCATGTTTCCTCTATGTTTCCTCCATGTTTCCTCTATGTTTCCTCCATGTTTCCTCCATGTTTCCTCTATGTTTCCTCCATGTTTCCTCCAAGTTTCCTCCATATTTCCTCTATGTTTCCTCTATGTTTCCTCCATGTTTCCTCTGTTTCCTCTATGTTTCCTCCATGTTTCCTCTATGTTTCCTCTATGTTTCCTCCATGTTTCCTCTATGTTTCCTCTATGTTTCCTCCATATTTCCTCTATGTTTCCTCCATATTTCCTCTATGTTTCCTCCATGTTTCCTCCAAGTTTCCTCCATATTTCCTCTATGTTTCCTCCATATTTCCTCTATGTTTCCTCCATGTTTCCTCCAAGTTTCCTCCATATTTCCTCTATGTTTCCTCCATGTTTCCTCTATGTTTCCTCCATGTTTCCTCCAAGTTTCCTCCATATTTCCTCTATGTTTCCTCCATGTTTCCTCTATGTTTCCTCCATATTTCCTCTATGTTTCCTCCATGTTTCCTCCATATTTCCTCTATGTTTCCTCCATATTTCCTCTATGTTTCCTCCATGTTTCCTCCATATTTCCTCTATGTTTCCTCCATGTTTCCTCTATGTTTCCTCCATATTTCCTCTATGTTTCCTCCATGTTTCCTCCATATTTCCTCTATGTTTCCTCTATGTTTCCTCTATGTTTCCTCCATGTTTCCTCCATGTTTCCTCTATGTTTCCTCTATGTTTCCTCCATGTTTCCTCCATGTTTCCTCTATGTTTCCTCTATGTTTCCTCCATGTTTCCTCTATGTTTCCTCTATGTTTCCTCCATATTTCCTCTATGTTTCCTCCATGTTTCCTCCATATTTCCTCTGTTTCCTCCATATTTCCTCTATGTTTCCTCCATGTTTCCTCTATGTTTCCTCCATATTTCCTCTATGTTTCCTCCATGTTTCCTCCATGTTTCCTCCATATTTCCTTCATATTTCCTCCATGTTTCCTCTGTTTCCTCCATATTTTCTCTATGTTTCCTCCATATTTCCTTCATGTTTCCTCCATGTTTCCTCTATGTTTCCTCCATGTTTCCTCTATGTTTCCTCCATATTTCCTCTATGTTTCCTCCATATTTCCTCCATGTTTCCTCCATATTTCCGCCATATTTCCTCCATGTTTTCTCCATGTTTCCTCCATGTTTTCTCCATGTTTCCTCCAGATTTATGTCCGGAGCACCGACTACGACCGCACGCTGATGAGCGCCCAGGCCTGCCTTGCTGGGATGTTCCCCCCCACCAGACGCCCGCCTCCCATCATGCCCCAGTTACTGTGGCGGCCCATTCCAGTGCACACCGTCCCCAGGGCCCAGGATAAGGTGGGCTGCTGAGCCAAATAAATATTTCCTTTTCATCCAGCAGCCGTGCACAGCTGTACCCAAACCCTGCATAAATTTAGTCGGGTCCCCGGCTTCATGCTGCTGTCAGAGTTCCAGCTGAACCTGACGCCGTTCAGGGCCCGTTGTTTTACAGTGCAAAGCGACGGTGTATTTATACTCCAAAGGCTTGCAGAGCTAAAAGTAAATGCTCCTTTACTTGTCTGTGTTTTAATGCTTTCATTTTCTGCTGTTGAAGCTTTTGAAGTCTCCAGGCAAAGACTGTCCGAGGTTCAGAGCTTTGATGACGGAGACCTTTGAGAGCGCCCCCTACCAGACGTTCCTGCGGGCGCACCAGGTAGGATGGACCCCAAAAATAACAAACTCCACCTGGGAAAACCCCTTTGATCCATCCGTTTGATGGTTTTTATGGGTATAAATGTGTGAAAACTTCAGAAAGTTTGAATGAATTTGAAAAGTGCAGTTGATTATATTTATAAAAATAAAAAACCAAGAAGGATTTTGATAATTTAAAAAATTGTCTTGTTTTTAGAAACAAAGGATTAGATTATTTACCATGTTTTGGGTGCAGCAGACGTAATTTTTCTTGTGTTTTGAATGCATGACGCCCCACAGGAAGTAGCGCCCTGGGTGGAGAGCTAAATTTCCAATTAAAAGCCTCAGTACTGTCAGCTGCTAAAAGAGTGAGGAAATAAAAGAAAACAAATCAGAAATTCCAATTCTTGCTTCTGGTTTCACAGGAGTTAGCATTAGCATTGCATTACAGCTAGTTGGCATTAAAAGCAGAAACCTTTTCTTTTTTTTTGTCCTGCGGCAAAGAAATGAAGCTACTGGATTGAAATGATTCATATGCAGGCAGAAGTTATCTGAAGAAAGCTGATTTGCATCGTCTGGTTCCACCATGAGAAGGTCGTCACCTTTCCTTCCTGTTTTCGTGTCTCTTTCCCGGAGCCATGTCCCTGTGAACTTGTGAAATCTTGTTTACTGCTCATTAATTTCATAGCAGATTTGCACAATCCTGCTGGATTTACTGCTAAACGCTATTTTTTGTCATTTTGGCTGTTTGGTACGTAAACCAGCAAACAAAATTGCGCATTTTTGGGTGAAATCGCTGCAGTCGACAGCGGCTGCTCCTGCCGACACAATCAGCACTTCCAGTGGACGTGTTAGTTATGCACCATGCATCGCGTCCTCTCGCTGATTTTCTCAGGCACGGTGACTCCAGTGCCTACAAAAAGCTGCACAGTGCAATTTCTCTCACATTCTTAGAGACACTAATTAACGGTTGGATTAAATTAGATAAGGAATTACAATGAAACAGTTTTAATTAAACCGAGTCCCATGCGCTGCTTGCTAAGGAGGTGTTGGAGATCGGGCCAGGCCCGCTGCTGTTAAACACCAACACCCTCTGCTGTACCTGCAAGAACCGGGTGGAGACGTTTCACACTGTCCGTTTTTAGAACCAACACGTTCCAAACACAGGAAAAAAAGAAAAACCTGCATAAATCTGAAAAAAAAAGGTCAAGACTCAAGGGGGGAAATTGATCAGCGATGTAAAAGTTGCAGACAGATTTAAGATTTAGATGAAAAGAAAAAGAACTGCAAATAAATGTGAGGCTTTTGTTGATTTATGGGCTTGTTCTGCTTTTCATTTTCAACCTGGTCGAGTTTTAAGACAGTTAGTTAAATTTGTTGTGTCCTTTAGAAAATCAGTTTATGTGTTTGATATCAAAACATCTGAATATGTTCACGTTTCAAGCAGCTGGCTTTTAACTTTTCTTATTTAATTCAAACACTGAAATTGTGAAACTGTGTTTTTTCGACATTAGCAGAATATTGACAAAGTTTGCGCGTCTTTGTAGCAGAAACCCGGCTACTGTTACCGTCATACGCAGCCAGACAACGGCTTAAATAAGCGCAGATAAGATGTAAAACACTCAATAACATTTAACTAAATATAAGTGAAATTCTGCGTGGAGAAAATCCTGATTGAAATTCTTGTGTTTGACCTGCAGAGCTTCGTGGAGAGGCTTTCTAACCACACCGGCTACCCCGTGTCGCGACTGGTTGGCAAAAAGATCTGGAGGGTTCACGACACTCTGACCTGTCAGGTTTGTTCCACATAAAGCATTTTCACAAGGTCTCCAAATTAAAGCTGAATTAAATTGAACAAATTTTTCCTCATTTCAGCCACAAACTTTCAGTTTGTTTCACAGGGATTTTCTGCAACTGATCAGAACAAAGTTTTGCGTAAATGTCAAGCGGGAGAAAAATTACACAGGCTGGAGCTGGCAGCATCATGCTGAGGGAAAAACAGATCCACTGCTTTCTGTCCTAAAATACAAAAAAATAATAATTCAATTTGAATGAATACCTTTATAAACTCCTCTATATTCATGCTTTAGTTGTCTTTAATTTATCCAAGGAAAATTTGTGACATAAATCACCTGTTCACATGTTTTCATAGAGCATAATTCAAATTTTTCAGAAATGCTGTGTAAGGAGCCAATCAGAAAGCGGCATTTATTTTTCTCAGCGCTGATTGGCTGTTTTTCCCAACGCAGAAATAAGTTTATGTTTTAGCACCAAGATGTTTTAATGCATATCAAACCAATAGGAGTTTCTCAAGCATTTCTTCTCTAGCTGCAGATCGTAAGCCAAAAATAATGAAATAAGGGGAAAATAGTTTTCTCTTCATGCAAGGTGATGATGTTCATACTTCCAGTCAGATTTGAAATGGAGAACATATGGAAATGTAGTAATTAAGGTGCTTTGACATGCAGCTTTCTGGGCCAGGTTGCTGTTGTTCATTCACACTTGCAAAATGAGCATCTGTTGTCTTCCTACTCTAATCTAAAAATAGACGGGATCACAGAAACAATGCAACGCAGCAAATTAACCCCGTTTTCTTTTTAAATTTTCCATGTCCGCGTGTCGGTGTAACGTAACTGATAACAGTTTTCCGTGCACAGAGGATCCATAACCTGACTCTCCCTCGCTGGGCCACGCCGGACGTCCTGGAAACGCTGCGGAGGATCGCTTCCTTCGAGGTCACATACAGCATCCTCAGTCACAAGCGGAGAGAGAAGGCCCGGCTCTCTGGAGGTGGGAACTCACTTTACACTGTAAAACTGTAACTGGCTGAGACGCATTTCGTTGTGTCTACTGTCTTCTACTCTTTAAGTAAATAAATTTCGTGAGTTTTAGACTATTTATTAATTTTGTCAAACCTCCAAGAATTGAATACACTAGTTTTTAGGTTAGCACTTAAAAAGCCGAAAGAAGAAAAAGACAGCAGTGGGAACCTGGGAGTACTGATGACCTCTGACCTGAACCTTCAGAACCACATAAGGACACTTACAAAGTGTAACTGAAGAACATTTACAGGGTTAGAGGACTAATGTCCCAAAAACATCTACAGAAACTCCTCCATGCATTTGTCTTTAGTGACATTCATTCCTGCAAGTTTCTTTTCAGATCTAAACAAAAAGATCAATCAGATGCAGAACGCTGTTGCTGGCATTCTGACTAAAACCAGGAGGACAGAGAACATCAGCCAGTTCTACGCTCCACTGAGAGAACAGACTTTAAAATAGTGATGTTAGTTTATAAATCACTGATTAAAGCTCTGCTGCTGCTGGATCAGCCTTCCAGAAAACTGCAAAACAGCCGAAACACTGAGTTTCTTTAAATCCAGACTAAAACCCCACTTGGTTAAGAGTTAGTGTTCAATCAATGATCTGATTGATGGTAAAATGAAACGACTCAGTTGTTGACTGTGTTTCTGTGACTTTGTGTTTTTATTACGTAAAGCACTTTGAACTGCCGTGTTGCAGAAATGAAATTAGATTTTATCTGCAGCACAGTGCAGAGATGAATCTTGCAGGATGTGTGTGTGTGTGTGTTTGCGCGCGTGTGAAGCTGTTTAACCTCTGTGGCTGCTGGCCCATGCTTTGTTTTCGCCTCAAATGATGTGAAGTGCAGCGTTGGCTCTCGCGGCGGAAGAGTCGCACGTGAGACGACGGCGCCAGAGGAAGCGGCTCAACGGGGTCAAGAGGATCCTATTGGTGTCTGTGGAAAACACATTTGCTCTGTTGACTCTGTGTTAATTTGCCAGGGGTGTTGCTAAACGCCATCCTCAGGAATTTCTCAGACGCCGTTGAGCGCAGCAGCAGCAGCAGCAGCAGCAGCGGTGGCGGCGGCGGTAGCGACGCGCTGAAATTTATTATGTACTCAGCTGTAAGTTCAGCGTCTCACATAAACTGGCTATCTGTGTCTGCTTCACCTCCCCTCACGTCCTCACTGCTTGCACTTATCCTAGCATGACTCCACACTCATCACCCTGCAGGCAGCGCTGGACGTCTACGACGGCCTCCTGCCTCCCTACGCTGCCTGTCAACTCTTTGAGTTCTACCAGGAGGATGATGGGTAATGACTTCCTTCCAGTCTGTTCTACACTCACTCTGCTATTTGCATATTCAAGTGCGGTATCTAGGTCAGACGCGCACACACATTTTGAGTTATTGCATCCTTCTTTTTAGTTGAATGAACCATTCAAATATATTTTCCTTTTCAAAATCCGATGGAGGCCGGGCGTCCGTCCAGCGGCGCTTTGGCCAAATTAGCGCAGGATGCAAAAAGCCCATTTACATAACACTTCCCACAAGTGTGTGTCATCTTATTGTGCTCATGCTAACAATCGCCCAGATCCTATTCAGTGGAGCTGCATTACCGTAATGAATCCTCGTCCGAGCCCTACGCCCGCCGCGTGCCGGGCTGCGGCGGACTGAGCCGCTGCCCTTTGACCTCCTTCACCGAGCTGGTGCGCGACGTGATGCCGGACGACTGGGAGGCCGAGTGCGGCGTCAGGACCGGGTGGTCCAGCACAGGTAGGGGTTAAAGGTTATACCGTAATTACATCTAAAAATCAGATCACAACAATACTTTACTGCTCATATTTACACAAAACCAACGTCGATGTTTCTCTTGGGCTCGACTGAACAAATCTGTTTTCAGCAACAAGGTTTGAGTCACTTTGTTTCAAAATGTTTGCAAGTTTGAGAAAGAATAATAACTGATTTGGATTTTTTTTAACCTTTTTGTTATAACTTGGTTACAAAAGACAAATACTTTGTTTTGCACTTTACATTTTGCCGTGTGAGAAAATTATGTTGGAAACAATTTTTACCCCGATTAAGATTAAAAGGCTGTGAAATCAGCAGGTTAGTTTCAGATTTCCTCTTGAAATTTTATTTTTAATATTGTTTCTCATAAAAGATTTAGTTTTGATTTGCTGCAAAATATTTTTTGCACTTTTTATTGAGGAAAACTTGCACACAAATTTGACCTGTTTTCAGGTTATCATGTTAATATGCATTTTGTAGAGACCTATAGGCTTCGTTAGAATTCTGTCCTCTTTTTTAACGGAATAATATTAATAAAAAAAGTTTGATGATAAAGCTTCAGCTGTTTCACTTCATAATTATACTTTGTTTTAGTCTACTTCATAAAATTCATATAAAAACAAAAACATTTTGGTTTAATGCGACAAAATTCAAGGAGTTTGAATATTTTTTCTAAACTATTTCATAATCTTTTTTTTTATTTGTGTTAGTACAAAAACGTACTAACACAAAAAATGAACTGTTTCCTGCAGGTATCATTACAGCTCTTGCAGTGGCAGTGGGCCTCCTGGGAGTGGCGCTGTTGTGCAGCATAGCGGTAGCTGTCCACCAGAGGACAGCGTCCTACTCCAGGGACCTGTAGAGCAGAAAACCACCAGATGTGCCAAAAATAAGAAAAACTACCAAGTATTTAACCAACCTGGCACAAGTTCAGGAGTTTGTTTTCTCATTCTAAGAATTTTGTGTTTGAATATTAATAATCCGCGATATATCGGAGACGTTTAAACAGAAATAATTTGGAAGGGGAAACCTGTGGAGCAGATCAATAAACTTTATTTGAATCATTGGTAACAAGTTGTAGCCTTCATGGTGATATTCTCTCTTCACTTGCAGTTTGGTTCACATGGTTTCACATTCTCTGCTGTTTGGCTCCTCATTTGCTCTCCGGCTCGACGGCGACTGTGGAGCAGAAACACTTACGTTAGAATCGAACGCTGCAAAGTTATAAAAAGATGAAGAACAGGCCGATCAAAAGAAACATGTTTCAGGTAGTTTTTCTCAAATACTTCAGCAGATTTCTGTGTAATACATGGTGCTAAATAAATACGGTGCAACACTAAACGCTAATGCAGGTTAATGAAGCAAATCAACTGTAAAATCTAATTTAAAAAAAGCATAAAATTTGTCTGACTGGCCATATTTGTAAATACAAACTGAAAAACCTCCACTAGTGTAAAACTACTGAAATCTTTTGTTTAATAATATAGCAGTATTTACTGTGGTTTGATAAATGATGAGCTGTTGGCTTGGCAAACTGAGCCAGCATTGGGCTGAAATTGAGGATGTGGATTAAATCCACAATTAGTTTGCCATAAGCACATTTTTCTATAATCTTTGAGCTTGCCGTTGTTTGCTGCATCGCTGGTTGCACCGTTCTTCATGTCACGGTTGCATTGGTTTGGTGTGAACTGCTTTACCTAGCAGCTCAGTGTAAAAACATGTTTATCACTTGTTTTAAGTCTTGCGGTTTCCTTTTAAATACATTTACAAAACTGAAGCCAAGAATTTATGTGACAAATAACTTTTCCACCGTTTTTTGGCCACGCCCACCTCTGCAGCCGGACCTTACCTCGTACGTCCAGCTTGCACTCCACCTCATCCTGGCCCAGGTCGTTGACCGCCATGCAGCAGTATTTGCCTGCGTCGAAAGTGCTCGGCTTGCGGATGTTGAGCGTCAGAACTCCCTGGTTGTTCTGCATCAGAAACTTGGGGTCCTCCCCGATGATCATTCTGTTCTTCATCCATACGATCTTTGGCTGAGAGGTGCAGAATGCCGAGATGCTGTGAACTGGCTCGTGGCATTTAAAGACAGCAAAAAATCTATGTATTTTACTTGGATGTTGTTTGGTTGACCAAAGAACTGGGAGATGAAAAGCACACAGAAGGTGGTTTTCAAACTTTTAGGACAAAATCAAAATCTGGAAAATGCAGAGTGGATTTATTTTCAGTCGCTTAAGTCAACACTTTGTACGAAAACCTTTTATCGCAACTACAGATGCAGAACTATTAGGCTCCATGCAGCCAAAGCATGACGTTTTTCCATCCATCCTTCCAGAACGGATCAAAACCAGTTTCTTAGTTTTATTAAACTTTCCAGTGTTTGTTCAATATTTCACTCAATTTGAAAATATAATTAAATGCAGTTCCTGTGAGCAGTTTAGTGACACAAATCAAAGTGAGTATGTTTTTCAAGAGCAAATATTTGTGTTTTTTCAATTTAATAATTTTCCTAATCTCCGATCCAAGATCGCACAGCATTCTGGGGGATGTAGGCAGAGGAAAGGCCTGAGCCACTCCACCCCTTTAAGCTAGCTAAGCAAAGCGAGAGGGATCAACTATCTCACTCGCTCTCTGGTTGCCTAGCAACAACATGTCGAGTCACTTGCGCAGCAGCAGTTTCAGGTTTTGTCATAACTACTTAAAAAAAAAACAACTGCGTGGAGTGAAAGGAGAAAACGGTTGAAACATCTCAAGAGGAAACAGGATAAAACAGGAAAATCACATCAACGGTCTGACGATATCTCAAATATTTAAAACAACAGACTGTCGACTGAGATATAGAGATAGGGTTTTCAGCCACATCATCACAGGAAATAAAATATTTAGTGGCTGTTATGTGACAAAATATTATATTTTTGCAAGCTTATTATAGCAGGTTGTTTTACCTTGGGAAAGCCTCTCACAGAGCAGCTGATGGCGGTGCTGTAGCCTGCGACAACGGACCGGTCCACTAGCGGCTGGGTGAACTTCGGAGCACAGGCCATGTCCTTTTCCTTAAAGGCAGCCTGTTTGAGCTCCAGACCTGAGGAGAGACCAAACATGGCAGAGAACCCAGATTATTTAGTTTCAAAGCCGCATTTTAGGGATCTACAGCTCACACACGCGTGAGATGAACACACAGCCTCACCTGTCTTGGAGATGACGGCCGTGTTCTTGCTCATCCGCGGCTCCTCGCTCAGTCCGCACAGGTTCTCGCTGTAGACCCGGAACATGTACTCGTTACCCATGATCAGGTCGGACACCGTGCAGTTTGTTCGTCTGTTGTGTTCGTAAACAGTGAACCATTCCTGATGGGAGGAATGAAATGTGTTAGAAGAATGAATGAAACGTTGATCATTTGGATCATTAGGTCAAATCTGTCCACCTTAGTCTTCATGTCAGCTTTCTGGATGGTGTATCCGGTGACCTCGGAGTTGCCGTCGTCTTTTGGGGGCTCCCACTCCAGCGCGGCGTTGAACCCCCACATGTCTGTCACCCTCACATTCACTGGAGGGCCCGGCTTCTCTGTTCGGGTTGGTTTAGTGACATGAAGCCCATTTTTTCCCAGTTTCACATCCATGTTTTCTGAACGGTGTCGACTTTACCGATGATGCGGATGTTGATGGTGGCTCGGTCCTCCATGTTCTCGATCTTGAGAACCAGCTCGTACGTCCCGGAGTGCTCTCTCACTGCGGAGCGGATGAAGAGGATGCTGTCTACGTTCGTGTTGCGGACGTTCACCATCTTGGGATCGACCGGCTGGCCGTCCTTCAGCCACGTCGCAACAGGATGCGGCTTACCCTGAAAGCCAAAGAAAATTTATTCAAGAAAACAAAAATTACACAAGCTGAGACTTTTTAAGGCCTTCGTAGTCAAACGGTCTTAAAAAATTGTAAATTCATCTTTGATTGCAGGAGTGTAATTTCACACAATCCTAAATTCTGGAGAAAATGAAAAGAGAGAGAAGGAGCTAATTGAAACCATCATCAGGCAGGATCATATCCCCTACTCCAGCATCTCTCTGCCCGGTTTTCCAGCCAGGTAGATTTAAAGAGGCGCAGCAAAAGCAAAGGCGGTAGATAAGCAGTGCTAGGTAATAACTGAATGTGCCATTCAGGACATCACTGTGAAATATCATCGGGACAAATGATACTGCAATACAGTCTTCAGTCAGAGGCCTCTTCAGATGTGCTGCAACGCGGACTGCTACCAGAGCCCCCTGCTGTTACATTTAATTCCTCTTTTGGGATTAACTAGATATTTTTTTTATTTGAATGTAAAAACCCAGGCTTAACCTGCAAGCAGGCAAAGTGAGCTGAAAATATCCATCGCTCTTTGTTAAAGAAATACAGGGAAGAGTGGCAACGAAGGGTCACCGAGGGGTCACCGAGTCGCCATGACAAGCATTTATTTGAAGCCTTTTGTGTCCGTCTTAAAGACGAGCGCCAATGATGGCTGAGTTAAACAGAAAGAAACGCAGGCTGATGCGTCTGGAGCTCGTTCTGAACCCGACCTGGAATGGGATGGTCAGGTTGATCTTCTCTCCAACCTTCCGGATGTATTTTGTTCTCAGCTCTCGTGGGAGACGGATCTTTGGATGCTCTGAGGCAGGAAAAACACACGCCAGTTAAAACTCCACACGCTTTGCTCACTTAATTGGTCATTTTGAATCAGCAGGTTTCTAAATGTGCAGCAACATTAAAATGTTTACATTCATTATAGTGAGAATAAAGGCAGGCGGATTTATTTGATGTATTTTAGGATGGAGTGATAACACAACACTCATCTATGGGGGTTTACAAAAACAACAATTTATTACATTTATTGAGGGTTTTGAAAGTTCTTCATACAAACTCTACTCACTAATATTTTGATAAATTTTTCTTTGCAAATTTCCTGTCAACTACATAACTTTAATAGCCGTAAAAAGCTTCTGCTTTTGACCCTTTGCACGTTTCGTCACGCTCTCCAGAACTCCGCCATGACGGAGAGGAAAAGGAGAGTTCAGGAGCAACTAGTTACTTTTTAAGCAACTTTTTAAAATATATTTTTAGGTTTACTACGCTGTACTTTTAGCTTTTACTTGAGTCATTTTATTATGAAGTATCTTTACTCTTAATTAACTTTTGCTAAGAAAAATGTCTGGATTTTCTGACATGTTTTAATGAAAACTTCACCAGACAGACACAAAACTGCAGTTTTTGGTAAAGTTTCATGATCTTTTTTTATTGAAAAGAATTGATTTTGAAAAATGATTTTCTTATTTTGTAATTAGTTAATTATATAAATTACTTTTAGTTTTGCTTGTTCAAATATTTACACCAAACTTTATATTCTGGTCCATTTGATGTAATTTTTAAAAATGTTTTGATCAGTTACTCAGTACTTGAATATTTCTTTTACCAAATAGTAAGTATTTGGTAAAAAATATTTATCACTTATTACCAAAATATTTGGTATAATAAAATATTTGTTATTTTTTACCAAAAATTACTCTTATTGAGTAATTATTTTTGAGAAGTAAAAATATATTGTAATCTTCCTGAGATCTTGGCTTTCACTGCTCTGAGTTAAAACCCCTGACATGTGGTATAAGTTCTGTGAAGTCTCTTTTCCTCGCTCTCGTCTGAAGCCGTTTCACTCACCAACGATCTCGCGGATGGTAACGGGCTGGGACAGAGTCGCAGGCGGACTGCGGCCGGCTATGTTCACCGCCACCACCCTGAAATTGATCTTCTCTCCCACTGGGAGGCCACGCACCACGAATCCCTGCTTCTCCCACAGGTCTGTGTTTGCGGCTACCCACTCTGTGTCTAACAGACAAAAAGCGGCACATAGTGAGTCACAGCAGGAGGAGTTTGAAGCTCTCCGGTCTGCTTCGGCCAGCGGCCTGGCGCCGTCATACCTCCCTCTTTGCAGTACTCGATGACGTAGCCGTCCAGGCCACCGGCTCCGATCTTCTCCGGGGCGAACCACCTCAAGCTGCATGTGCTGTCTGTCACATCGTGGACCGTCAGACGCGTCGGCTCGCTGGTCGGGGCTGAAGGTGACAAAACGAGAGACTCGACAGAATAATTGACTGGCACCTCGAAAAGCGGGGCGAGACCCACAGGGAACGACAAGTGGAGGCTGAGGAAGACGAAGTGCAGACAATTGTTAAACCTACCGATGGGCATGAAGGGCTTAGAGTTCAGACTTGGCTGAGACAAGCCGATGCTGTTGACAGCAAACACCCTCATCTCATACAGGATTCCTTCAATCATCCTTTTGGCCTCGTATGTAGTTGACTCGTATACGTCAAAGTTGAGCTTCGTCCATCTGGACGAGCCTTTCTTCTTCCTTTCCATGAGGTAACCTGTTGGAGTGAAAACCCAGATCTTAGCTGTGTCTCTTTAGGAGTGAAGAACTCTCTTCATTACCTTTGATTGGTACACCGCCGTCAAATTTTGGAGGTTCCCAAACGATGGTGGCGCAGTCCTCACCGACTCCGGTGCATTTGACGTTCTCAGGCGGGTCGGGCACATCTGGAACAACACAGCTTAGTTTTCCCCCAACCAAATTGTTAAACTCTGCAGCTGGTAATGATGCATGAATGGACACATTTTCCCTTACCCACGATCTTTATGAACAGCATAGCCTTGTCTTCTCCTGCCGGATTGGTGACACAGATGTTGTAGTTTCCCTCATCGGCTCTCTCTGCGCCCTCGATGACGAAGCAGCTCAGGTCCTTCCTGGACTCCACCCTCACCCGCCCTTCAGTGGCTACAACCGCCTGAAATACAGGAAGGCATGTAACCTGGGACCATGGAGCGTTTAAGACTTCAATTCGCCAGATTTAAAGTGAAAGTCAGCTAAATTTAAAAGCTTATACATGTAAACAACGAGCGCTAAATAACTGACGAACTTCCACTGTGTGTATTAATGCATGTGGAGGTTTATTTGGTGTCTGATCTGTTATAAGCATTTTTAAAGGAGGCCTAAAGTATTTCTGGACTTTAGATGTTAGCGTTGGTTGGGTTTCCAGGCCCTCACCTCCTCTCCTTTGGACCAAACCACCGTGGGAGCCGGTTCTCCGGTGATCTCCACGTCCAGCCGAAGCTTGTTGCCCGCCACCACAATGATGGTGTTCTGAGAGACCATGTTTCCTGTGGTGTCCAGGTGGATCTTTGGTGGATCTGTTTATTAAAAAAATAAAAAATAAAAAGAGGGACATGGTGAACACATTTAACTCAGCAACAGGAATTAAATTATTTGCTGTTTCAGTGGATTTAGGAGTCCTACCTTGTCTTGGCACGTAGTCAATCTTAATTTCTGCATTGAGAGAGAAGAAATTAGCAGGAGGGTGTTACATTTGTAATAAATGATGTGCACACCTGATAGCTTAGAAAATGTTTCATCCTCCTCACCCATAAAGTTGAGTTTGGCGGAGAGCGACAGAGCGTATCCATCAGGAACAAACGTGTAGTCTCCAGCGTCCTCCGGCTTCACATTGTCGATAACCAGCCGGTGAAACCTGACACAACATGGAGTTGGACAAAACAGCAAAAATGTGTTTGCCTTCAACTTTTAACAAAAATCCAATCACATTTCGTCCACCTGCTGGTATTCTCACCTTCCGACGTGAGTCATTTTGATGCGCTCGCTTGGCAACACCTCCACTCCATCTTTGAACCACTTTCCTGTGACCTTGTCATCGGACACTTCACACTTGAACACGGCCTGGTCTGTCGCCCTGACTGTCAGGTCAGCAATGTCCTGCAGCACCTCCAGCTCCTTTTCTGAATACACAAGAGGAAATATTCATGAGAAAACAACCAGATGCATGGAGCCGTAGCAGATTCCTGATGGAAACATCTTTACTTCAGATCAGACTCCATTAACTTGGCCTGTTTTAAAATGTTTATGTGATGTAATAGACCAGTAAAAAGCTGTGAATAATTGTGAAGAGGAAGAAAAATTACAAAAATCAGAAAGGTTTAGATTTGTATTTGACCACCTTTAGAATCTGAAACCACTAACTAAAAAACATTGAGTGCAACATGTTTATCTACAATTACATAAAACTAAAAAGAAATGTACAATCAGACACATTGTTCTATTAAGACCAAAAGATTACATTTTGGTTTGACTTATGCATTTTTTGTTGTTTTACTGCATAATATCTAAAAGAGGCAGTATTATGCATTTTCATTTTATAGCAAGTAACTATGTTAAATAAAATGTTGTATATATCAAATATCACTTAAATAAATTTAACGCCTCTGCTTCTTTAAGAAACTTCAGGAAGCCATCACAATGTCACTGTAACATTAACCCTTTAGTAACATCAAGCACTGTTAAGCACTGAGAGCTTAACAGATGTACAGTTCCATCAAGTGTTTGCTAATTGCTGCTGGCTAGTCTGAAGGAGCTGAGAGGAGAGGTCGAGGGTAAGCGTTTCGAAAATCCTGAATGGTGGCCATGGGAGATTTAAGGATTTCTTAAACATGTATGAACAAATCAAAGCAATGCATAAAACATGGAGCCTTATGCCCAGCAGTTCAGTTCAGCTGTCTTCTGCATTTAACATAATGAAATATTTATATCCGAGTACCAAAGGCTGAGCGAGTGATGCTGCTGTACCTTCCACCTCCAGCTCTCCTTTGGTGTGCCCTCCGTTTGTCCAGGCGTGGTACATCCCAGCATCGTCCAGCGTGGCCTCCTGGATGATGAGCGTGTGCTTTTTCCCGTCCTTCTTGAAGCGATACTTTGAGGAATCCTTGTCTTTGGTAATCTCCTGATCCTCAAAGGACCTTTCCATTCATAAACACATAAACGTGAAGATGAAGGAACATTGGAAAGCATTTTCAGTGGATTTATGTGGTAATAAACTTTAGGCTGATGGCATTTACTGACCACATGACATGAGCGCCCTCTTCAGACACCTCAATCTCAAACTCCACTCTTTCTCCCACCACCACATGATAGTCGTCCATCAGCTTGGTGATGGTGATGGGGGGCTCTACATAAACCATTAGGGGAGAGCTGTTACTTCATGGTATTTCTTGACTGTAATTTCCAGTGGATGATGGCAGCAAGCCGATAAACATAAGGGGATGATGCACCTTTGACGTACACCTCTGTGGAGCACTTGTCCTCGCCAACCACACACTCGTACGCAGCATCGTCAGACAGGTTGGCTTTGTTGATGGTGAGTGTTCGGACGTTACCGTTGGCCTCCATGACGTACCTGGTGAGAAGATTGATTGGGAGTCGGTTTGTGGAGTATAAAGACTTCATTTGTAAGTATTCATTTGTAAGTATTCATTTGTTTTTAGAGCATCCTGCTTTTCAGCTTAAAAGCATTAAAACTAGGGCTGCACTGGTGGCAGATTTCTGGCAAATTGCTGGTTACCAATTTTTGGAAGACGCCTGATCTGCTGATTCTAATTTTGGCCGATACCAAATTCTTTTGTCTGAAATTCTGCTGAATGTAGAAAGGAAGACACTGAGTTGGTAACAGTGGGGTGACTATTGTTGACTGTAGACATGCAGAGATGACCTGGTGGGCCGGTTTATCAGCCAAATAGACCAGCCCACCTGCAGAGCAGCAGAGGTCAGTGGTTGATATTTAGACCTTAGCCGAGATAATCTCCCAAAATTAAGAAAATTTGCACCGATAAATTGGTGCAGCCTTATGAAAAAGTGCTTTGTAAAAGTATTCACATTCTATACGCTTTTCAATTTGTCAAATTTCAATCACAAGGTTCCAGGAGATCTGACAGATAAACAAAGAGTAGTCCATCGTGTTGAAATGGAACGAAAATGATACATGATGGTTTATGACATTTGAAAAGTGAGGAGTGCATTTTTATTGTAATCTTAAACCCCTAAATAACATCCAGTGAAACCGATTACAGGAGAATTACTATTTATGCACAGCAAGATCATTGACAGAAAACCATAGGAGAGAAAGAAAACGTGAGAGAACGTTCACTTCCTAGCAGAAATACAACCCTATGGTCTCCATCTGACTCTCGTTGAGTCTGTGAATAAAGCTCAACATCTGTGTTAAAGTTTTGGACAGCGATTGTCACAAATTCTTCAGAATTCTTAGATATTTATATTCATGCACTTATTTTGAAGACTATTTATGAACCAGTTGTGTTTTCTTTCCTCACATGTTGCGTGTTTGCACCTAGAATGCATCTCTGTTGAATGTAGTTCTATGGTAACCAGTTTGAAATCTAGTAATGTTCTGTGTGCTTTCTGACCGAAACCCAGCTGCTGTCAATTAGCTAAAATTAGCAACAGAGTTAGCAAAACTCAAAAGCTTTAAAACCAGGAGTTAAAGGTCTGTTCAACAAATTAAGACGAATTTGAGGGTCAAAGACTGTGTTGATACATGGTTTATGACATAAACCATGTTTACAGACAGTATCAACAAAGTTGAATTTAGCTCATTAGCATTAGCTTCTGCTAAATGCTTTGTTGGTATAGTACATCAGTGTTAGTGTAGCTAATGTTTATGATTAGTGCTTCAGGTTAGCACAACTAAGATTTAGTTAGCAATAACGGAAAGATAAACTCCAAATGAGCAAATATGGTGGAGAAACATCCAGAAAATGCTGCTAAAGTACACAAACAACGTGTCGCCTAAAAAGGCTAAATATGCACACCACGGTTTTCAGATGTTCATTTGTGGGGAAAAAATAAATCCTTGATTATAACAAAGATGTGCACCACTATCTAATAAAATCCTAATAAAGTATAATAACGTTTTGGGCTTAAGGGGCTTAAATGCTTTTGCCAGAACGTGCAGTGTCGGAGCTCTTTGTGTTAATGAGTATCTGAGTGATTTGCCTGGGAGGAATAAGATCTCCTTTCTGCTGGGAGGCTCCTTGTGACCGGCTAAAAATAAAACTCGGTGACAACAGAATCGTCTCCAAATGCGACGTTGTGCTTCTGCTAATTTTAGCGCTGCCCATTTAAAGCGCTGCCCATTGAGTCCATCTCAGCTTGATTATTTTGACTCCATGATACAAGGAAGGAAACGTGTCAATAAATATATTTATACCAAAACGAACTGGTCAAAGTGGATGTGTGTGAGCTGCTGTGAAGCATGTACTTTGCTGAGGGTTTGATTTCCTGGCCATTCTTCAACCATTTGACCTGAACGTTGGGGTCAAGAACTTCACATGACATCACAATTTTCTTGCCCTTATCCACTGAGTAGCAAGACTCGAGCCTCTTCAGGAAAGCTGGGAATTCAAACAGAAAGAGAAATTACCCACAAGCTGAAAGTATGTCACTGTCTGCCCACTCTGTAACCCCTCGCCTCTTTCCAGCTGGTCTCCACCCCTCCAACTTACCCTCACTAGGCTTCTGCACCTCTTTCATCTTTTTTAGACGTTTCAGCATGCCTCTCAGGTCGGTGATGCCGTACTGAAAGGCGATTTTCTCATACTCGCTTGGGTGGGCACTTTTCAGCAACTCCCACACGTCAATCTCTGGCTCCTCTTTTTGTTTCTTCTTCCTGATAGCAATGGGAAGGACATTTTACAGACAACCTAACAGATAATCATGCTAGGTAAAAGCCCATCATGTTTACTTTTTAGTAGCTTTCAGCAGGGCACTGAAATCCAGATCTCCTTCATCCTCTCCAGCATCTCTGTATGTAGAAACAAAAGGTGTTTAAAACTTACTTTACACAGTTAATCCAAGACAAAATGGACTGAAAAATGTTATAAACATGATGTAAGTTCATCTAATCCCTGAAGCACTCACGCTCTTTTGAACGCAGACAAAATATCTGCTTGGTCCTCCTGATGTGCGGCTGTAACAAGAGAAGTTGCCGACAACGCAGATTATTGCTTTGAGGGATCAAAACGGTAAAGCATGCAGAATCCTCAGCAGCGCGCCGCAGCACAGGGTCTGTTTTCACTCACCCTCCACTGAGATCTCAAAGGTGGAGCTGTCACACTTGTCCTTAGCCGTCACCTCACACCTGTAGCCTCCAGCATCTCCAGCCACCACTTTGATGATCTTCATCTCATACGTGTAGATCTAAAAAGATGCAAAAGTATTTATGTCTCTTAAATCCCTTTACATTTTGTCACATTAGCCCTAAAAGCTTCTGTGTATTTTACTAGGATTCTACTTGGTTGGCATTTATCATATTTTATTTGTCATAAAAAAACTTCCTATTGTGAAAAGAATTTGGATTTATTATTATCATGGCAACTTTCAATTAATGATGGTAAATAAAACAAAATTAACAGTATGTTCGGAAATTTTACTTTTGCTATTTTTGCCACTGTTAGACGAGAGCATCAGTAAATTTAAAAATACAATTAAATTCAGTTATTGTGTACAGTTTAGTATTTAACTGTTCACACAGGAGCGGTTTCAGAAAAGCTTTTAGTGAAATGAACCAGAACTAATCCATCTCTGAGCGTCGTTTTAAACATGCCAAACCCATAGGGGGCAGTGTCGCGCAAAGCTAAAACTTTTGTCAGCCAATCACAATCCTTCAAAGCAACCACAACTTCCTGTTAGAGATAGATAAAAATGTTGCCAGGAGTTTAATTTCTGTGGAAAGATATACAAGTTGGACTACTTTTGAAAACTGCATTAGGATATAAAGTGGATGAAACGAAACAAAGTCGATTGGGAATCATGCCGAAGTAAGTAACTGGTTATACTGGCATTTTATTCATGACCCTAAATCTCCACTCTTGTTTTTCACATAACAATTTTTTGTGATGCAAGACTGATTTTTTTATGTGGATGAAAGGCAAATTGCATATATGTGTATTAATTTCCCCAAATATTTGACCAATTGCAGACTGGGCCTCAACACTGACAGCAGACGTTCACCAGTTTGAGCAATTTTACGAATAATGAGTGAAAATGTAGAATGTTTCTTCCACCTCATATTTAATCCCAATAAACTGACATTTGTGGTTGTAATGTGATGAAATTCCAGAAATATTCAATAGTTACGCAAGGTGTTATAGTTTGAAAGGTAATTTTCAAACAGTGGGATGAGCTTTGTGTCACCTTGGTGTTTCTGTCATAGGTCTCTTTAAACTGCAGGTGTTTCCCCGCCTTGCTGCCGAGGTCCAGCCACTTCCCCTTCAGCCATTTCATGGTGGGTTTCCTCGTCAGGGTGCTGGCGTCCACCTTGGCTACGAAGGTCACATCCGACCCTGTCCAATCAGAAAGAACAAACAAAGACAAACGCAACAATTGACTCTGATATTTTACTCATCACGGATTGGAAATCACCCGTTTGCGTAAGCACAAATGGGTGATTAGGGGCAACACAAGTATTTTTGGTCTAGTTTCTAGTGCGAATACCTTAGTACATTGGAAATAACAGAAAACTAACTTACAAGTAGCTTTTCTGTGAAATATGGGAGCTTGTTTTAGTAAATAATTCCTTAATATTGATAGAGAAAGTTCCTAAGTTTTTCTTGAAATCTTAGAAATGATTTACTTAAAACAAGCTCCCATTTCTTACTGAAACGTTGCTTGTAAGTTAGTTTTCTCTTATTTCCAGTGTACTGAGATATCTGAATGAGAAACTAGATATATTTCAGGATATTTAGCTCTTTGCAGTGTAAGAAACGAATGACCCAGACCTGCGACAGCGACCACGTTCTCCGCCGGCTTCTCCACAAAAAGCCCAGAGAGTGAAGTCGATTGATTCTCTGAAACAAAACCAAAAGAAGTTAATAAATTCACATTTTAGATGCCATTTTAAAAAAAAATGTCTTCTTTTTTAGCGCAACTGGACTGGAGCAAAAAGACATACACAAGCTGAGGGCACCAACACATATTATAAAACACATCGCTTATCTCCATGTTCAACATTCCCAAGATGGCTTCCAAGGGCTACAATAACAATCCCTAATCCACAGGACTTCTGCTAATGATGGCAGACATTAAACTGGCATTACAGGCAAGTGACACTTACATGCTTTTATTACACAGATCCCATCTTTCTAAAAATGTATCACATGGTTCTTCTGTGTTTTTTGGATGCTCGTTTTAATCAACAGTTTCTCAGATTTCTTACAAGTAAAGCAGCAACACTGCCTCTCGGCAGAGAGCCAATGACGTTTCCAGGCAAGCAGAAGTTCCAGCGACATATAAACGCTACGGCGAAGAGCCAATTAGAGGGTTCACGACGTCATAATGAAGACAGACTGTACTAAGGATAAGACTTCTAACAAGACACACCAGCTGGTGACCTTTATGCTTTGGGTGCCGGTTCTGGATTTAGAGTTCAGGTCTGTAACGATTACACCCATGGAATCGGCTTTTTTTAACAAATAATGAGAAGACATGAACCCGACAGGTTCATAATAATGTAAACAAATAAGATTTATATTTCTGTTGATAACTGGTTGGTGCAAAATTGAGTGTTTGTTCTGTGTGTCTTTTTGTGGCCGTCTGGAAAAACCCTTTGAATAAACTTATTTGGCTACAATTATATAATGCGTTATCATCATAAATGATGCAGTCAAATTAATGTTGCACACCATCCACACAGTGAAACACGGTGGTAGTGGCATAATGCTGTGGGGTTGCTTATCTTTGACCCTAGACATGTAGCCAGAGCTGCAGTAGGATGGTTCAGATCAAAACATACCCGATCAACAGCTCAGTTAAAGTCCAGGCATAAACAAAATGTTTCAATAATACAATTAAAATCCTGATTTATAATAATGACACATCCGTCCCCTCTACTAAATTGTTCCAGTCTGCACTGCTGCAGTAACACAACACAGAAAGCACAACATTTTACAAACATTCAATCATCTCAGTCATGCAGAGCAGCAACGTCACTGTGATGTCACTCGTCTCGCTCTTACCCTGGCCCGCAGCGTTTTTCTCAGCTGGGAAAAACAAACATCGCTTTTTAACATATGGAAGTATAACAATGTGGAGTTATACTGTACCATAGGTCAACGGGAAATAAACACAGCAAGTAAACCGGCTTGATTTCAGACTGACGAGTCTGGAAGACGCTCTGCGGTCTGGGATCAAGCAGCTTTCGAGAGGTGAAATTATTTAAATATTTACACGTCACACAGTCACATTAAAACATTATTGTTGATCATAACTTTCCTTTACTGAGGCAAAGTAATCAAATGATTACTTTCGGTTTAATTGTCAAACATCAAAACAATTATTAGAAATTACTTTGATTACTTTGGACTGACACCAAAACATAAAGTTGATATTGCTACAATATGAATGTGTAATAGATCGTTTCCATTGAACGCCATCGCAGATGTACATTTTTCAGCTTGTTTGGCGGCGATGAAGTGGACCAGATCACATGGCTGCACCCCAAGTGGAGATAATCCCCCTTTAACTCTATACCCCTGTTTGTACGGCTGGAAACAGCCTTGGCATGATCAGCTCTTCACTCATGGAAATTCTTCTTGTAATAAATACGGCAAAGGAAAACTCGGTGTAGTTCAATACCCGCTTTGGAGTCTCAACAGGTGATGAAACGCATCGTAAATATCAAAAATAGAAGCTAAAACGGACGGATGGCAACCCAGAGTGAAGGTAACGAATCCTGGAGCAGAGGATTTCTGATTGAATGGTCTGGGGTCGGGTTTGTGAGGTTTCTGGGGCCAATAGGTATTTTTAGAAGAGATGGTTTCAGCTTGATGTGATATGATGGAAAATATTGGATATTTTCCTGGTAAAAACTCATTCGATCAGCATCAATTGTTGTTTGTCATTGAAAGAAGGTTAAGAATCCAAAACATTATGCATTTTCAGCATCACAGTTATACAAATTAATTATCAGGGATCAAATGTAAAAAGTAACCCCACTAAATGCAGATGTGATTCTAGAGACAGTTTATAATGTTGATCATCTTAATTTTGAAAGACTAAAAATGTTTCGCACGGCCTGAATCTTTTTACATAAATTTTTATAGTAAAATAAACATAATCTTACATTTCCATTGCCTTCTTTTCTTTTTCTGCCTAAATTCAGTGTTTTATTACATTAAAAATACCTTTTGCATGTGAACTTTAATTTGAAAAAACGCACAGCTTCTCTCTGTCTTTCAGTCAGTAGCCTATGCACGCAATTTGGAGGTGTGTGTGCTTCTGTCTGTTCCATTGGAGAACCTAATGCACGGCGACATTAACACTTTATTAGCACAGAGAATATGGATAGTTGGCCTCACCTACTTAAGATTCTTTTTGTTAATAGCGCTGTATGAACGGGATCATTGCATCCCAGAAAATCTCTCTCAGAACCCGTAAAGCCTGCTGTGAACGGGTCCTAAAGCCCTGATGCTTTTAAAACGTCTACACAACTAATCTCCTCCTGGTTAATTAATTAAAAAACATGCTCTTCGCATGTGAATCTAGCAGGCAAGTTGATCTGACCGACAGCTCCTGGGTTTCTCTTGTAAAACCTGAGCTAACCACCAACAACATACTTTATTGGTCACTTAATTTATGAATCTGCTCCAAACGTCGTGCTATCCAGTTTAACTAGATTATCTGATGGCATCTGAGATCGTAAAACATGAGTCTCAAATCCTCATCCTGTGCTTAAATTTGACCTTCATTACATTATTTTGCACAAAACCATTCTAAGATGATGAGATTTCAATTTGCTCAGTTCTGCTTTTGTTGAGCCGTTTTGGGGCGTCCTGTCACTTTAAATCCAAATAAGCTGCTGGCCACGGCCCCCAGCTCAGCGTTCACACCTGCATGTAAAAATGGCTGCAATCAGATGCACAATTATACAACAATAACATCTTTGAAAGGCAGAAGTGGAGCCATCTGCACAACCAACAGGAATGCAGCAGGTGGGTCTGGATGGTAAGCTAACAATATCCCTTTGGAATCAATGAAGAATTTTTGAATTTGAACAAAACACTTGTCTTTTCCAGCAGCCATTGTAAAGTGCCCCACACATGCTGGATCTCTGCTTGGGTTGGTAGGTAACAGTGCAGCGTCTTCTGATTTATAATGCTACATCCAAAAGGTTTTTGAACACTTTCCTTTTCCAGGCAGCAAAAAAAATCAACAAAAACTGCTTTTTTTTAAGCAGTTGGGTTGTTTTTAGAAGAAGTAGAGACCTAAATGGAAGTACAAATATGCACAAAATGTGAATTTTGCATAATGGGTCCACTTTAAAAATTTCTTCAATGACTTCACTGCTTGACCTCATAAGTGCGGCTCGGTTTTCGCCCAAGAGCCGAGCAGAAACGTGTCCTGAAATCAGATGATGCTGGTATGCTAGCAGGAACAGCTGCTTGTGTTGTACTTCAGCACAGCTGTGCTTCTGCTCTCATTGTCGGAACCGCCTGCGGGACCGGAGCAGCGCAGAGAGCAGCGTCATAAGTCACAGAGAGGAGGTGCAGGCCTCTGTTCAGGGAGCAACATCATGAAAAGGTCAGAGGGCATACACACCGTCATGGCGACGGGAAGCAGAAAAGGTATCCAGTGCACTATATTTGATAATAGTATGATTTAATTGATATCTCTTTCATTTGAATGACTGCACCGCAAAAACAAAATCTTACCAAGTATTTTGAGTCGAGTTTCTAGTGCAAACATGTTAGTACTCTTGAAATAAGACAAAACTAACTTACTGACTTTTTGTAGTGAAATATAGAGGCTTGTTTTAAGTAAATAATTCCTTAATATTGATGAAGAAGTACTTAATCCATTAGCAGATTATTTCACTTATAACAAGACATTTTCCCCATGTTACAACTTATCTGCCAGTGGAACCAGTACTTAAAACAAGTGAAAAGTTTCTTTTAAAGTTTGTCTTATTCCCAGATATACCAATACCAAGATATTTGCACTAGAAACTAGACCAGAAGTACTTAGTAAGATTTTGTGTTTTTGCAGTTTGATTGCTGAGAGAAAACTTCCTCCATGATGGCAGGTGATCAGGAGGAGCGAAGAGAAGCTACTTCTTTATTCCTTACAGTCAGGCAGCTGCGTCTCTGATTGCAAAGAAAACTGCAAAACAAAAACTTCAGCTTTTCCTTTTCTGTATATATCAAAAACAAAACAAAAACGTTACAATAATGAAAGGAAGACAACGGGTTTTAGATCAGTCCACGTTAAAGCAATCAAAAGTAATATCCAATAATCGTAAAAATTAATAGGAATGAAATGGATCAAATACTAAAACTATTATCAGCACTCAGGGGGACATTTATTTTATTTCTCACCATCATCGTCTGCTTCTGAACCTGGTGCAGACAAGGAAGCAAAACCACTGAAAAAGCTGCTTTAAAGCAAAAGCTTGTGCACAGAAAGGATGAAACGCATGCTAAGAAAGCAGAAATCTAATGCAGTTACATCAAAAAAAAAATCATCTGAAGCCAAATCAAAACGTACAGACAAGCTTACAAGTTCTGTCTTCAGTATTTCTGCATGCATATAATACCCAGAATTATATGGGTATTACATATACAAGGAAAAAAATCCTCAGAAAGCAGCAACTCTGACGCTTAAGAGCGTTTTTTTTTTATTTTTTTATTCAACATGCAATATAAAATATACAGAATGCAAACAGAGAGAAGAGCAACGCTCCGGCCACCGAGTCTGAAATAAATTATGCATCATAGCAGCAGAGCTCTTAGTGACCACCACCATGTTAATTTCATTTTTTATGTTCATTAAAGTCGTTTTATATATTTACCAGTAATTTATGAGGGTCATGAGGGAAAAAATTAATCAGAGCTCACGCAGCTGCTTCCATTGTGGAACAGACCGGCACATGTATGCATTTTTTATGCATGCATAAAACAGATTATGTATGTATATATAATACATTAGGACATTGTATGTCAAATCAGGCATTCATGTGGATACACTGCCAGGATTCAGTCTTACCTCCATCTGCTGGCGGCGCATCTAAAGGAAATGACAGGAAATTAGTGTCCATCGTGTGAAAACAACATTCAATTATATTGTACCTATATGCTTTTGTTAAGCTAATGCAAATACATTTTTAACTATAGTATCTCCAGAAATAATAATAATATTGCTGAGCAATGAGAGAAAAGTTTTAAATTTGACCCAAATCATTCGATCAACAAACACTTGCAGACATTTTCTCACACTCTCCATGCCTGCAGTGAAATGCAGTCCAAAGGTCAATGTGGGAAACGCAGCGCATGGATGCAGAAAATGCATCCATTTGCACTCAGTCAGTATAGATTATAATCCACATAAATGGATTATCTTCTCTGCCTCATTCAGAAAAAAGTCCATAAACGTTCAAATTCACAAAAACTCTGAGGAATCATTAAATTAAATATATTCAACCATTATTACAAAACAAAAGAAAAAAGATTGATACAGTCACGTGCAAAAGTATTCACACCGTTTCAAACTTTTAGCCATTTTGTCAGATTATAACTTCATCGAGATTTTTGGGGGGATAGAACAACATACAGTAGAAAAACTTTTTAAAAATGATGAATTCCGGATTTTGAATCAGTAACTGAAAAAAATATGCATAAGGATCTTTTGGTGTATCTACAAGTTGTTAATGTAAATCATAGGTGTCAAACTCATGGCCTGGGGGCCAAATCTGGTCCGCCGTAGCTTTATATGTGGTCCTCTAGACTCAAATTTACATCAATAAGTCCTTCTGGTTTTTCACAAATCTGCAAAATTCACACAGGAGTCCTGTTTTCCTATTTATCCAGCAGAAAATCTCACTAAAATGCATTAAAGTTTGCAGATTTATGAGTGAAAAATGAGAGAAAAGTTTAACGGGTTGGAATATTTTGCAAAGTTACTGATAAAACTGCATCATCTTCCTACAACCTGGTAGAAACCTGGTTTCTGAAAGATTAAACCACTCAACAAAGAGGTTTTTATTAAAATATAATCACGCCACCTGAACCCACTCAGGTCCACACACATAAAAAAAAAAATCACCTCAAATCAAAGACAATAGAATCACAGAAAGCCTCTCACCTTCATCAGCTGCCGATGCATGTTTGTTTTACGCAGCATAACAAGTTATATCATCATAGAAACAAAACGTTAGAGCCTAACAGCAGAGGAAATTCAAACCACATTCAATTTACAAATGATGTAATGTACAAAAGAGCAGCTTTTCACCCAGAATGCCAGAAGGTATTAATATCCCCGTTCTACAGCATACAGTAGAAACACAGCGCTATTTATAATTTAAATAGAGATGCTCTCCTGACAGAACGTCCATGAATAAATAAAAAACAATGTGAAAGCTGATTAAAAAGTGTTTGAAGTCTGCATGAAGCCAGCACTCGACATGATTTGTGAGTAAAACTCTAAAGGAAATATATATGAGCCATAAATGTGTCACAAAGTGATAATAGAATAAATAATAACATAAATAATGGGAAATGCTGACTTACCCTCCGCCGGTTTAGCTGTGAAACAGAAAAAGAAAACTGTTACTTACACACATCATTTACATTTTACACACACATTTATCAGAACGCCTGGTAAAGATGTAAACATAATCTTCAGTGAGTTTCATTTTTGTAGGAAATAGAAATAAAATCATGTTTGCGTTGATCTCTCTAGAGTCGGACGTCCTCTTTTCCTCTTCTCTTCAACATCACATTTCAAGATTAAGGGAAAAAGTTGATTTGGTGGATGGTTGTGTATTTCTACTTTGATTTGGCTGTTTATTTTAGATTATTAGCACATTTAAAACCCAGTGATGACCCACCCTTTCAAGGATTCTTTGTTTCACACCAGATCAAAGTCCCAGTTAAAGTCCCAGAAGCATTTAGAGAACTCTTATTTGTGATGGTGGGACAGAGAAAATCGTTGATTTTTTTTCCCATTTTTCTCCCACTGCATGGGGCCAAACTGTGTTTCCTCATCCTGCCTGGAGGCCAGAGGCTAAAAGAAGTACAAGTCTTTGTCACAACATTTTAAAATCCAACAGAAGCTAATTCAAAATTTAAAGAAAGAGTTTCTGGGCTGCTATATTTTCTTAACAATTTTCTGTTTGTATTTTTAAAAAATGTCAGCGTTAGATTCTGCAAAGTGATAATTTATTTTAAAGCTTTTAGGGTAACTGTATATAAAGTTACATGAGGATGGTAACCTGTATAGATATTGATAGATGTTAAACCTTAGAAGTGTCTTTTAATTACATGTTGTTGACAATATTTATATAGACGTTTGCCTGGAATTGACGGCTTTAGATAAAGCAGATACTTCAGGAATGTTTTAGCTCCAAAGCGACGACATAAATTTAACAGGAACAGGAAGGTTCCCCTTTGAAATTTCATGTGTCGCATCTGGACCAGATCTTTGAAAAGGATATTCTGATGTAGTGACATGATTTAAAGGGTTAAGCTAGAGCTATAAAGTACGGAGGGGATGTGCCTTTTTAATGAGGGTGTCTTTGTTGAGACCTAATTCGGGTAAAAGAAAATTCTCAACTGAAATAGAGGCGTATGATTTACCCCAGGCTCCCCAAGTGTCTGTTGGGGTCACTTCAGTGGATCTTAAAGGCCAGGGACGGTGTCTAATGACCTCTCTGAAGCCAGGCCACGTTCTCTCAAGCTGCACGCACTTTCCTTGAATAGTAAGCCGAGTCAACAATAAGACCTTCACCTCTCGCTCAGAAATCCCCCAAAACAATCAAAAGTTAGAAACTCTGTCTGTAGTCATTTCTTTGATTACCAAATATATTAGTGTATGTGAGAGAACGCATCAATGACAGGGATTAACTTAAAATACTTTGTAGAATTTAGTTCATTTACTTGCATTACTTGGACGCTGAGACGTATCACAGCAACAGGCCGACCCGCCCCATGAGGCGTCTAGGTCAAGAGCATTATGCTAACGGCTGTTAGCATGGCTAATTCCCCCTTTAAATGAGAACCGTTATTCCTCCTAGCATTATGCTAATAGCTGTTAGCATGGTTATTTCCCCTTTTAAATGAGAACCGTTACTCCCTCTCAGCATTATGCTTATGGCTGTTAGTGTGGCTAATTAACCCTTTAATTCAGAACTGTTATTCCTCCTAGCATTATGCTAACGGCTGTTAGCATGGCTATATCCCCCTTTAATTGGAATAAGTGTGTAAAAAACCAAATTTTTAAATTCTCTTAATAGTGATCTACTTTTAGCAACTGCAGCCTATCGGGTGTGAAGTCTTAGGAAGCGAGCTGCACGCACTTTCCTTGAATAGTAAGCCAAGTCAACAATAAGACCTTCACCTCTCGCTCAGAAATCCCCCAAAACAATCAAAAGTTAGAAACTCTGCCTGTAGTCATTTCTTTGATTACCAAATATATTAGTGTATGTGAGAGAACGCATCAATGACAGGGATTATGCTAACAGCTGTTAGCATGGTTATTTCCCCTTTTAAATGAGAACCGTTATTCCTCCTAGCATTATGCTAACAGCTGTTAGCATGGTTATTTCCCCTTTTAAATGAGAACCGTTATTCCTCCTAGCATTATGCTAAAAGCTGTTAGCATGGTTATTTCCCCTTTTAAATGAGAACCGTTATTCCTCCTAGGATTATGCTAACAGCTGTTAGCATGGTTATTTCCCCTTTTAAAAGAGAACCGTTATTCCTCCTAGCATTATGCTAAAAGCTGTCAGCATGGTTATTTCCCCTTTTAAATGAGAACCGTTACTCCCTCTCAGCATTATGCTAATGGTTGTTAGCGTGGTGATTTCCTCTTTTAAATGAGAACCGTTATTCCTCCTAGCATTATGCTAAAAGCTGTTAGCTTGGCTATTTCCCCTTTTAAATGAGAACCGTTACTCCCTCTCAGCATTATGCTAATGGTTGTTAGCATGGTGATTTCCTCTTTTAAATGAGAACCGTTATTCCTCCTAGCATTATGCTAAAAGCTGTTAGCATGGTTATTTCCCCTTTTAAATGAGAACCGTTACTCCCTCTCAGCATTATGCTAATGGTTGTTAGCGTGGTGATTTCCTCTTTTAAATGAGAACCGTTATTCCTCCTAGCATTATGCTAAAAGCTGTTAGCATGGTTATTTCCCCTTTTAAATGAGAACCGTTACTCCCTCTCAGCATTATGCTAATGGTTGTTAGCGTGGTGATTTCCTCTTTTAAATGAGAACCGTTATTCCTCCTAGCATTATGCTAAAAGCTGTTAGCATGGTTATTTCCCCTTTTAAATGAGAACCGTTACTCCCTCTCAGCATTATGCTAATGGTTGTTAGCATGGTGATTTCCTCTTTTAAATGAGAACCGTTATTCCTCCTAGCATTATGCTAAAAGCTGTTAGCATGGTTATTTCCCCTTTTAAATGAGAACCGTTACTCCCTCTCAGCATTATGCTAATGGTTGTTAGCGTGGTGATTTCCTCTTTTAAATGAGAACCTTTATTCCTCCTAGCATTATGCAAATGGTTGTTAGCGTGGCGATTTCCCCTTTTAAATGAGAACCGTTACTCCCTCTCAGCATTATGCTAATGGCTGTTAGCTTGGCGATTTCCCCTTTTAAATGAGAACCGTTACTCCTCGTAGCATTTTGCTAACAGCTGTTAACATGGTTTGCTTGTGGCTTATTTTCCCTTTTAAATGAGAACATCAACCAACACATTCAAAAACAAAATGGTACTCGACTCGGAGTGCTGTACAAACTTCTGAGAGCCGGTTAGAGAACACAACACCTGCATGGAGGTAAATCTGCATCAGCATCTGCTGGTGTAATCCACCGGGAGAGGCGAGAGTCTTGATCATCAACAAGTTTGGGATGAAGCCGGGTAATCAACTTCTGCACAGCTGTTTCTCACAGTTTAAATGTTTCCCTCAGAGGTACCATGTGCAGAACCGTGCAAGACTCATAATTAGTCTAATTTTTAATGCTATGTAGGTCAATTCTGCAAAATACACAAATGTTGGGGAGAGGGCTGCATATTTTGTTCTTTTAGAAGAACTTTTCTGCTTTTGTTAAAGTTTAACACTGTGATGCCACAGTCAAATGTCTGTGAACTCCACTGAGATGTGCAACTTTTACTCTGATCCTCCTAAATAAAATTAGCAGTCTTCCGAAACCCCTCGTGTGTAATCTGAATAAATACAGATCTTATTTGGGGATTCGAGGTTTTCTGATTGAATTTTTTTTAATAACCATGTATCAGTTTCCTTTTGTGGATGTAATGGGACACAAGGTCAGAAAGCTCAAGGCACTTCACGTTAAGGTTTGTTTTCTCTTCTGTGAAAGAATCAGATCAGCTCCTCACCTCGCCGTTTGTTTACTTTTCTAAATTTGACTCTGACAATCTGATTTACAGCGTCGTTAACGACACGGACATAAAGACACGCTGGGTTTACGGCTGCAGCTCACCCGCAGATATCATAACACATTTTTTTCTCATTTACTAACCCATGCCAAATCCACTTCTTCTGAGGTTGCATTATGACCAGGACAGAATTTAACAGGAATTCTTTATCAAATTTATACCAGCCACTATCAACACTTTGATTATTTTTGCAGGATCCCAGTTGTGTGAACATTTTAAATGAAAACTCTCACATCTAGACTGAAATATATACAATTTATATATTCGGTTTTTCTGCTTTTTGTAAAAGTTTGCCTTAAAATTATACAACTTTTATTTTTAAAAGCAGTTCATTGGAGAGCTGCCACTCAGGGTAGGAGTTTCCTTTTCAGTTTCGGTTTATTGTTTCCTCATTGATTTCGAAGTGACAGATAGTGTTCATAAGAGTTTTTTAAAGACACTATTATTCACTGACAAAGAAATAATTAATCATGTCATCATTTTAAGTCAAGGTTCTTGTATCCAGACAAAGATAAACGGCACTGAGGGACTGGAAAAACTTCATGGAGCAGTTATGGTTCAATTTACTCTCACAGTGTTTCATCAGCACACAGTGATGAAGGGAATTATGATCATGAATCACAGCATCGCCTCCAACCATTGACTAGAAAACTGTCTTGTGTTTGATGGACTGCCTTGGAGGCGAGCCAAATCCAGATCGGCGCATCAGGCCTCCTGACCGAGGAGGAACTTTCTGGTTAAAACTGGCAGATTACACCATGATTTATCTCCACCGGGACAGCAAAGTGGAAAGGCAAAACCCGATACCGCGGGGTGGGGTGAAACTCGATGAACTTAATGGGGGAAAAAAGTGTGAAAGGTCACCGCTTATTCCAGAGTATTTTTAGCAATTAGTTGAGAGGCGGGATCAGGCTGCTATTGACTGAAGCAGCTCAGATTTTGTTTCAACTTATCTTGGAGATCAGAAATAGTAAGCCGAAACGTTGAGAAATAAAATGTTCACAGCTCTGAATCAAATTGTAATTAAACGAAGCTGACTGGAAAATTAAGTCCTGCACTTTGATTGCATCCTAAGATCTAAATTAGTTAGGCATTGAAATTGCAAGACGGGGAATTTTTAAATTCTCTTAATAGTGATCTACTTTTAGCAACTGCAGCCTATCGGGTGTGAAGTCTTAGGAAGTGAGCTGTATGAGGAGGATTGTGTCGTCGATAGTTTTTACCTTCATATCTGACTTATGTAACTGGATACTTTTGGCACACAGGCTTCACAGTGAGAAAGTCGCAGGTTATCTGAACAACCATGAAGTTATTTATTTAACAACCAAAAGTGGGATCAGCTGAATGTTTCGGAAACTGGAGTTTGATAACTCTTAAGTTTTGATAAGTGTTTAGAAAACCCAAGCTACCTTTGTCTTCAGGAAACACAAGACATGCAAGTCTTTAGAATACGTTACCTAGCAGAGTGTGTAGAAAACGTAAGTTTGATAACTGATAACAGGACTCAAACGAGCTAAGTCTGTAGGAAACTTGAGCTAATTCAAATTAGTGCTTTAGTAGCTTAAGCTCCTTATATACGATGCAAGAACTTGGAACACAAGAAGAACTGAAAAAAAAAAGTTCTGTTCAAGATTTTACAAACTATGCAAAATAAAGCTTGAAATTTCTTTTAGTTTTTTTAATCAGAGTGGTCAGGAATAACACTTTCCTTTTTTGTTAGGACTCTTCAGATTTCACAAGAATTCAAGTAGGATCTTCTTAGAAAGTCCTTCCCGATGTGACATTATGTTACAACGTTATGTCATTTGGTTCCTGCGTCTAAATCTGTAACTCCCTTTTCACAGAGAGAAGAGAATATAAAACTTTGTACATTTCTGCGTTTCTTCCGTTCTTGTTTTAGGGCAGCATGTTTTAGAAGTACTTTATCATGAAAGAATGCAAAATACTTGAATGCAACGTAACGATTAAACACAAAAAACTTTGAAATAGCCGTAAAGCGTGTTCTCTATGCGATGCTCTGAGGCAGAAACTGAAACATGAACCCGAGTCCCTCAGAGTTAAGCTGCAGTATAAGTATCATTAACACAGTAGCAACTCTGCTGCAAATCAATGGAGACAGCGAGGATGAGTCTGGTGTCTTTCACAAATACACAACCATGATGTCACAGCAGGTGGATGGGTCAAAGTTACGGCACATAAAGCTACATTTATAAACTTAAAGTCTAGAAATAATTTAATGTCCTGCATTTCTTACAATAACAAGAAAGTTTTGTTTTTGCGTCATTATATCACTTTTCTCTATCTTCTCTAACACCTGCAAAATGAGGAATTTCACTGTAACAAATGTTTTTTTTTATTTTATTTTGGGGTTTAACTTGGGGAATTAAATACTCTGAAGTTTGTTACTTACAGTTTGAGTGTAATAAGTACAAACAATCCACTTTTTCTTTTCTTCCAAAACAATCATAGCAGCTTTTAGCTTGTTTTCATAAGTGAACGCTTTAAACTTGCTTTTCTCACATAAATATTTGAGATGATTCCACTTATTTCACAACATGCCTTAGAAACAGTCAGCATCGTGTATTTTAAACGTCAAACCAGAGCAGGATATTTAAATTCAAGCATCAACACTGTGACTTAACCAAGTCTTTGTCTGTAATTAAGATAAATTATGCCGTTATAACAAGTATCTGCATACCTTCAGGGACTGGCTCAGGCATGGTTATTCCTGCGTCTCCTCTTTTTTGCTGGATGACTGAGAGCTTGTGGGGCTTATTCCTTTTATTTCTCCCCTCTCTGTGTTATTCAAAGCTTCCCTGGAACTCAAGTCCCCCCACACCCTTCAGTGAGCAACGAGGTCTGCAGAGACTGATGACGCCATTGAGGAGTTCAAGACGAGAAGCGCTGAGAGCGCCAGCAGGAGACAATGCGGTGAGGTAGTGGTGAAAAGGGTCTCGCAGATTTACAGAACCAAGGATTTAATAGGCTGGGTAAATCTGTCAGGCTTTAAAATCCTTCAGAAGAACGCAGAATCCACCAAGAGGAGTGTCAACTTTAACGGCCAGACTAATCTTTCAATTAACTCCCCTTACACTGGCATTAAGAACTGGATCAACAAGTCTTTGCAAATAAATGCAATACTTTAACAGACATGTTGCTCCCTGTGAAAAGGGAGTTACAGATTTAGACGGATGAGCTCAAAAATCCACCAAACAGATGACTGGGACTTTTTCTCGCTTGAATTTTTGAAATGAGAAAAGTAGGAGCTTTGATGCCTTTTTTCATTATGCATTAAACGTATTCAAAATGTTCGCATACATCATGTAATAGATGAAGAGAAATCCATCTGACGACCTTAAAATTTTCATATGCAACCTTTTCAGGGGACGGTGAAAAGAAAGTCTGAACCCAAAGTCGAGCTGGAGGTTACTTACATTTTCAAACACTTTCCCATCTGGGCTTCTATTCATCTTTCTATTCTTAATGTTGCATTTTTATCATTTCAGATCCTGGTAAAGATCTGTTTATTTTTATGTGAAACCGTATTGGTGTGTTCTTTTTAAAAATGTTTACGTATTTTCTTAATCGTGGAAACGTGACTGGATGAGAAGTACATTATTTTTACCATCAAATGTTTTAGCTGAGGCAGTGAGGTTGCTGGTGCTGTAGCTCCCTCTACTGGAGGCTCTGACAAATAGCGCTTTTACATAATACCATCTAGCACAGATGCTAACAGAAATGTAGTGCGGTTCATTTAACCGCACTACATAACTAATTTTATTCATAATATTCTAAATGGGTTTTTATACTTTCACATTTGTCGTCATGTGAAAGACAAATGTCTAAACCTAATGTAAAGGTTTAGTCGTTATGAAATTTCTTCTCCTTTGTACTTTTTTCAGCGTTTCAGATATTAGAAACCCCGGTAAATACAAAAAAAGATTTTCAAATGATAATTCCCCTTAACAAGGGTAAAAAATAATCAATCTAGCTTCTTGTTAAATATTAATCTGTTAGATTTTCTAGTGGTACAGACTAATGAAACGCAGGTTTGTTTCCAGGTCTGTACAGAACCAGTAAGATTTTGGCTACTGGGAGGTTAAGATGTCTGAAAATAAAATTCACCAAGAAGAAATCTGAACTGTCTGCTTTAACAGCACTGGGGGGATTATGCAATTTCTTAATTCAGACATTTAAACATTTTATTTTGAAAGGCATAGTTTCAGCTGTATTAAGCTTAATTTGACCTCAATCCGGTGGCATCATTTACTTCAAAATCACTTCAAACAGAGGAAAGGAAACCTGAACAATTAAAAATTAACATTAATCTCAAAACATAACCAATGAGAGTAACTGAATTGACAAACAATAAACAAAAACGGCAAGATGTGAAAAAAATAAATGAATAATAATTTCAATTTGGGTTTCTACAGCTTCCAAAAAACAACCTGAGCGTTAGTTGCCAAAAACCAGGTGGTTTGTGGCAATTAATGTTTTTCACAAATCAGCAGGGACCCCACCGTTACCAAGCAACCCAGGCTGAGCTTCACCATGTTTGGTCAGCTGGTTTTACCGCCGCCGCTTTATTTTGTTGTTGACGTACCGTCCAGAAAGCAGGAAGTGGTTTCTAGTTGATTGTACAGGAGGCTACACTTCTGCTTTTTAAAGATGTACGGTTGTATAATTGTGCATTTGTTGGCAGCCATTTTCACATAAAAGCCTAAATGTTGAATCGGGTGGGAATGGGCAGCAGAAGCTTATTTAGATTTAAAGTGACAAGATGCCCCAAAAAGGCTCAATCTGAAAGGAGATCAACATTGGTAGAACTGAGCAGATTAAAATCTCATTATGTAACAAACAGACCTAATCTAACTGTTGAAGGAAGTAAAGGTCTCCTTTACTTAATTAAATGGTTCAATAAAAATCTCTTAAGCTGAATTTTCCAGCTTATTTATTCCTACATTGTTGTCATATGTATCTGAAATTTAGCAAAAGAATTGTGCATTCTTTTAGTATCCAAAAGAAAAGAGATAATATATGCATTGGCAGCTTGTGGCAACAAACTGAACTTTGTGCTTCTGTATCTCTTCCCAGATGGCAAAGTGATTCTGAGGTCCTGTGAGGCGGAACGGGCATCTGGAAGTCCGTTTTACAGCAGACGTGGTGTGAACAGTGAGCTAGCCAATGCTAGTAACTCTGCACCCTGTAATATCACCTACAGCAGAAGTCCATCTCCTGTTCCACTGACCTCCCAGTGGGGGTTCAGGTCCGGTAGTCGGCTTGTCTTAATTAGTCTCCCAGCTCTAGCAGCCCCATCATTTACCAGCAATGTGCATGCATCAGCTGGAGCCACGGCAGAGACAAGGGTCGAAGTGTGAACCTGAGAACGGCGCAGGACCACCAGAAAGCTGCGGCGGCCCAAAAACACCAGAAGGAAAACAGCTTGGAAAAAAAATAAAAAATTTGAGCTGCATGTTATTCAATCAGATCGTCTCGTGCTGAGAAAAGAGGCTCCTTCTTTTTTATATTTATATATATTTAGTGTGTATGCAGAATGGATATTGATCGTTCACTGCAGGCTTCTCTCAATAAAGCATAGCTGAGTGCACTCATTTGCACAGCGAGGTGGCAGCCAGTGAAGCATATTTATGTTAAAAATAACCAGGATGAAGATTTCTAACTCATGCAGAGGCTACACTGCAAAACCCAAAACTTATCAAACACTTCTGGTCTATTTTATAGTGCATATATCTTCAAATAAGACAAAACTGACTCAGAAGTAACTTTTCATCAGCCTATACAAGTTTGTTTTATGTCAGTATTTTCACAGGCAGATTATTTCACTTATGGGAAACATTTACTGTCATGAAATAAAAATCTCTGCTGGTGTATTTTTATCAATATTAATGAGTTAGTGGCTTTAAACAAGCACCTGTAAATTTATGAAAAGTTACTCGTAAGTTAGTTTTGTCATATTCCAAGCGTAATGCACTCTAATGCACTTTAATTACAATATCAAGTTGAAATAACTTATTTTGCTGGAGGATAATTTAAATTCTTGTTTCAAATTGCATGAACCAAATTTCTGATCTGATGATGAATTTTATTAAACATCTCAATGAATTCAGCTCAAACATTGAGTGTGATCAGGACATCATCCTCTCAGCTGCACTAAAATAAACATTTGCCTTAATAACACAAGAGTCAGATCAATGTAACGCACTTCCATCAGGATACAGAAACTCACTAAATTTAATTATAGAGAGTAGAAGATAACAGACACAACTAAATGTTTTACAGTAAGATATTTGCACTAGAAACTAAATAATCAACACTGTTTAGTTTCTATTGCAAAATCTTCATGATAGATTAAGATTTTGTGGTTTTGCAGTGTAGGAATAAATGTAAGAATCCATAAAAAGCTTTAGAGCAGTATATGTGCTTAGAATATACTTCAAATAGTGATGGCTCTTCAGTTCATGATTATAACTTGTATGTTGTACAGGAACATGAAGCCTGCATTTATAAACCGACTCTTCTACTGTCTGCATCCGGTGCATCTAACGCGATTAGTCGGTGATTATCCAGAATCTGTGCTTTCATTAATTTGACTTGAATTTCGTCGAGAATTTGCTTTACATAGCAAGAAATCTGGCTGACGCAGAGTTCTTGTTTTAGAAAAGAGAAGACGCGCTGCACAGCTGTGAACCAAACAAAACCGAGCCACTATAATGAGCACACTGCGCCAGAGCTGGAGTCGCTCACCTACAAATGCTTCTCATTAGTACGGCTAAGCTGCCTTCATTTTTCTACCTTTCATTTTAATAAAGCTGCAGAGGTCGACTTGTTTCCGTTACTCAAACTGTTCCTCCAGTTCCTTGCAAAAGTTTGCATAAGCTTTGAGCTTATTTCCATTTAGTTACATTAAAACTACAAACTTTTATGTATTTTTGAATGTGACCCTTTATTAATTCGTGTTGTGAAGATGAAGGAAAATATTTGGGTTTTATTCCTGTATGCTACATGAGTCACACTCAAGGCCCATGGGCCAAATCCAGCCTGCCATAGCTTTTTATCTGGCAGTCTAGATTCTAGACTAAACACCAAGTATGCTTAAATATTATGTTATCAATGCAATCAATGCAGTTTTTATCTGTTAACTGCCAAATTATATCGATCAGTCTCTCTTATTTCTTGAGAATCATTGTGAAAATTTATGAAAATCAACAAATCTCTGCACTTTATTGCACTAACTGGGAGTTTATTAGAAAGTTTTGTCAAAAATTGTTAAAAACTTCCTTACTTGTACTAAACAGTTGCCTCAGCTTTAATTAATGTCAGGTCAAAGTCCATGATCTATACAGCGAGTAACAAAAGGTCACATAAATAAGAGCAAATATCGCAAATCTTTCCAAATTAGTAACACAAACACTTTGATTTTTATTGCAAAAAAAATCACAAAGACCTGGAGGGACTGAAAAGATGTTCAAAAATATTTAACTTCTAGAATTAATTGCGATTTTAACAAATTGCGATCAGGTTTTATCAATACATCCTGGCACAACCGGCCCTTTAAGAGCATTCATGATCTTGATTTGGCCCAAAACCAAAATGAGTTTGACTCCGCTGTCGCCTCATCTTTTATAAAGTCTGACAAAACAAATACTTACACTGACTGCTTATCAAGCTTGAAGATTTGTTTGTAATATCTGCCGTGAAACAATTTGGCTGTGCTGAGATTTTTGGTGTAATAAATTTGAAAAGTTTACCGGCCGCTCCAAACCCGGCGCAACAATCTGATAAGGTGGAGCATAAATATCTGGGGACTTTCACAGAGAGAAAACGTCAAAGGCTCTCAGATATGATTTATTTGCTTTTTGCAACAGAAAATCAAAGCTTTGTATTCCAGCTAACAAAATGAGTTTGTTTCAACAAGTGCTGCTGTTAACGGCAGCTGGACCTCTGACTAGCACAGGAAAGCTGATGGAAAACTTTCTGACTTGTAGAGAAGTTAAGACTCTCTGGCTGCTCTTTTCACTGAGATGAATTGCAGAGCGAAGCCACCAGAATGTTTTTCTGCTCAGATGGTTAAACTTACACCCAACAGCTTGGAGTTACGCAACTGATCAATGAGCTGAACATGAATGACCAGCTGGTATCAGCGTTCAGTGAGTTTTTCTCTTTTAATATTTTTTATTTTATTGTTTTATTAATTTTACATGCATAAAAATAAATCTTAGTCAAAAAAATATAAAATCAGACAATAACGTTCTGTTTTCTTAAGTAACTTTGACCATGTTTTGTTTTTACTGAACGGTCTAACGGCGCCATCTTGTGGTTATTTTAATCCTGAGGGTTAAGCTTTTATTTCTTGTATGTTGTAGGACATTTAATCTAATTTAGCTGCAGCTAAGGAAATATATATATGGGCTTGTGTTTTTAGAAAACCAAATTGCAAGAGAGAAAAAATGTGAGCTTCACATTTCCAAGGCGCAGAAAATGCAGCATAACTCAGACATACGATTTGTAGGCAAATTAATTTGGCTAAATTCTACACCTGCTAATTCAAATTGCTTATAGTTGAAAAATAAATATATAAAGTTGTTGATATCTTGAATTAAAAAAACTTTGAACATCCCAAAATGACATTAATTAAATATTGTTTATATTTAGCCAACTACGATGTTGGCTTTAAATGAAAATTAAATGAATCGTCATGTATTTTTTTGTTATTTGTGAAAAGCAGCACTGCTGAGCTGCAATCTGATAAAGGACAAATGAATAAGAAAAATGGAGAAAAGGAATAAATAATGAAAACAATAAATAAATGTATAAGTAAATAAATAAAATTGGAATAAAGATGCAAATTACTTTAGGATTTAACAAAATATTTTTTTTCTTCTGCACATTTCTAAGTTTATGGACAGTTATATAATGAGGAAGATGAAGTCGAGTTATCAAAGTATTCTCAGAGTTTAGGGTATTTTCTGCTCTCCTCTGTTTATTTACATGCATGTGGTCCAGCTTACTATGTCTGGATCTTCTTTCCTGTCATCAGCTCGATCCTGTGGATCTGCTTGGTGCTTCTAACATGGAGGGCGAAGAATGAACGATCCAGAACAGCTGAGTGTCATACAGTCTGAACGCGTCGCATGGCAGTGATGAATCGCAAACCTAAACCTCTAAATCACAGTTCAGGATGTCACAGGAAAAAAATCCAACTAAAAAAAGAGTGCTTTATTTCTTTGAATGGATTTAGTAAGAGGTTCAGTGTATTTTTCCTTCCCCCTGCCCGTTTACAGGCAAACTGGGCAACAATCCAGCCTGAATATTTCACTTCCCAGGAAGATCTGAAGCATTCTCTGTGATCAACTGTTGTCATCCGTTTAAAGATTCATCTACTGTCTGGAAAATGGATGAAATGACACTAGAGACTGTTGGTTCATTTCAGATAATCAGATCTAAATAACAGAGGTTGAGTTTCTACCTGCACTGAGATGGAAGTGCGTTACATTGATCTGACTCTCGTGTTATTAAGGCAAATGTTTATTTTAGTGCAGCTGACAGGATGATGTCCTGATCACACTAAATGTTTCTGAGCTGAATTCATTGAGATGTTTAATAAAATTCATCATCAGATCAGAAATTTGGTTCATGCAATTTGAAACAAAAATTTAAATTATACAGCAAAATAAGTTATTTTAACTTGATAGTATGAGAGAAAATAATAGAGAAATGTGTCTGTTTGACTGGAAACAGACACATTAGAGCCAATCTTTATCCCGAAGTTACAGATCTGAGGCCAGTTTTTTGTTGTTGTTTAAATTGCACATTAAGTTAAAACTCACAATTCAAGAATAATTAACTTAAAAAACAATGTTTAGACAACTTGTCTCTGGTTAAATCAACTTCATGAACTTTAATTTCTGAATTAAAACCCAAATAATTTTCTTGTTGACTTAAATTGCATTTTCAAGGCAGTAGGTGGATTTTTATTATCAAGTTAAACCAACTTCACATGTTTTATGCACTTTTTAAATATTTTCAAGTTGTAAATAAAGTGACACAACGAGGTTCTTCTTCACTTCCAGTTACATTACTAGTACCGCTCTGGTGTCGTTATGTTCTAGAAACATAATGGCACATAAAAATCTTACGTCTTACTAAGCGGACAAAGTAAAGTCAACATGTGGCTTCGCCTGCCGGTCTGTCATCACTTCATGCTCCCTGGTAAAATATGAATGGGTGGAAATGAAACCCCGCACACGCTGACCTCGTCCCCATCGCTGCTCCTTACAGTCAGGCTCCTAGAAACCGGGTCTGATACAGTGAAGTGTCTGGTATGTTCTGCTCGGTGTTTCTGCTGCATGAACATTAGGAGGATGCAGCAGCATGACATGAGGTTGGGCTCAGGGCCAACAACAGTAAACACCTCCAACACCCGGCGTGCAGAGCGAAGCTCAGTGGTTTATGAGCAGGCGCATGCCTTTTATTTCACCGCGCTGCATGATCAGAGGTATCTGGTATGACAAACCGATGTCGTGATAAAGCAGGTATTTATATCGGGAACAAGGGAACCTACAATAAATAAACAGAGTATGTAGGGTAAATTTAACTACCCAGAGTTATTATTCAAAGTAAAAACTGACATAAGTTGCACTGTCACAAAGAGTCAATACTAGAATTTATTAAAACATTGAACTCGAACTGACATCGTTCGAGTTCAATGTTATTTGTGCAGCACATTTCAACATGGCCGCTCAAAGGCCTTTACATTATAAGAACATGAAGCAAGAAACATTACGTTTTGTCAAATTTAATAATCAATATGTTCATAAATTTTCCACTTATTACTAATCAAAAGTAACTCTATATGTTTTTAGCCTTGATTTAAAGGAATTCAGTGTTTCTGCAGTTTTCTGTTCCAGATTTGTGGTAAACAGAGGCTGAATGCTGCTTGGTTCTGGTTCTGGATGCAGAGAACCAGAAGAGCTGAGAGGTCTGGAAGGTTGATCCAGCAGCAGCAGAGCTTCAAGCCGTTCAGTGAGTATTTTAAAGCCTGTTCTCTCAGTGGACTGTAGAACTGGGTGATGTTCTTTTTCTTCCTGGTTTTAGTCAGAAGGCCAGCAGCAGCGTTCTGGATCTGATTGATTTTTTTTAACCTGTGAAGACTCTGCTGCAGTAATCAATGTGATTAAAGATAAACATACATGGATGAGTTTCTCTTCAGGTGATGGAAGGCCGACTTTGTAACTGTATTTATGTGTCTCTGAACGTTGAGGTCAGAGTTCATCACTACACACAGATTTCATCCTGTTCTCTAGTTTCCAGCTAATAACTGAAGCTACGGATGGACTCTAGATTGTTCCTCTTTAGGTTCACAGATAAAAACTTCAGTTTTGTTTCTGTTCAGCTGGAGAAAGTCAAATTAAAACACAAAAATGTAGTTTTTAAATATTTTCAAGTAGTAAAGAAAGTGACACAATAAGGTTCTTGTAAAGTTCTAGTTACACATCATTTATGCATGTGTATAGGTGTGTGTTTAGGCATGTAGTGTGTGTTTTTATACACCAGTATCTCTGTTGTCACTGCAGTGTGTTGAGGTCTTCAGTACAGCAGAGGGAAGGAGGCGGGGCTTCCTTTGGTGAAAGTGTTGCCTCCATCTGAACCTTTTAAAGGTAAAAAACCTTTTTAGTTCACAAGTCTCCTCCCTTCCTCTTCCTATTGGTCAGAACTGCCTACGTCTCCATCTGCTTAACCTCTGCATGCCTTTAAAGGTATATATGGGCAGCATTAAGCTGCTGCAGGGTCTAGCTAAAGAAAACTTGTCATCATCATCAGATTCATTCCTCCTCAGTCAGTCTCCTTCAGGATCTTCTATAAAGATGCCAACAACCAACAGAATCACCTCTGAAACCCAAAACTCTGATAAAGGTGAGCTTCCTTTCCATCATTTTATACACTAAAAAGATCAATGCATGACTTTGCATAAATATCCAGCTATATATTTGGATCATTACTAAAGTGCACCACATTGAATACAGCATCAAATGAATTGTGAGGATCTGGAAGCTGTTTATTATCTTCTGAAGCAGATCCTGAGTGAAGGTGTCACTGGAGTTTATGTCTGCATGTAAAGCACAGCAATTAGCGTTTTCATGCCTGTCATTATGAGAGGGCAGAGAACAGTTTTACTACCTGGCAGCAGAGGTCTGCAGGCAGCAGCATCATCCTATTCAAAAGATTTAACACTCTTTGCTGTATGATAGTAATATTTTGAGAGTACAGTCGATTACAATGCCATTGTTCCCTCCCTAGTCTCCTAGTTCAGATCAAAAATACCATAAAGTGTTACATAAACTAGAAAAGGTTTATTCAAAAGAATTGAATCATTAATCTTTGTCAACTGATACAGTAACAGTAAGCCAGACTTTAAAATGTGAAAAATGCCAAACTAATGCATGATTTCCTATTAATTTAAATCTGAAAATAATAGTCTAAATTCTATCAAAACTGAACTTTTGAAAATCAACTGATGGCACTGAAGAGGAGAAAACTAAAACACATTTCTGCAGCATGAACTAAACACCATTACAAACGAACCTGAAGGAGTTATCAGATTCTGCTGGAATCAAAACACAACAATCTCATATGAATGATCATAAATCTGAGTCAGCAAACAGAATTTCAGCTCCACTTTGCAACAATACATCTTACCAAGAAACATCTTTAAATCAGCTAAACATTAACATTATTACACTAATACACCAATATTTAAAAAAAAAAACTCTGATAGGAGCATCATCATCGTTAACAACTTAAAAACGTAAATCTTATGAACATTTATGGAGAACAGCATTAGCATCGTACTAACCAGAGAAGCCTTGACCCTTTGCTGCTACGTTACTAAATCGTTAAAGGCAACAACAGGCTTAATAACCGTACGGTTTGCTAACGTTACATGACAACGAACTGAGAAAGTTCCTGGCATGTTAGCATAACGTGTTAAGAGGTATTCAGATAACTATAGTATAAATAACAAGCTAACAAGTTTACCAAACCGTCCATGTCACTCCAAATTACTAAATCGAATGAAATCTTCGTCCTTAGTGTTGCCTTTAAACATCTCTGTAAGCTAGGTGAATGTAGCTGCTCCCTACTCCGAAGGTAGAATAACAGACCTAGAGCGCCCTCTTGCGGTTTAGTGCGAAAATAACATGCGATATGACGTGTTAGTTTCCACACATAAGTCGCTCCCCCGGCCAAACTATGAAAAAAAGTGCGACGGAAAATACGGTACTTGTTCGAGTCGAGCTAATTTGTGTGTGAACGTAAAACACCTGATTGCGGACAAATAGAGGATGTAACTCCACCACTAATCATCATAAAGCAAAGATAGAGGACCCCAAACCAAACCCTGAGGAACTATTTTCTTGTAGACATTTCCAGAAAATGTGTCTCTGCCTTACATAAATTGCATGTTCTCTTGAATTTCCCATGTTTACGAGGCATAGCTATATTTACACCTGAGAAAACTAATACACGGTATGTATTTATATATACACACTCATGACTCACTGAAACACTTCAAGGTCTCAGACTCTTGTCAGTAAATGAGATCAAAAGGTCTGGTAGAAGTTGAGACGGCGGCAACGTTTAGGCGTAAGTATTTAGGTTGGTGTTGGTTTGCAGTGAGGACATCTAAATGTGTAGTTTTCATCTCCTGCTGTCGGGTCCAGGCAGGTGTTCGTCCTCCCAGCCTCTGCTTCCTCCAATCAGCAAACAGATTCAAACCAACTGAGAGACGTGACAAACTTTCTGCTGAAAAAGTGTGGACAGGAAGAAACGTGTGAAAGGACCGAATTAGGACAACGACACGTTGTACTCTGAGGGATTTACTGTCTCATATTCATTCTTAAATTTCATAACAATTATTCATGTCAAATAGACTTAATGCTCAGAGATGATTAAAACATTTACAATAAGTAACTCGGTGACAAAGTGTGCCAGTTTTGACAACTTAATACTGAGCGTTAAGAGTTCATTTTGATCTACATAATTAAAAAAAACATATTTATCTTTAAGATCAAAGTGTTGGTAATGACAGTAGTGTCTAGATTAATTCCTCTCCTACTTAAATGGAAGATTTGATCATCATTTATAGTTTAAATTACAGCAGCTTGTGCTTATTTAGGGTTGATATTTTAGGAAAACCTCTCAGAAATCTCCAGTTGCTATTTGCAAAAAGTACACATTTGCTGGATCAGTTTGCGCGGCTTATCTGATTTGTACAAACAAAACGTATCATTCATCTCGTCTGATAATCTGCGCTGAGCTTTGAACCGCTAAAACATGTGAGGTGAAATTTTAACCACCTGGCACCAACTGGCTGCACCGCTGGAGGAAAAATACGAGTTTTTAAGTCAAAATACACTGAAAAACATTTGAGCTGCATTTAGTTGCAAATGTCCTGTCTCTTATGTTAAAGCAACTTCATGAACTTTAATTTCTGAGTTAAAAACAAAATATTTTTCTTGTTGAATTAAATGACGTTTTCAAAGCAGCAGATTAAAGTTAAACCACCTTCATGTTTTACAGTGTATGTTTGACTTCTGAAGAACTTGAGCTCATCATCGGCTGATCTGACTGCATTTATTTTTGTGTTTCTTAGTTTCTTCAGCAAAGAAATCCAAAGCTGGAAACACACCTACAGGTAAGCAGAGTTAATGTTACAATGTTAAGATAAAAAAAAAAATCTTTTTGCAAACCCATCTCTCTTTTTCGTTTTTTTAGCGAAGACTCCTGACTACGAGCCAAATATTCCAGAACCAAAATGTCGAGCTGATCTCATCAAACGTAAGATTATTTTTTAAAATATGAAAACAAGGACGAATCCATAGAGCGGTGCCATCTCCTTTGTTCTGCACTGGATACACGAAGCATTCTGCACCAAATACATGCAAACTCAAACGTTCCAGCTACTGCTGTTCAAAATTATAGAGAAAACTGTTTTACTTTTTATATTATTTCAATTACAGCATCCAACTGGAGGAATAATGTCAGATTTCTGCAGGTATAGGTTAAATCACGTATCATAAAACACAGTAGAATTATAAATTACTTTGATGTAAAGCAAACAGCTGTGATTTTTTAAAATATAAGTTGTTTTCTTTGGCTGTCCTTTGTAAAGGTACACATAAATATAGTTCAGAATGTGCACAGTAGTATGAAATATTTCAGTTATTGTTTGTTCCCTGTATTTCAGACTGGGTCAACCTGACTTTGGATGACAGAACAGCCAATAAGTTGCTGTGGATCACTGATGGTGGCGCTAAAGTCGCCCGTATGACTGATGACATCACTTGTCCTGTATTAGACAGACCAGAGCGATACGAGTACACTCCACAGGTAAAAGTTACACTGTTAAACATTAGATGGTGGTTTAATGTGAAAATGCAATTTAAGTCAACAAGAAAATAGTTTTGGTTTTAATTCAGAAATTAAAGTTCATGAAGTTGATTTATCAACAAGAGAAAAGTTGTCTAAACATTGTTTTTTAAGTTCATTAATCTTGAATTGTGAGTTTTAAATGAATGCTGCAATTTAAACAAACAAAACTGCCCTCACACAGTTAAAGAGGCACATTTCTCTATTATTTTAATCAAGTTTAATCAAGTTTAAATAACTTATTTCACTGTACAATAATTTAAATTCTAGTTTCAAATCCCATTAACCAAATTTTTGATCTGATGATGAATTTTATTAAACATCTCAATGAATTCAGATCAGAAACATTTAGTGTGATACATCATCCTGTCAGCCACACTAAAATAAACATTTTCCTTAACAACACAAGAGTCAGATCAATGTAACTCACTTCCATCTCAGGAGACAGAAACACGCCGCTAAGTATTCTGGGAAATAGTTCCCACTCCTGTCTTTTTCTTCTTTATGACCTAAAAACTAGTTTATTCAACTCTACATAAAAAGTTAACACAGTTACTACTTTATGTTTATCTTGCACAAACTCAAACATTTAGGTTAAAAATGTAAAACTTATTAAATGTATTTGACTTAAAGAGGAGAGTAGACACAACTGAAAGCTGCTCAAATGTTTGCAGTGCAGGTGTGATTAGTGATCACACTTAAAATCGGGTGAAACGACATTCAGTGAGTCCCTTCATGTGATGTAACTGGTTCTGTTCTCACTCAGGTTCTCTGCAGGGAAGGCATCGGGGGTTTCCGAGGCTACTGGGAGGTGCGATCGTCTGGATGGGTCGTGGTCGGAGTTGCGTTTGAACGAGCAGGACGGAGGAACAAGGAAGGGCCCTGCGGCTTCGGAGAGAACCACGAATCCTGGGGCCTGGAGTGGAGCGGCTCCGGCTACCGAGTCTGGCACCAGGGCCAGAAGGAAGAGATCAACGGGATTCCCCATCACGCCACCATCGGTGTGTACGCTGACCAGCCTGCTGGGTTACTGAGCTTCTACGCTGTTGAAGAAGAGGAGGAGGAAGAAGGCGCAGTCAGAAAGGAGGTGAAACTTTTGCACCAGGTCAGGAGCTGCTTCCAGCACAAGCTGCTGCCAGGGTTCTGGGTGGGGACAAACTCCTACTGCCTGATCCTGCAGAAGGAGGAGTAAATCAGAAAATCAGATCAAACGGAATAAAAACGAATTCAGGACAAGTAAGAGTTGCTGCATGAATCTTATTGAGATTATGCTTCTTTCTTAAAAACAATTAGATTTGTTGAAATCAAGTGTTACAAACTAAATATACTCAGTGGAGCCCCACCTATTTATTGTTCAACATTCATAGATTTTCTCTTTTTTTGCAGATTTTTCCTGTTAATTAACTTTCTTTATCATAGAGTTTGAAAAAATCTGCTAGGGGAAACCAGGGTTTCACTGTACATATATTATTCCCAGTTCATAGAAAATATATTTGGTTTATGCTTCCAGTTAAATGCTATTTTGCATACTAGTAAAAAGAACAAAGTACACTTAAGTAGCAGCTTTGTAAAGATTGCAGAATGAATTTAATTTTCTTATTTAGTAAGAATCTGAAAGTTAGAAAAAATATCTATTTTTGTTGTTTTTATTGATGCTGCAGGGAGTTTAGTCACATAAACTCAAAGCCTTTTATAGAATAGCAGATGTGTTGGTTTCACTTTGGCCAAATGTTTAAAAACAGAAGTATAGGGAGCTACATAAAATAATACAGTAAGAAATCGAGCAGGAGTATTTTTTAACCACTCTATGTTGACACCAGTTTTATGTATTTTCTCCAATGTCGTTTGAATGTACACGGCGGTTATGTTGAGAATGCTAAGCAAAAGTTTGAATAAATTATATACCACCAAACGGCTGTTTTACTTGGATTCCTAACATGGTCACTACAAAAAAAGAGGCCATCTTTGTCTTGAGGTGAAGTTTCAAAGTGAGACCCAAATGCAAAAGCAGCAGAAGTGGAGAGTCGATGAAATTCAAGTGCCAAGGCAGAAACAAAAAGTAGTCCAACATGAAAACCCAATAAGAAGATCCAGGAGTGCAAGGGACAGATGGGAAGAAAGGGGAGGAGCCAGCAAGGAGTGACTGAGAAAGAGGCACTTAAATACTGGGAGGCTGAACACTGAAATAATGGACCTGAGCTGATGAGCTAACTGACCTCAGAGAGCAAAAGGCAACTGAGGAGAGGGAGAGAAAGTGGCACACAAGGGACTAAGAGATTAATCCAACAGAAAAACACACTAGACAGAATTAAAGTAGTGTGAGAAAAAATAATTAGACCCAATAAATAAACATAATAAACTAGAATCACTAATAACTGAAGACAAACAACAGGCACAAGATGATCTAACCAAAATAAGATACTACCACAAAATAATAATGAGAATAGAATCAAATTAATCTAAAAAATAACTTTTTTATTCAAAAACACATCAAACCATTTCTTGATCTCATTTTGTTTGTCTAAATTGAAACAGCTGTGAAAGAGTGTTATAAAAGCTTTCATCACAAACTGTTTTAGGTCTGGTTGCTGTTTCACATCTTAACAAACCAACTGGAAACTGTTTTTATTTTTACTGAGGTTGTGTTCAACTGTGACTAAGAAGTAAAAACAAGAGAGAAAATAGTTTTAATAAAGCTGTAGGCGTCGCCGGCGTTTCTTCATCCTGCCTCCATCTTGCTTCCTGTGAAGTTCTTGAGGAAGGAAGTTACACTCGGAGGTTTTCAAGGCGTTTTCTGAACCCAACTGGGAATTTTGGGCCAAAAATGGAAAATACACAGAAGTACACCAAACACAGTTACAGCTGTAATATTAGCAAAAAGAGCTTCTGCAAAGAACTGCAGATATTCTGGATGGTTCAGTGGTTTAAAATCTTTTAAAATAAACATTTCTGGAATTAATTTTATTTATTTATTACAACCGAATCAAAACATTTCATGATCATTTTCTGATTGTCTTTTAGAGCAGCTTGAAAATGTCCAAAGGGTCAAACGGGCCCATTTGTAGAACACCTGAAGGTTGGAAGTCAGACTCTTTCTTGGAGAAGCAGACCTCCCCTCTGCCGTATAACCTGGGATTTAGTGGGATTAAGGCGGGAGTACAGCAGGCAGAGAACATCACGCAGCTTCACTCAACAAGTGGCGCGTAGATCCAGAGGAAACGGCCACAAAGTCACGCCAGAATGTGAATCACTTTAACGGCTGCCAGTTGACACTCAGTACATCCTGAACAATGGAAATGATGTTTGGCTGTGGCAGCAGTGACCCACTAGATTAACTTTGCTCTCTGAGACAGCCCTCAATTAATCAAAGGTGGAGAAGTTGTTACAAATTCATGTTCTTCTAGTAATAATGATTTAAATGGTTTTTTTAAAAAAATATTATTCATGTAAACACACTTTATTTTGTTCCTTTTTTGTGGCATAAGATCTTGGGACAGCTTTACTAAACATCCCCTGAAGGAATTAATTGTGAAATATTCAGGCACTTTTTAGCATAAGATGACATGAAACATCTAAATTTGACAGAACTTTATGTTTAATCGAACGTTTTTGATATTTACCAGTGAAACCTGATTGATTGGTGTTGATCTCTGTGGGAAAAAACAAAACAAAAACCACAGTGTGTTCTGAAGGAAACAGACTTGATGATTCAAAACACAAATGTTAGATTTTGAGACAGATTAATTCAAACAGCATTATACTGGAAACTAGTATCAATAGTTTTATTTGTTAATCTTCGGCTTCTTGTTCCTGTGGGGAGCAGATTTGACGTGACACACGAGGTAATTTCTCTTAGCTGCTCTGCAAAATGGGAAAGACATGAGAAACAGCTCAGAGCTGGATGAGGATTTGAGTTTCTGTTGCTGAAATGCGAAGAGAGGACGATGGTAATGGATGAAGAGCAACCATAAATACCAAGGCTTTTTGCTCCTCTTTTGGGGGCCAAATACTTAAAAAGTTCACAGACAGTAAAGCAAATGTTATGTTTGCTTAGATAACAGCATGTATGTAACTCCAGAGGTGATTTATGATTGGTGCCTGATCTGCATTGGGGAAACTCATCAGCCAAACCCGGAGTGATCATCGATCATGCGGCGAGGGGAGCCGACCTCCCTCTGTGCGCTCAGTATGTGTGAGTTTATGCCAGGCATGCAAGCGCTCTGTAATCTAAAGCCTGCAGCCCAACAAGGTGCAAGCGACACTTTTAGCTCGACATATGGGCTGCAGTGGATGAAGGTGCAGTTTGAATCGGATGAGTCAAAATATCAGCAACTTGTTTCTATCTCAGGGTAAAAAATTATATTTTGAGCAGAAATATTGACAGTTCATTTCTATGAACTCTATGATGGTTGGGGCTCCTCTGAATGAATTCATTGCATTCTAATTATTTGAGCTGTATTTATATGCTTTGCATAAATTATTGGATTAAAATCAGGCCGAACAATAAAGTTAATTTTGTTTTTGTTGAAATAAACACACAGTCTACTGTAGGAATAATTGATGATAAGTGTCATGCTCTGCAGGAGGAAGGATAGATGTTGGAACAGCAACACCTGCTGGACTCTTTGGGTCAGCACACGTGTTAAACTCCACCTAATGAGATTTTAACTTTGGCCAAACACAGAGACAAAACGAGCTGCAGACACATCACAACTGACGAGGTCATTTATTATCATTAATCAGATTTTTTTCAGCTATTAAATCTCATTTATTCTCCATTTTGATGCTCAGTTTAAACTTCAGCAGCTCTTCAGAGTGAAGATTTAATACAACCTGCTGGTTTCCAGCATGTCTGGAATTGCTTTATTATTTTTATTTTTGAATTAGACTAGTGTTGCGGACATTAATGTATATATTCCAGTTCTGAATTGTGACAGAAATGAAATAAATGACAAATGGATGCCAGACAAATTCTGGAATTTCTTATGAGTCTCCGCTTATTTCCAACCCCAAAAGAGCAACTTCACGTTCAAAAACGAGCCCAAAACGAAAACCACAAGAATGTTTTTCTGCTGCTCTCGGGGTTGCAGGACTTTTGAGCTTCAGACGCATCCAGACGTAACTCCTGTTGCCATTTTTCTTCTGACTTTAAAGCTGGAGCCTCCCACCAGGCTGCTGTTCTCACAGACATTTTCCTTCTCGTTATCAGATCACTTAAAATGCCTCCGATATCTCCGGCCCGCTGCTGAACATCAGCTCTCACTCTCACCGCTTTCAGGCTCATTAAAGAGGCAGTGATTGAGTTTCCCAGGCACAGAGCGCCAGTTTTTAACATAACTAAGCAACTATGTTATCAAAATGCTACATAGAGCTCTGGAAAATATAAATCCCCTTGAAAACCTGCTGGTTTTTCCACCAAATACTGAATTCTGAGTTAAAAAATTAGTGTTGTTGTTTCTAAATGAATATGAACTTGTTGTCTTTGCATTATTTGAGGTCTGTGTCTTTAATTATTCCTGCTCTTTCTGAAACTCCGGCTTTAAGAAGCCATCCCAAATTGCTAGCAGCAATTATCTGATGTTCAGCTAATTGCTGCTGGCTAGTCTGAAGGAGCTGAGAGGGGGCGTTTGAACAGTTCCCTTCTGACATTCGTGAACAGATCAAGGCAGCACCCCAGGTATCCTTCTGATGAACGTTAAGCTAAAAAAAGCTGATCTTTAATGATACTTTCCCTTTAAATCAAGCAAAACTCAAAAATGTTTTCACTTATTTCAGCTCAGGAGACACGAGATGCTATTTTTTTCCCTGCAGCTGCACCAGCTGTTTGGCTGCATGCTGCAGGTATATTTAGTGAACTAGAGACCCACTTTCTAAAAAGAGAATATGTGAGGAATGCATGGAGCTGATTCAGTGCAGCAGCAGAGCTAAATATAATTTACACATCTGGGAAAACGCTGTTTACTTTTAAGTCTAGACAAACTAATTAGAGTTCAGGAGGATTTCTAACATCCTGCAGCGGCATCAGGTGTTTCTGTTTCTCTCACCAAGAAGGTTTAGTTTTTAAATACAACTTATTCCTCTTTCTATATAAAAAATAACATAAAAGGTTAAACTAAACATGTTTCTCTTATATCATCATTTTAAGTTTTGATTTTTCTCAATATAGGGGTAAAAAAAAAAGATAATGATAATGTCTTTTTGGGCTCTTTCTGAATTACTAGTCACAATTAAATAAAAATGAACATGAGATATAATTTTGTAAAAAAGCAAAACGGACATAAAAGGTCCAGAAGTCGATGCTGTAAATGTTTTACTTTTTTTTTTCTTCCTTATCCTGAAAATTGGTGCCAATAGTCAATATTGTGAGGAAAGTTTGGTTCACTTTCTTTAAAAACTGATTGAGTTTTTAAGAATAAATAAAGGATTTATAAAAATACAGACTTTAACTAGGTCACTCCAAAACCTCATTTTTACATTATATGTTGCTTTGTAAGATATTTTAACCTAATTCATATTGTCAGACCTTTTTTTTCACAGAACTGCATATGATTTATGATTATTAATTAATTGAAGCAATAAGTTTTTTCATCTTATTTGTTTATTTAAGGATTCACATCAACGTTACTATGACAATAATTTACAAAGACTCCTTAAAAGACATGAAGGACAAACAACATTAAATTAAACAGAAAATTTAAATCAACTGCTTAAATTACAAAAGGAAATAAGGAAAAAAGTCACCACACAAAGTATGTTCAACCATTCCAGAACTTATACTGGAAAAAGTACAATGACAGACTATCAACTTAATACCAACTTTCAATAAAGTTTTCTTTTACATTTCCATGATCAGCCATCACTGTCATTTCAGAAGGCAACATATTCCAAACTTATCCACTCATAATAATCCAACTTTTATTAAATTTTTCTGATTATTTTGGTATTTAATGGTCAGAAGTTTAAATTTAAGTTGCAACAATTGAAGATTTCTGGCAGACTGCACACATGAAAAGGTAAACATTGACATTTTTATCGTCTTGAAGCCGTAATATTTGATGTTTAATTCCCTAAGACAGAGAGCAGCTGTTTTATTGTAAGTTCCTGAGCTACAGGCCCACAGCGAGCCAGCGACAAAGAGGCGGTCAATGTCAGGGTGAGAGCGCGAGGGAGGGAGGCTGGAGGAGGAGAAGAAGAAGAAAGACGGGGCTCACAGAGAGTTCAGTGTTTCAGCACCCAGCAGCTTCAGTGCAGGTAGAGCGTTTCAGACTTGGTCAAAACAAAGTGAAGCTGCAGCAAACAGAAAAAGCTTCACCTGTGAACGATTAGAAAGGTTTCACCGGCAGAGCGAGGGCTGAGCGGCGGCCAGACCGGCGGCCGGACCGGACGGGATGCTGTGAGGAAGAACGCCAAGCGATGGAGCTGAAAGACGGAGGCAGGAGGCCGCAGATGCTCAGGTAATCCACCTACTGATCAAACATTAGACTCATCACCAAATATCCTCATGTTTTAAAAGTGGGACATTTAAAAAAATATTCTAAATGAAATCCAGTCAATACATGATCCTTTTCTTGTGTCTGAATCATATTTAGTCAGATGAGAAACTTTTTTAAGGCTACATGTTGGACTCTTACATCTACAAATGAGAAAATGTCCCAGCTTTTCAGTCCAAGCTTCAATGTAATCTGATTTTATTTTGACATTTGAAGCATCAAGAATGATGGAGATTTGCCAATGTTTAGTCAAGAGAGAAAGCATTATTTTCCAGCCATTAAACGTATTCAACATGCTCTGTGTGCGTCTTCACATGATGTGTTCAGTCATCACAAAGCCCACTCTGTGTGCCACACAGACCCCCATTTTTCTCCCCTTCGTCCCTATTTAGCATTTCCAGTCTTCTCCTCCCCCACCCAGAGAACTTGCCTGATTAAGGAGAAGATTTTCCAAATATTTCACAACTCCCACACAACCGGTGGCTACAAAGTGGTTAGCTTCTCCTCGCCTGTCTGACAAAGAGCCGATTGTTTGGTCTGATCGACCCAAAGCCTTCCCAGTTGGGGACTGTGGTCTGGGCTCACAAAGGCTCTGGATGCGGCCAACCCTGGCGGAACCTCGTGGTCTCCCGTGAAGCGGGTCGGGTTCAGTGTTGGGTTTCTCTCGTGATGTTTTTATCTTCAGCTTCATCTGTGGTGATGTGTCACGAACCAGGAAGTCTAAATTTAAAACCGGTTTCAACAGGTGTGACCGAAAAAAAATCTTCTAATAAAAAGTACTTTTCTAAGGTTTTTTAATTATGCAGAAATGGAATTTATGCATAATTAAAAGAAACTACACTGCAAAACACAAAATCTTATCAAGTATTTCTGGTCTAGATTCTAGTGCAAAAACCTGAGTGCACTTGGAATAAGACAAATTAACTTAAAATAAATTTTTCAGCAACATATAAGCTCTGGTTTTGAGTAAATAATTCATTAATATTGATGAATTTGTTCTGGTTCTAATGGCAGATAAATTAACTTTAAAAACATGGGAAAATGTTTGGTTGTAAGTGAAAAGAATCGGCCAGTGGAACAGGCAACAGCTTCAATTGAACTAATTCTTTTTTGCCAATATTAAGGAACTATATCTAGCCTCTATATCTAGCTAGATATTGTCGTACCACCTTATTTTTTTTGTGGTATGAAATTTGGTTACGATATTTACAACACAAAATTTAAAAAAATAAAACAAAATAATTGATGTGCTATATAGATATGGGTGTGTAAATAATTTATGAGATGCATTAGGTGCAGGTTGAGTTCAGGAGTTTAAATAATTTAGGAATTTATTTTAGTTTAAATTTTAATTCAATTATCTAAATTGAATTTCAATAATTAAGGAATTATTTACTTAAAAACCAGCCTCCATATGTTGCTACAAACCTACTTTTAAGTCAGTTTTGTCTTATCTCCAGTGATATTTGTACTGGAAACAAAGAGACCAGAAATACTTGGCCAGGTTTTGTGTTTTTGCAGTGAAACATCAGCTAATGGAAAGCAAAAACCTTTAAAATCCTAAATAAAAACCGTTTGGCAGCGCCGTCCTTTACTGCCCCCCCGGCTGCCAGATTGGTTTTCACACCCTCCTGCCCCTCCCTGTTACCACGGCGACGCAGCTGTCACCTGTCGCTGCCATGCCAGGGATGCGATGCGGCTCAGAATAGAAATGTGGGAGAGTTTCTGGTGGAAGCGGGAGAGCGCAAGGCCGGGCCTGCGGCCGGGGGAACGGACAGTTGACCGGAGGTGAAACGTCTCGGCTGGACGGGAATGTGGAAAATGTGTGAGTGAAAGGGAGTGACGGACTGCTGGTCCAGATATCAGTCAGAACCGACCCACTGCAAGCTCCTGTGCTCCTGTCCACTTTTTATTTTATCTTTGTTTTCTGCTAAAAACTGCTTTCATTCTCTATCAGAATGGACGACCAGGACAGAGTGAGCCAAGCGTCCAGTGTGGCTACAATTTCTTACTTTCCTGTCATGAAGGTTTGTTTGTTTACTTGTTTTTATTTACATGCATGATTTGGTGCAGAGAGCAAACAGGAGAATTAAAACGGTTCCCTCCAATCTGAGCAGGAAAGTGATGGGAAGGTGCAAACGTTTGGGAAAAGATGTCAGGCTGCTAAAAGAGACCCCAACTGTCCCGTGGTCATCAGGGGCTGGCTCAACAAAAAGGTACGTTTGATTCATGCAAGCGCTGAAAAAACTATTTATCATCTGTAAACTTTATCTGGTTATAAGTGAAATGATCTGCCAATAGAACTGGAACTTTTTCCATTGCAATTTTGCGAAATATACAAATTTTGATGCAGTGGGAAAACCGCCTCACTGTAACACCAACAGTTTTTATCAACAAAACTAGATTTTTTTCTAAATTGGCATGTTTCCATTAAGCTAATTTATTTTTGTAATTCCAGTTTGCACAAGTACGTGTTCCAGTTTTTATTAAACAATGGCAGATTTAAATAAAAGAGCTCAGTGTTTCGGCTGTTTTGCCGTTTTTTTTAAGTTTGTTTCAGATTTATGGAACACAACAACTGAAGTTTTCTGCTTCTCCATGTTTGATTCTTGTGTCAAGAAATAAAAACAAGGAAAAAAATTATTTTTGAAGAGAAATTCTTACAAAAATCTAGTTGTGGAATGAAACAAGCCTTGCAAGTTGTTCTGGTTGGATGAAGCCAAACTTAAACTGCTGGCTCTTCATGTAAATATGTTTGAACTGGTGGCAGCATCATGCTTTGGGAGGGAAGCTTTTTCTCATCAGGATCATGGAAGATGAACTTCAGGAAAATCCTTAAACAAACTGGCTGAAATATGAGACTTCTGGAAAAGTTTAGTTACATTTGCACCACTCTGTTGGCCTGTTGCATAAAAATCCTGGTAGAAAAAACAAAGTTAAATCAATCTGAAAACTTCTGCAAGGCGTTTTATCTCCATCTGTCTTTGACTCGCTGCTTCTGCAGGACAGCTCTGGTCTGAAGCTGTGGAAGAGACGGTGGTTTGTTCTCTCCAACTACTGTCTGTATTACTACAAAGGTAGGAAGCAACGCGGCTGCGGCTCGGCGCTGCGGTTCTGACCCGCGTGTTTTCCTCTTTATTGAAATGTTTTCTTTTCCCCAGACAGCAGAGAAGAAACCGTGTTGGGAAGCATCCCGCTGCCCAGCTACAAAATCCTGTTCTGCACGCCGCGAGAATGCAAGAACAGGAAGTTCACCTTCAAGGTAGCAGAAGCTTTGTTCCTCACTGCTACGAGGATGTCAGGGAACGAGATGAACAGGATTATGAGAACTTTTTGTTTATTTGGTGGCTTTTCCTGTAAGCTTTGCATGTGAACCAGATATTCAAAACATGCTTGGTGTGAACACAGCATAAGAACCAGGCCTTCTCGTCCCACATCAGTACATGATCTCACAAATGTGCTTCTGGAAGAATGGTCAAAAATATTTGTGTTTTTATGTATTTATTTATGGCTATTGTCCTTTCTGGATGTGCTGTTCTGAGACTAATTTCTCCTACAGGGGATTAATAAATGATCTTGTCTTATCTGAGCATTATTCAACAGGTGAGTGTTTATCCACTGTTGCTCCAGGTGGTGCACCAGGGAATGCGATCATATTTCTTCAGCGCTGACACTCAGGAGGACATGTTGGGTTGGGTTCGAGCCCTGAGCCAATCAGCTACGATGGAGCCAGACAGCACCATGAACAGGTATGACGCGAAAACAATCCTGCACGTGAGAAATGTACAATTATCATACCAGAGACATGAAATTATCGTATTTTTGGCCTTTTGGGGATTAATGATTGTGTATCGAAAAGAGGGCAAAATTATCGTACAAATGCGATAATTATCGTACACCTGGCGACGCCACATGAACGGCTTTTAATGCAACAACTCTGATCCGTTTAGGCGTTGCTCCAGTTATCAAGATTTCACGCAGCTTGGTGGCAGCAGTGAGTCCATGGACTTCCCCAGATCGCCCACGGAGGAGGAGGAGAGTCCGGCGCAAAAACACAAGCATGTCAGCAGAACCCTGAGCGAACCGGGTCAGCTGAGCCGGAGGGTGGGGAGGTCACAGTCAGAGCACCGGGGCCGACGGAGCGTGCATCACCGGAACAGGTCAGCGATCTCAATCTCACGTCTTAATTGTTTATCTGGGAAACGTCCAGTTTGGTATTCTGCTTTCTGTGATGCTTCAAAGCCCGTCGAACCGAACCCCCAGCCCCCCCGATCCAATCAGGAGAAGAACTGCTTCAAACAGGGAGGACGACGCTTGCGATGAAACCTCAGCCATCGTGGGGTCAGGCTCTTTGGGCTCCAGGGGACAGCTGGGCTCCCGACCCCACACCCCAGTGGGAAGGGTCGACATTCGACCCCACGATGACCCCCTCACTGTGTACTACACTCCTGCCTCCCCTAAGCTGGAGTTCAAGTCTGCTCCCACCACCCCGGTCACAGAGAGGTGGCAAAACCTCAGCAAGGTGAACAAATCACTGTAAAACAGTAGAAGATGGTTCAACTCGAAAATGAAAGTCCATCTGCTGCCATTTAAGTCAACATGAAAAGTGTTTTGGTTTTAACTCATAAATTAACGTTCATGAAGTTGATTTAACAACAAGACACAAGTTGTCTAAACATTGTTTTTTAAGTGCATTAATCTTGAATTGTGAGTTTTAACTTAATGCTGCAGTTTGAACCAAATAATTATCTCACAAAACAGGAGTTATGCATCTTTAGTGAAGCTCTGTTGTAAAGGCATCGTCTCTCTTTTGTTCCTTTGCAGCCTGCAGCCGTTTACGGTTCTGTTCATCACACAGCCAGTGGGAGAAGACCTTTAGCAAAGGTGAGAAAATGACAATGTTGTGCAAAATTAAGCTGCAAAATATCCAAACTAATATGCAGCAGCTGTTGGGGAGGCAACAGAATAAAAAGCCAAAGTTGTGTTTACTTTAAAAACTTCCCATAGAATACAAGACATGGGTTGGTTTTAGTCAACAGTTTGTTTAGCCTGATATTAAAAGTTTTTATCTGATTTCCATCCTGTGTTTTTCTTCAGAGCCACTCCACGGGGGCAGATTTACTGCCTCCTTTACCCCCTGCAGCGAGGGCAGCGCATGCTTCCAAGCCCTCAAAACCGCGTCAGCTTCACCTGCCTGTCTCTGCGCTTCCGCCAGCGCTGGTACAGCCGCTAGATGGCGCCAAACTCCTCCGGCTTTTCGCTTACTTTAACTGTGTCTGGAGTTTTGTGGTGTTTGTTGTGTTGTTTATTTTCAAAGTGTACTATACATATATTTGCAAAGCTGCAACCACGCAAATTTTTAAAAATATTTAAAACATGTTTGCAGCTTGCTGAGGCTTCTGAGCTCAAGTTTTACCCTTTAATACTGATATTAAAGGGGAAATATAATTTCAAAACATAAAATCAAAGAATTGTACATATCTGCGTTTAAAGAATGGTCATTAAATAAAGATTGTGAACTGTTTTCCAGGTGTCTAAATCTGACCAGAGGGATTTGCAACCAGTACGACCTCTTGAAAGTGATGCAGATGTGAGTCCTCTCAGTTCTGCAGCTTTTACAGATGAATAGTTATTTATCTCAGTGGACATGAGCTCGAGGTTTTCCGTTTCAGGCCGTATTGACGCGTCTGTGTGGGTGTGACAAGCTGCTGCAGTCTCTGTCTGTGGAGCTCACCCAGCTACAGAGGGACAAGGTTAGTGATCATCTCCAAATCAAACTTATTTACAAAGCAGCTTGAAAACAACCAACGTGCTGCACAGCAAGAAATAAGATAAAATAGAAACCACTAAAAGGACGGGAAGTAAAAATGTGTTTGAGCCAAAATGTGACAAAAGCATTGATCACTGTCTGAAAAAAAAATTTAATAAAACTCTTAAAATGCTCATTTTATATATGTTCTTCTTCTCAAGAGGAAATATACCTGATTATAAACAAAAACAGATGTTATGTTTGGTTTTTATTTCTTTTATATGTTTTCTAATGGCAGCAGGTAAAGTGGAGAAAGCAAACATCCAAGAATGGAGCCCTGTGGAACACCTGTAGTTTTGTGATGTATATGTTTTTTAGGTGACACCAAATGTAAAACAAATATGTCACAATAATCAATAAATCAATTAATTGCAGGATAAATTAAAACAAACTCAATAATTTTCATTGGTATGATTTTATTGTTTATCTTTTCTTTTTCTGCTACCAAAAACTGGGTGATAAAAGTTTTCAGTTTGGTGCTTTGGTCTCAATCAGCTCTTATTTTGAAGGACAATTTTGTTCGCAAAGACTTGAAATTAAATAAACAATGAAATTGTTTATTTTGGATATTTAAAATGTCTTCCAGTTCCAGTGTTAAATGTTCATCAGGATTTAAAGTTTATTGATCTTTTAAAATGACTATTTTACCATTAAAATCGCAGTACTTAAAAATGTTCTCAAAACAACAATATTATCGTTTATCGGAATAACTGCTGGAACAATTTATCGCCCAGCAGAATTTGTTATCGTGATGAAAAACTGTTCAGGCTGTAGTTCATTTGGAGGATGAGATGACAGAGATGTTTCTGTTGCAGGACAGCGTCCAGTGTGCGCTGGAAGTGTCCAGGCTCCAGGTGGAGGAGTGGAGGACCCAGGGGCCCCGGGCCCTGGAGGAGGCGCTGACCCAGAAGGCTTTGCTGCAGGAGGAGTTGGTTACAATCCGGGCCAGAGTGTGCGACGTCTCACTGGTGTGTAACAAAGAACAAGCTGTGCAGATGTTTGTGCAGTTTAAATATATATATATTTTCTTTTCTTATCATGGTGTTTCTATCTGAAGGAAATGGAGCGAGTGTGGAGTCAGTATGAGAGGATGGAGAGCGAGTTGTCTGTAATCCGTTCGCACCTTCAACACATCTCCAACTTTGGAATACCGCAGGTCATTTTATGCAACTCTTAAAGTCTGATTATTATTCTTCACTTTTGGACATCAGCTAAAATAGTAAAAAAAAAAAAAAGTTGTTTATTTTGATATAACTCTGCCAGTCTGCCGTCCAAACCGTCTCCTGATGTCTCCCTGTCCGATCAGGAGCAGTGTCAGGCTCAGAGGGAGCTGTGGATGATGGAGGACATCCTCGACGGGCTGAACGTCAATCGGGATTATTTCTGTTTCCTGCTGGGACTTCAGACACATCACAGTAAGAATGATCTGCAGCTCAGCCACACGTCTGCTGTCCCTGTGTTAAAACTCAGCGGCATTTCTTAGAGCTGCTCATTACCAGCACAAAAATGGCTTCAAAATGGCTTATTCTGACGATTAATCGAGTAATCAAATAAAAAAATCTAATAAAAAATTTGATTAAATGAAATACTGGTAATTTCTGCCATGACAGCAATATTACAATCAATATTAAAATCGGCTCAAATTTTCATTTTTGTGCATCCCAACAATTACTTTTCTGTAGTTTAGAAAGTTCATCTGTAACAATAGAAGCTCAGTCTGAATAAAAATTGTACAAAAATCTGAAATTATGATCAATTTAATAATAAAGCAGCATCCCCCAAAATCCAGCTTTTAAAGCTCAACTGAACGTTTACATGAACAAACCAAATTCAACCTGAAGGCCTCAGAGCTGATATGGTACCAATATTTCTCCTGCTGATCGATAAATGAAGGCGAATTACCTCAAAATAAAAATCAGAAGATGAATGGATACAAATGAGTTTATAATGTAGCATAAACGGTTGCAGCATCTGTTGAATGCAACCATGATGCACCTAACCTGATTTTTCTTTTAATTGAATTTCCACAGCAGAAAAGTACCAGCAATGTTTTTATACCAAATTTTCTTGTCACAAACAATGTGGTTTTCTTTTGCCAATATTAACATCGGTGTCTCTTTTTGCAAAAAAAAAAAAAAACATGTTTGTTTTTCTATATATTAAAACCAAAAAGTAGAAATAAAATGGTGGCTCTGTAGAAATTACAAATGTCCTTTAGTAGATATACATTAAAAACGAAAACAGGTCATGTGACACTTGTGGCTCTGAATGAGTTTTATTTAGCTGGACTGGGTGCAAAATGAATTGAATGGTAAAGGTTGCAGACTAAAACATAAATGGAGTCGTGAACGAGACGTTTTCTGTCTGCAGTGTTCCAGTTTTTGCCTGCTGGACCTCCTGGACCTCCTGGACCTCCTGGGCCTCCTGCTTCCCCCCCAGAAGGGCTTCCAGTCGGACTGCCACCAGTAAGATGCTCTGCCTCTGATCACAGCTTCTTTTCAATCTATTCAAGTAGATATTTTAAATCTGGCCTGCTCAGTTAACCTGGTGAAGAGGTTCTTTGACAAAACCCAAATTATTGATACATTTTTCTAACTATGAAAGGCATCTTAAGTCAGTACAGACCAGAATCTGGTGGTTCATCTCTGTTTTTTGTAAAGCTTTGACTTGTTAATATCAAATTCAATATTAACATCCAGTTCTGACTAGGAAATATATATATAACAAGAGAGCAGAAAAATATTTTAAATTATTGTTTTTATATTAGAAGGGGAGGCTATGATTAGCTCGTAAGCTGTTTCACATCTGATGTTAGTAAATTGCATGGATATATACATATTTTGTTGTTTTTAAATAGCCCATAATGGCAGCAATTAAAATAAAAAAACAACAACAGATATCCAAGAACTGAGCCCTGTGGTCCACCCAGAGAACAGCATCTTCAGATTTTCTCAACTTGTAAAAACTGGTTTAGTAGATTTATGTTTTGGTGATGCCTAATTGAAACCAAATTTAAAATAAAAAACATAAATACACACAACAACTAGAACAACAGTTTTAGTTTGACTTTGGGAAACAAGAATGAAAAAAGTAAATATTATATATTCGAAGAAGCGGTGATGATTACTTTGTAAATGTTTGTCCTGAGAACAACTCAAACGCAAAACCTCTCCGCACTCTGCTCAGCCTTCCTGTTAGTCTTGCTCTCTCTCACTTTTGAGCAGCCTGAAGGAATCACTGATATGTTTCTGGCTCTTGTAGAAATAAAATGTTCCTTTTGCATAGCTTTTCTTACATCTGTCGTTATATAACATCAGGATTTTAGCATTTGTCTAGTGTTTCCCCGGTGAGTGTTTCATCAGCGTGTGACAAACGTCTGCAGGATTTGGAAGAAGAGCCTCCGCTTCGCCCTCCGTTACCCCTGGAGCTTCAGGAGAGCCACCGTGCTCAGGACCTGGGCCATGTGTGGCCAGAGTCACCGTACGAGGTGGGACTTTTATCATGGTTTATCACCAGAGGAAGCAGAGAAACGATGCCGCGTTCATCGTGTTTTTATGTTTCAGGGAATCTACGAGCATCCTGCTGATCCTGCCGACAGAAGTGGAAACAGCCAGCCTGACCTCCTTAACGTGAAAGCACAGAGAGATGCAACCGGTTGGCACCAACACACACACCAACAGAAACAAGGACACTTTGATTCTGATGTGTGCCGTGTGTTAATATCTATTAATAACAGCTTTGATGTATTTTTCATTGCAAAATCCTAAACTGCGTTCATTTGGGGAGAATTTTTATTCCTCTTCTGACCTTAAAGCCACTTTCCATGGTGTCTCATGTTGGTTATTTTTCTTTTTTATTCAGAATCTCAGTCTGGTTCAAAGTGGATCCCAGCAGAAACAGCCAGCCAGCCAACAAAGGTTTAATTCTTCTTCATTTCCGCCATGATAATCTGTGATGTGGGCCAAAAGACGCTAAATATAGGAACAGTAAAAGCTGTTTTGTTTTGTTTTGTTCCATTGCAATCACAGCCAAATTCTAATTCTTTAGTTCTCCCATCCTGGCTGCAATTAGGCCATGTTGCAATACCAGCTATAGACAAGAGGGGGCGCCAGAGGCTCAGGTTTCAACACAACTGCGTTATGGAAGACACACACACACACACGCACACACACACACACACACACACACACACACACACACACACATACACACACGCACACACACCACTACACATACACACGCACACACACCCAAAACACACACACACCCACACACACACACACACACACACACACACACACACACACACATACACACACACATACACACACACACACAATGCTTTTCTTGCAGTTTTCTGCAGAATGCTGGAAATAATTAACCTAAATCATGTTTTAAATCACAATTTTGTATTTTAAACAACTTATGTTCTTATCTTAGAAGATGAAAATGAAGATGAGTGAAGCAGAGCAGATTGAGAGGATGAAAAGAAATCAGGAGAGATTGGCGAATAAGAGGAAACCTCCAGTGGCGACTCCAGGACCCCAGGATCAGAGTCCAGACACAAGACAGGAGGTCAGGCCCACAATATGTTATTTTTAACCTGATTAAGATATAAATACATGTGATATTATGTCATAATTTAATGAATCAACTTTAATTTGCCAGGCCCCGTTTCCCTTGAGGGTGACCCGCGTTGTCACAGCTGTGCTGCCCTCGTCGCTCGTAGCCAGAAGAGTTTCCATCGAGGATCCCCCAGCTGAGCTCGACGCTCCGCTGCCCGAACAAATCCTGCCGGAAACACAGCAAAAGCAGACGGAACCGAGCAGAAAGCCCCTGAGCAAACCTGCCAGGCGGCTGCTTACGGAGAGCCCCGACGCAAACCAGGCTGTCGGCGAGCCGCACCAGGATCAAACTGCAAAAAAGGCCAGCAGAAAACACCCGCCGGCGTCCAGGGGCCCCAGAATGGAGCCACTTCTAGAAGTGAGCAGAGGCGAAGGATCAGAGAGCCCGAGGAGTGAAGCGCAACACCTGATGGGGTCAGGAAGAGGTCAAGGCAGCGCAGACGTCAAGGTGAGGAGGGAGCCATCCGCTTCATCTCTGCAGTGACTCCAGTACTTGAATATTGATACTCACGCTACAAACGTACTCCACTGCGTGTAAAAGTTCAGTCAAGTTAAAGTACTGAAATCAGAATCAGCCTTTGTTTTCATTGTACGGAAAACACAACAAAATTAATTTCAGCACAACAACAAAAAACAACAAAAAAAGACAAAAACAACATAAGGCTTTTTTTTTTTAATAAAAATTCTGCAAAAACAAAAAGTCTTCACAAGTATTTTCGGTCTAATTTCTAATGCAAATGTCTTAGTTCACACGAAATAAGACAAAACTTACTTAAAAGTAGCTTTGCAGTGAAATACAGAGGCTTGTTTTACGTAAACAATTCCTTAATATTGGTGAAAAAGTTCCAGTTCCCCTGACAGGTTATTTCACTTGTATCAAGACATTTTCCGATCTTATAAGTTCATTTATCCGCCACTGGAAGAACAACTTTGTCATCAATAACAAGGAATTATTAACTTGATACAATGGCTGCTGAAAAGTTTCCTTTAAGTTAGTTTGTCTTATTCCAAGTGTACTGCAATATTGGCACAAGATGATGGGAAAAATTATATCTCACTTTCATCTGAAAACACTTAAGTACTAAAAAGCCCAAATTATATTTTCAACTATCTTCTCATTTATGTTCTAAATTTCCTTTGATTTACTCAATAAAACTCCTCTGACCAGGCAGCTGAAGAGCCGTCGGCTGCTGACTTCGACCTGAATCCTGGTGTGAGCTCTGAGCAGCGAAAAGCCAAACTCCGACGAGTCGAACGGATACGAGAAAGAGTGATGAGAAGGTGGGTTTGCTTTGGGTAAAATATGCAAACGTCCACAGAAGCAAGCGTCCACAAATTGTTTGTCGTCCGTTTCTCAGCGCAGCCAGAGAAAGTTCTACGACAGACAATCAGCGTCCAATCAGGAGAGAGAGGAAGGAAGTTCACCGGGCTCCCTCTGACTCGGCTGAAGGAAAATGGCCAACAGCAGGTACTGGAACAGAAAGAACCAAAATAAACAGAAAGTGACTGAGTTCCTAACAAATTATTCCCTCTTTCTAACCTTCAGAAAGTCTTGGCTGTCTTGATGACTTCAGCAGATCAGGAGATCTGCAAGGTGCAACGTCTCAGGGCTGCGATGAAGTTAAATCTAAAAGTCAGGTCCAGACTGAGAACAGAGCACAGCACAGTGGGAGAGCAGAGGTTGCCAACAATAAGAGCAAACGCTCACCGTCTCCCTATCACATCTCATCCATGACCGTCTACCAAAACGACGGAGGCAAAGGATTCATGAGCTTCAACGATGAAGAGCAGGAAAACCCGGAAGGACTCACTGCAGAAGATAAAGAGGAAAAACTGAAATCTTCCCACCTGAGAACAAAATGGTTCCTGTCGACCAACCAGTGGCAGGGGTTCATCCCACTGCAGATGGAGCCGCTGTCCATCGAGGAGAACGAGGAAACCGACACCCGGCCGGGCTCTGATGACGCCAACGACCTCAGCCAGATGTCGGCGGCGGTGAGCGAAAGCCTGCAGAAGATGAAGGAGAACCACTCGCTCTTCTATAAGATCGCCTGCGACATCAGCATCTCAGACTCAGACATAAAGAGCGACGATCAAACGTCCTCCAGACCAGAGGACGAAGAAGTTTTGGTCATCGAAGAAACGGCGAGGGCCGGTGACGTTGGGACGCCGTCTCACTCAGAGAGTTTGGACGGAAGAGGTGCAACATCTGAAAAGAAATCTCTGGAGTTCACGACAGAAATGCAGGACAAGACTCTGGTGGACACAACATGTGATCCAGCAGAGCAATTAGGGCAGGAAGATGAAGCAAAAGTTTCAGAAACGGGAGGTTTTGTCCAGGGGACGGATTCCACTCAGGCACTGCATGGACACACAGCGACAGAAGAGAAACACTGTGTGAAGAAAGAGTCAGAAGATCTGAACACAAACCAGGACAGATGTGAGGAAATAAAGAAACGTTCCAAAGGAAGTAAAGAGAAGAAGACGGATGAGGAAGACCGAGGAAATAGACGCTCCATCGGGGCATCGAACGCTGACTGTGATGGAGGAAGAATCATCCAGAGCGCGACCTTTGGAAAGCCGAGGGTCACCGTCCTCAGGACGAGTTTGTAGATCCAAGAAAAGACGCCGTCCCATTCTAACCAAAACTTCATGACACTTTATTTGGATTTCATATGATAGACCAAATCAAAAGAGGGTATAAGTATAATTTGACAAACATAATCTGAAAATCTGACCCCAGAAACTTTTGGTACCTCTGGAAAACCTGCAAAGGTCCAGAGCAGAGAAAAGCCACAGGAAGTCCAACATCCGTTTGCTACTAAACAAAATGCTATGAGGGGCTAAACACTAACACCTGGGGCTAAACACTAACACCTGGACACCAGGTGGAGGAAGCATCATGCTGTGGGATGTTCTTGTTTTCAGCAGGTCAGGGGAAAACTTGTCAGATTATATGAAAGAACAGAAGCTCAGGACAAACTGGCTTAACTCAAAACATATTAACATGTTAGAACGACCTAGTCAAAGTCCAAAAGATTTTTGGTAAGATTTGAAAATTGATGTTTATGGGGGGAATTTTCTATATCATGTAGTACTTTGTTTTGGTCTTCATCTAAAATCCCATTAAGGCCGAATGAGGTTGCAGAACGAAACTTTTCCCTCGAGGTTTTGACCGACTGGATTGGACTGGGCCCAGTTATGAGAATGTATAACAGCAGAATAATGTATAACCATCAATAAACTTGAATGTTTTCATTTTACAGAATATAAAGGAGGATGTTGGACGAAATCTGTCACCAGAAATGTTATTTGTTCAAGTGGAAGTGTTTTTTTTTTGCAACTAGACAGGTGCAATCAAATTTCCTATTTAAATGCTAACCCCTCCATTCCTTTTAATGTAATACTCACTGAAATTATATTTGATGTCTGTTTCTGTTGGCAACATAATCCTGTTTTTATCACTGTGAAAATGTGCTTTATTTGTATCTCAGATGTAATAATAATAATAAAGAAGAAGAAGAAGAAGTGTTGTGCACGCTGCGGCTCCAGCTGCTGTCAGAGCTTTACATTTCATCCTCCACCCCCTCGCCTCATCGCCTGCCAGGTCCCACATGTGCTATAGGGTGCAGCTCTCCGCCGAGACCCGACGCAGAATTACATGGAGCTCCTGCGAGAAAAAAAAAGCCTTTGTCACTTTAAATCCTCAGCGTGTCGAAGTCGATGACATCATTGTCTGAGAACACATTACATCACCTCTTCCCAGGCTCCCTCTCTCCCCCTTTTGCTCACTCTTAAAGACCGCACCACCTCATGCTTACTGAGCTACACACACACACACACACACACACACACACACACACACACACACACACACACACACACACACACACACACACACAGATCTACTGATCTGTTTGCAGATGTGATATCTGTATCAGCATGCGTATTTATGACAGTAGCTTTAATGTACGTGCTGCTGGTGAAGTAAGGCTTTGCATTTAAATATATTCAGTTACATATTTTGCCACAATTTACTATTACATTCTATATTGTAATACCGGGAACAGAGTAAATGAGAATTCATTTCATGCTGCAGAAAAGGAGAACAATCATTTAGGATGTTGCTAAAGGAAGAAGTGTTTGGGTTTTTTTCCACATGGCTCTTTGCCCAGGGCGCAATTCTGCTTAGGGGTTTCCGACAAAATTCGACTCGCTGCTCCTATGTTTAACATTTACTGCCACATTGTCTCTAAATATTTAAAGGTTTATTTAACATGTGAAAACACCAAAAGAGGTTTTTATTTTAAGTTTTGAATCCAAAACAAATGGTGAATGTTTTTGTCCTGTTTGAATGAAGTCAGATATGTATCAACCTGTATCAAATCAATATCTGTCACAGAAATCACCAAAATGACGTCTTTTCAATTTCAGTGTTGAACATTACTTTGGTAAGTTTGGACATTGAGCAGATCAAAATAGTTTAAGTTTCTCATTTTAGAAAAAAAAAATCCCTTTTTTTTTTTTTTACATTTGTTCTAAATTTCCTGAAACTTTAATTGGTCCAGCTTGGTGTTCAGACACAACTCCCAAAAATTGTGTTCTGCATTTGTTGCACGTCATTTTGATGTTAAAATTTCTCATTTAGATTCTTTCCTGATGAGCCTTAAGATGGAAAAAAAAAAAAAAAAAACATTAAGAAACATGTAATTAAATCAAAACTGGAAAATATAACCACACTTGAAATGAGAGCAGAAGTTTCAAGAAATCACATCGTGGGTCAAGTAATGATTAATATGCACCAGCATCACAAACCATTTACTAGGTTGGCCACAGAGCATGAACCCCTGAAACACAGACAGGAGCATATTGAAGCACGGTGGTGGCAGCAGCATGCTGTAGGATGGATGTTATGTCTTCAACAAGACAACAAAACTTATCAGAGATGATCGCAATATGGAGGTTCACATTCTAATGTAGCAAAAAGACATGATAGAATGGATTAGATACATATTGGCCTATTCAAAGCCCAGACCTGAGTCCAAATGACAATCGATTGCAACATCTGCTGTTCAGATGAGAAAGAATACGAAATATAGAAAATAACAGGTAACATATTAATTCAGTTTATTTATATAGCAAAAATTCACAACAAGTGGCCCATTAATGTATTAGAATGGCCTAGTCAAAGCCCAGACCTGAATCCAAATAACAATCGATCCCCAGATCTGTTATTCAGATGAGAACGAATATTAAATTTAGAAAACCATAAGCCGGAAGTTGTCAACAAACGAGACAAAAATAGTTCAGTTCAATCAAACGGATCCCAGTTGATCCCAGTTGATCCCAGTTATCAAATTGTGCAGAATGCTCAGTTAATTCATTCTAATTTCAGCTCATATTTAACTTGATGTGGTGAGTTTGACACCATTTTTCGGCCTGCATCTCGTAACTGTATATTTAATCAGCTGTTTGATTGGCCAATGGCCGCGCGCGCGCGCGCCGGCGAGCTGAGCGCGTGTCGCGCGCGCGTAAATCACAGAGATGCGGAGAATGCTGAGAGAATGTTTCTTTAAGACCCATTACCTTCCGATCCGGCTGAGGGGGAGTCTGTGGTGAGGTGGCGGATCGTCTCTCCCTGCCTGCGCCCGCCGCGCCTCCCGCCTCCCGCCTTACATGTGGGGGGGGGGAAATAACGCGAAGGCTACTTTCGCACCGAGATGGATGGATGAGGGCATTCTGAAAACATTTTTTTATTTATTTATTTTTTTAATTCCAGCATCAAACATGGACACTCCAGACTCCCCGCGATGACTGTGGTAAGGATGCAACTTCACACCGCCCCATCGCAGCCCAGTTTCTGTTGACAAGAGAGGGGAAAAAAAGAGAGGAGATGCAGAAGAGAAATGTGCACGTACTGGTGAGTGCATGTGAAGCCGCGTAGGGCAGGCGGTTCGGTCTGTGCGTGTATGTGCGTGTTGGAGGGAGTCTCGGCTCGCAGCAGACCAACTGTGCAACGCTCGCCGCTTTTGTCCGCGTCAGGGGCTGACAGGTGTGTTGGCAACACTCAGACAGCGGCGTTTATTTAGGGCATCCAGTCAGAGAGGTGATGGGTTTGTTAACGGCAGGGCGGAGGGCGGAGAGGAGCGGGGCGCCGGAACACCACCAGGAGATGGATGCCTCTGAACGCTGGCCTACTAGAATGTGTTGCTTGTAATTAATCATGGCTGCAACTAAGCTCTTTGCCACTGGGAGCTGGGCAATTACACCACCCAGTTCGAGCTGCCGCTGCCTCTGTGGGGTTGTTGTTGATTGTTGTTGGTGATGTTTTATATGCCGGACCAGAACCGAACCGAATCCCGGCTCCTTCCTGTCGTTTCGAGCAAGGATGGGCAGGAGATCCCTCTGTTATACATCCAACAAGATTCCCATAGGGACGGAGTTTTGCGCGTGCGCGCTCGTGCGCTCCTCACCAAATGGTCTTTCCTCCTTCCATCCAGACATGGAGGTGCAGCAGATCAGGCGACATGTCAGCTGGGTGATGTTCCCGGATCCAGGTGCTTCTCATTCCGCCCTCCTCAGCCCGTCCGCCCGAACCCGCTTATTGATTCCACTGATGCGTTTCTGGCCCCGCAGGGGCGCACCGCTCCATCCTGGGAGGAGATGGGGGCGAAAAGGACGGAGGCCGGGGGGGAAGGCATCGGGTTGATTATTAGTCGATCTTCTTCTATTGAAATGTGATTACTACCGCATTCCAGGCGCACCGTGAACGTGATTTAACGTTACAGAGAGAGGCCGCCTCAGTGTGCAGCTTCCTGCTCCCCCGCCCCAGTAACTGGTGGAGGAGCGTGTTTTTCTCTCTCTCTCTCTTTCTCTCACCCACCAACACACACACACACACACACACACACACACACACACACACACACACACACACACACACACACACACACACACACACACGCACACACACACGCACACGCATGCACAAGCAGCAACATCACAGGCACAGTGGACTCTTTCCTTCTCACACACAAGGAGGATTTAATGACATAAAGCTCTTAATAACAAGACCTGCTCTGATGATGATGATGATGGTTATGATGCTGATGCTGATGATGATGATGCTGATGATGATGGTGTGGACAACTATGCCATAAAATCACATGTGCTCCCCACAATCAGAAAAACATTCCTGTTCAGCAGGAAGCTCCACATTTACATTAAAACCACAAACTTCTGTTTCTTACTGGGTTTTTATGTGACAGATAAACACAGAGAAGTAAATAATGACATGATTTTCAATTATTATTATTATTATTATTTTTGTTTTGTTTTGTTTTTAGCAAATGAAAAACAAAAAATTCTGGTGTGAATTAATATGCAGACCCTTCAAAAATCACAAAAACTGGCTCCTGAAAAGCCAATAATGTCAGTAATTAGATGCAAACATGTTCAGGTTTTATGTTTGTTTTATTAATTTCTTATTCCATAGATTTATTATTTTTTTTATTTCTTCTGTTTTGAATGTTATTTAGCACCAACCTGCCAATGAAAGTAGCAATGAAAATTAGCCAAAAATAAAAATAACATTTTAAGACCAAATTTGAACTTTTAGGAAGTAAAATCACAAAGCACTGAGTTTATACAAAGAACAAAACAAGAATGAGAAACACAGTAAAATCATCACATGAAAGTTTGGGATTTTGTTTTACTCTAAAACCCCGAAATAAAAAAAAATAAAAAAAACTTCAATCAGTTGCTTTCAGATTTCAGCTTATTAGTAAATTGGAGTCCTATGTGTATAATTTAATCTCATTATATTTCCTACAAATTATTAAATTCAGTGTTACATGCATCTCCATGTAACACTGCGATGTGATGCCATCTGTGCACTAAATCCTCGCTGCTAAATATGGTGGAGCCACTGGGAACGATCGCAACGACTCCACAGAGTCAACACACCTAAAGCAGGGGTGTTCAAAGTGAGGCCCGGGGGCCATTTGCGGCTCTGTGAACAGTTCTGGGGCGGCCCTAAATCACGTTTCGAGAATAGCGTAAAAATGGTTTGCTGGTTAAAATCTTGAAATGTGCAACACAGAATATTCATTCAGGGTTTTGCTTTGAATTTGATTTATTTTTAAAAATTGAGCCATAAACTTTTCCCGTCGCTAGAAAGAGACAAAAAAATCCAGAATAAGATGAAAATTTTAGTTTTTGATTTACTGTTTTGTTTTTTTAAGCTGGCAAACCTGAAACACCCTTTTTTTGTTTTAAGTCAACAAAGAACTACAGAAATCTGACTGCAGTCAGATATCTGTAGTTCATCAAAATATTGTGTTTAGTTTGTTTAGCGAGTAAAAGTTACAAAATAAAATAGTTTTTCCGGTTATAGTTGAAAGTACGATGAATTTTGTGGCCCTCAGAGTGGTTGCAACTTGACATTGCCATAAAGTTTGGTCACCCTGAAGCCTCGTGTGGCCTTCAGATCAGCTCAAAACAGGAACCAGGATCTTTAAAAACTGTGTTTTCATTACTGAACAGCTTCGCAGGCCTTACATAACATCAGATGCTCTGGAGTGAAGACTGGAGCGCTGGAGGCTTCCTGTTTTCGCCAATAAATTCTGCCTGAAGTCTGGACTCTGGGTTTGGCCGTTTGCAGGAGAACGCCATGTTCCTGCCTGAATTAAATGTGACATTTGAGGCGAAGAGAATTATAGTTTGGGGCTGATCTTCAGGTTAGCAATACGTCAACACAACAAGACGCTGCACCAATCGATCGGCTCCGATTCCCTTCAGACTTTTACAAAAATATGTTGATTCTGTATAAAACTGTCACCTCTGTGTGCCAGTGAATCTGATCTCCTCCTCCATGAGCTGCTATCAGCGTCTGAAGAAACTCATCGATCCTGATCAAAGATCGATTAGTTTTTAATCTGACAGGTTTCGATGTTAGTGTTCCAAGAAAACGGTGGCCAAGCTAACTAGCATTAGCATTGATGGGAGGCTATGTTGTGGTGAACCAGCTGTAGGGAAGAAGAGAGGAAGCCGGACAGGGTGAGCATGAGCATGATTGACAGCGTTAAGACCCTCCTCCTGGCTCTGGCTGGTTGCTTTTGACTAAGTTGTATATTTCTGCAGTTGGCACTGGGAGCACTGGGAGAAGGTCCCTTTTTTTAGAGAGTATCTGTCTTGTACTGTCACAACATGACAATTTTAACAAATACATCTGTAAAAGTTAAATACTGCAGGGTAAAATATTAACACTCCTTAAACTTTTGGAAAATCTTCCTACAATAGTCGAGACATAAATTTGTAGTTTCTAGTTTCAACTAACTAAAAAAAACTTTTTGAAAACAAAGCTGTTGCTTAATGAGGTCGCTACAAGTTGTTTACACTGTCTCCCTTTCATTACACATCCATAAACACAGAGGTCATGACCTCCCGGCTGACGCTTCACTCCAAACTGCAGCTTGCACACTAATGTTGGTCTGAACTGATTCAGCTGTTTTCCCAGAGAAGCCTCGCTGAAACACTGAGAAGAGTTAGCATGAATGCAAAGCGCTGCTAAAAGACCTCTGACCCCGTTTTCCTGTCTGCAGCCTGTTTCCCAATGAAGTGTTTATGCAACTATCAGTGAACTCAGGTTTGTTGAAAACGATGAAATATCTTCCTGAAATTCTTATTAGAAAGTCCTTGTCAGGTTATATCAGTTTGCTATGTTGTTATATCTTCTTTTCACTTGAAGAAAACTTTAAGAAAATGAGGATAAAATGAATTATTTTACATACATATAAATATTAATAGAAGAATAATGGACACTTTTAAATTCTCGTCCATTTGAATGTGAGATGCAAATGGCACTCTTTGCAGTAAAGATGCAGAAGTCAGTGGAGTTATTGTCTCTTTTGGAGACCTAACAAACCGGCTTCCTTCTGGGGCTTTAAAAGCTGTCTGGTGAATCCGGTCAGCGTTTAATTAATCACACTGGTGAAAAATGGCTTTCAACAAGTGATTTAAATCGTAGAACTTTTACTCTGAAATACCTCAGTGGCCTCAGTGTCTCTGACAACTAGACTGAGAATATTTATAGTTGTAAACTCTTAATCTAAATACCATTGTCCTAATAAATGGGTATTTTTAAAATTCTGATCTATTTAATATATAACGATTTTGGAAGAGGTTTTGTAAGTTTGATGCTTTGGTCTCAACTGAACCAAAGTTAATTCAAAATTTATTTTATTTGTTGTTTTCTTCATTTAAAATGATTCCAGTTCCAGTGTTAAATGTTCATTAGATTTAAAATTTACTAATCTTTCACAATGTGCTCTTGCATTGTTATTTTGCCTTAAACATGGTCTCACAAAAACAATATTATTGTTTATTACAATAACTTCTGGAACAATTTATTGTTACTGCAACCGACAGAGTCTTTCTCTAATTACTTTCTTGTTCAATTTCTCAAATGATTTGGATGATTTTTATAGAAATGTAATAAATACAAACTAACCATCAGGCTGAACGTTTCCTATAGTTGTACACGTTGAGGTTTTCTGACTCTCCCAGCAAGAGAAGCACAGCCTGCTTTTAAAAATCAGCACTAAGCTTCTTTTCTTGCCAGGAATGAAATTATTATAACAACTAACATTGTGGCTTTTCCAGATCAAAGAGCTCTTCTGCTTTTGATTCTCCGTAAACCATTTCTTATTCATTAATTCTGTCACGTTACAGTTCTTGACTCAACATCACGTCACTTCCTACCTCCTCAAATTCCCCTGAAAGCTTCTGGGAACCGCAGACGCTTTAAAAACCGAGTCAACGATAAAAGCAGGAGCAAAATGTTGTGGGAAAATCGAGGCAGACGAAGCTGCTGATTACTGACTGTGAACGTTATATTGCAACATTTTTTAAGAAATGGATCCAAAATTGCCATTACAGTCAGCCTGCAGTGAAGTCAGATGCTTCATATCTGGACTTATCATTAACTTTAATTAATTTCAATAATATTCTGACTCAACTTTGAAAAATGTTTCTTTTTATGGAATTATTAGAGCAAAATTCTTATTTATTTAATCACATTAAAAAGATCAGAATTTATATTTATTATAGTATATATTACATAACATCATTTTGGAAGAGGAAAAAATAAACAAATGGAAATAATGATATAGAAATGAGCTTAAAAAGTTACTGTTGTTCTGTTGTGCCTTTAAATTATGGATTTGCAGTGAAGGGGCTGAATACAAATGCACGCCACACGTTTCAAATTCATTTTGGTGCAGATTTGTGAAAATGGTTCATTTCTTTTCCTCCTCTTCACTGTTATGCATTTCTTTATATTTATCCTCCACATAAACGCCACAACAAACCCAACAAACTCCACCAGTTTGTGGCTTTAATGAGGGAAAACTGGAAAACGTGAAGGGAATGTGATAAAAACAGCAGCTAACATGTGAAATACTTTTGTTTTTTAAGCTGAACTTTGCTTGATGACAGTCAGATGTTTTTACAGTCATAAATAGGTTGGTTGTCGTCGTATTTTCAGTATTTTGACTCAAGTTTTCTCTTCAGTTTCACTGAGACGTTTCTGAAGAGCAGAACCGCCAACACTGACCTTGTTTAACACACAGAAACGCTGCAGAGTTCTCTCTCCTTTATGCTCATTTTTGAGTCAAAACTCCTTGCGAACTTGTGGGAGATTTTGTTTTTTTACAGTGTCATATTTTATTATGAAATCGGGTCAAACCAAGAACTGCAAAGAAGAAAGGAATAAAAGTAGGAAAAGCAGATGAAAAAGGAGGGAGGAAATATCAGCAGATATGGAAGAATGTAGCCGGAAGTGACCCAATTCTGATTTTTTTTTGCCTTAATGTTACCTGAATCCGATCTTTTCCAACACAGATTGGATTTTTCTCGACCCAGGCCACTTGGATATCCGATACGCATCCGAACTTTTCAAATTTGACCCGAATCTGAACGTTGCGATACGTATCGCCCCGCGCATATCGTTTGCGCCCCGATACGCGCAAACGGGAAGAACGACAACAACCACATCGGACTATAATGAAGATTAAACTGTAAATGTTCTGGCTCTGATCGGATAACTTCTAAATCGTAAGTAATGCTACACCGTTATCATCAATGTTTACTTCTGCAAACACTGCTGTCCAGGTGTGACGTTATTGCGCCCTCTACTGCGCATGCGGGACACTTTCAGGTCGTTTGTGGTTCAACTGGAGACAAATCACTTATCTTTGGAAATATGAATCATAGGTAAAAAATAAATACGTAAAAAAATCCGGTTTGAATCGGGAGTCACTTCAGGCTGCAGTGTGAACGTAGCTAAAAACAATAAATTATTGAGTTAATTTACTTCCAGAAACTAATTTCACCTAGAAAAACACATTATGTAGATTAATTACACGCAGACTGATGTTGTAAAACCCTACATGTCTGTTAATTGCAATAATTTTCTTCTTGCAGCTAATAAAACATTTAAGATTTGAATATTACACCAGACTAATAAAAAAAATGTAATGTGATGTTTATAACAATGATGTTAAATAACTGCCTAAATGTTATATTGAATATACATTTTAACAGAATTTGAACCAAATTTGATGGAAAATAAAACATCTTGCTATTGTTACGTTGTCTGTTTATATGTTTTTTGTACAGACCTGGAAGGTTTCCAGGCTTAGAAACGCTGACTGTCATTTTCGTGCAATCTGAGATCCTGAAGCAGGACAATAGAAGACAATTAGAGCTAGAATTTCTACTTTTTTATAATTCAGGTCCTTATTAAGATGCTAATCTATTAGTTTCTTTTGATCAAAAATCTGAGTGGAAGCAATCATCATGTGATTCTGTCAGCTTCCTCTGACGTTCCTCATTCTGTCTTTGTATGTTATTCTGTCCTTTCTGATTTGTGCGTAGCAGTTCCTCTGAAGTCTCCGCTAGCTGAGCTAATGCTACGCTTGCTCTGTTTTGCAGCTCTTCCTGCTCTGCCGTGTGGAAACCATTTAAAGCGACCGGCCCGCCTTTGTCCCTTCCTGGTCCTTAACCCTTTCCCTTCCATGTCCCTGGCCAACCCTGGACACCCCCTGGAAGAGCATCGCTGCGTTATTTGCCTCTTCTGCACAAACATTCGGATCATTTCCCATGTAGGTCAGGACTTTGTCATGGAAGACTAGTAAGCAAAGAGAGCAAACACAACAGCAATAAACCCAAGAAGAAGTGGATGTAGAGACAACCAAAGGGATGCTATTTTTGGAAGATGTAATATATTTTAGGATATATTTTATACATCTAACTTTTAGTACGAGCAAATAGAAAAACAAGAGAGTTTGCACGTACAATCCCCCCGTTAGGTTTCGTCACTATCTCCACTCACACGCCGCGGTCTCATGATGATGTGTGAGGTGATGCCCACCATATCTGAGGATGGGCGCAGCGGCGGCGGCGGAGGCCCCACCTCGCCGCCCGGGGCCGGGGTGGGCGGGGGCCCCGCCGGAGCCCTGGGCGGAGGGGGATTCAGCAGCAGGGAGCCCAGGGGGGACGAAGGAGGCAGCACGGGGAACCTGGAGTCACTGATGGTCAACATGCTGACGGAGAGGGAGAGGCTGCTGGAGAACCTGAGGGAGACGCAGGAGAGCCTGGGCACGGCGCAGCTCCGCCTGCGCGAGCTCGGCCACGAGAAGGAGTCGCTCCAGAGGCAGCTGTCCATCGCTCTGCCGCAGGTGAGGCGCTGGTTCGGATGGACCGGAGAGCAGAGCCTTACAGGGGCAGCATTATGTGTTTTCCAGGCACAAAGTGCCACTTTATAACTTCAGTTGTTACAAAAAGTGCTGCAAAGTACAGAATCTTACCAAGTATTTTAGGTCTAATTTCTAGTCCAAATATCTTAGTAAACTTGAAATTAGACAGAACGAAGTCAAGAATTTATCACAACATGGCTGCTCTATTAACCCTTTAATGTTTTTACCAGCATTGCTCTGAGAAGAAGCTCCTATAATGAGCTCAGATGTGCAGGACCATCAGGTGTTTGCTAATTGTTACTGGCTAGTCTGAAGGAGCTGAATGGGGGAGAAGCTATCCCTTTAAGGTGGAGCCAGGTGTTTTGCACAGGTGAATGGTTGCCATGGTGATTAAAGCATTAAAGCATGAAAGAAAGACTCTAGCTATGATTTTGATGAGGAAATAACGTCATAACATGATGCAGAGTCAACGGGTGCACTCTTAATAAAAGTTAACACAAACTCAAACATTTAGGTTCAAAATCTAAAACTCACTAAATTTATTTGTCTTGAAGAGAAGAAGAAAGATGACAGAACTAAATGCAGCTCTAAAGTTTTCCAGTGTGTCTGATTAGAGTGAAAAAAGGACTTTAGGTGAAAAAGTGATGCAAAGACAGACAGACTGACTGACTGAGGCTCCATAGAAAAGACAAAGAGACGATAAAGGCCAACTGAGAATCTGACCCCGATCCAAACAAGAAACAATCCCATGAGGCCGATGGCCAATGAACCCACTGTGTCACCATCTGCATGCCTCTCACTCCGTCTTCCTCTCCTCCCTTTCAAACACAAACAAGTTATATTTACCTGCTTTTCTCTGTTTCTAACCATAAATCAGGCCGCTGCACACACCTGAAACACGCAAGGCGTCTGTACAAACAGCCGCCGGCGCTAAGCTGCAGCCGTAGGTGTCTTTTATGGAAATGACAAATGACCACAGATGGTGCGGGGCTTCGGAAAGATCACGCAGGACACGGCGTCCTGTTTGCGCCCCGGCGCTGCAGATGTATTCCCAGCGGTGTCATAAACGCCGTTTGATGCTTTGTTCTGGGGGTCTCTGCGGAGCGCTGCGCCGTCGGCCTGTTGCGTAACAGCCTGATGTAATCTGTCCATGAAGAAGAGTTCACTGGGGAGAATCTGTGTCAGTGATTCACCTGATTGTTGTGTAGCTTTACATCATGTACGACCTACAGCTTCGGTCTCCGGCGTCTTGCTGAAAGTGTTTCTGGGAGCCTTTTGGTTGTGTATATTTTTAGCTTTCTTGAAGCAGCCAATTATACTTAATTTTGCAGAAATCCCTATTTATTTATTTGTTGTGTACCTTGCTCTGTCTCATTGCAGCCCAGCCACATTTAGAGTATTACAAACATGCATTCAGTCTGTTTGTTTTCCTGCTCCTGACTCCAGTGTGTGTGTGTGTGTGTGTGCGTGTGTGTGTGCGTGTGTGTGTGTGTTTCACAGGAGTTCGCTGTGTTGACTAAGGAGCTGAACGTTTGCCGGGAGCAGCTTCTGGAGAGGGAGGAGGAAATTGCTGAGCTCAAGGCGGAGAGGAACAACACACGTGTAAGATGTTTAGCGGCCATTTTGCCTATTAGCGCCGTTGCAGCCTCTGACTTCGCTGCTCACCCCGCTGTGGCTGTGTGGGTGTGAAGCCGCTTCATTGGCCTCTGTTTCCTAATTATCTCGTTTTTTTGCCCATTCAGATTCTAACTCCACCTCCTTCTTTGTCTTCCTATGTTTTTATTTTTCCTCCTTCCGTGTTCTTTTACATTTTTTGTGCAAAGCTGTTCCTTAAACGTTCTCCTTTTCCCACATGACCAACTTTAAGTGCATTTATTGTATTGTTTATTGTAAAAAAAAGTATAATATTTTATCATTTTATTCTTTCACTACCAGAAAAAAATCCCAACCAGACACAGATTGAAATAAATATTAATATTTTATTTATCGGACTGATACCGATACGTTAAAAAATGACTAATATCGACCGATACCGATATAAATTTCTGCTGGAATTTAAGTCTCCAACTTTCCATTAACTGTGACCAGCTTCCCCACAGCATGACGCTGCCACCACCTTATTTCAGATGATAATTTACTTATTAGTATAACCAATGGATCTCTGCAGTCCGACTCCGTTTAACGAACACGGTGGCTTGCACTTTATTTTATTTAATCCTACTTTTAGACTCAATTTTATTTAATTTATTTGTTAATTGACATTTTTGTAAATGCGGCAGAATTAGCCACAGTGATACTTTTCCCGTGTTGTGTCTGGACAATGAGTAACTTGTCTTGCTAAAAACAAACAAAGGTGATACAAACGAGGCTAAAACGATTTAACGTCATAAATAAATCTGCAAATAAATACAATCAATGCAAACAGTAATTGCAAAACAAGGAAACTAAAACAAAATGATTATGAAAGTATAAGAAGTCATTTAAAAATAGCAGTAGGAGAAGGTCCTTATTATTCAAAATGTTGACAAATCTAATGTGTAATGAGCCTTTAATGTTGTTCTAAATAGATTGTAACTGAGATTTTACATCCATTTTCAACCGCGTTTCAATTTTGCATTCATTTCTGAAGGTTTGTCACATAAAACATTTCCTGATGTTGACTTCCCTCTCCGCCTCCATCCTGCAGCTGCTGCTGGAGCACCTGGAGTGTCTGGTGTCCCGCCACGAGCGCAGCCTGAGGATGACGGTGGTGAAGCGGCAGGCCCAGTCCCCTGCAGGCGTGTCCAGCGAGGTGGAGGTCCTCAAGGCTCTCAAATCCCTGTTTGAGCACCACAAGGCCCTGGACGAGAAGGTGGGTCAATGCAGCGGTGGGATATATTCACTTTTCTTCCATCTTCCAGCAAATCATCTGGGCTTACCCTACTTTCCTTCCTGCTCTCATTAAAGTTAGTGTGGAGATGCTCTGAAGGTGCCTGCGTGCTGCCTGACCTAAAACGAAACTTCAACCGAACTAACCGCTGGAGGATGGAGACAATTTAGTCAAAGAGCAAAACAGGAATGTTAAAAAAAAACAATGATAATAATTTAACAAGCACAATAGGATAACCATTTACATTTAAAAAATACACTTTAATTTGAATAAATTCATTCAGTGGGTAAAAACATTTAGATCAGAGTGTTTAGAAACTTTAAAGTAGTTCTGATTTTTTTTTACTTGCATTTTTAATATAACTTGACATAAAGGCCAAATTTCTCTTTGCTCTTTTGCAAAAACCAGGAAGACAGGAGAACATGTCTGTCGAATCCGAGCTGTTAAACTCCAGAAACTTAAGTAAACATGAAGTTAGTGATTACAGCTGTCACTGTCGTTATGTCTCATAAATAATACTAAGGTTAACGAATGTCACAACATAATTACTTCTGAACTTAATGTAATTATGCTTTGGGTTTATTGTAAACACTAGATTATTAGTCGTCCATCCAGTGCCTGAAAAATAAATTATTCCCTACTTTCATCTGAGCGACAAAATGTTATTAAAAAAGTTGCTTCTGGACAAAACTTAAATCACTGACCATGTTGTAAAATCAAAAATCGTTTTTAAAACAAATTTGATTTCATATTTTTATAGATTGTTTCCCTCTTCCACTCTTTTCCAAACAAAACCACTTTGAAATAACAGAATATTTAAATCATCCTTTTTTTGAGTTGACCTGGATTTAACGTGGAAATAAATAGAAGTTGTAAAAACGGCGTTGAAACCTGACGGTTGTTCTTACGTGAGAAACCTGAAGAATCTATTGGTGGGAAAAAAAAACCCCGAAAAACAATTTTCCAAAGATAAAATCTACAAAACCAGAAAATCTATTTACTGCTCAGACATAACGGTAATAAATTTGGGAAACATCAAGACAACATAAGTTTAAAGTAGGACGTGAGTTTATCCTCCTGAGTCAAGCGAACACCTGTTAGCCTTTACCTGTCCACGATGACAGACGTTTAAACGACGTGTAACTGTGACATAAAGGGCTGGATGGTCACAGCTCAAAGTCAAGAAGCTGATAAGGGAAGTAAGAAAACTAATCTCCAGAGCGCAGCGTTGGAGAACTGCAGTATATTTTTTTTATTGAGAGATTAATGCGCTGGAACACACTGTAGCTTTTTACATAATCTACCAGGTGTGTCAGTGAATATAGAGAAGAAAAAAAGGTTTTAAAAGGGAACGTTGTACCAACAATGAACAGTTTTTAATGCCATATATGAGGCATGTTTCCATTCTCTGCGTTTACAGGAAAATAAAAACTGTGTTTATGATGAAAATCCAGAGAAAATAAGAGCATTTCTCCCCAGGGCGAACAAATGAGCTCTCATTCCTCCCTAGACAGACTCAATCTAGCTTGATAATCAAATTTCTGGATCAGCATTTGCTCAGTCCAGAGGAAATGGTCAATATGTTGCATCTGAAAAAACGTTTCCAATCTGCCATTGGTGCTTCTAGACGTTGTGAATAATGAAAACGCTTTTGGCACCATTTTGCTTTTTCCTCTCCAGTTCCTCCTGCACCCAAAGAGTAGAGCTGATTTCTTACAATGATGTTTGTTTCAGTTTTCTTTATTAATGGAGCACAAACACAAAACCAAGGACTTTGGTGCAGTTTTGAGTGCAAATGTTTTAGTGCATTTGAAATAAGACAAAACTAACTTACAAGTAACTTTTCAGGAAGACACTGTTAGGTGTCAGTAATTCCAATCCTAGTAGATTATTTCACTTATAACGAGACATTTCTCCGTACTAGAGATGAAATAATCTGCACTTATCATATCGTTTATCATTTATCGTGATAAATTTCTTATCGTAAGAATTTTCACAATAAATTTAAATGAATGATGTTCAAAATTTTTAAAATCCCCCAAAACTGTTGTTATTTTTACAACTTTCTACACTAACAGTGACAGTATCTATAAGTTTCGATACAAGTCATGGAGTTGAGCACCGCGGCGGCCATCTTACCTGGGTCATCGTGTGTTTTCCCCCTCAGGTTCGAGAGCGGCTGCGCGTGGCCCTTGAGAGGGTGTCCATGTTAGAAGATCAGCTCGCAGCGTCTTCTCAAGAGGTGAGCTCAGACACAAACCAGCTCCTCCAACTCCTTCAGCGAGATTATTAATCCGAAGTTTCTGTTTGGACTTTCTGTGTTCCTCTTTGCAGGTAATCTCTTTAAGAGACCAAATTAAAAGACGTCAGCAAGGGGTGGACGGCGGGAAAGATGTAAGGGAGGGTTTTCTGCATGTTGGTTCCAGTTGTCTTTGTGTTCGTGTTAGCAAAGTAGATTTTGGGTACCATGGTGTGTCAGTGTGATTTTCCACCTCTTCCGAAGTTTTAAAAAAGATCCAAACTCATTATTTTTCTTGGTTACTCTCATTTTTTCCGTCCTCTTTCCAGCGGCTCCCCAACGGGCCCTCGTCTGGGCTGGAGGACGGGGAGCTGGAGAGGCAGAGGGAGGGGGAGATAGAGCGGCAGAAAGCCGAGCTGTCCCAGCTGAGGGAGAGGCTGGCCCTCATGTGCCGACAGGTCAGTGAGCCTCATGTTGAGCCTCAGGTTTCCAGCTCTCTTTAGCCGGGATGCCAACTTCAACTTAACATTTTCAGCCAGAAAATATTGACCCTTTGCAAATGCATTACTGAAAATCATTCCTGGCGCCATGACAGTGCTAACCGGTAGTTAGACATACTTCCTCCATCATGCAATGACATTTTTCTAATCACACTTATAAAATATCTGAATATTAATCTTCTGACCTTGTAAAAAGCCTTCGCTACAAATCCGCTATCATCACTGCAGCATCTTTCCTCACTGAAAGTCATGCAATGAAATGACAAGTTTGGTTTCTGTCTCTGTCTGTTGTGCAGCCAAGCGCCCTGTGACCTTTGTTAAAGTGAGATCAACCAGAGAGAAGTGATGTTTTTCAACCTGCTGCCTGTTTTCTGACAGGCTTGAAAGGAGCGCACTGATTGTTTTGTCATCCGTCAGCAGATTTCTGCAGCGCGTGACGTCACGAAGGGCCAATCGCTCCCAAAACAGAAAACCTTCTCCCTCTAGTGGCAAATTACGCGTTTGCAGTAAAAAGCTGCAGAAATATTGGATATCAGCCAAAATAAGTATTTTTTTAGCCTAATCTTGATTTATATAATTATTGACATACAAAAAAATGGTTTGACTGAAGATTAAAAAATATTTTGCTTGTACATTAACCAGATGGAGATTGTCATCAGTCGCTGTTGTTTCAGTTTGACATCTAATAATAGTGAATTCTGCAGGTTCAGTGTGTGGCGTTTTCTCTCTCTCACACTAGGTTGGAGAAATAGAGGAACAGCTTGCGGCCGCCAGGAGGGAGGTGACGAAGACGGAGGAGGCCAATCAGAAGCTCCAAAGGGAAGTGAAGGAGGTCTGTTGCACCAATCTGTCCCTTCCTGGCCCAGACCCGGAGCTGTCTCAGCACCCGGGGCTCCAGGGGTAGATCCAGACTCTGTGGGCACAGCGGCTAATAATACACCGGGTTATTCTGGGGCTGCGCTAGCAGGAAATCAGGCATTGTTTAACAGTTAATAGATTTTATATATTTATTCGGATTACTGATATTTTAGACCCAAATGTATGCAAAGAGAGGAGTGAATAGTAACACTGCAGAGACTAAAGAGAATGCTTACGCAGGGCAGAAATGCATATTTTCTCCTTTTGTTAGCATTAATCAGTTTTCAGGGCTGCACAATAACAGCTGCGTTGTTGGATAGAATAACCTGAACTGCGGTTTTTTCAGGCTCTCTGCCAAAGAGAAGACATGGAGGAGAGAATTACAACGCTAGAGCGGAGGTAACAGGACATAACCAAATGTCTCAAATGCAAAATCACTGAGTTTGTGTTTGTTTCCAAAAACTTTCCCCCCTTTAGTGCGACATGTCCTCCACCTTTCAATGAAAAATGAACATTTTAGATGAAAATGGTTGTAAAATGTGGCCAAAAGTGGAAAACCAAGCAAACTTCTGTGATGGATCTTCAGCTATAAGGCAATTTAAATTCACACTAGCTAATGCTAATGTTTGTTGTGAGCTAGCATGAAGCTAGTTTAAACTGTTGAAGCGACTTTTGATTTGGCATCCCACTCTACTTTGCTAACGTTTTCCAAATATATCAGATTTTGAAGAAATGTTTCTGGCACCTATAGATGTGCTTCTGAACTTTTCTGACTTATTTGGAAGATGGACGTTTCATCCATCGTCACATAAAAATCCAGTTCAATCAACTTTTCTCATAAATTCTCTTCAATGTTTCTTTCCGTCTCTGGCTACTTTCCAACTTCTCTTTCCTTTAATTTAGGAGCAATCTCCTTTTTTATAACATCAGTTCATGTTTTCTCAAATTACTGAACACACAGTTTTTGTACCCTCCTCCTGACTGATACCTTTACAAGTTGAACTTTTTGCAATTCTGTAGCCTCTATAGAAACTTTTTCTTTTTGTTCAGGGGTGGAAAAGAGCAAAGTGCAAGAAAAACCTACTGTGGGTCCTACATTTTATTTTTAGGTCAATCAGATTCATTTTATTTGATGGCAGGTGTGACTTCCTAAAGAAGACTGGATGATAAATAAATAAGTATTAGCAGTGAATCGTATGATGCCCTGTTTTTATTTTATTTTTTGCAGCCTGGTGAGATGCATACAGAAGAATATTATGAAACAAAATTCTGCCTTTAATCTCAGATTTATGACTTTCCTTAAAATTCTGACTGAGACTTTCTGACTTTAATCTCTTGAGATTAAGTCTCGAGAGATTAAAGTCAGAATTCTGAGAAAACAGTCAAAATTCTTCTTTTTTTTTCAGTGTCTCTAATCCTCTCCTGCAAAACCAGAACTGAAACTAAAATATGTGACAACCTGAACCAGAAACATGCTGGTTTCCGTTGCCTGCAGGTATCTCAGTGCCCAGCGGGAGGCGACCTCTCTCCATGACATCAAAGACAAGCTGGAGAACGAGCTGGCCAGCAAGGAGTCCCTGTACAGACAAGTAAAAAAAACAACACCTCTCTGTTTGAGAGCAAATATGAAAGTGGATCTGGAGGTGCATTTCCAGCCGCAGAGCTCATAAACATGACTTTGCTTTTCTGTGTCCAGAGTGAGGAGAAGAACCGGCAGCTGCAGGAGCGTCTGGACGAGGCCAAGCAGAAGCTGCAGCAGACGCTGCAGAGGGCCGAGACGCTGCCGGAGATCGAGGCGCAGCTCGCTCAGAGAGTCGCTGCTCTCAATAAGGTGATCATGTTTTACCAGAGCTGGAGGAGTTCAGCATCTGCACCCAAGTAAGAGGAGCACGACTTCAACTCAGAGTACAGAAGTATAGACTACTCAGGTACTGAGTAGCTTACATCATCATTTGTATCAAAACATAAAGTTATGTGGGAAATGTTGGTATTTTAAGGATCAAAGTGAAAATATATGTCAGTAAAAAGAAAAAAACATCCAAGTCAGTTTCTTTCAATATAAAAGTCAAGAAACACAAACTGCAGCTGAGTGTCTGTCTGGTGGATTTCTGTTTCTTCTTCATTCAGTGAGTAAAAATCCAGAAATTTTACTCAAAAATGACTCAAGTGATGGAACAAAGAAGTACAGCTGTGAAGTGGAAGGAACATTTTTACAAAAGCATTTAGATTCTGATTCTACTAATTACGTAATTATAAGAAACTCAGTCAAATCCACTGAAACCAGGAACTGTCAGAAAAGTTACCTTGGAGGTTTAAGGCAGAGTTAAGTTAAAAAATATTCAATTCAGTTCAAATTGAAAACGATTCATTGATCTAAAGGGGAAATTGAATTCAAATAACCTTCTTGATTTTCTGTAAGATCCTCCTTGGATGTTCTGTTAAATCTGTGATCCTGAAATAATTTTGACTGTAATTTCAGATTTAATTCTTCTTCAGAGATTCTGGATTTGATGACTATCATTGAGCCTCTGTTTCCTCTGGTTTCTACATTTTTCTGTTGTCACATAAAATCCCATCTGAAACATGTTGGTTTGTGGTTGTTACATGAGAAAACAAGAGTGCAGCTTATTGCTCTCATAATTTAAAAACTGTGATTTGTTATCAGGCGGAGGAACGCCACGGGAACTTTGAGGAGCGACTACGGCAAATGGAAGCCCAGCTAGAAGAGAAAAATCAAGAGCTACAACGGGTAACATCGTTTTCTTTCTCTTTGGCTTCATTCACTGGAGATTTTTCTTTCTATTCTTTCTTTTTTTGACGATAAGTTCTGTTTTTTTTTTGCCTGATTTCAGGCCAGGCAGCGGGAAAAGATGAACGACGAACACAACAAACGGCTCTCGGACACGGTGGATAAACTTCTGTCTGAGTCCAACGAGAGGCTTCAGCTGCACCTCAAAGAGAGGATGGCTGCGCTGGAGGAGAAGGTGAGGAGAAACCAGAGGTCAGAGGTCAGCTTTGTTTGGCAAAATGCAACAAAATTACAACAACGCTCTCCTCTTTCACTGCCAGAACGCGCTTTCTGAGGAGCTGGCCAACATGAAGAAGATCCAAGATGATCTTCTCGCTAACAAAGTGCTCATCTCTCCTCTTGTTTGTTTTTTTTTTTGACTGTATATTAAATGTGAAGTTCCAGTGAACAAACTGGAATCTTGCTGTGGTTTTCTTTAGGATCAGCTCCTGGCTGAGCTGGAGCGGGTCCAACTGGAGCTGGATCAGCTGAGAGGCAGACCCGGCTCCTCCTACTCCAGGTTCGCCTCCATCCACCTTTAACTGAACCCACTCGTGTTCACAGACTGAAATGATTGAAATCACCACATGCATTCATCCAAAACATAAATGTCCTGATAAATTGGAGCGACTTGTTCAGGCAGTTCGAGGTGGAATGATGCAACAAACAACTTTATTGATCTAAAACACTTTTAATTACATTTAACAAGAGGCACTGATCCTCAAAGTGATCAGTGTCTTCTCCGGGTCGGGGAGGCTGTCCTGCCCCAAGTGGAGCCGGTCAAGTATCGGTTCAACGGAAATGATCAATACTGTAATTTATCACATGATTTATTAATTTATTGCAATTTCTTGTTTTAAGTATTAGTTTTTGTTACATAATCATTCCACCTTGACATAAAATGTCACTTCTGAAAAATTATTTTAATTTTTTTTCAAAATCAGAAAAACCTTCACATTGTTTTACTCCTGAAAACCCCAAATCGATCGATATCATATTTATGCCCATGATGCATGTGTGAACTCTGATGAACTGTAGCCACCATCTTGAAAATGGAAGCTGTCATTTTCAGTAAGCGTTGCATAACAAATAAATTCTGCGTCTCATCATAGGGCGGGCAGCGTGAGCTCACTTCCCTCCACCCTTTTTCGAAGATCTCTTCCAGGGAGCGCCTCCGAGCTGCGGTACCCTCAGGGCGGAGGCTCGCTCCCGGCCGGCTACGGCAACTCCTCCAGTGGGGTGGTGGTCAGGCGGGCCCACCGCGGCCGCTGGGGCCCTCCCAGGGACGACGGCGGCAAGGTGGTCATCTCAGGCCGACACAGCACACTGTAAAACATTAGGAACTGCTTTAACTTGAAAATAAAAGCCTTGAAAATGCAATTTAATTCAACAAGAAAATAGTTTTGGTTTTAACTCATAAATTAAAGTTCATGAAGTCGATTTAACAACAAGAGACAAGTTGTCTAAACATTGTTATTAAGTTTATTAATCTTGAATTGTGAGTTTTAACTTAATGCTGCAATTTAAGCCAAATTGTTATTCCACAATATGCAAGAAAAAATACGCTCACCCAGATAAACAGAGACATTTCTCTATTATTTTAAACACAATTTGAAGTTAAAATAACAAATTATTTTACTGTAGAATAATTTAAATTCTAGTTTCAAATCACATGAACCAAATTTCTGACCTGATGATAAATTTTATTAAACATCTCAATGAATTCAGCTCAGAAACATTTACTGTGATCAGGACTTTAAAACAAACATTTGCCTTAATAATATAACGCACTTCCATCTCAGGAGACAGAAACACGCCGCTAAGCATTCTGGGAAATAGTTTCTCAGTTTTTTAAATGTTAACCTAAAAACTCTGATTATTTAACTCTTAATAAAAAGTTAACCATCTTTCACAAACACACACATTCAGGCTCAAACTCTAAAACTCACTGCATTTATTTGTCTTAAAGAGAAGAAGACAGCAGAACTGAATGTGGGTCGGATATTTTACAGTGCAGATCTTGTTACAAAAGCTAATTTCTAATTATTCATGAGAAAGACTTTGTTTCTCCTCTCAGTATGGAGACTGGGACGGCAGCAACATGTTGCCTCCCGGGTTTGAGGGCGGCATCGAAGGCGGCGGCTCTGATGACGAAGACGACAGAGAGACTCTGTTCGGGTCTGAGCTCCTGTCTCCCAGCGGACAGACGGACGTCCAGACGCTGGCCATCATGCTGCAGGAGCAGCTGGAGGCCATAAATAAGGAGATCAAGTGAGTATCACTCAATCTTTCTCAGCTTTTATTTATTATTTTTAACATTTTTATCAGTTTTGTGTTTTCACAAGCAGAGAAAATAGAATATTGTACCTGTGCATAAGTCTGCGTCATGTCTTCAAAGCCTGACATCAACACAATCATATCTAGATGATCAAAAAAGAAGAAGAAAGATGCAAAGTGATACAGGAGGGTGTTCTGTAGTTCCATGTATTTTCTTTGAGTGTATTACATATAAAGGTTGAATTCTTTCTGAATTTTTTAACGTTACTTAAATGGGCATGCAAGTCTGAATGCACTGTAATAGTTATAGAGATGCAGGAAATGCTAATTCTGGTTGAACCAAGTTAACATGAATAGTAATTTATTGGGTGTAAAAATAAGCTCATACTTCTACCTCCTGCTTTGAACGTGTCAATATATTTTACTACTTTGTTTGTTTGCTTTTTTAAAAAATAGCTTTTATTTGTATATCAATCAATGAATCAATTTTATTTGTGTAGGAACAGTTTTAAGTGCTTCATATCGTAAAAACACAAAAAATACAAAGTTATAGAACAAAGTCACATAATTCCTATTCTTCTGGATTTCTTGTATCCAGAACTGCTGCAGAAACACGTTGTGGCCTCTTTAAAAAGCAGCTCTTGTGCCTCTTGTGATGTCATCAAGCAAAGCAGAATTATCAGAATTTTATTCTCTGATCTTATAAAAATAATATCTTTTGTTAAATCCTGCAGTGGAAACAGTGCTGGTGTGTTTATGTTGTGAGTTTACATCGTGTGTTTGCACCGCAGTGGGTAGTGAGTTTTCTGGGGGGTCCAGAGCGGATTTGGGCCGCAGTCATCCAGAACAACATGGCTGTTTTTTTCCCTCTTCGTTCCTCCCAGGCTGATCCAGGAGGAGAAGGAGAGCACGGAGCTGCGGGCCGAGGAGATCGAGAGCCGGGTCAGCAGCGTGGCTCTTGATGCCTCGTCTCTCCCTCCGTCCTCCCTGGGGGGTCGGGACAGCATGGGACGGGGCTACATGACCCCGTCCATCACGTCCTCCACCCTGGCGTCTCCGTCGCCTCCCAGTTCTGGACATTCCACCCCTCGCCTGCCCCACTCACCCGCCAGGGAGACCGAAAGACAGGTGCCGCCTCCCGGACCGGGCCAGACGTTATTGATGAACTATAATATTGTGTTCTTGCCATTTCCATAATATTATTTAAAATGGTCTCAAAACAACATTATGAAAGATTACTAAACTTAAAATTCAAATGAGCATCAAAGCACCATATTGATAACTTTCAGGTAGAAATAGAGAATTGATAAATCATGCAGATGGATATAATTGATTTATTTCTTATTGCCATAGGGTGAACTTTTCATTTTTCAGTGCAGAATTCAGAAAGTATCGTATTGGGTAACGAATACAGAAGATTTTCTAAAAAGTATGTATCGCCTTTACGGACCAGAACAGAAACCAACTGGTGTAAACTGCTTGTGTCAATTTCACCCCATTCCCAATAATAAACAGGTTAAGAAACATGAAAACGAGCTATATTTACATTTTCAGTGTGTTATGTAAACACATTCCAGTTAGTTTTTAGTTAAAAATGTTTGCTCAATTCCAGTTTCCATTATTATGTTAGTTTTAGTGAAACCAGCAGAATCTCTGAGTGTAAGTCTAGTGAATATTTTCCGATTTGCAGAATAGCAAAGAGGGTGAGGAATGCCGAGCGCTCGCCCTGATCGACTCCACCCCTCCGCCCGTCCCCAGAGCGCTGCGCTTGGACCGGATGACCCACACACACCCGGGAGCCGGCCTGGACGACCACCGCGAGTTCCGCAGGTGCAGAACGGAAACCCTGCTGTGATCGAGGCCCGCTGGCCGTCACCGTACTTTAACTGTTCCCCGGTTGTTTCAGTCTTTCAGCTGATGGCGCCACCACAGCGAGCCAGGATTCCCTTCACAAAGCCAGCAAAAAGAAAAGCATCAAGTCGTCCATCGGCCGTCTGTTTGGCAAGAAGGAAAAGGGGAGAATCGGCACGTCCGGCCGGGAATCTGCCTCTCTGGGTCTGTGGACAAACTGGAAGCTGATCTGCTGTCTGTGAAAGTCATGGACCAGTTTTACAGAGTGAAACTAAAACAAAACTTTAAAACATAGAATAGAATAAACTTTATTGATCCCCAAGGGGAAATTGCTTATTCGTTGACAAGCTACGCCATCTAAGGTATTAAATATTAATACAACAAATATAACCATAAGAGATAAAGTTTATAATATACATACAAATACCTAACAGTGATGGCAGTAATTCAATATGACTGAATGTAAATAAATAAACAACAATTTTTGCATGGACATGCAAATATGTTAATCTAAAAGTTATCTATAAATGAGTGCAGAGAAAATTAGAATTAATTTATTTAATTCTAATTGGGTATTATAAAGTTTAATGGCTGCAGGCAGAAATTACTTCAAAACCGGAAAAAAAAAATCCTGATAAAGAATCAAAATTCATGCATGAAAGGGTTAAATATGACTGGCTACACAAAGAAAAAGAATTGAAGTGAAGTGAAAAAAAAACTGCAAAAGGAAAAGTTATTTTTAAATACTTGACGTAATTCAAATAAATATTTAAAAATGGATGGATATGCAACATGCACAAATTTTTTTGTATTTTAAAATGTATCAATAACAGACATTTTAGCAATCTGTCGTGTTCAACTTATATTTTGGGAATTAGTAATTCAATGTACAAAAGATTTTTTAGCATTTTTCTTTTAGTTACGGCGAGTTTTCCGCGCAGAAAACTTGCTAAGCCTGGTGGTCGGCTCCTCGGGTCGTCATTCATCCAACGGCCTGCCGTGTTTTTGAGTTAAAAAATGTTTAACGTTGACAGGAAATCTGAAAATATCACTTGACAATCTTGAAAGATTGGAAGGTTAACGCCTGAACCCCAACTATAAAGTCTTAAAAAATGCAAACACGTTAAAAAGACTTAAATAAGTAATGTTTAGCCTGGCGGGGGTGCAAGTAAAGCCTGGTGGCCCGCCAGGCTCTGGGGGAAACCCTGTCGTATAGTAGCAACATGTTGCTTTTCCTTTATAAACTTGGTTATTTATCCATCTGTGGGCTGAAGCTGCTGTTTTCTCCACAGCCTCCACTCCGTCCGATGACCTGGGCTCGGCCGACCCGCTGGGCCTGGCGAAGCTCGGGACGGGAACGGTGGAGAAAGATCGGCGCAGCAAAAAGAAGTGAGACCAAACGTCTTTCGTCACTCTTCTCATGTTAGAAGAAAATCTCTGAAGCAGATTTGTTGATCGCAGATGAGTGACACCGAGCGACGCTATAAAGTGACATCTCATGTTGACTGTCGTTTATAAATGGAAACATCTGACAGGCGAGAGATGAAGAAAGTCAAAAATCTCTTTTCCACTTCCTTTGCCAGACATGACTTGCTGGAGGAAGCCTGTCGTCAGGGTCTTCCTTTCGCCTCCTGGGACGGCCCCACTGTCGTCACCTGGCTGGAGGTACGCATCGGCCCCGGTCCGGTTCAGATGCTGCGCTCACTCACTTTGCTTTACGTGGTTTAATGTCATCACTTAATACGCTTCCAGCAACTATATCTGTCTGAAAACCCAGCTGCCTGTCATCACTACGGAAAGAAATCTAATAAGTCTAATAATTAAAGGAAAAACCAACATAGGCCTGAATTTCCTCCTGATTTCTATTATATTCTTTTCTACCTTTGCTTCTTGTAAAGCTTTTACTTAACTTTCCAAGTTTAGTGGATTCTGATTATTATTCACATGAATTAGAAAATACAAACAAAACCAGAAAACAAGCACAGCAACAGAAAAGCACTTTGAGATGATCCAGTTGATTTTGGTTGCTGAGTATCTAAATGTTGGATTAGAGTTCCCATCATTCAGAGTTCACACTCTCTGTTTGCCAAGCTGTGGGTCGGGATGCCTGCGTGGTACGTGGCGGCGTGCCGCGCCAACGTGAAGAGCGGCGCCATCATGGCCAACCTGTCGGACACGGAGATCCAGAGGGAGATCGGCATCAGCAACCCTCTGCACAGGCTGAAGCTGCGCCTGGCCATCCAGGAGATGGTTTCCCTCACCAGTCCGTCGGCGCCGGCGAGCACGCGCTCCGTAAGCCCCGGAGGAAAACCTCAGCAAATCTCTGCTCTACGCGTTCAAACGAAAAGTTTTCATTCTCCCTTCTGCTTCTGTCTTTACAGTCGACCAGTAATATCTGGATGACGCATGCAGAGATGGAGTCTCTCGCTGCCGCCACCAAACCAGTAAGGACTGCATCTATTGCTCGCTAAAGTCAGGATTATGTCAGAAGTTTCTGCTTTGAGGTGCTCAGATAGAAGCATGTTTTTAGCTAAGCGTTATGTTGCAAAGTGAGCAATATGAGTAAAGCTTTTTTCTTTTTCTTTGTCTCTGATTAGGAATGTTTGGCTTCACCTTTTCCCTGCTGTTCCCTGAAATCTGTTTTGATGTGTTTCTCCAACTAATTCCACTCACTAACAAAGCTTTTCCTTCTTCTGCTTTTCCTCTCCCCTCCATTCTGTTCTGGCACCGATTCACTGTAACACACACGCGCACACACACACCGAACATCACACTCCTACCTGGTGATCTTCCCTCTTCTTTCCAATTCTCTTTCCCTTTTTTCATCACCATCTTTTTGAACCAAAAAGGAGCAGAAGGAGTTCAGCTGGGATCAGGTGAGACTCGCTTAAGTTTAATGTAAACAAAATTCAAACATTTTTTTTTTTTACTGCAAAACAATCTTTAGGCATGATTAAGTTGTGCGCCTCCTGCTGGCCACTTGAAGCACTACAGATTTGGGTTAAAAACCCCATTATTAATCCAAAGTGCTTCTTAATGAAACTATAACTGTTGTGACAGTGTTAGGAAAAAAGATTAATGCATTTCTTCCACAAAACTAGACAAATCTATCTAGAAAAAACTTCAAAGTTGCAAAAACTGAAAATGTTTTACTTTTGAAAATTTTTTCACTTTATAATTTGTTTTCAAGAAATTTTCTGAGATTAGTTTTCTAGCAAAATATATTTTTTAAATTTATAATGACCCTAATACATATAATCTCAATTAGTTTTAAGTTGAAATTTGTAGCACAAAATCAGAGAGAAAGTTGTCCTGGTGCATTCAGTAAAGTCAAATAGCAGAAGAAAACGCCGCTGTTTATTCCTTTACAGTCCGTTACGGTCCAGTTAAAGCAGTGGAAAGCTTTTGTGTGAGCTTCTCTTCAGGAAGTGTTTGGTTTTCTTTAAGTCAACCTTCCTGCCTCCCAGATTCTGGCCCATGGAGACATGAACCACGAGTGGGTTGGAAACGAGTGGCTGCCCAGTCTTGGTCTCCCTCAGTATCGCTCCTACTTCATGGAGTCACTGGTGGACGCCCGCATGCTGGACCACCTCACCAAGAAGGAACTGAGAGGCCAGCTGAAGATGGTGGACAGTTTCCACAGGTGAGACAGAGACGTTCCTTCTCTCTTCATTCTGAATGATGCTTTGAGCAGAACTGAGTAATGTGTGCTTTGCTCTGGCGTAGGGTGAGTCTTCACTACGGAATCATGTGCTTGAAGCGGCTGAACTACGACAGGAAAGAGCTGGAGAGGCGGAGGGAAGAAAGTCAGCACCAGAACACGGGTCAGTGAAGATCCACTCCGGCCCACATTTACTGGCTCCTCTGGGAAAATGTGCAGATTTTATTCTCATGATAACCGTACATTCAGGGCGATCAGTCAGCCTGACAGTCATGCCGGAGTACCCAGAGAGAACATGCAAACCCCACAGCCAGGCCGGGAATCGAACCCAGAACCTTCCTTCAGCAAACTGTGCCTATTTGCTTATTTAAGTCATTTATATTGAATTAAGAACATGAATCTTGTTTGCAGAAAATCTCTAGGCCTGTCACAATTAATAAATAATCACATGATAAACTAAAACAAACTTCATTTCCATTGGTATGATTTATGGTTTATCTCTTTTCTTTCTTTCTACCAAAAACTGGATGATAAACTTTTTCAGTTTGGTGCTTTGGTCTCAACCAGCTTTTATTCTGAATTTTATTTATTTGGAATATCTAAAATGTCTCTCCAGTGTTAAAAACTGATTAGAATTGAAAGTTTACTGATTTTTTAGAATGTGCTCCAGCATTGCTATGTTTCCATTACGTCACTTAAAATGGTCTCAAAACAACATTATCGTTTATTGCAATAACAACTTACCGTCCAGCAAAATTTCTCATTGTGACAGGCCTGTAATTTCACACAAAATGCACTTTCTTCAGGTAACGAACAACAAAAAAACTTTTAAAAACCCCGACATCCTTGCTGATCGGTTAACTTCGGCGGTTTGCGACGTTGCCGTTTTCAGAACGGACTCTGCAGCCGTTACGCAAAGACCAGCCAGTTAACACCGGCAGCGTTGTTTTAAAGAGTTTTTATTTAATACCTCCAATAAGATTTTAACTGCCATTTTCACTGTGTAGCGATCTCCTCAACAGACGTGAGTTTAAAGAACCGGCTTCTCCCTGCTGCCTCTCTCCAGATGTGATGGTGTGGTCCAATGAGCGCGTCATGTGTTGGGTTCAGTCAATCGGTTTGAAGGAGTTTGCAGACAACCTTTTGGAGAGCGGGGTGCACGGGGCCCTCCTGGCACTCGACGACACGTTCGATTACACGGACCTGGCACTTCTTCTTCAGATACCAAATCAGAACACACAGGTCTCATTGCTTACACTCCTGCTCGTCTCGTTTCAAGATAATTCTCATGTCCGTCTCATAAATCTCATTGTGTCAGCTGCTGTCTGACCAGGATTTCTGTTCCTGCAGGCGAGGCAGCTTCTGGAGAAAGAGTACAATGCTCTGATCTCTATGGGAACAGAAAGGAGGCCTGATGAGGTACGATAAAGCCGACTCAGCGGAAAAACGCTCCTCATGAAGGCTGAAGTGTGACGTTACTGTAACCAGCTGATTAGGTCCATTTTACTTGACATCAAAGTTCATTTTTAAAATTTTTTCCCCTGGTCATGAAAAGCTCCAGTTCCCTGTTATTTATAGAGAAAACCATTTGGGCTCCAGTGCTGCTGTTGGCAGGCAGCAGAGGTTCAGCTGTGTTTACATGGTGCTAATTGCTTAGGACACAAATCTAAACCGTCTAAAAGAGAGTGCTTTGTCACATGCTGGTTTATTAACAGGCTGTAGTAGACGTCCTCTGCTCTGCATGCTGCTTTTCTTAAATCACCTCCATTTCTTTGTTTCTCGCAGGACGGCACGAAAACGTTCACACGCTCCCCGTCTTGGAGGAAGATGTTCCGGGAGAAAGATCTCCGCGGCGTCACGTCCGATTCCTCTGAGACGTTACCTGCCAACTTCCGTGCCTCTGCCATCTCGACGCCCTCAGTCACGTTGAGGAAAGTCCAGAGCGAAGGTGAGGAGTTGCAGCGCTGCATGCTGGGTAATGACAGTTGTGTTTTAAGTGTTTCAAATTAGCCAGGGAGCAACACAAACTCAGGTTCACCGACAAGCCGAAGTCTCGGTTCGGATTAAATGAACTGTGCAACCATGCGTATGTGAACGTTAGAAGGACGCTTCAAAAGCAGGAAGTAGACTACAGCACGGTGCATTCTGGGTAAATAAAACCAAAACAAACACAAGAGTTGATCGCTAGCAGGAGAAATGGCTCGTGCTCTTTTTTTCTCCAAAGACAAAAAGGGAAAATCTAAAATCTGACGCTCTCCATTGTTGCTCAAGTTTTGTAAAGAAGGAAGTTCTGCTCACTGTCTTCTTCAGAGGGTTTGTCGTTTTTCTTCAGCGGTTCTTGATGCAGCGCCCCTACAGGCGAAGGGAGGAACAGGTTTTTCAGAGGGTTTGGTTCATTTGACCCGATGCAGGATGAAAGTGAACCGCACCAACTGAACTATCGGCTGTGAAAACTCTGAGAAGTGTTTCATGATTCTTACTGCAGTCAAAATCTGGTTGAAAACTCCTGGAAACATCCAAATTGTGCAACTGGAAACAAATATGTAGTTCTACTCCTCAGTTGCACTGATTATATGACATCCCACTAAAATACAGCCATGCTGGTGGTGACAATGCTGCAACCAGGCCTGTCACAATAATCAATAAATGAATGAATTGCATGATAAATTAAAACAAACTCTCTGGTGATTTGGGCTCAGCCAGCTCTTATTTTGAAAGACAGTTTTGTTTACAGAGACTTCATGATTCATTTTATTTGTTTTGTTTATTTATTTTGGGTAATTAAAAAGTCTTCCAGTTCCAATGTTAAATGTTCATCAGAATTTAAAGTTTATTGATCTCAAAATGACAATATTTACGCCGATAACTTCTGGGACAATTTATCATCCAGCAAAATTTGTTATTATGACAGGCCTTCCTGCAACATGTGAGAAAACTCATGCAGCATGAATGCTGAGTAAAACCTGGACGGGTCGTCGGTGACTGATTCCGACTCTGTTAATAATCCTTCTCCTCTTTCTCAGCTAACTCCGGTCCCAGAGGAGAGTCGGGTTCTGTGAGAACGTACTCCTGCTAAAGATAAGCACACCAGGTGAGAACCTCCTCCTGAAGCAACAGCACTGGGTCACAGGAGAAAAAATTGACATCATCAGTTCATTTCCACTAATATTTGTCATGCAAAAAAAGTTTTAGGAGAAAAAAAATGGTTTTCTTACAGAGTGCATTCATTAAATGTTACAAACGTGGATTTCTGTAAACCAAACAATAAGTACATGTAAACTGAGCATGACGTCTTCGTTGTGATTGAGCAAAAAGCAAAGCGACTGTTGGATTCAGCTCATCAAAATGACTCAAACAGTTGAAAAACCCCAGACAGTTTCTTGACTGTTGACCAGTGTAATAACACTGAAATGTTTCTTTTATTTCTCTTCTTCTCTAGAACCCACTTCTACTCCAACCTAAAGAAAAAAAACAACACATTTTTTAAGAATAAAATACCGAAGAGCAAAAGCAAAAACGGACACCAGAAGACGACCGACATCATGTCCCAAAATAATCAAAGACAGTGTGTGAATGATTTCTGAAAAGATGAGGAAATAACGAGCGAATGTCCATTTATCCACCAGTTTCTCTCTCTCTCTCTTTCTGTCTCTTCCTCTCCATAGTTGTGGCATGATGATGACGTTTGAATCTGTAGAAAGTGGTCTGTAGAAAGTGACCATCGCCTGTCGTGAATTCATCTTCTTTCTCTGAACGTGAGACGGCAATATTGACACAACGAATTTACGATTTAAGAAATGCATTCCTGTTCAGATCGAGTGAAACGGTCGATGTATTTTCAGATGATCTGACTCTGAAAGGAGAAAACACTCCGATGGAGAACTGACGTGTGTGTGTGGGTGTGCGTGTGTGTGTGTGTCTGTGCGTGGGTGTCTGTGTGTGTGTGTGTGTGTGTGTGTGTGTGTGTGCGTGTGTGTGTGTGTGTGTGTGTGTGTCTGTGTGTGGGTGTGTGTGCGTGTGTGTGAGTTCAGAAGCCATAGAGGAACTGAGATGCACAAATGTGAACAGGACCAATGATAAGAGTTGGAAAAACTCTCATCATGAGAAACTCCTGCTCCGACCGGGATTTAAAAAACAAACAAAGCGTTTAGATAGGGAGCATTTGTGTTAATATGCATGCCAAAATCTGTCATTTCAGAGTGAACTTCATGATATCAATCATCTAAAGATGTGGAAGCTCGGGTCAGGACTTTGTAAAACGTGTGTATTTTATTTTTATCATTTTTATGATAACTGCTATTGTATGTATGTACAGTTCGTATGTGTGTATTAAACCGTACGTTCATTTCATACTCAGTTTTAAGGCTGACTGTAATTTCATTTTGCGGTTGATAAAAAGGAAATATGTTTTAAACTCTGGACATTTAAGATATGCTACTTGTATGTGTACATTTTGGAGAAGAAACAAAAAAAGAAACGCATTGTGTTATGATTTAAATTCATATTACTGGAGAGTAGTGACATAATATGATGACAATAATAAAAATGATTGTAAAAGCTGTAATTAAAAAAACATACCTGTAATGTGGCAGATTGGAGTTTTTGCCTTATGTCTGATGAAGAAGTTTTTTTTTAATTTTGTCACATCTGCACTGAGATCTATGAAAACGGGGCAAAAATCAAATATTAATTTAATCTGATCTCTGATTTCCCCATGGAAATACCTCACATCAGTCTGCTTATCACAAATACAGATGTGATATGAATTGTAGCTGAATTGTTGAAGCTCAGAAGACATTAATTCAGAATAATACAAGCTTAAACTTCAAACAATCTGTAAATAATAAATCCGTTTGATTCTCATTTACACCAGATAAATGTAAATTATAACTTTTCCACTGTACAAAAAAAAAGATGCATCTGTTGTGTTTCTTGCTGAAAAAGACATTTTGTTTGCGTGCTAACGTCATGGAGTTAGACTGTTACCTTATTTCTGGTGAGATAAGCATGGATTCTGTTTGAATACACATGAACATGCCAAAGATTTTCAGTTAAGTTCGGTGGAGGACCTGTGATGCTGTGGGAGCTGCTATCATAGAAACTCGATCATCTCTGATAAAGAGCTCAATATGGTTTATTATTGGAGGTTTTTAAAGGTTTGTGTATCATGTTGTTCGTGTCTTTTATGCAAATATATCAGGAATCAAACTTATTTTGCTCTGGTGACATCAACAGCCAATTTGCATGATAAAAGTATATTGTTGCAGTATTTTGATAACTTTGACATCCAGAATAGTTCAAAGTTCTGCAAAGATGAGAGCTGGGGAGCGGAAAACCAGTGACATTATACTGAGGAATAGAAACAACAGAAATCTGAACCAGACCCCAAAAAAACCTGAGAGAAATCATTTGAAATGCACAAATAATCAAAGTATTTAAACATCCAGGGAGAAGCCAAATGATTTCATTGGTTTAGTGCAATCGACTGACTTTAGATTCATAAGAGCTATTTTCTAAACTGATTAACTTTATGCTCACAAACAACACCGGGAGTCACCTTGGCGATCTGGCCGTTTTCTCCCTGCTCGAGTTTTTGTTAACATCCAGGGCATTTATATGTGCTAAATTCACATTCCTCACTTTTTCTGGTTCATTTGAAACAAAGATTCAAGTTGTTTCAAAAAGTGATTCCAATGGAGACTTTTTTATGAGTGAGAAAAACCAACCAGTGTCATCTTCACCTCTTTACTTCCACAGAGCTCATAAATGTCCTGTTTAGATTGTCTTTGTAGCAAAATGCACATTCTGTCCTTGTTTATGAAGCCGCACATCTAATTCCAAATGATTTTCCTGAGAATTTGGTGAGGGATTTCTTAAAAACGTAATCACAGATATTACTTCATTGCCCATATATGGTAGTGCCTTCCTGTTTAATGGGCATGACTAAAGGCTCTTTGGGCTGCAGAAAACGGCTTTTTAAGTTTCGATGTTATTTGCTTGAAAATAGAAATCAATACACTGTAAAACATTAGAAGGTGGTTTAACTTGAAAATGAAAGACCATCTGCTGCCTCAAGAAAATTGTTTTGGTTTTAATTCAGAAATTAAAGTTCATGAAGTTGATTTAACAACAAGAGACAAGTTGTCTAATCGTCGTCTTTAAGTTCATTAATCTTAAATTGAGAGTTTTGACTTAATGCTGCAATTTAAACCAAATAATTATTTCACAAAATGCAAGAAAAAAACTGGCCTCACCCAGTTAAAGAGACACATTTCTCTATAATTTTACTCACAAGTTAAAATAACTTATTTTACTGTAGAATCCTTTAAATTCTAGTTTCATATGAACCAAATTTCTGATCTGATGATGAATTTTATTAAACATCTCAATGATTTCAGCTCAGAAACATTTAGTGTGATCAGGACATCATCCTGTCAGCTGCACTAAAATAAACATTTGCCTTAATAATGTAACGCACTTCCATCTCAGGAGACGGAAACACGCCGCTAAGCATTCTGGGAAATAGTTCCCATTCTTTTTCTTCTTTCAGTTTTTTAAATGTTAGCCTAAAAACTCTGTTTATTCAACTCTTAATGAAAAGTTAACACAACTTTTTATTAAAAACTCACACACTTGGGTTCAAAATATTAAAGTAATTAAATTTATTAGGCTAAGAGAGTAGAAGAGACACAACTAATCACCATCTGCATTTTTACAGTGTAAAAATGCAGATGGTGATTCATCTTTCTTATCTTTCTGTATTTCTTTCTTTAAAATGTGACAATAGATCACCTTCGCAGTGCAGACATCACTGTCAGTCTGCTGTGATGCCAGGCGGCGAGTTTCCAGCCTGACGTTCTGCGTCTTTCTGCACAGCTGCGCTCCTGTAAACACTTCCCCTGCTTGGAAATCAGTTTCGACCCACTCCTTCCTTCTCTTTCTCTCTCAAACACTCGTACATCAAACAGAATAAACACCATAAAGTCCAAAACACGACCGACGTCACTTCCTGGCAGAATCGCTCGCCACATTTCTGCTGCGGCGCGTGACGCAGGGAGAAGAGTCAGCGCCGCATCTCCCTCCTCAGGTCTGGAGATGTGTTTATTTTCCGAGCGGAGGACTGCAGGGGAAGGCACGCGAGCTTACAGTAAATGTTGTGAACGTGACAAAAGGATCTTCATCACTGGAGTGATGCAGCTGCGTTGCTGCGCGTTGAGGTAACATGCAGGACATAAACACTGACTACTGCATCAAATGTGGCAAAACATTTCACTTCAAGGCTTTTTGATGTTTCTGCTTTAAATTGTCTTGTTAAAATGCAACAGAATCGATTTGGGAAAAGTGTTTGGACCACATTATGGGAACACTGGTCCAGGTGTTCACTGGATTCCAGTTTGAGCAGCTTAATGTCTGACTCACACACTCTTGTGAAGTTGGACCTCCTTCTCCTAACCCCTTTATAAAAGCACCAAACTTCCTTCATTCCAGCAGCAGCTCACACAGAGTCAAGAATTTCATATTTATTATTTATTGTGGATTTTTCTCCCAGTAGCTATTATTATTATTTATTTTGTATTTATTTTATTTAACATTCCCTTGTATTCGACGTCAAAATGTTTTTGTTTCCAAATAACCACCCTGCCTTCCCGTTCCCCTTCCTTTTCTTCATCCTCTCTCTTCCCTTTTCATGGTCGTTTTACATCCCAGAATCCAACCCAATCTTTGCCTTCAGGAATCAGCTCAGAGAGGTGAATCTCTACACAGGTATGTACAGAATTTATTCAGAATCTGGAATTTAACAAAAGGAACGGGGATGTTCAAACATATTGTTGATAGAAAGATGAATTTATAAGACGTTTAAATTATATGATAACTTCTTTCTGATCCTTTTCACTCACGATTTTATCTGTTCATATTTAAGTGAATTAAATAAAAAAATGAGAGTTTATTCATTTTAATTCTGCTGATTTCTTTCTGCTGCAGAAAATCACAGACAGGGTTTGTATGTGGAGATACATCTGGATGGGAGAGTGACTGGAAGTGATGCTCTGAGTCCTTATAGTGAGTAACTGAGTCATTAAAACTTAAACAATATGTAAAAACAGATGAAAAAATATGTACAAATACAGAAACCAGCACATTTTTTTATCTCACATTGCTAATTTCCCTTAACATTTTATCTTTAATTTGAATAAATGTATTTAATAGATAAAAAACTAACAATTGTTTCCAACAAAAATGGTACAAATGTAACTGGAATTAAATATGTTTTGAAATAATGCTTCACTTTTTAGAGTTGATCAGATTGTTTAGGGAGTTTAATTCAGGAATCCAAGATTTTCTGTTTCTTCTACACTAAAAAACAACATTTTATAAAGTATTTTGATCGAGTTTCAAGTGAAAATATCTCTGGACATTTGAAATAAGACTAAATTAATTTATAAGTAACTTTTCAGCAAGACATGGAAGCTTGTTTGAAATCAATTTTTGAATATTGATGAAAAGTGCAGAGTTTTTCATAAAGTCAAATATTTTAAACAAAATTATAAGCTTAAAAAATCATTCAGAATGCAGCTAGTACTTTTTAAAATCAATATTTATGAATTATAGACTTAAAACAAGCTCCTGAACTGTGCAGAGATTGCTGGGTTTTTTTAATTTTTTTTATTTATTGTTTATTATTGTTATATTTGTGTTTGTGTTCTTTGGGGACTATTATTTAATGAGAATCTGTATTAAGTGTGTCACTGTCACTTGTTTTTCTTTTATGTTCTAAAATTTAATAAAAGGGTTAAAAAAATAAAACAATCTCCTATTTCTTGTTGATTAGTCACTTTTAGGTTAGTTTAGTCTTATTTTAAGTGAACTAAGATGTTTGCACTAGAAACTAGACAAACTCTTGGTCAGATTATGTGTTTTTGAAGTGTATGAGATGACAGAGGCTCCTTTCTCCTGGTCAATCTTGAAAATGGGAAGATGTGATTAAAGAGCGTAAAAATTGGAAACAGATTCAAGTGTCATTGAGGATATCATAGAAGTTGAAAAAAAATCTGCTGAGCTGGAAAATAGCATTTTCAGAAGTTGAACTGATAAAATGAAAGCCAGAAAACTGAACCTGTTTGTTTGTCCAGGTGTGCTGCAGATTAAGTCTGTGAAACCGGGTCATGTGGTCATAAAGGGACAGACGTCGTCCCTGTTTCTCTGCATGGACGACGCCGGGAATCTAAGAGGACAGGTACGATAGAGGAAAGTTCAAGAACATTCTTTATTCTTATTTTTTCTCTTCTGGTTCTGAAACTTTTAATGGTTTCCACTCATTTCAGAAGGCCTTTTACGAGGCCGACTGCTCCTTCAGGGAGCTGCTGCTGGCTGACGGCTACACGCGTTTCCTGAACTCACAACACGGCATTCCTTTATCACTGGCATCCAGAAACTCTCCGGATCGACACTCGGTTCCTTTCACCAGATTTTTACCTCTCAGGAATACGTTAACGGTTTCAGAAGAATCAACAAAGACTCAGAGGGACTTCAACCTGGACTCGGACGACCTTCTGGGGATGGGACAGAACGCGGTGGTTAGTCCTCAGCTGCTCATGGACTAAAACACAGAACCACAAAGAAACCAGAACTGTTTGGGTTTTAAAGCTCTGATACATGATTGTCTTCTAATTTATTATTATTGTTGTTGTTTTTTAGGATTGTTAGATGTGATTGATACTGACCTAAGTTATTTATTTATTTTTGTGTCTTATTTAAAGCTTATTTTAATTTTTATTCATTGTGGGAATTGCTCAGATCTTTTGAGAAAATATGAATCATTTCTTTTCCAGGTAAAGAAATCCTGGAATTGCACCACTGTATTTGTGCAATTCCATGTTTTACTTTCCGTTTTCTCTTTGGTATTTGTAATGCACAGCAGTGATCAGAACCTTCTTGCGCAACAGAGGAAAAATGCCTGTGTGGGAGCAGGACGCCCTCTAGTGGAAGAAACTAATAATGAGCGCGAAAGTTTGATGTTTTATTTTTGCTCATTTCTGACTGATTTGTGTTTCAGGAAAGTAAAAAAAAAATCTTAACGACAAATTTTATAAATTAAATTGTAATTTATGAGTTTGTTAAAAATAAAATAAAAATTAATCTGATTTAAATCTCTGGAAATCTCGAGTTATTTTCCTGTTTACTTTTTTTTTTTTTTTTACAATAATCACAGACAGACATACCTCCTTTTTTCTACATTATTTAAAGTGACAGAGAGTTTTAGCCTGTTTTGTCATTACTTTTACCGTCAAGTTATGAATATATTGTCTTTTTGTTTTGAGAGATGCCAGAAGTGGTTATACTAACTGCAACTCTATGCTGCCATTTTATAAAGCTAAAAAAATGAATAAATAAAAGATAAATAATATTTATACTTACAATAAAATATATATAGCTGGTCAGTCAGCATAATAATTATCCATAATGTGGGTCAAATTAACACCAGTTGTAAAGATGTCAATAATCAAAACAATGGTGATTTTGTTGAAAACTATCCTCTCTATGCACATGACCAACTGCTTTGACTCTTTTCGTGCTCACCACAGCACTGAGACTGGCCTAGTCAAAGTATTCAATGATATCCATATAAATACGGACTGTGGGAGATCCACAGTCCTGGTTCTGTTGGACCTCAGTGCAGCTTTTGACATATTACTGAATCGACTGGAGAGTCGGGTCGGACTCTCCGGTTCGGTGCTCGACTGGTTTGAATCTCACATAAAGAACAGGGATTTCTTTGTTTCAATTGGAAACTTCTCATCAAAGAGGTCAAAGGTCACATGTGGGGTACCCCAAGGTTCAATCCTTGGACCCCTCTTATTCAATATTTATATTCTCCCACTAGCTCAGGTTATAACAGGAAATAATAATATTGATAAAGTTAGTCACTAAGCTGCTACCAGGCAAATCTAAATCATCTTTGGAAAACTAAAACAAAAATGTCTTGACCTACTGGTGTGCTGATTTCTTCCCATGCCTTTAAATCACACTGGCGTCATGTTTTTCGTCGCCTCCTCATCTTTTGTAAACAGAGATTTGGATTTTATCCACCAAAAACCTCATTTCATTTCGTCGGTTCGGACTTTACTGGTTGTGAAACGGACAAGCTGAAGCCAATTACTAAAGTGGTTTATCGGAGCAGGATTGCCTTAGTCTGGATATCTTCTGTGAGTCTCCACTGTGATGTAGTGGAAAATCTGAAGAGTTTTATTGAGACAGAGGAACATTACTAGAACATTATCGGATGACAACCATTTGGCAGTTATCAAGACTTCTCTCTGCAACTCAGACATGAAACACCAGGTCTGATATGGCAGCCTAAAGTTTTTTTTCATTTTTATTTTATTATAAAATAAAAAAATACAATTATTATATTATATTTGTCAACCCATTTCATTTCTATCCTTGTATTTTTACTGCCTACAAATGAAAGTAGCTTTCAAGAAAATTAGTAAAATAGTATCCTTGACAAAAACACTGAGCAATAAAGCATAAATTAAGGGTATTACTGCCATAGCATAACAAAGAGAGCGTGTAATTAAAGCAACAGACAAATGCAACCCTTGTATACTTTTCACAAAAGAGTGTTGAGAATGTGAAGTTGGATCAGGACAGATCCGTTGAGTCTTTCTACGGAGGCAGCTTCACTGCCGTTTGGCTGAGTTCTGTTGTGACGTATCAATCATCTGTCTCACTTGCACTTCAACCTTTAAGGCAAAAATAACTAAGACGTCATAGTTTCAAGGCACATACTTTCTGAAAGTCATTTTCATCCCAAGCTGGAAGCATTGCTACATGTTAGTAGGAGTTATTTTTATACCGTTACCCTGAGAATAGAAAGCTGTTGGCAGTTTGAGCTGTTCTGTGAAAAAGGCTTATCTTCGGGTATATATAGCTGACTTGTGTTGCTGAAAAGGACGATTAAGCGAGGAAGTAGAACCAATACAACATTTTTAGGAGGTATAACCTTGATTGTCTTACTCAAGGTGAGAATTTAAAAGCGTCCCTTTGGAGTTCCTCCAATTTTTTTCACTTTTGTTGCAAGAATTAGCTTATTTACTTGCACCTTTTGTGTCTTTGAATAAACCCGGCTCTCTCTACACTTGTGTAACTAGTGGTTCTCTCAGATACATGTTACCTCCTGTATACTCTGCCATCTGGCCAGTACACAGTCCGCCAAGCAAAGTCCCGTTGAGAGGGTTGCAGATTCCTTCAGTGGGATAAAATTCTGGATCTTGATATCTGTCCCCATCCTCAGTCTCCTCTCCTTCATGCTCCTCATCCTCCCACAGGGATGTCTGCACATGATTGTACTCAGTTTGACTTTCACATTCAGTCTCTCTGTGGTAGAAGTAGCTGAAGTTGGACACAATGACAGGCACAGGCAGAGAGATGGTCAGAACACCAGCAATGGCACACATGGAGCCAACCATTTTACCCCAAACAGTCGCAGGGTACATGTCACCGTATCCCACTGTGGTCATTGTGACAACTGCCCACCAAAAGCCATGCGGTATGCTGACAAAATCCGTGGTGTGGTGGTCAGCCTCCGCAAAGTAGACGGCGCTGGAGAAGATGATGACCCCAATGAACAGGAAGAAGATGAGCAGGCCGAGCTCACGCATGCTAGCCCGTAGTGTCTGACCGAGGATCTGAAGGCCCTTGGAATGCCGAGACAGCTTGAAGATTCTGAAGACCCTCACCAACCGGATGACTCTGATGATGGCCAAGGATGTGGTGGGAGACGAGTCGTCGTCTTTGGCCAGCTCTGTTCCCAGGGTAACAAAGTAAGGAAGAATGGCGCTGAAATCAATGATGTTCATGACATCCTTAAAGAAGTGGATCTTGCTGGGAGCGCTTGAAAATCGCATGATGAGCTCAAAGGAAAACCAGCATATGCACAAAGTTTCCACTATGAAGAAGGGGTCGGTGAAAATGCTTGGAGGAGGAGGCATGTTCTCTGAAGAGTTCCTCCCGTGGGAGTGGTATTCCTAAAGACGAACAGACAAGAAATACAGTACAAATTTGAAACATTTTGGAAAACTAAACAAGAGCACAATAACCAAACAATAATCCTATTAATTGGTATTAAATTAGAAACGCTAAAATGTTTTAAGAGTATTGCTCCAGAAATTAAGCAATGGAGTGTTTTCATTTTATGTCATCAAACTGGACGGCCATTTTGGTAGTATAGAAAAACTAAAACAAGCTAAGTCCAATGTTAACAAGTAAGCTAAAAATAATAACAAACCCCTTTAATTGAAAACCCAATCTGGGTTTTTTAGCACAGTTGAACCAGCTGTTTTCCTCCTACAGTTACGGAAACATTTTCAATTCAGGGGCAGGGAAATATTCTCATTATAATGTGATTTATAATTCATCAAAACCAAAATATGTTCTCGTTTGCTCACTGATTCTTCTCCGTTTTCTCAAACAGTCTTTGTACTTGTTAGCCAGTCTGGTGCTTTTATGGCCAAAAGCATCTTTAAAATATTAAAAAAATATATCAGAAGTTTGTTTAAAACTGCTTTACTAATCACCATGAGTATCTCCAACATGGCTGAAATGTGTAACTTTTGGAACTTGATGACATCAGTGAAAACACTGGTAGGAATGTTTATGCTAAGCTAGGCTAATTAATAGCAGGTTTTCAGGGTTCATTGTCAGCCTGAAGCACAGACCAATCAGTAAATGCACATCGGTCATCAAAAATATTCACAGTTCATCTACAAATTTCTAATAAGCTACGTTGATATTTACTGTTATTGCCCTTTAAGGCAGCATGCGAAACGTCTTTTACATTTAGCACTTTCTGAACTCTTCCTCGGACCACCTGTTGTTCCATCTGTCAAGTCATTTATCATCATATTTCTGCGCAGGATGACATGACACTGGGAACATGTCCAGTCAGAAGTACGGTGATAAACGACCTGAATATAGAACAATATGCGTTGTATTTCATAATGACATGTATAACATATATATACATATATATATATATATAGATTGAGAGAAGCTTAAATGAAGAGTGAGAATTGATGGTGACTTTCAGTAGCAGGTCGGCGACAGTGTTTATTACTAACGCTGGACAACTACAGTATGTGTTGATCCGCTCCATGGGTTCTCCTAATACTAAATATAACCCCTTTAAGATCTCTAAGGAGAAACATGAGTGTCTTCCTCATCCATCTACACCTTCCCTTCTCCCTGTTTAACACCACTAGTGAACAGCGGGCGTTCTGACTTGGACAGGAGAAAGTTACAGTGGTTTCCTGGCAGCAACGCCAGCCTGGCACAGCTCAACACTGCTGGAGGAATGTGTTAACATGACCCAGTGTATCCTGCTCATCCTGCAAGACCTTTAAATCATTGGTTCCAAGCCATCGGCGAGCTTTGGCTCTCACCCTTGCTCATGTGTACGGTCATTTGTGACCTTTCATTAACACACCTAACCGTCCCTTCGCTCTGTCTGTGTTCCAGTTCCCACGTGACACTCGGTGTACCCTTCCTGAATCCATATCAGATTTAACAGCCGGCTAAAATAATCACACCCTAAGCTTCCTGCAGTATTTCTCTGGTCTGCATCCAGGGATATTGGCCAAAAGCTTCCTGTGCCAGTATTTTTCCTTCAAACACACTCTGGCACCCTCCAGGAGAGTGTTTACCTGAACACCTGCCTCACACGGTATCATGTTTCCTTTGACCCAAATAGTTAAGCATATTCCATTTAAAAACTCTATACCCTGATGATTTGATATGAAGGCTGTAAAATGTGCAACATTTGGCTGTGAAAGTTTATTTGGCTCAGACGCCACTGCTATAAATATTAAAACCTGGACATGTTAATAAATAAGTCCTTCAGGAGTTAAAAAGAGAGAAAATCTTCTAGAAATTCCTAGAAACTGTTTGGAGACAGATGTGGGTGCAGAAAAGTACCACTTCAAATGTGATTCAGGCAAGTAAAAACAAAAATCAAAAGGTTGCATCTGTTTTAACATAAATTACTAAACATGTAGGGTTATGGTTGGCAGAATTAGGGAGGATAGTTTGTTACTAAATACTAAACTATTCTAATATTTAAGTAAAAAAGCAGCTATTTGTTGGTCTGGTCTCTTCCAGTTGACCTTTATTTTTAGGTACAAACAGTAGCCGTCGGCGGAGGGGCGTATTGTTCTCTGCCCACTGTGAAAAACAGTGATTTATAAGATAAGTTATAATCTTCTCATATTTCACTCTAAAAAATAAATAATATCTATCAGCAGGAGGTAAAAGTTTGGACTGAGAAATACTCAAAATCTGTCATATTCATAGGATCAGAATCTGCAACAATAGTGTGAAAAAGTAATATAGGCAATAATATGGTTTAATAATATAGGCAGTGTTATGGTTTCTTTGGTTCCTTTTTTAGGAAATTAAATTAAATTTCATTCCTCTGCATTGTGTTTTGGTTCCTCCTGCTTTCATTTCATTCCTTTTAGCAAACCATGTATCTAAACTAAGATATTTCAGGCTATTTCCTAACATATTTAGGTATTTATTGAGATGAATTGTCCAAAATAATAAGTATAATTGTATAAACTGCATCAGGTTCCAATTAATTTGTAAACAATTTCCTCTTTTCTGATCAACCTCACATGCAAAATAGGAAGAAGGAAAACATGTCAAGTTTCCTGAAGCCAAAAGATAATAATAAAATATACTTTTATTAGATCTACATGTTGGAGGTTCTTCTCTTCAGCTTATTTCTCAATCATTTATTAACTTTAAATGTGGAACAATTTTATTATGAATAATTTCTATGACTATGTAAGTGATTTTACTCCCTTGCTCCATTTTTTGCTGGAGGTTCTTATTTTTTCCTGTCCTGAATTAGTGACCCATGTTAACTTCAGTACTTAGAATAGATACATTTTGTACCACCCAAGTCTAGAAATGTACCAAAAACCAAGATACTAATTAGTGGTGCAGTTTTCTGGTCAGTTGCTGAATACCCACCTTTCAAAAGAATGACCTGCTGATTTGGATTTAGGCCAATTCCAGTTTTGTTTTTTTTTTTTTGTTTTTTTGTTAAATATAGCAAGAAAGTTGCTGAGTTGGAAACAACTGCAAACATGCAGACATGACCTGGTGGGTTGGTCTCTGCAGAGCAGAGGCTGATTTTGAGAGGCCATTGAGATCGGTGGATAAGATCGGATTCATGTACAAGTGCTGGCCGATCACCAATCTCCCAAAACTAAGGAAGCAGATGCTGATAAACCTGTGCACCTCCAGCACTAATCTTTTTGTGTTTCCTCAGGGCCACCCGGCCTGTTGTAGGTGTTTCACTGCAGCTGCAATCCTGCCTTAAATGAATGAGTAACTGCAATCCCATTGACTGCAAATTGGAATTATGAAAATGAATTTGCTTAATTAAAACACTCCCATATATTATCCAGTCACAACATATTGATAGTTTTAACAAAAAACATGTTTTTTATAATCAGTATAAGAAGGAGACAATGCAGAGATTTCAATCAACTGTGCAGGAGTGGGAAAACAATTCAGTGTGTGTGTGATGAGAAGCTTTAATTTTAATTGTGCTGTCCTTTAATAAAGGTCCAACTAGGCCTGCTGGACGATAAATCAGAAGTTATTGCGATAAACGATAATGTTGTTTTCAGACAATTTTTAAGTGATGTAACGGTAATGGCAAAATAATAATGCAATAATAAATTATAAAAGATCCGTAAACTTTAAATTCTAATGAACATTTAACACTGGAACTGGAAGACATTTCAGATATCCAGTTTATAAGTAAACAAAACAACAAATAAAATGAATCTTGAAATCTTTGTAAACAAAATTGTCCTTTAAAATAAGAGCAAACAACCAAACTGAAGACTTTTATCATCCAGTTTTTGGAAGGAGATTAAAAAAAAGAAGAGATAAACAATAAATCGTACCAATGGAAATAAGTGAGTTTGCTTTAATTTAATTAATTCATTTATTGATTATTGTGACAGGCCCAGGTCCAACCAATGACTGGGTTTGCGAATTAGCCTGTGGTTAGAAAACCTACGCACAAAACAGTGTTTGCTGTGTTTTACCATGTGACATTGTTTAATGTGCTGTGCTTGACGTAATGAATGTGAGTGAGTGGAGTGGAACCATGCAGGACAGTGGGGCCCTGAGCAGCAGGGTAAAGGCCCACTGGTATAGAACATGATGTTCCCAACCTCTTTCTTGAAGTCAGGCAGGGTTTCCAGGCAGAAGATGAGAATGGACAGCACTATCACCATCACGCTGATGATGGCAATAATACGGGCCCCAGACGAGGACTCGGGGTGCTCAAACAACATCCACAGTTTTCGCTGGACCTCATTGGACGGCAGGGGCCGCTCTTCCTCTTTAGGGAAACCCTCGTCCTCCTTGAAGCGGTTCACGATGTCCTCTCCGAGCTCGTAAAACATCAGCTCGTCCATGAAGATGTCCAGGGGGATGTTGACGGGCCTGCGGAGCCGCCCCCCGGACTGGTAGAAGTACAGGATGGCGTCGAAGCAGGCGCGGTTACGGTCCAGGAAGAGCTCGTTGCGAAGCGGGTCAAAGTACCGGGCTCTCCGCCTGGGATCCCCGAGCATGGAGTTGGGGAACTGGGCTAAGGTGCGCAGCTGGGTTTCGTAGCGCATTCCTGAAACGTTGATGGCCAGTCTCTCACTCAGAGCCCATCCGGTCCTCCACAGAGCCCCCGAACGCCGCCGCTCCTTCTTCTTCTCGTTCTCATCTCCTTTGTTCTCCTTCTCTCCCTTCTCCTCGGTGTTGAGCTGGTTCTTCAGATGTTTGTCCTTTTCCGTGTTCCCCTCGTTCCCTCTCTCTCTTTCTTCAAACGCCTCTGGATCTCCACTATCCATCCCTCAGAGAGATCAGATGAACCTCCCACCTGAGACTTTGTAGAGCAGCTGGACCTGAAGGTGAACTCTGTGTGAAACCAGAGGAATGAGTTCATTAACAGCAGTTACAGATGGTTTGTCAGCTACTGGACCTGATAAGTTTGATTACTTAACTGATTTTCTTTTATTTTAAGGAAAAAGGGGCAAGCAAAAGTGCATTCACTGCAAAAACACAAATCTTACCAACTATTTTTGGTCTCTAATTTCTACTGCAAATATATTCATACATTTTAAATAAGACAAAACTTGCAAGTAACTTTTCAGCAAGATACAGGAGCTTGTTTCAGGTCAATTATTTCGAAACTTCTTGTTCCACTGGCAGATTATTTCACATCACATTTTGCTGAAAAGTTATTTGTAAAATAGGTTTGTGTTATTTCAAGTGTAATGAGATACTGCACTATTGAGATAAAAAAAAGACAACTTTTTTGTGTCTAGTGTTCAGAGGTAGTGTGAGAAGAAAGAGTACTCACTATTTGGAAAGCGAGCTGCTGAAAGACAGTAACTGGAGGATGAGGATTCACATTGTTCGCCTCCTGCTGCTCACCGGGTCGTCTGCGTTTTGGCCTGACATTATGTGTGTCACACAAACAGAATCCTTCCTTTGGCTGTCCGCTCCAGCCGGTGATGTGATCCACTGCGTCCAGCCAGACTCCTGGATCGGCCTGGTCACAACCTCTGCCTCCAGTTGTTTGTTGAAGGAACATCCAGGATGGCGCCCCGTCCCTCAGTGGACGAAATGTTTTAGGAGCGCTGTCGTGTTGAAATTAGATCCCCGGCAGACCCTTCCCCGTCCTGTCCCCTCCACTTCAGCCATGAGGCACGACAACCTTCAACCTCCCTATCGAATGACAACACGCCTAGGCAGAGCATGGTGCCATTTGATTTCAAGGTATTTTATATTTCAGTTTAGAAATGAAACCTTGATGCAATGATTCCAAGACAACTTTAATATTCACTTTCTCTTGAAGGTTGTTCTGGCAAACAAAAGCACCTTTTAAAAATTATTTTAACATCTCAGAATGATTACTATCATTAAATTATATATTTGTAAGATGTTTTGGATTTTCACTCAACTCAAGAACTGCATACCTTTGTTGTTGGACTCAAATTGGACTTTTGTGTTTTTATTTGGGACTTAGACTTAGGTGGAGAGTTGATTGACTCTGATAAGTTTATTACTATGGTTCAGAAATACTTCCCCAAATACATTTATTGCATTCCCTTCAAAACGATTTAGATAAAAAAAAACAGAAATTAACTTGATCTTCTTTTGCTGGATCAAACAAGCAGGATTATTTACAGAAATATCTTGCCAATGATTTCATTAAAATATGTATCCATGATTTAATTTTAAAAATATACATGTATGTATGTATTTAGTTTATGCTTTTTCTTTTAAAAGAAAGTAAAAATTAGTGAGTCTTATTTTAATTATGATACTATTTTCAGTTTCCAATGATGTTTTGTTTTTGATGGTAAATTAAAGTGATAACCTTAAAAACATCAAATAAACGATCATTTTCAATCTTGTTTTTCAAGAAATGTTTTAAGTAGTGCAAATTAATACAAAAAAGGATTCACATAGTACATAATTAAATAAATTTGGAAAATGTGGTAGCATATACTCTGCCAAACAGTACGGTGATCCACCACCAGAGGGCGGTAATGTTTTGTGACAGAGGCTGCTGTATATTGGCGACATTTCCTCACAGCTGCCTTCATTCATAGCAAACAAACCCTTCTGCTTTTTCTGGTTGTCTAATGTAGCGTTTTTATCTGTGTTTAATGTGAACTGAAAGATGAAGGCAACAAACTAATCCTATGAAATGCATCAAATAAAGGTTTTATTGAACCTGCTTTTCCTGTTCTGTGGCTTTGCAGAGTAATTATTTTACCCTGATACTCCTGACATGACTACACATAAAAATTACGTGCATATTTTCTTTTATTTTTTACGAATTAAAGTATGTGTATCAGGGTCAGAGTTAGGGCTACATTGCTTCTGCTAATTATTTGCAGAAAAATTACCTATTTTCATCTTTTTCTGGTTTCCAGTGTTATTAATGCCTTTGGAAGTATATTTAGTGTTTTGAATAAAATGGCAGTAATGAGTTTTTTTTTGTTTTTTTTTTAGATATAATCTAAAAACACTCAAGTCCTCAAGTGTTGAGGACTTCAGCTGTTCCTGGGTGGCATTGTAACCTTTAACCCCAATGAATACCAGGGGTTCACTGTATAGTTGATGGATGGTCGGAGTTGATCTGATGCTGGATAAAAAATTTAGGAAGTGAAAACATGTGAAACTGATGGGAGTAGCTTCAAGTATGTCTATGTGTTACAATGGCTAAGTCAAAGTCTAGACTTGAATCCAGCTAAGAGTCTATTTTGGGTTTAAAAACTGTTCTTTACTGTCTGAGCAATTTTGCAAAGAAGAATAAGAAGAAAGTCTCTGGAAATGCTAATCTGGTAAAGACTGTAGGCTAAAGGAGAGAGAACACAAGTTTGTGGTTGAATGTAACACAAAGTCAAATACCTCAGGTTGCATTAACAATTTTAGAAGGCTCTTTATAAACTGATGTGTGTCAATAATAAAAAATCTTTCGAAAACAGATATTGAGATTAAACAATTTAGTTTTTTTTGTGAAAGAAAAAAGGGCATTAGATTACCTCCCTGCTTCAAAATATCCTGACCTTGTTCCAGATCGCCCCAGATTTGAAGATCACCTTCTATGGGGGGATTTTCCTGCCATAATTCTCTCTGCTCGAATCAAATCTCCACCTGCAAACCTATCTGCTTGCTTGCGAATAATTTTCTGCTAGCGCTTGGAACAGAAAAGTACTGTCGCCTGGCAACCTCTGAGCCAATAGAATGCAAGTGTTACTCTGGGTGTGTTTGTTTCCTTCTAACCTTAGCCCCTAACCCTTGTTTCCTTCTGTGTGGTGACTATCGATTGGAGCAGGAATTTGTTTACCAAAGCAAAGAAAATGGATCTACAGAACCAACCGTGTTACACCTTAGTCACTACATGCTATCTGTTTATGTCTATGATGAATGGGTTTATAGATCTATGATTTCTGTCAGTGAGTATATGTAACAATATATAGATAACCATTAACAGGAAAAAATATATCTACAAACCTTCCATCATAGATAGATAAGATAGACAGCAGCCACACAGGCACACCCACTAGAAGGAAACAAACGCACCCAGTACAACACTTTCATTCTATTGGCTGAGAGGTTGCCAGGCGACATACTTTTTTGTTCAAAGCGCAAGCCGAAAATGTTTGGCAAGCGGAGACTTGAGAGAGCACAGTGAATATTTGAAATAGAGCAGAAGTTTTTGAGTACAAGCATTACAAGTTTTGAGAAGAAAGACATGAAGTGCTGCTTTCAAACTTAAATGTGTGCTCTTAAAATATTGCTAAATATCAAGCTCTAGAAGCTTGATATTTAGCAAGCTCCTGGAAAAGTCCACAATCTTTCAGTCACATCTAGCATGTCACTCTTGCCTTGAAAGACTTTGGATTGTCTTCGGCTCCTCATTTCAGCTCTGATTACATCAGTCAGTGCTTAGTGGTCTCCCTGCTGCTGTCAGATTGATGAACACAGCTAACTGTGACAGTCACTGCACCACTTCATATCCCACCAGGTCAGAATGCAGGAGGGCTTCTTTTGCTTTCAGCTACTCAACTTAAACAAACCGACACACAACTGAGATTACTCTTCCATTTATTTTAGTTTGATCTCAGTGATTTTTAAGCAATTTCAACGACTCTGAAAAAGCATCTCATGACTGTTGTTCAGTGGTTCATTCAAGCTGCAATGCAGGTTGGTTCACATTAGATCGCATTGACATTCATACATTTTAAGTCTCAATAGTAGAAATATGTTCAATTATGACGCTTTATTGATATGTTTCTATTTTTTTTTCTCTTCAAAATATAAAAAGATAGATCATGAACATTCCATTGAAATATACTTTGTACAGTTCTTGATGAGTTGTTCTTCGTGTCTCAACATTTCAAAAATGAAATCCGGCATAAGTCACAACCTGACGCTCCAGTGACCACCGCTTCTCCCCATTCAGGCTCCATTTAAGATCACAGTACAATGGACATGTACCTAAGTCTGTTTTACACAATAATAGTATGTAAAATGAATCTTTGGGATGCTTATGTGAATGCAGTAAATTAGATGTTTATAAAGAGGTTAGACTTGTTAGATCTTCTAATTAAAATATCATTTCATATATTGGAAAACTTTATATAGTATCATATAATTTGCTCTGAAACAGCTGTGATATTTTCAATTTGTAAAATACTTTTTTTAAGATACAGGTGATTACTATGTAACTCTATGGAAAGCCATAAAGCCACTAAATAGGTGGTTGAAAACTGATGACAGCACATCTGTGACTCAGGGAGCTTACAGTAAGTGTCGATCAGTGGCATTCATGGTGTGGATTGCATACAGTGTTCTCAAACAAAAATAGACGCAATGAAAGCATTTTAAAGGTGAACAAACATGTAAGTCAAATCAAACAGGATGTTGTTGTCCAAAGACCATGTGGCACCTTCAGGACAAATCAGAGTAACACGCCAACACAAAGCATATCTGTCCTTTTGGTTGCAAGAGGTGACTGCTTTTTTTTTTGTTGTTTTTTTTTTACATTTCCTAACAGATAAAAAGCCTTTAAAAATAAAACAGACTTAGCACAATCAACATTGTAACTCATCCCATTTACCAAATCTAAATCAAATGGCAGTATTATGCATTAGGGAAAAAAAAGACATCTTTTTCATCCTGCCGCTGGCAGAGTTGCAATGTGGAGAACAAAGATATGGCAAACGTAACAATGAAAAACAGTGCCATGAAAATAAAAACATTGCCTTGCCATAAAAAATAAAAACACAACTTACAAACAATTGGGTGAATCACAAAGTTTTTTTGTTTGTGTTTTTTTGCCGGTGTGCACGCCACCTCTGAAAAATCTCTGTGGCCATCCAAACTCTGAGAACGTTCCAGAATGAAAACTGGGTGTTGGTACGATTTTTGCAAATAGAGAAAGTCGTAGACCCTGTTAAACCTGCGCGGACTCAACAGAACTGTTGAACGCTCTCTGTCGTCTACTTCACCCTGAAATGAACAAGAAATGGCGGAGGACCGTTCAGCTGCCTGAGCTAAACCCCGGACCAGCGGGGCCTGAACTCACTGGGAAAACCAAACCAAAGAAGTTCTTGAAGACCCCTCAACACTCAACAGATTACCTTTGTCTTCCTCCAGGCTGTCACTGATTCATTTTCGCCATCAGTCTCCCCCAGGCGGACCACTTCTTACCCTTTCTTTATCTCTTTCTGACATCATTTTGGAAGCTCTGCGTCTCTTTGATTGGTGCTTGCATGACTGCATTGTGATACGATGAACTAACCAGTGGGATGACAAGAACCCGACCGTGTTGTAATGACAGATGCTAAGACCTGACCTTTTGAAAAAAAATGAAGACAAGCTACCTCTACACACTCATGCCGACACTGTGAGTGTGAGTAGTTCTCAGTTGCCTCTCCAAGGAAGACTTTGCTGCTCTACACCACGGCACAGTGTTTATAAAGTTATCCGGGCTGGAATCAGACTGGAACAATGACAGAAGGCTGGAGGGAAATGGCAAGACTCTGTTCCCCCTGGAGAGATTATCAAGTCATAACGCATGCTGTTTTTTTAGTTTGTTTGTTTTGTTCTGTTTTTTTGATTTTTAATTTTTTAACACATCACTGTGAGGTGTTCACATTATTATTTTTCTATATATTAGAATTTATTATGTTAAAAGAAAATAGCAAAACACCTACGTCACATCCACACACACCATCAGCACACCTGAGTCCCTAAAGCCGACGCTCTGAATTTGGAATGGCAGTTAGTTCCACGCAAACTTAAAAATCTCTCCCAACTCCTCGCCATATTGCATCTTTTATTATCTTATTGGACTTCCTGTTGTCCTGCAGAGGGTGAGACTGCTATCTCTGCGAACGAGGCGTCCAAGACTCCTAGGAATCCCTTCAACACCGAAGCTTTGAAGATAACTCAAAGGACTCCGTTTTTTCAGCTACAGTCGCGACAACTCTTGCGTTATTGCCAAAGAAAACTAGCAAACTATGAGTACTAATCAAGCTTTCGGAACATGGAGAGCTGCTGTTTCAGTACGGGTGCTGCTTTTGCTACGGAAGATGTGCAAACAAGTCAAGGAGGAAACATGGACTTTGTGACTGACAACAACTATAGCACTTTGCTCAGATGCTACGGGCAAAGTTTGGTCAATTGAATGTTTAGAAAGTGTGCTGCTCAACGCGTTACAAAATAAAAACCATGGCAGAGGTCATAAACACTGGAATGAAGAGTGTAGGGCAGTAGTAGCAGAGAGATTTCATCAAACAAAACATTGTTCAGGGTGTACTTTGCAAACATACATGTTTCAATATTCACATTATTTTTTTTTACTTCTCAAAAGAAAATATAGCTCTTCTCTTTAATTATAATCTTTTTTTAAAACATTAATTGCATATAACATTTTTTAAATTTATTTTATATATACTTTTTTGTATCTCTAGCACCCTTATCTTCAACTAAGGGCTTGCAGAAAAGACAGTCATGCAAAGTAGTCATGCTGGTAAACAAAGTTACAAAAATGCATTTTCTGTAAAATGCATTTTTTGTAAAGGATTATTGTCCATCCTTTTTCTTTTCCATGTCTGAATGGGCAAGAGTCAGTCATTGCTAAAGGTCTTTCTAGAGACCTTTTTTCATTCCCAACACCTGTGGGTTAAATTATGTTGCACACCCCAGCATGAAGGAATACTTCTTTTCTTGCATCCTTTCCACCAACTATTTTTCTTCTCTTGTATGAGACCTTTGTTTTATTTTTCCCGGACGGGACCCCATCTCCAAAGTCACGGAGCATCGTAGATTTGTTTATCAAAATATAGATTTGTTCTCTTTGTACACGTCCACACTTGCTCTTACTCTTGGTTCTTTTCTCTGAATATATCCTTTGGGCCTCTTTGCCCCCTGTACTTCATCGTGACGTTGTGTTGCCAGTGAAGCACTTGCTGGCAGCAAGAGGGACAAGAGAGGCAGGGCAGTATGCATCAGAGGAGTCTTGGCGCCGAATCGGCAGTGTTTGGGGAAATATTCACCAGATTGGTCCCGTTCAAAATAATGCAGAACTGTTTGCATTTTTTTTTTTTTGTTGTTGTTGTATTTTAGGCAGGATAGGCCGATATTCCAACAGGGTTTGACTCCTGGAGTCAGTCTGTTTACTAATCAAGTCTCCGTCACCCAGACACGGGGATTTTTCCTATGTGTGCAGTGAGGCACGGGAAGCTACTGGCAGTCAAAGGACTAAGAGACAATGGTTAGCATGAGAAGGAGTAGGAGCCTCACTCTATATTTAATATCTCTACTAATCTACTATACGTTACAGATGGTCATTCAGCAAGTGCATGCTAAAGGACCTTTGGTACCCAACATAGATTTTCGTGCAAGCCCACTTCAGTACATGAGAGATAAAGATAAGTCTTTTTCCACTATTTAGTAATGGAGACTGTTTAGGGCGAGTATAAAATGACTTTTTTTAAGATAATGCTACATGTGCTTCGATTGTTCTGCTTCAGTTAGTGCTGTTTGATGAGCAGGGCAGTACTTCTGTCTAATAGAAGTAAATGGAAGACTATACAAGTGCTAAACTTTAACAAGGGGCTGCAGGAGGTGCCGTTAAACACTGTGCGTTTTTATATTTGCATCTCTCTCTTTTTTGAATTAATTGTTGTATTGAATAAGACCAATCCTTTGTCTCTCATGTGCTCCCTTAATGACTTTCTTCTTCTTCACTGGAAAGGAATACAGGAGTGACATCTAGAAGATCCCTTGAATGCATAATTTTCTCTCTCCTTGAACTGTGGATGGATCGGTTTTTTTAAGTCAAGGTATTTCCCAACCAACAGATGCTACAGTGTGTTAGCAGAGATGCTACATTGTTCGTTGGAGTCCAGGTGACAGACGAGTGCGTGACCGCGAAACTTGCTCGGTGGTTCAGCACTGCAGGCGGTGCCGATTTGGTCAAAAAGCAGAATGGCGTTCATTACACTGTCAGAGAGATGTCGTCTGGAATGTGTCATCAGGAGTTCCGTTTTCTCCAAAAGTGTGTCAGTGCAATGCTCAGTCCGCTAGAAGGACAAGGGAAGGGGGCACAGGAAGAAGAACTGGGCAGGTGGGAGGGGTTCAGGTGAACTGTTGTCAAAAAAGGTGTGGTTGGCGATCCAAGAGGCTGCTTTGGTAACAATGTGAGGAGCAGATCGTGTGATACATATTTATATATTTTTTAAATTCATGATTACCCTCTGGTCTCTCTCGTCACCTCAAAGATCTCCTTTCAACTGTCCGTCCGTGACAAGCCTGTCGCTTATGTGGCTCCCGCCGCAATTTGTTTACCAGTTACTGACTCCTCATAACAGAGAAGGCGAATGCTAGAAACTTAACACTGCAAAGAGAGAAACAGAAAGCCGTTAATGTAAAGTTCAACGTCGCTAACCTTCAAATAATCATGTTCAGTCACGCCGAAACTTAACTGCTTCATATTTGGTTAGCTGAGGTTTCTCAAATACAAATTTAATGAATAATTAGGTTCTGACATTATGAACAAATGTAAAGTAATCAGGAGTTACCATTACCTGTCAACTGCAGTTTAACTGTGTCAGAATGAAGTGAAATAAAATGCTTCAACAAACACTTAAATCAGCTGGAATGGTTGGCTCGTCTTAAACAGCAAAATTATGAAATGGAAACATTACAAAAATATGGAAAACCGACTTTTCTCAAACTGAACAACATTAGAGAGCTCTGCATATGATTTGGTGCTGCTTTACCGACGTGTGTTTGCAAAACTGCAAAGAAAGATGTTCAGAAATAGGTTCAATTTTCAAAGAAAAAAATTTTGTAAAATACAACAGTAGATTTAGCGCCAGTCATTTTGTGCCTTAGCATTTATGGTGAGTTTGACGTCTTCAGGTTCTAAATTGTGCCTTTAATTGGTGATGGTAAGACACAAAATGAGAAATTAAGACATTTCTGAAGGATCTTCCTTTATGGAATCAAGGAAAATGAATCTTGTGTTACATTAAACCCATCGATAGCAGACAGACATCATCCATTATTTTCAACTTCTTCTGTGAGCTCTTCATTTTTCCACTCTTTATCTGCTGATGTCCACACAGGAAGAGGCGTGGAGTGAAGAGGCATCACCAAAGTTCATTAAACCTCCAACAGGCCAGTAAAAAAAATAAACAGGTTGGGAAAGCACAATGTTTTCAATAAACAGTAGAATATTACATTACAAAGGGGAAAATCAAGGCCAACAATATAACATCTGCATTAAAAATACCAACTGTAAATGGTTTTAAACAGGATTTTAATGGAAAATTAACTGTAACAACAAAGTGGCAGTCAAATGAAACAAAAAGTTTACAGCAAATCCAGTAAAACTTTAAAGTTTACAACATTTTTACCTGATGAATTGTCATACAGTAATAAATACATTAAAACGATGAGATCAGCATGTTTCCTTACAGATTAGAGGGAAAATGCGACAGAAAATAAGATATAGGCACAAATATGTTCACAGAAAAGAAAAATGAACTCTTTTTGAAATATCAACTATTTTTTAACTTCTATAAAGCTATATAATTATTCTTTTAAATAGATTTACATATATATTTATTTCTATTTTGATTTGAAACTGATTGTAATGTCACTTCTTAAACCAGGGGGTTCTAGATCTTCTTGTAACATTATCTATGAATCTATTATTTTATGCAATAAAATGTCGTATTTTCACCATTTTTGTATCACTGGAAAATTGCTCCTAAGTATGACATAAATGCGTGAATTTTTGGAAACTTGAGATTTTTTTTTTTAATCACAGAAGGCAACTTTATTTACATAACACACTTTCAGCAGCAAGGCCATTAAAACGTTGTCCAAACAGCTGCCATTTTGTCAAAATAACTAATAACTCATATCAGGTTTTCTTCTTCCCAAAATTACATGCGACTTTTTGAAAGTACTAATTGTGTTTTTTTTAATAAATCCAAATTGTAACTAGATCAGGAGAATAAAACTCAATTTAATTTTGAGCCAAATAAAAACTCTGAATGTTCTTAAAGGGCCGGTTGTGCCAGGATGTATTGATCAAACCTATTTTATTATTAAATTAATCAATGATATTAATAAATAGCTGTTTGTTTTCGTATTCAATCAGTGTTTCTTCAAATTAAATTGTCACTGATCAGAGTTTTGTTTTTGGGGCTTTTTGGAATCAGAATCACAGATTTTGTGTTGCTAATTCTGAAGTATTTGTCAGGAATTTTTATATTTGCAGTTCATTTTTATACTCGCCGTATCGATCACAGACAGGTAGCAGTCAATTAAACCCAAATTTTTTGATCAATTTGGGAAAAAATTTGCAGTAAAGTCAGAAAAAATGTTTGAACCTGTTGATTGTGTGTGAACTTTCAATGTTTGTGAAAAACCGGAGACCTGAGGGTCACAGAAAAAGCTTCTGTGACCAGATTTGGCCCCCATACCTTCAGTTTGACAACTGAACTAAAAGAATATTCAAAATTCAAGTTATGTGATCTGATATGACAATAATTAGTAATTTATTGCAGATTATTTTTTCTCTATATGGCTTTCATACATGGATCTTTGAGTCTGAACATTTTAATAAATCCTTAAAGGCATAAATCTATTCTAACTGATGAAAGCATCTGATCAAAATATTCTCCACTGCTGTAACTAGCAGTTATTTTAGTCTGGATTTCCCAACATTAAGCTTTTGAACAAAATGTGGTATTTCTGCCACTGCAGAGCTTATAAGTCAAACACAATTCATAGCTGTGCAACAAACCAGACTCGAATGTTTTCCACCAAAAACTGCAAGCAGCAAGTTTAACTGAAATAAAATAAATGGGAGTTATATTATCTATAAACCTATTTACTTGTTGAGTTACCTCTTAAGGTTTTTACTGTATTTTATTTAGGGGTTAAGTATTAAAAGGGGGAATACACATGAATGCCATATTTTCGAGCGTTTAATATCTAAATGAAATTTAAATATCTTCTTTGTCTTCCACTTGAAAATTATGCATGGATTTTTGTTTACCACAAAAAATGTTTACATTTTCAAAGACTAAAAATAGTTTTGCAAGAAACTATTCAATAATCTACATTTATTCCTTATATGATCCAATTTTGTCTGCAGTTATTAAAACAGTTTTTGTCGACATGAACTTTTTATCAATAACATCAATAATAATAATAATAATAAACAGCTCTGGAAAAAAATGCTTCATTGAAAACCTGGTTCTTTCACCAAATCCTGACTTCTGAGTTAAAACATTCATGTTGTTGTTTCTGAATGATTATCATTATTTCTGGTCTGAAAGCTCTGCAGGTTTTTGCCTTGTTTTCACCATTTCTCAATTTCTGCTGATAAATACTAAATATTTGTTTGAGATTTAAGAGATGTGTTATCATTATTCTTTCATTCATGGAATAAAAGAATAATGTTCATTTTACAGAAACATAAACATATAAAAAAGTAAAATCAGAGATCATTCTCCAGAGCTGCACATATCCAATCATTGTTGAAAATCTTAATGTAAACATAAATAATCAGTTTGACTGAATTCAAGTGATTTTAATGCATTCACATGTACATTTCCCATATTAAGTGCTGCTTTAAAGGTTTAGCTAGTCAAATCTAGCTGTATTTTGCATCCTAAATTGACATCAGGGTCTACAGGGACCTCATGGAGGCACAGGAAGGAAGGCCTGTTTCTGTTTGATTTTCTACAACTTTAGGTTAAAACTACAATTTAACTCTGACTGGAACAGAAGCTAACTATGTTACTAAAACACAAATACGAATCTGAGTAAATACAGCATTTATATGAGGAAAAATGTGCAAAATAAAGACATTGTTTGATTCCTCCAGTTGCATCAGTGCACAAAAATATTCCTACTTATATTTCTGTAAATGATACCAATGATTTAAGTATAATCCACAGAATATAATCTCCTTCCTTTATGATTATACAAGATGTAAGTGAGGCTAAGAGGGTTAATGAGGAGCCAAGCAAAGGAAACCAAGGAGGGAAATTATCCTAGCAAATGTTTTGAGCCAAATCTCAGTTTGGTCATGGTCGATGTCAGCGTGCGTTTTTCCTCACTGCATGCTCACAAAAGTTCTCTCTTTATTTAAAAAAAAAACACTACCAGAGTTTAGGTTCATATTTTACACAAAAAGTCTGAAAATCTGCTCAGCATGCTGAATGACAAGTGTTCAGATAACATTACAACACTGCAACCTCTTTTTCTTTTCTTTTTTTACATGAAAATGTTAAATCTGTGTGAAAAATGTTCTAAACCATCCAACAAACATTCATCCGCTCAACTGAGACTCATTTACAAACTCCAGTTCAGATCTTTGGAAGCACATGGATTTAAAAACTGGTGCCAGAACCACAGATTGTAACAGTTATTTATACTAGCAACACTGAAACAAGCGGACGGATTTTACAGGTGGAAAATGTGCGTTTTAGTTTGACTTTTTCTTCTTCCATCCAGTGGAACAGCACTGCGGACCGTTACAGCGAAATGCAGCAGAAAACAAGGAGAATATCAAACTTTTTCCAACTAAAACCATTTCAGGCGGCTACCACATCGACATGGAAACGGCTCAGGTCTGATCACTTCTACTACTTACACCCAGAGGAGCTGAAACATGCGAACAAGTAGTTAAATGTGCACTTTTTTTAGGTTAAAAATATATCTGCATATTTACATGTTTATGCACAGCATGTTTTCCAGCATCAAAGAAATATTGCACATTTATTGCATATGTGAATGTGAAATTTTTCCCACCTTTTTTCCATTTTTTTTTTTGCTGATCTGAACACAGAATGTACAAACATGAAAAATATACACCGAAAGATATTTAGCTTGGTTTTAAAAGCAAAATGTACTTATTTATTTTCAGTAAAATGAGAAAAAAAAAAGAAAAAAAAAGATGATTTGGCCATTTTAGAAAAACATTTAAAACAAAAGAAAACCCGAGTAAAGAAAGGAACAATCATGAAGCGAAGCGTGTTCAATGGCGTGTCTGAATTCATTCCTTATGCCGACATGCAAACATTACAGGTTATTAGTAATCAATACTGACTGTTAGTAAAGTGCTTGTTTTTGTTTAAACTTCGTAGTTAAAGTCGTTCAAATCTGACTTTCTAAAATTTATTTGATTTTGTTACGTTTTTAAATACATTGTATTTTATTTTTAAAAAATATAAACAAAGTATTAAATATTTAATTCGTATCACTTACCAGAAAATGATTTTTTTATTGTCCAAAGGTCCATTCAGTCATTTCCTGTTATTAAGTAAATAAAAGTGTGAAAACTTAGCTGGAGGGCCCTGCTGCCTGACCACTGGTTTTTCTGTGGATCGCAACTCCAAATCTTTAATTTGCTGATTTAATTTAGTTTTTTATGATATTCAAAATAAAATGCAGCTTGGGAAACTAGCAGCTGATTGGCTGCACCAAAGAGTGGAGAAGTGGAAGATATTGCATGTTATATTAATGCATTTTAGGGAATATTTGCAGTTTGATCTGTTAGAGCAGGAAGTTATAGGGATCCTTAGAGACGGTCTGAAGTATTTGGAGTTGGACAATCTGACCTTTTGCCGCTCGACGAGGAGAGTCAACCAATCAGAGACTCCGCTGTGTGACATAGTGGCCTCTAGGGGGCGTCCTGCCAGGAGACGCGATGCGGGTTAGCACCAAGTTACCTTGTGAAACTCTCCAAACTCACAGTAGCAAATTTCAGCAGATAAAACCTCGATACTCTCAGCATTTCATCGCCGTTGTTCAAAGTAACCAGGACAGGGAGAATATCAGCTGTCATCGTTTATAAAATGTTCAGGAAAGACGTCCGAGCCTCTGTTATGATTTCACTACATAATAATTTGGTTCCACTCTCAGGTTCATTTACCGTTGTATGAAGAAAACGGCAACGGGAAACCACGGCTCGCTCCAACGCGCGTCCAGAGGAGTTTTAACTTTCCTCCACTTAGACTTTGAATGTGACCTTGAAGCGCCTGACGCTCAAATCGCGTTTGGTGTGAACGCAGCATAAATGTTAAGCATCTGACTTTAAAATGGCAGAATGGACCTTTTCCGGCCAACTTCAAGGTAATATTTGCATATGAGGGATTCTATTCCCGGCGTATTAAGATGAAGTCGGGTTATAATCTTAATTTACACCATGGCATCTCTCTCTTTTTTTTTAAACTACACATTGCTTTAAGTTGCTGTTTAAACTTTCCACATAAGTGTCCTATGATGACAGGATGCTATCAGTGAAACAAAGAGCTAACCGCGATGATTTCTACTATCCTCTTACATCATTAGTCACAAACGACGAATGCAGAAAACTGCTAACATCGACGTAATCTACGAACAAAGACTTTTTTCTTTGATGAGCGTTTTCTTGTTTCATATTCATTTCTCCAGCTGGAGATACTAGCTTAGTTTTGTTTGGTCCACAACACAAAATGCATATCTACAAATCTAACTTCTAAAATATCAGCATGTTTTCTTCCTTAAACCAGTGAGGCTATTTTTAGTCCTTGAACCGATCTGAGTATTTTAATGTCTAATATTTTACAATAACTTCCTTTAAAGCTACGTTTTGTACTTTAACCCCTCTGCATACCTGCTGCGTACAAACAGAAGTCACTCTACGTTCAAGTTTATTTAACGTTATTGCTATTTTTGTTTGCACAATATATTATAATGCAAAGGGAAGTTTCTGCGTGATCCGCAGCTAATCCACCGCGTTTCTCTGGCGTCCGATCGCAAGGATCCGTTCTGCTACAAAATGGAGGGGATGGGGGAGCGGCAGCGGCGCAGTTGTCCCGGCGTCTCATAGTTCTCAAACGGTGGACTGGTGATGGGAGCGAGGCGCAGAGACGAACCCGCCACTCCCGATATGTTATTGAGACTGCGAGATTTCTCTTGGCCGGTCGCTTTACAGCCCAAAAACGTTTCAGTTTGAACGTGCGCAAAAAGAAAATCATAGATGAAACGTGTGTGCATGAAGTGACGGATGATTGCAGTTTGATTTGCACAGATTGGAAACATGAACATGTAGTTTATAAAGTCAAAAGAGAAGAAGCACATCATGAAAAGCAGAAATATGTTTAAAAAGAAAACAAGGGAAAAAAACACAAAGGACACACAAAGACAGACAGAGACAGGACAGACAAGACAAAACAAGAAAATGTGAGTTATGACATGTAATTTTTTTCTTTTTCTTTTCAATAAACACAAAGCACAAAAATTACAGATTTCTAGAGACTTAACACCAATTGTAGGCACACTGCATAAATCACCCAAAATGTTTCATATTCAGGTGTTTTAGGCAGATTTAGCCTGAAGGAAACAGACAGAAGAGCAAATCATCCATTTAGAGAAGGAGTTGACCACATGAAGCTTTTATGGAAGAAACATAAAGCACCAAAAATTGTGCTTTTGTTGCTGTCGACCTTAATCGTGTGCAAAGTCAGTTTTTAAACATAATAAATGCTTTATAGAACATTTTCCAACTTTAATGTGACATATATCCTGTAATGTTTCAGATTAATATTAAAAAATTCTCTCAGGAAGCAAAAATATGATTTTCTCAGGGGAACATTATTTGCAAAACTCTGAAAAAGTTCAACAAATCTGCTCCTTTGGTGGTGGGTTAGGCTGCAAAGCGGTTCAGTTTTCGTTTCCTCAAGCATTTACATCACAGCTGGTTGATTTCTGCAATGGATCAGAAATGTATTTGTACTTACAGAAATGATACTGCCACCACAACGTTCCTGTGCTCCATTTACAGTACAACACCTGGCAGATGTTTCTAAAATTACTTTGTTTTCTGGTAGGAACCGAGTCAAACGAAACTCAAATGATTTGTTTAAAAATGTAAAACTATTCAAGAGGCAATGTGAAACGTAATGCATTACCACAAAAGTTTCCAAAAGTTACATTTTGTCTTCAGACCCCAGCAGCTGTGTGGAGGTTTTAGCTGGATGCTTTCACTGCAAAAAAAATATCTGCTCCTCCTCCATTTTATGCTTTGCAACTTTTCAACAAAATAAGTCCAATTGCATCAGAATATTTAGATTTAATCAACAAGACGAGGTCACTGCACCATTTCTAAAATTTTCATTCACAAATTTTCAATTGGACTGTGCAGAATAAACGTCACATCAACGGTGGAAAAAATCCTGATATTTTCACGTTTAAAGTGACGGAGACTTTGTGCACCACTGCGAGCGCCGCTGTAAATCTAACCGTGGATTCGTTGCACTTGCTTTTGATTCGTTGCACTTGCTTTTGATTCATGCAAACTTCAAATGGCCAACGTGGGAAAAAAAAAAAAAGCTCTCTCAGCAACATTTAACAGAAGCGTTTCCTGCTGTAATCGTTTCCTGTAACCGAATCGCTTTGTATTTTGGCTACAGTGGGAAATGACACGTGACAAGGAAAACTAAATCCAGCTGCGCAAGCGACTTGTTGGTGAGTTTAAAACTCATGCAGCGTCCTCGGTGTCCTTTCCCGCTGTATGTGTGGTGTGAGCCACAGCATGCAGATGTTGAGTTTTCCCTGCAGGGCGGCGCCACAGAGAACAAAGGGCCGCGCTGACAGCGTGTTGTTGCATCAGAGGAAGTGAAAAACACCATTGGTAGAAATCTACCAATGAACCGCTCACACACATATAATGGCTGGAGCTTTACTGTTAAATTAGGAGATGTTAATGATTTAAAGTGGCATTAAATAAACCTCCAACCATCACATGGCCACAGAGAGACAACAAGGAAACAGTATGACGCCCTTTGTGTCTTCCTGTCCAGAAGCAAAAAAGTCAACACAAAATAAAAATAGGGCAACATTGTGTTGTGCTCAGTGGCCTGCTCCACCACTTTGGACAACACATCATGTTTTAGTCAACCATGAATAAAAGTCTTTTTTTTCTCCCCCTTTTGTAGGCCTAGGTAGTAAAATATGTATGATGCATTTTTACTGGAGACTTTTACGCCACTGAAAAGATTCCTGGGAAATATTCTGTGTTGCTTAAATCTCCGGTGCAACGGCTGGGATCGAATGATGGTTTTATTAAAACGTTTCTGCTTCACAAAACAGATGCAAATGAAACATAAAGTTTTAATGTTAAGAGTAGAGAAATGCTTGGATATGAGACAATTTATCATTTCTCCACTGTCCTCATAAACCGATAACCTGAACTGTTACGACTCTTCATTCAGTAATTAACATATTATATTGATTTGTGTTATTTCATTCATGTACATAACTCAGCATCTTGTTTGCAATAATACATTTGTATGAAAATGTGCAAAATGTTCAGGATTTTGGTGAAGCAGTGGGAATATGGAAAGTCATTGCACCATATAATCTTTGACTGAGTTTGATAAAGTAACTAAATCCTCTAAATTGAGGTCAGTGGTGACGTGTAAATAAATGGCTTGATCACAGAAACAAAAACGTTTTACTCAACTGATCTGAATTTAAACTGAACTGGATCATAAGTTGATCTGAATAAGATCTTTTTGTTTTGTAAATTCACTGCAAAAACACTAAATCTCACCAAGTATTTCTGTCTAGTTTCAGGTGCAAATATCTTAGTGAACCTGAATTCATTTAAAAGTATCTTTTCAGCAAGATGTAGGAGCTTCTATTTCCATTGGCCGATAAATTAACTAATAAGACAATTTTCCCTTGTCATAAATGATATAACTTTTTGTAAATCTGTTGCTTAGATATATTTTTGGCTGCAGTCCAATCTGCAGCCAGCAGAGTAATGCTAACCTGTGAAGCTTTCTGCACTCCGGCTAAATATTTTACCTAAGAAGACAGCGGCTGTTTGTGCAACACTTCTTCTCCTGTTTCAGTCATCCAGGTCAAAATGTTCTGAAGTGCAAAGCTCAGCAAATGGACAGGAGTATTTTCATCCATTTGTAGCAGAACCGCAGCAGCAGCTGCAATCTGAGCATCGCTGAGCCCCGGAAGGCAGGCGGCAGTGAAAGCTTCAGAGTGCCCGCCGTCACTTCGCCGCCAAACCTCCTGCTGAGCAAACGGACCCGTGTTTAGGTTCTCCTTCTTCTGGTTCTCATTTGATCTGGTGCAGGTTCATGAGGATTTCTTATGAAGTCAAAAACTGAAGTTAAATCAACTTCTATCAGATTTTAGAGCTTTTTGTTTCTCGGCGTATCTCAATAAATCAGAATATCACTGAAATGTTTGAAGTCTTCGCTTAAAAGTTATGAATCGAGAAAGAAGAAGGGAGACGGTGATCATTCAGGAATCTATGATTTGAATTCGGCATGATTTTTAATTATTTATTTTTTAATCCATGCACTGCAAAAATACAAAATCTTACCAAGTATTTTGGTCAAATTTATGGAGCAAATATCTGAGTGCATTTGAACCGAGACAAACAAACTTAAAAGTAGTTTTGTAGCTCGATGTAGTGACTTCTGGTTCCACAGGCAGATTATTTCACTTATAACTAAACGTTTTTCTCATAAGTTAATTTGTCTGCCAATGGAGCAAGAAGGTTTTCATCAATAATGCAGAATTATTTACGTAAGCTCCTATTTTCAGGGGAAAAAAAACAAACTTTTAAGTTACTTTGACTTATTTCAAGAGTACTGGGAACTAGGCAGAAAGAACTTGGTGATATTTAGTGTTGCTGCAGTGAGAGAATTAAATGAGGTCGAAAGCTGGACGTGTGTGAGCCACTGCAGGCCGCCTGGGTCTGCTGTCAGCCTGGCTGTCGCCGCTTTCTGCAGGGACATAATTCCTGCCCAAAGTCACACTTCATTTACACTAAGGAGGGAGCAGGTACCTACCTAGAGTCAGACTTTAGTTACACTTGCACTGCAGTGGCGGCCTGGGGATGGGATGAAGAATGAGTGTTAATCACAGGAGGTTATGTAGAGGAAGACTCAGAGGAAGAGGAGGAGGAGCAAATATTGTGGCCAGCCTGTTTACCAACGTGACTTTAAAATACCTAACGAGGCCTGAAACCATAACAAATTTCACTAAATTCGGTGAACAATAATCTTATTGTTTTGAGACCGTCTTTAAGGAGTATAATGGCAAAATAATAATGCAAGAGAACATTCCGCAAGATCAGTTTAAATATCCAAAATAAATAAACAAAACAACAAATAAAATGAATTTTCAAGTCTTTGTAAACAAAACTGTCCATCAAAAAAATGAAAAATTTTCTCATTCAGGTTTTGGTAGAAAGAGATAAAAAACAACGCAAATGGAAAATACTGAGTTTGTTTTAATTTATCATGCGATTAATAGATTCATTGATTATTGTAGCCAACGGAAGTGCATATAAATATAAACCTGTCACAGCAAATCCATTGTCCACTGCAGTGGAAAGACGTCTAAACGCCTTTTTCATCTGTTTCTTGTGGACTTTTATGTTTTAAATGCTCACAGATCACAGAAGTGGACACTGGTGCCTCATACAATACACTGCCAACTACTGGCCATCCACTGCAAGTGCAAGAAAGCTTTTGTTAAATCCAATATGGCTGACAGGTGAAAAAGCAACTCCAGTCCCTCTTTTTACTGTAAAGGACTCTGGCAGGTCAGCAGATCATTGAAACATAAAGCAATACCAATACTACTGATGTATTTTCCAAATAACATCTTTGTATTTGGAGAAAATTACAAAAAAAAAATTTTTTCCCACCATTTTTATGCCGTTAAAAAATCAAAATCTCTTTAGAAAAAAAACCTGATGTAAAGGATTATAATTCAGACATGAAAGAGTTAAAGTTTACTGATTGGTTTCTTGCATTATGGTCTCAAAACAACAATATTATCGTTTATCGCAATAATTTCTGTAACAATTTGTCATCCAGCAAAATGTGACGCCATGACGGTCCTGACTTTCTTCAGACATGCTCTATTATTTCCTGAAGGATGTTTGCCAGGAATCCACAGGATTCGCTGACTTCTCAGTTTCTATTCCTGGGTTTCCCATCTACAGTATCATTCCTACATGTGATCAGTTGGCTGTTAAAGGTGACGTTATCTCCTGTTACCCATAATTAGATGTATTGAGTTTTCTCCTAATGATTACCGAACAGCCTGCTGGAGAAATGAGACGACGTGCAACCGTGTCCCTCCACCTCCTGTCAGGAGTATCTGGGTCACAGCAGCCTGTAGAGTTATAAATAAAGCTAAAGTCTACTTAAAGGGATAGTCCAGTTTTTTATTTGGGTGTGGAGTATTTCTGATCAGTCAGGATTTTACCTGGAGTAGACAGAAGTGAAAAAAATCCTCATGTAGAGTCAAAAACTGATCCATTTAAAGGCAAATTACTTTCAAAATACCTCAAATTAAGGAAACACAGTTCACAAAAAATATTTTTATACTCCTCTGCTTTTGGTGTGATACAATTGTTTGATATTTTAATGAACATTACAGGTTTTCTGGTGTTTAAGGTGCAAAAATTACACAAAAATTATGCTACTTTTGGTTAATTCTTTAAGCTTTGATTGTATTCATGTAATTTGCAGCTCTGAAATAATAAAAACCTGATTTTTCCACCGTACGTTGATTCTGAACTCTTCCTGAGTTTAAACATTCGTATTGTTGTTTCTAAATGATTATGAACTTGTCATTATTTTTGACCATTTATAATTTTCTGTAAATAAATACAAAATTTTTGCTTCAAAGAATAAAAGAACAATGCTCATTTTATTCAAAATTACATCTATAAAGAAGTAAAACCAGAGAAACTGATCGTTTTAAGTGGTCTCATATTAACGCCCTGCAACATTTTTGAAATAAAATCTGTCAGTTAGTTGTACTATATATGATGGTCAAAGGAAGAAAAAACTAAAAATGCACAGAAAAATTGGCTCCTGACTGGAATCAAGCACTTTCCAGCTGAGGAAAACTCAAAACTCCCGTCTTTTTCTGAATGCACCGCGCTTTAATCAACACTCTTCGGTGTGGACACTGAGGGAAGAAGACTCGGAGTGAGCTATTTTCAACATCAATGAAGTGTTTTTACATTTTAGAGTAAGCATTCAGGATTAAACAATTTGTTCCACAGTGTGAAAAATTTCTGAAGTTTGTTGAGAGAGCGAGACTTTCAGCAGATAACAAGAAGGCTGCTCTGTTTTATTATTTAAGCTTTCAGCCTCCTGGAAATCAGAGAAAACATGAGAATGTGGAGGAAATATTCTGAAGTTGGTATCTGCAGGCTTACATCTCAAATTAAATGGTTACCTGAGCAAGAGCTACAAACACAAGAGAAGTTAGTGTTGCTGTAAGTAAGATACTGACTGCTCAGTTACTCCACATTGTCTCATTTCAGCTTTAACCGTATGAATATTAATCATATGTTGATGGATTGTGACGCGTTGTTTCTTAAATGCGGCTCAGACAAAATATTTGCCAAGTGTTGTGTGAAGAGACAGATCAGACAACAGAGCATGCATGACAATGTGACGCTGCTAAACACAGAGGGTCCATGAGGCCTGACATGCTACCAGATACAGGTCATTTAGATCCACGTTTTACTGCAACTCCGTTTTCTAGTTGAGCAACTAAAATTAATGAAATCCTTCTAATAAGCGTGAGATTCTATTTAACTTAAAGAAAAACGGTAACAAAAAATTTTTGCAGTTTGTTTTTGAACAAGCGTCGCCTATGAGAGTAAAAGCTCCTGAAATTGTGTTTTGTTAAGATTATTCGTTTCCTAGTCTCTAATTTCACTGTCGTGTTGGAAGTATTTTCCTTCCGACTTCCAGGAAGAACACAAGGGAAGTAAAAGCACAACGATAAGACACAAAACTGAAATATATCCAAAACTAAAAAATAAATCACAGAAAACGGCAAAATATGAACCGAATATCATCACATAATAAAAACAAGCATTCACGTTAGAAACCAAATCACCAAAACATATTTTATGAAAACCGTACTGTACACACCAAGTTGGTAACAAAAATGATAAATAGGCACAAAACAATAAATGAAATAAAACTTGTATATTTTTGTAAAGTGAAGGAAGAAGAAGAGAAACTAAAGAGTTTAAACCAACAGGACTGAGATCCTGTTGCTCTTTGTGAGCCATGCATTCAGCACTATGAGCACAGGAAGCCAACATGGCCGACAGTTAGGAAAGAAAACACACAGAAGGCGAGAAAGGGAGACGTCTTACGCTCAGGAAGATCAAATAAAACACAAACGATGCACACAGCAAGGAGGAGCAGAACAATCCCTCTTTAAAAACAACAGGCTTCAAACTCATCGCAAATATTTTCATAAATTCGATTTTCCGTTTTGTAACTTTTGCATCTTGTCGTGTTACAACCACAAACTTTGAAGCAGCAACAGGAATCCTCTGATCGGTCAACGCAAAGTAGTGCTGTACTCTAGGAGTGACGACAAACCTTTTAGAAATAATCTGAAAGTGCGACGGTCTGGTGTGCAAAAGTATTCGGTCATCATTACTTCAATAAAATCCATGGCAACTAATCACATTCAGGTTAATTAATCAGTCGATATGCAGAAAGAAGGTAACACTTTATCTAAAGGGGTGTGAGTGAGACTTGCTGTCGTAAGCATGAAGGAGCCTTTATGAAGAGTCATTTGGTAAATAATGTCTCTTCTCATTCAAATTTACACTAAAATTTGCATCAACAGCATCCACTTTGCATTATTCACTAAATATTGACCCTTTTAATGCAAAATGGACCTAAAAGCTGCACTAAAAGTCAATTAAGCGGGTAAATTATTCTGCAAAAAAATACATTTTTAATTTAAAATTCAATTGAAACTTGCATTAAGAGTCCTTTAAAAGTGGCAACCTTTGGTTAAAACTGTCAGTATTTACCAAATGTCCCTTCACGACAACGTAAACATTCATGAAGACTCCTTCATGTTTACAACAGAGTCATGTCAGTATTATGTGCACCTTCAAATAAAACATTACTGAAAAGAAAGAATAAATAGGAAAGGTAGGGCATGCTAGTAGCTTACTACTAAGTATTTATGTGCTGGAATGGTCTAGTCAAAGTTCAGGGTTAGGATCCAGTTGCGAATCAGAGGAAAAACTTGGACGTCCACAGACGTTCTCCATCCAATCTGACTGAGATTGAGAAGAAGTGACAGAAACGAGTTCGGCTGTGAAATTAGATTTTACAGATTTTACATTCATCAACTGCATTGTGTTGGTTTATCAGATGAAAACAAAATAAAACACATTTGTGGTCGAACACAACGAGCTGTAAGAGGTTCACCAGATTTGGAGGGAAGCAAGAATGGGATCAGATCAGTTTGATTTTAGCTGTAAAGCACCAAGTGCCGTCTCCTCTCTTAGTGCACAAGAAGTTTCAGCAGTTTAAGGAACAAGGACTATTATAGATCCCCAGCCTAAGGGTACAAATTAAAGTGTGCAATTTGTCATTAGGTTGCCTTGAAGTGGCGTCCTAATGAGTCCAGTAATTATTTTCCTCAATGCGCTGCTGATTTGCTTTAAAGGGGGATTTTTGTGTCACTTAAATTGCAGTTTGCACAGAAGAACCATTTACAATGGCAGCGTTGTTAGCGTCCTCTAAAAGCTCGGACAGTTGAAAGGCTTGCTTACCTTAGACAGCATGAAGCCACTTGCTAGTCAAACCTGTCATAGCGTTTTTGTCTGTCTGGTCAGTAAGTGTTTCAGTTGCCGAGTGCAGCATGGACGCCTTTTTTAATTTCCATAAAGGTCTGCGCTGCACCAGGCACGGAAAGCACAGTCACACCGTCTAGGGAGCAGTATTTCAGATCCATCACACGCTTTGGGAGACATCTCTGCAGCTGATTCACAAACGCACTTTTTTTTTTGTTTTGTTGTTGCCGTTTTAAGGCGCTGATAAAAATGCAGCAGCGATGCTCTTTCACAGCGTGCCATGTTTCCAGAGATGCTATCCCTTGACATAGACGACTCCACTGACCCCAGGAACCTTAAGCCTTGGAAAACTGACTCACAGCACAATAATAAACGTTTTGAACTTGGAAAAGAAAAAAAGTCCAACAAAATGTTGAACATGTAGATTACTGTGCAAAAGTCTTGAGTCTCTGAGCAGCTGGAGCTGCAACTAAATACTCATTTTACAACTTTAAGTCAAAATTCTGAGTTATTCATGCATTCGTCTGTAACGGATCTCCATTGTTGTTGTTTTGCGTTTCCTCGTGATAAGCAATAATAACCCTGGTCTATTTTATACACATCATATACACATTTAAAGTGCCTCAGTGAAAACATGTTTAAATCTCTCTGGTGCAAAAAAATCTGGTTGAAATTTTATTTCTTGACTGCATGTCGGTCTGTAAGGTTGAGATGGAACCACATGAAAACGGCCCTTTATTAACCAAAGACACAATGAAAACTGTCAGATGATTTTATTACCCTGGGATAATAATTCAGAAATAGCCCAAATAGTTTGGATGTATTTTTTTCTTTCTTTCTTTGTTTCTTTATGTTGCATGAACTGATCAGTTATGTGAAGTACTTTTTGCATACCAAAATAAAAGCTTATCTGATCAATTTTAGACAGAACAGATTACCTTTTTCTGTACCGTTCTACCAGTTTATTTATATATTTGCATGATGCTTTTGCTGCTGTAACAATAAACTTTCTGTTTGGTTTGTCCTTCTCCTTACTGGTTTTCATTATTTGCTGATTTAGCTGGTTTGACAGGTTCATCTGAAATATTTTCCGTCTTGTTTTTGTTTGTATTTTTGGTATTTTTATGCCGAATGAGCGTCAGATCAACCATCTGGGGATGAAAATTCTGAATTTTACAAACAGTCTGAGTGTAAAGTAAATATGAAGAATTTTCCACTGGCTGCGTTTCCACTGACCACATATTTGCGCAAATTTAAATTATGACAAAATAATAAACTTAATGGAAACATGGTAAAATGAGGTAGTTTTACAGCTGTATCAAAACTTGTGTGATGAGAAAAACACTTTTTTTCTCGTCACAACAGGATGTTACTACTGACAAAAATGAAGAAGAGGACAGGAAGCGGTGGGAGGAGGACGGCATGGTGGGTTTTTATGATTTATTGTGTGAATAAACTTATTTTAATTATATTATTCAATGGAAACACTGCAATTGCAATATTAGTGGACAAAAGTTTTGCAAACATTTGTAATAAAAACGCAGCTCTGTTACTGCTAATGCTTCATGCAACATCCTGCTGTTAGGTTTATGGCTATTTTTCTTTAAAAATCTGCATTTTACTTTTAGCTTCGCTGTCTTATACTAAAATCTACTTGATATAAAACATGTGAGCGCTGCACAAGCTGCAAAAAAACCTGAACTTTTTATAAATGATGTACGAATTAAAGCTGATTTCAAACCTTTGCACAGTCCTGTACATGCATAAAACACATCTTTTGATATGGAGGTGTAAGATATTGAGCTACAGAATACACACCAGTGCTGTGCAGCGGTTTGCAGCATTAGACTGTAATAAGTGCTGTTGTTTACCAAGGTGCCGGTCTGTGGGGTTGGGAATACCATGAATAAACACATTAGAAGGGGAAAAAAGAAGTAAAGCCACACACAACAACACAAACACGACACTCGGACGCCACCAGGGGGACAGAGACACAGTGTATAAACACGTAAGAATGAAAAAGCCCACATACACACGCGTGATATGACACAACCTGAAGAGAGAGACAACAACAACACAGAGGCACATCAGACAACAAGGTGACCCGCTGTTCCCGCTTCATTTCTTTTTTTTTTTCTTACAAATTAGTTAATAATACAGGACACAACAACTGGGTTATATTCACTTGAGTAGCTGGATGTGTTTAGCGATCCTGCACTCCTGACAGGATGCAGGTTAAAGAGACACTCACACGTTCACAAGCACACAGGTACAAAACATTTGCGATCATTTGTGCTGCAAACCCCATTTTCTTTTACACCGTGGACATTGTTTATCGAAATGGTTGCAGACGACGTCACGGAACCAAGCAGCATGTCGGGCTAAGGTTATGCTCAGCTGTTCTGCATCAACCTTAAGGACAAACTCTTTCAGCCTCAGAGAAGTGACAAATCAGCTGCAACATCTGTGACACAACAAGGTGGAAATATTTGTGTATGTGTGAATTTTGATGACGGCTGTATTTGTGTTAAAAGGGGGCGCTACTTTCCTGGGGAGCCAGAACTGGGTTAGTTGTGACTGTTTTTACTGGTTTCACTGTTACCTCTGAGCTACGGTTTGATCCAGGAGGAGGTGGAGTTTGCATTGAGGTCCTGCTGTAACAGAGACCCCTCCATCTTATACCAATCCTCAGTCAGAGGGGAGTCTGGGCTGGGAGCCAGGGCTGCTGCCTCTACAGTAGTTTGTTGCCAACAAGAAGGGAGGGAGGGGAGAGGGGCGTCGGAAGTTTGGAGGGAGTGTTTTGTTGGTGCAGGTTGGTGACGGTGGCAGTGGTCAGATTGCAGTATTAAATGAATGGCGGTGGCAGGATAATGAGCGAGGGGGCGGGGGAACAAGAGGAGGGACGGTGAGGTGGAAAGGGAACAAGGGAGGAAGCAGAGGGAAGGAGGTAATGGGGGGTCGGGGAGGGAAATGGGGTAAAATGGGGGGGAGGCGCCAAGTCATAAAATTAAAAAGGGCGATGTGAGAGGGAGAGAGAAACAGACAGGGAGAAACAGAAGTGACGAGAAGTAAATTAATGCATGGCCAACTGTCTGAGTCCAGAAGACAGAAAAAGACAGATCACTTTTGAGTCTGAGTGGACGTGACACGTTGTGGGACGGAAAGATCCAGAGACGCCATAGAAAGATGGAGGACATGACCGAAGCCATGTTCAAAAATTCCTTCAAAACGAAAGGAAAAGCATGATGACAAAATAATATCACGAGACAGAATAAATCAGAGATGATACGACGCGGTGATGGAAAGAAAACCAACGTGACGATGAAGAGGTGGAAACAAAGACAGCAGAGCAGAAGAGCTAGATGTTTATGCAGCCATATGAACTGGAATCTGCATCCACGTGTATTTCATCTACGTCTTGTGAACATACAGCTCTCTCTATGTGGCTTCTCTGTGGGGACGTGTTTACTGTGCCTGGCGTCTCGCTGTGCGATCGTGTTTACACGAGGAGTGCACTTCGCATATCCGTCTCCTGGTGCGAAACGTACCTTTCCGCACGTTCCCATCTGTGGCACGGAATTCCCTGGTGTTGAGTAGGAAGCAGGCTCGGTCCTGCTGGTAGCGTTCCCGAGTGGGGCCCCGCCCGATGGGGCTCCGCTCGTCCGGGCTCAGCACCTGGTCGATGGTGGGGCAGTCCTCGTTAGCCAAGGCGGCCGAAGCTGCGTCACCGTTCTGCTTGGAATCTGGAGGAAAAATTCACAGCCGGGGAGATGAACTGCTATAAACGGACTTCTGTTCGTCAGGATGACAGCAAGATGGTCACAGATAGGGAGACCGGCTGAACCCGTTATGACTGATTCATGCTCTAGTTTTATTTGTTCTTTTAATTCCACAGCACTATGCATAACAGTGAAGAAATTTAAGTGAAGTTCTTACAATAAATCAAAGAAAACACACAGAAAATCATGAATAAAATAGCTCAGAATTTAAATGGCAAGTATTTTTGTCAAGTTTCTATGGCAAACATCTTAGTAAACTTGAAATAAGACAAAACTAACATACAAGGAACTTTTTGCCAAGATATAGGATCTGGTTTGAAGTAAGTAATTATTTTATAGTCATGAAAAGTTGACGTAATCTGCCAGTGGAGCTGGATTATTGATTGCGTAAGTTTCTTATTTTTAAAATAGAAAAGAAGAGTCGCTAAAACTCATGTCTCATTATTCTGGCTTTAAGCTAAACAAACAATTTGGGGAAACAGGAAAAGTTGCGTGTGATTGATTGTCAGTGAGGAAAAGATGTCTTTTTATATGATGTATAAATATCTTGTGTGTCTACAACCATATAACTTAATTAAATGTTGTTAACTAGCAGAAAGTGACTTAATGCTACTTTAAGTGATTCAGGAATCATTTCATTTAACTTTCCCAAACCATAATTAAAGCTTAAACACGTGGATTCTGGGCTAGTATGATTAAAAGTGTTCAGTAACTCAGTGTTGCTATAGCAAAAAATTGACAAAAATGAAAAGGCAACACAGTGTTTGTGAAGGAGCCAAGCTGACCTGGTCAGCTCCTGCATTATTACCATGATATTACTTAAAAATGGTCTCAATATTATCATTTATCGCAATAAGTGATAAATTTGGAGTTTGCATGTTCTCCCTGTGCATGCATCAGTTCTCTCTGAATACTCCGGCTTATTTAAACACAGGACCGTTAATTGACAGTTTCTTTAACTTGAACATAGGAATAAGTGAGTGTGTGTCTGGCTGTTTGTTCTGTGCGACTTGTCCCAAGATGAGCAAACTCAAACAAACGCCAGGATAAACGGCTTTAGATGAAAGACGTAGGGATGCAGCTCCTCTCTATCGTTTTTAAGCCCAGTTGACGCCGCATTATTGTCACATTAAAAAGACAAAACACTGATTAGAAGAAGTACTAAACCCCAATAAAAGTTTCTGACTTCCTCCTTAGAGCAACAATAAAATCGACTGGTTCTACTTTCAGTCTTGACTCCAGGCGATGCTGGCAAGATGTGCTCACTCCTGGCCGCTAAGTAAAGCTTTAAAGGTGCATTATTGTAGCTAGATGCTAAAGCAGTTTTACTGCTAATGGCAGAAAGAAAGAAAAAATAAAATCCTGTGAAGTCAGCAAAAATCGAGACGCATTAGTCTGTTTTAATAGTTAATGGAGTTTGTTTTCTTCCCAAAGTGAATGTTCATCACTGGCAGATGGAAGCCTGAAGGCCTCTGTGATTCGAAAGTTGATCATAAATTACACAACAGTTCTGATGGGCCAGTGATTTCTCCAGGGTGGTGCGAGAATCAACCACGCATCACTGCTTGATATCACTCCCACTCCGTTCTCTGGAGATCCTGGCTCTTTGAAATCAACTGTACACAAGATCTCTGAAGTCTAAAACAGCAGACTTTTTTTTTTTTTTTGCGGTTTCATTTATTAACCCTCAGAGTCTCAAATCTCGGCCTGGACATTTTTGCTTGTTTTAATTGTACACAGTTCCTTAAATGTCTTGTGAGTTGGCCTGTCACGATAAACTTTGCAGGACGATTAACTGTTTCAGGATTTATTGCGATAAACGATAATATTGCTGTTCTGACACCATTTTTAAGTTATAATAATGCAAGAACACATTCTCAAAGCTCAATAAACTTTAAATTTTAATTTAACACTGAAACTGGAAGACATTTAAAATGTCAACAACAGAAACAACAAATAAAATGAATTATGAAGTCTTTGTAAACAAAATTGTTCTTCAAAATAAGAGCTGGTTGAGACCAAAACACCAGACTGAAGATTTTTATCATTCAGTTTTTGGTAAAAACAATGAATCAAGCAAATGAAAATTATTGAGTTTCTTTTAATTTATTATGTGATTAATTGATTTATTGTTTATTTGCAGTTATTTTCGCCTTTCAGATTAATTTCTCTCCCTGCTACGGCGGGAGTCAAATTACCGTAATAACCTGACATTGGCTGGAAAGCGCAACGTCGCCCCTTTCAGAAACCGTTGGACGTTTTTGTGCTTAGCATGAATTATGGTACATTCAGTATAGAAAGGTTAATGTGATAAAACACCTGAATCAATCTGTTATTGGGAAATTGCTATTTTACCAAAACTGAATCTAAAATGATTGGTAACAGGTAAAAGAAAAGTTCTTACCTCTGTTGATCTCAATGATTTCCTCCTGAGCAAGAGGACAGTCACCCCCTATTCCTCCAGACCCCATGACTCCACCTAAGACATTTCCCAAGATCCTTTGCGGTGATGCAGTGGCCATTGCCAGGGCGTCTGGCTTGCAGTAGTTGGGCGACCCGGGCTGAGGCGCTCGAGGGATATGTTTGTTCTTCTTTTTGGGCAGCTTTTGCTTGGCCATAGCCAGAGAGTAGTACATGCCGAAGTTGTTGACAATGACAGGTACAGGCATAGCAATGGTCAGCACACCAGCCAAGGCACAGAGCGCTCCCACCAGCATTCCTGACCACGTCTCCGGGTACATATCACCGTAACCCAATGTGGTCATCGTCACCACGGCCCACCAAAACCCAATGGGGATGTTCTTGAAGTTGGTGTGGGCGCTGGCCGTCGGGTCATCTGGGTCTGCCCCGATTCGCTCGGCGTAGTAGATCATAGTGGCGAAGATGAGGACGCCGAGGGCTAAGAAGATGATGAGCAGGAGGAATTCGTTGGTGCTGGCACGAAGGGTGTGGCCGAGGACGCGGAGACCCACAAAGTGGCGAGTGAGCTTGAAGATTCGGAGGATACGGACGAATCGGACAACACGGAGGAACCCCAGGACATCCTTGGCAGCTTTGGAGGACAGACCGCTCAAGCCCACCTCCAGGTAGAAGGGCAGGATGGCGACAAAGTCGATGATGTTGAGGGCACTTTTGAAGAATTCCAACTTGTCTGGACAGAAGATGACCCGCAGCAAGACCTCAATTGTAAACCAAATGACGCAGACGCCTTCGACGTACGTCAACCAGCTGTCGGTCACCACTTCGTACACTATCTCCTCGTGGGTTGTGTTGCCGTCTGTGACGTTCTCTGTCCTGTTTAGGATGGTGTTGAAGGCCTCGTGCGTCTCCATGCAGAAAGTGGAAATGGAGATGAGGATGAAGAAGAGGGAAATGAACGCCACGTACTGGAAGGACAGGAAGTTTTGGGAAAGACAACAAAGGGAAGGAGAAAAGGTCAGAGAGTTAGATTGAGAAAAACTTGAAAGGAAAAACTATTCAGACAGAACCTGAGCAAAACATCAGATGATAAAACGAGCCAAAAATAGTTTTCTTTTCAGAAAATTATGCTAGAAATGTTTCGTCTTATAAAACATATATATTCTATAACACAAAAAAAATTACGCTGAACTGTAATAGTCATATTATTGACTTTTTCTCATTATTTTGACTTTATTCTCTTACGATTTCATTCTCATTTTATGACTTTAGTTCATTTGTGTGTTATTCTAACTTTATTCCCGTAAAATCATAAATTTATTGTCATAATTTTATCTTTTTACTTTGTTATTTTATTATACCAAGTTGTAATTTTTTATATACTGACAAGACACTTCATAAACAAGTACCAGTGCATTTATAGTTGCTTTAATTTGTTGTACATATCCATATTTCTTAATTCGATACAAAAATAACAAGATGAAGAAAGTTTTTGAGAGTCAGTCCAACAACTGAAACACAAAATACCAACATTTAAAAATGTTCAAACCTCCTAAAATGATCTGGAATAATGATAACTCTGGTTTTAACATTATTGCTTAAGTCTTTAATTAAAAATTTAAATAATACATAAACTTATGGCAAGAAGTTATTATGTCATATTTGAATAGTTACTGTGAAGCTGTTATTTCTACTTTTTTGCTTAACGTCACATCAGTCCAGGTCTAATGTCCTTTTGGGAAATTCAGGATAAAAAGCTAAAAATCCCATCTCAGTTTTCCTAACTGCTATCCTCCGAGTCTTTGCATGTGTTCAGGCTTTTCCCGTTTATTTATAGACGCTCTATACTTTGTGCTTTTTCAGATAAATAATAAAATAATGCAAGCTTGGCCTGAGGAGCAGAACAGAGAAGTAATTCATACTTGAATGGAGCCCATATATATATTTTTGTGTGTGTTGCATGAATTTTCACCGTCATGCACTTATGTAATATGAAGAGGAAAATACTTACAAGAAGAGACTTTATATCGAACAAATGGAGCAAAACACTTTCACTTATTTTTCCCTCAAACGTCTCACTTTGTTTTGTCTAGTTTCTGGAAATTGGATGAAGGCCTACACATATTTCCCCTTGTGCCTTTCTGACACAGACAGACAAAGCAGAAGATTTAAAATACTAAGCCTCAGCTTTTACTGAGGAGATCAGCTGAGAAACGCAGTTAAAACCAGATTATTTATATAAAATGACGCCTTACCCTCTGTCCCAAATATTTAAATATAAAATGTAAATATTTACATTTAAATGTAAATAAAATTACATTTTTCAAAAATTCTATTTAAATAATTTTAATATACATGTATATATAAAAAATTATATCCTGTTAACATAGATATTTTAAAAAATATTATTATTTTTAAATAGAAATATTTTAAATATGTATTTTTTAAAAATATTAATATTTGTTAAATATATTTAAGTTTTCTAAAATGGGCTAAAATGCTGCGTTTCCAAAGCTTTGTTGATATTCCACAATTTTGCAACTGCTTTGTTTCGTTGAACAAGAAATGCAATTAAATCAGACATTTATAAGTTTGTCGTGGATTCGTCACATGACTGGTTTGACGCAAAAAATGTGTTTCCATTGCAGTTTTGTGAAATTTTCTAATTTGGATACAACCAAAAAAATTCACTTCATCCAAGTGCCAAAACTTTAAAACAAGAAAAAAAAAATTATGCTTTTTCAAAATTGGCATGTTTCCATTAAACCAACTTGTGTCAAATTGCATAATCTTAATGGAAAGGGTACAAAGTTGTTACTCCAAACGAAACATGAAAAAGCCAAACTGCAGTTTGTGCATAAACTCATTTTCTGAGCCACGACTGATGAAGCTGAAACTGAAGAGTTTGGTCATAAGAACACAATGAAGCCATAGCAAAACTATTGATACTGTATTGATACTGTGTCACTGAATACTGACACCTGCTGGACATTAAAAATCCCTACAGGCAACATAGTTGGTAGACTGATATGATGACCTAGTGTTTTTTAAAATTTTTTAAATTTAGTCTGTTACACTTTTTTTGACATAACTTCTCCTGCTGTATATAAAAAAATGAAGTAAACAATATATTTATATGAAATGATTTATAAAAAAGCAACTGAGTCGTTTGTAGAATGGCTGAGTTTATCCTCGGTGTATCTGGGATTCGTTCTGATGCCCTACGATGCCTCAGCATTGAGGAGGCGGATTTATTTAAATAAGACAGTTCTGTCAAACATATGCAACACTTCACCTGCAGAACATAATATGAACGTAAACTCAGAGTCAATTTCAGCTGAATTTGTATTCAGACAGATCAAGTAGAAACTGAAAAGAACCGGATGAAACAACAACGAAGTGAGAACCAACACTTTATTTTCTGATATGGATCAAAACGGTCCCAAACTACAGAACCTTTCGTTTGCCATATTGACGCTGAACCGTAAAAGATCAAGAATTATTTTGGCAAACGCTTCCCGTTGACAGATTCGCTTCCTTATAAACACAGTTTGGTGCCTCATTGTCATTTGGAAACACTTCCTGTATCGGTCACTTGACTTGCTGAAAGCAACACGCACACCGACACCGGGTTTCATGGATGCACCGGTGTTGCCGGACCCATCGCTGGGTGGCAGCTTCATGTTTGCTGCAGGAGGGACTGGCGCACTTCACAAAGCAAGAGGCAATTCAGATGTAACAATAACTGTAAGGATCTCCTGGCTTAAAGAGTCATGAAACGATGTGTGTGGAAAAAAACACACAAAACTGACTCAGTTACGCTTGACTAAAGTCATATAATCCAAAAGTCAGTTCTACTGGATATTAAGGAAATGTAATTAAATCTCAGAGTTTGAGGAAAGTATTGTTTTTTATCTTTCTGGTGTTTTGCAATCAGATTAAGCAGGAACAGTTTAGTCTGATTTATTGTTAGTGTTTGTCTAAAACCTTCCTGGAGCATCAGGATAAACAAAATGTTTATTTTCAGATTGTTAATTCCATGTTGGTTCTGTTAGATTACGCTGTGCAAAGTCCCATGAAGTAATGCCACGGTGCCAAATCATGCAACTCCAATGACATATAAAATTTTCTCCACAACATTTTGTTTCGACATCCTTCTATCCTCATTCTCCAGCAGTTTTCTTTCCTTCTTTCCTCCCATTTCCACTCCATCTTTCCTCCCTACCTCTCCTCTTCGATCTTTCTCACTAGTCGGTGTCTGACCTACTTTCTCCGATTGCTGCAGTGCTCTTCTCCTCCGTATCGTGAAAACACACACACAGACACGCAGAGGCTCTCAATCACCCTCCTGCCTGCACCCGTCCTCTCCTCCCCCCACCGGCTCCGCTGTCCCAGGGAAGCGGGATAGCACCGGTGGGACCGGCTCGGCGGGCTCCTCTACCGGCTGAACACAGGAGAGTCTCAGTCCAACAAATCAGGCCAATGAGGAGATCTTTGTCTTAATCCTCCTGCTTCCATTGTTGGTTATTCCTGATGGCTGCTGCGAATGCAGCGGCACTCAGATGAGCAGAACTGGAGCAGATCGCAAAACATCTTTACATCTTTTCACATTACAGCAGCGTTTCTTCAGCATTTAACACACAACGTCTTAATATGCAGGGTGGGCCATAAGTTTGCATACATAGGAGAACGTAAGAGGAATATTTATTTTCTATTTCAGATACCCAAGAAGATGTGTTTGACAAAAAGAGCAAAGAAATGAAGTTACACTGACGGTTTTAATTGAAGCAGTCGCAATGGTTGCAGCAAACTTTAACAGAAAACATGGAACGAGCGTCACAAAACTTATCAGCAAGAGTCTCACAAAAATAAAAACGGTTACCCAAAATAAAATGTAGATTTTGTTCTATGTATGGAAACTTGTGGCCCAACCTCTGTAGAGGAGCTTTTTGTGGGTCCCTCTGTTCCACCTTTAGAGGTCGATGTTGAGTTTTCCTTTTTCTCTTCTGGTTTTTACAGTCATTTCTTTGGAAGCATAAGTCTCTTCACTCATTGTCTTGTTAAAATGTGAAAGGAGGCCATGATAAAACCACCAACTACGACACGGGGCATTTTGAGTCATTTACAGATTCTTTAAGTTCAGATTCAAAGCTTTCCAATGAGAGAAAAACATAGAAATCAAACAAGTTCTTAACTACAAGTGTTGCATTAACATTTTAGAGCTGTTTGTAATTTAAAAACATGGTAAAAAAAAGAAATAGACTTGATTTGCATTGGAAAAACAAACATTTCGTTTCAATCATAAATATTAATGTTGCTAAATGTGCCTATTTTTCCAGATGTGTCATTTCTTAGCGATGCTATCCGTTTAACCACAGAAACTCCTTCCAGTTGTGGAGAATGTATTTGTAACCAGCAACTCAGAGCTGAAACATTTAGTTTCACTCAACCCAAAAGAGGAATTAGAACAAACTTAGAAAGAAACTCCTAACAGTTTATCTAGAGGAGCTACTCATTACCTTAGATCAACATTTAGCATTAAACTTTTAATATCAGAGCAAGTTTGTTTTAGAAAGTACCGTCTACTTTCCATTTTAATCTGTTTTTCTTCTATGTTGTTTTTAATTTCTTCGTACTTTAAATTGTCTGTGTCGGAAAGGCGCTAAATAGATAAAGTTGCCTTTTACAAAGTATTCACTGAGAATAAAAATGCTGCATTTTCGTCCTGTTTTTAATTCTAACACATTTTCAGAGTGTAATCTGCCTCTCGTCCACTGGAGCTTTTACTCTGCAGGTATAGGCGATAGACGGAGGATGTTTAAAAATAATCCAGCCTTTTCTCTTGTTTTGTCCCAATAAATCCCAATAAAATACATAAAACGTTTGTGGTTGTAGAATGGGTTGAATCTGAAGTGTATAGAACATTTTGCAGAAGGAAATGTACTTTTATTTTTAGATATTTTCTTCTTGCTGTAGAGTAAGATCCATTGCAAAAGTATAAATAACACGCCGCCAAGACGACACAACGAGAAAATAGAAGTAAAACTGCTGTAATGTTGCAACTTCTATGTAGGTTACACAGGTGGGCACACAGTGGGGAGTGGACAGGTTGGACAAAAATGTGGATCCAGGCATGAAAAACAGAAAGAGCACCAAAAACAATGAGAGCGTGAGGAACCACATGACTCAGCAACATAATTCAAAGTAAAAAAAGGATCCAGAGCGACTAAACTTGGCAAAAGGTAGTTCGTCATTTCAATGATCTCAACAGGAAGTGACAGTGTCTTGAAAAGAGGACAGAAAAGTATGACAGGGCTCATCGCAAGAGGAAGAGGGAGAGAGCGAGGAAAAAGTAGCAAACACATCAGGAGCCTGGAGGTTAATGGTGAATGACAGGCCTTAGCCACAAACGCAACTTGTGTCAAGCAGAGGGACGGGGAGTTCTGGGAGTCCCGCCTGACATGTTGCTCCATGAAATCTCTTCATGCCCGACGCAGAAATTCATGTGAAAGGAAACAGTTGCATAACTTAGAATAAGCTGTTCTCATCATATAAGGCTTTCTGATTATTCTAGAGCAGCTCGTTGTGTCGACGGTCTTCTTCTCTTTAAGACAAATAAATTTAGTGAGTTTCAGATTTTGGACCTAAATGTTTGTGAAAGTTAAATAAGTTGTGTTAACTTTTCATTTATTTTCTCAAACCTCCAAGAGTTAAATAATCAGAGTTTTTAGATTAACACTTAAAAAACTGAAATTAGAAAAAGAGTGGGAACTATTTCCCAGAATGCTTAGCGGCGTATTTCTGTCTCCTGAGATGGAAGTGCGTCACATTGATCTGACTCTTGTGTTATTAAGGCAAATGTTTATTTTAGTGCAGCTGACAGGATGATGTCCTGATCACACTAAATGTTTCTGAGCTGAATTCATTGAGATGTTTAATAAAATTCATCATCAGATCAGAAATTTGGTTCATGAGATTTGAAACTAGAATTAAAATGATTCTACAGTAAAGTAAGTTGTTATTTTAACTTGATATTGAGAGTAAAATTATAGAGAAATGTCTGTTTATCTGGGTGAGGGAAGTTTTTGTTTTTTTGTTTAAATTGCAGCATTAAGTTAAAACTCACAATTCAGGATTAATGAACTTAAAAAACAATGTTTAGACCATTTGTCTCTTGTTGTTAAATCAACTTCATGAACTTTAATTTATGAGTTAAAACCAAAATAATTTTCTTGTTGACTTAAATTGCATTTTCCAGGCAGCAGATGGGCTTTTATTTTCAAGTTAAACCAACTTCTAATGTTTTATAGTGTTTGTTTACAACCCACAAGACACCAACATCTGGTGAAAAGTTACCAAATGTCATGTTTTTATTTTTCTACGGCTGGACGACAACAATATAAAGATGTTTTCTGAACAGGTTTTGTTTTATAAAAAGCAAAAATGTGTCAAGAAATGATAACAAAAGTAGCCATGAGTTGCACTCAGTTATTGTCAGTGTCAGTGAGGAAACATTTTACAACATGTACAAGAATGAAGGCTGCAAGACAGCGAGAGAGAGCAAGACTTTCAGCAGAGAGCAGAAAAGCTGAATGAAGTGCAAGAAATTAATATCCTGTTGTTTTCAAACTAAAACACAACAAAGTTTTTTCAGAGCAAATGAAAATAAATCTCTGCAGTGAAAACATTTATTTCCACATGTATCAAATATAGTTTTTCTTTGCACCACAATGTTTCAGATGAGACGTACCAAAAGTTTGAGTTATTGTCAAAGTGAACAAGAAGTACTGACAGATTGTTTCTTCTCTTTTCGAAAACGTTTGGATTTTTGTGCTTCCAATCGACCGATCAGGCAGAAATGATCAGATTCTGGTCAATAGAACATTTTGGTAAACAGAAATTAGGCAAATCTTAGACGTAAGTTCCAGAAAAGGTTCTGCATGTTTTCTGTTTTACACCATCTGTGCTCCACCATCTCACTGCTTTGCAGGGTTCCCGGCAGCATAAAAGGTTTTTTACAGAAACAACATTTGTTTTTAGTTCATTACTGTCAATCGGAAACTCTGGGAAACGTCCGGACTCCATTCTCCAGTTTTAGAAATCGTTGCGCCGCTTTCTAACCTCAGCCAATCTAATCACGATTGGGTAAAAAGCCACAATCAAATGTTGGTAAAGACGAAAATCATTGTTTCTGTAATTAGATCTAATAGCACTTTAATGCTGGGAGAGTGAATTACAATGTAGATCCGAACAATAGATCAGTTCATGATTCCATGCAGCAACAAATGAAATCTCCCACGGATTGAACATTGTTTTAATGTTCTTTAAGCAATGCATCAAATCTGCATGTTTCACATAGGCGTGTGTGTGTGGACACACAACCTATGGGCGCAGGAGGTGTGTGTGCTGGTCCCAGATAGGCGCGCGAGCCGCAGCTCTGAGCCGAGGTGATGGTGAGGAATGAGAGGATGGAGGAGACGGAGGGAAAGAAGAAAGGTGGAGGAAGATGATAAAAGGAGAAGCGGCAATCTGTCACTTCACTCTTATTTATCTCCTCCGACACTTTGCCTCTGTTCTCTCCCGCCGCGACGTGAAGGTGTGTGTGACGGAACAGCCATGTCGGCGCTTCTGAATATTCAATCGGGGGGTGGGGGGGAGACGCTCGCGGTGACGTCCGCCTGCTCGGTTTTCGACAACGGCGTTTGTGCCACGCGCGACACCTGCATCCGGGTGACCTTCAAGGTCCGACACCGAACCCCCAAATCCACCGCTGCTCTCTCAAGTCAGATGTGCAAAGATGAAAAGAGCAGGAGGGAGAGGAGTGAATGAAAAATATTTTCTTTTCTTTTTCTGAGACAGAGAGAGAGAGGAGAGAGAATGATGCATTAATTGTATGGCGAGTCTGAAGGAATGGAGGGGAAGAGAGATCGTTGCAAATCTGCACAAATTAGCGGGGAAGGGAGCAGAGACTGCGAGAAAGACAGGAGGAGGATGAATGCAAGTGATATAACCGAGTAGAGAATGCCTGAGCTGATATTAGCTCTGCAGACGTCTTCTTCTTCTTCTTTTTATTTATTTTATGTTTTTACATGCACGCCGATGTGCCGCGCTCTTCTTTAACGGGACCCTAGTGGCGCAGTGTTTACTGCGGCACCATCCAGAAGAGCTTCATCATTACAGTATTACCACAGTCCTGCCTGGCTCCCTGTCACCATGACAACCACTGCGTTAGCCTCTGCTTTCAGGCACCAAGGACGAGACTAAGCCAAACACCGCTACAGCTGGCGAACAGAGCACCAATCTGATCGTTTGCTCATCCATTATTATTGATATCATTTTTTATTTTTTTTTTTAAACCAGAAGTGGACAGGTGACCTTGACAGAAGTGTGGCATGAAGAAAGACGCACTCGTTTCTGCTCCACATGCACACGGATTGACGATGGCGATGTTTGATCGGCATTAGTATGACGAGCAGCAGCCGGTGAGGCGGGCTGCGCAGAGGCTGCTGTGCAGAGGCTCTACTGGAGGGCGAAGCAAATGGGCGACGAGTGCTGCAGAGTCAGCAACGATAAGCAGACGCTGAAGGATGATCTGAAATCATAAAAATGAGGCGTGAAAGATGAACATTTTAATGATGAAGGGCGACCGAAGGTCCGAGTCTGGCCCTTCTATATCTCTAACTTCTCTCACATTGCAACTGAGTGTGAATATTAGCTTGAAAAGGTGTAAAACTCATGCAAAATATCAGACTAATAAATATGAACATTACACTTCTTACTTGCAGTAAACACAAATATTGCAGATCGGCAGGTTTAGATTGTTTTCAGTCACAAATGTTTGACTGAATCGTTTCATTTCAGCCAAACATTTCATTTACTTTCACTGCTGCACCCAAAATTCAGCCAAATAAAAAACATTTAATGTACTGGAGACTTAACTCAGTGCTTATGTAAGACTCGGTCAACACAACAATTTCTAAAATTTCAAATTAAAACTCTCCAACAGACATAACAGGATGTCAAAGACCTTTTACACACACAGGTCTCATGGTATCGATCTGGACATTCTGACTGTTAAGTGTTACAGTCTAAACCATTTGTGTCCAGGATGTGTGCGGTCTGCAGAGACGTTAGCTGCCTGTACAAGTCCTGGATGAGGGAATGCCAACCCCGATGATCCTTTCTGCAGACCGAATTCTGATCTGATCTGTTCTGTGGATGAAACAAACCTCCCAGAGCGTAAAACAGCACATTTGAACAATTTCTTGATTCAGTGACACTAAGATGAAAACTTGTTTCTGTTTCAAAGCAGAAACATAAGAAGTGAATCTCACATCCCGCACCAGACTCTGTTTGGACCGTTATGCTTTCACGTTCTGACATGGTCCCGCCATCTTTGTTTCTGTTTCAACTGGCTCCGCTAAAGCATGACCAACGGCACCCTCTGCTGTATGGAGGCCAAACTACAACCCTGATAAATATCCAAGCAGATGCAGAGCGATTGGAGATCATTTTGACTTAATAAACCATTAGTTGATTAATTACCTCCCTACATGAGGTTAAATGAAAAATAAAGATTCAGCTAATGCTGTGGTTTTGTGTTCACAATGACGGCAGGAAGTCGAATGAAGAGGCGCTGCAGCACAAACCGAAGCACCTCGGATCATTTTGAAGGAAGGATATCAAATCCTAGCGACTCTTTCCTCCTCAGTGAGCCATCATCTGTTGCAGATGAAGTGCTGTTTTTTCCCAGATAATGCTATCAACACGTGTGGCGGGATGTCTGAACCGGTCGGCTTTGCAGCCCTCCATCAGGGGTTACCCAGAATCTGAGATGAGCTGGTGGAAGGAGATGCAGGTTTATCAGGCACCTTGGAGATGAATGAGGAGGAATGCTGGCAGCTTAAGTAAGGTTGTGAGATATAATTAGCTCCTGCACTGGGTAATCCTGGCATATATTTTATTTTCAGAGTGCTATACTTGCATTCTTGCAACTCTTACTGTCTGAGGTCAGCACTCCTGGAAGATATCCTGGTAAAATTTCAATCACTGGAGGAGCTTCTGTTTCAGAGATTCCCCCGAATGAGTCAACGCTTTGACATGATACAGCTGAATAAATGCGCTTTTAAAACACGCTCTCTCACACACATGCACACCCCAACACACACCGACTCCAGTCGCCACGTCACGGTGTGGTATGTGCGCCGCAGCGCTCAGGTCCTTTCGTTTTTATTTCCACTGCAGTCCTGTCAAAACAGCTCTGAAGACAAACAAAGACCGCCTGCAGGTGACTGAACTGTACACGTCCCTGCCTTCCTGTCAGAACATCGTTCCGTCCCCATCGCTGCAGCTTATATGTGCAAGTCCCTTGTTTTCTTTTCTCTGCAGTCATCATCCCTTTCTCCATCTGTCCTCTCTTGTCCTGCTTGTTCTGTCCGGGACGGCCGCTTCTCTTCCATTAGCTGTGATGACCGACTGCTTTCTACGCCTCCTCCCTTTCCAAATCCCTTTTGTCTTGGTGCTTAAGTGACTGTCCACAATCTATTCTGAAAGTGTAAAATTTAAATGAAGCCATCAGACATGTCTCTAAATCAGCGTTTTGCATGAAGCCGTGGTGTTTGTACGCCTCCACTTGGGCCAGGAGGGACGATCAGGAAGCAGATGGTCACACAGGACTCAGCGCAGCAACACCATCCAATGTCGTTTGCCAAGAGAATGAGCAAGCACCGAGTCTGACTGTTTAAGTGCTACATCATGACGCGAGGCCTGCCAGGCATGTTCAGGCATTAGTAACAGGCAGGTAGACACAAGGCCTCAGGCTGCAGCACATACATGATCCGTCCCACTGCTTCTTCACACCCGAAGTCGGCCATCTTCTAGTCTTTATAAATTTGGCAAATTTTAGATTTTGAACCTAAATGTGTGAGTTCGTAAAAGATAGTAAGTTCTGTTCATTTTTTATTAAGAGTTGAATAAACTAGTTTTTAGATGAGCACGAAGAAAAAGACAGAAGTGGGAACTATTTCCCAGAATGCTTAGCGGCGTGTTTCTGTCTCCTGAGATGGAAGTGCGTTACATTGATCTAATGAAATTCTATTTATTTTGACCTGATATTGTGAGTAAAACAGAGAAATCAGGACAGATTTTATTACATATTGTGATTTAATTTGGTTTAAAGTCAAAACTCACAATTCAAGATTAATGAACTTTAAAACAATGTTTAGACAATTTGTCTCTTGTTAAATCAACTCCATGAACTTTAATTTCTGAGTCAAAACCAAAACAATTTTCTTGTTGAATCAAATTTCATTTTCAAGTTGAACCACCTTCTAATGTTTTACAGTGTAAAAAATAGCATAAATATTTGAATAATTCAGATTTTCCTCCTCTGGTTATGTGAGGTGTGTTTCATCAAACCCAAAATAATCTAAAGCAGAATCAGCCCATTCGACTAGCCGTTGGTTTATGGCCCAGTTAGCGGCTCGTGTTTCATGACATTGCCGTCCGTCGGTCCGGAGACGTGAGGAGGAATGTCAGGAAAGTGATTTATCGGTGTTGTGTAGGTGTGAAAGCTCAGCCAAATGCTTTATGGGCAGATACACTTAACTGTGTTTGGGCCGGTGAGGACGGCTAAGCTAACGGGGATTGAGTTATGCTTCAAAGGGGTCAGGGAGAAGAGGACATTTAGAAATGAAAGGGGATGAAAGACTATTCAGAAATCCTTATCAGACTGCAGCAGCCGCTTGGTAAGAGGTAACTTTCTAACTTGACTTTGAGAAAAGAATTAAAACAAAATGTTTCAATCATCAAACGCTGATTATAGATACATGCGCCAATGCATGTGCCAGTTTTTCTGATTATAGCTCGCAAACCCCTGCTCCCCGGCGTCATTCGACAAGACTTGCCCCATTTAGGAAATTCAGACTCTCACCGCCATGATTGGTCCTGGCACGCTGTGGGCTCTGCCTCTGCTACGCCCAGGTTCTGGATCGGCTTCAATTCCAGAGCATAAGAGCAAAATGTCCAGGGTTTATCACAAGGTCCAACTAATTGACCGTCCGTACGGAGCTGCAGAGCGCTGACTCAGCACTTAACCGGCAACCGCTAAATGGGCTGAAGTGAAAGAGGAACATGGCCGGAAATGAAGAGGAGAGCCCGCACTGCTTTTACAAAACCGCCACCTGAAATGGAGACAAGAAGCAGCATTCATCGGATGTCTGTAAGACAAACGTCCAGCAGGATGACTTATTTAAATAACCTGCAACCCATAACAGTAACAATTTAGATATTATCCATTTGAATTCAACAGATTGTTTAGTGTCTGGCTTCAGTTCATGTCCTCAAGAAAGTAAAAACCAACAACTGGAGAGACTTTAAACTAGCAACAATAAATTAGTTTAATCAAACCAGCTGCACATACAGACTGCTCCATTTTATTCATGAACAAAGAGAATAGATTTGTGTTCATGTTGTGAACTGATTCACTACAATGAGCCAAAGAATCGTCCGTTTTGCTGTAGTGCTTGAAAATGCTTACTTGTTTTGCCACTAATAACGTGAAACAAAGAAAAGAAATATGCAAAGCATTGGTTAAAACAAAAGTAGTTAACCAATTGTGCTAATGCTAGCGCTAACGTCTGTGGCTAATTACTTTAATTTTCACTCAAATTGAAACTTCGGATTTCCTGAGAGGTATTCTCTGGTGTATAGCGACTCTCTTTATGTGCAATGAGACTTTATTGACCCTTTTGCACGTGACGTCATTCTATCCAGAGCTCCGCCCACTCCACCATGACAGACCAAAACAACCAATCAGCTCCTTTAAAGCTAGTTTGACATCTGTAACCTAATATCGCTTCTATTTGTATGATTTTATTTTAGAAATGGCAATAGGATGCTTCCTGGACGGCTGCGTAAACCGATAAGGATGAAAACTTATTTTATTTTCTAAATTTTAGAGGAAAGTTTCTGCAGCGATGATAGCAGCTGTTAACCATATCGACTGTCAGCCTCGGTGTAATCGTGGATTTGTGGAGAAGGCTTTTTACAAGGTAAGAAGATTAATGTTCATATACTTTATAAGTAAGTTTGATTATAAAGATGTCATTGTATTATGGAGAAGTTGTGCCGAACTATTGGTAATCCTGGAAACAATGCTGTGCCGTCATGTAGCCTAGCATGTATGGAAAAAACTGGTTAGCATCTCGCCTTTTATATGTTTTCATGTTGCTCCGGTGTAAAGGCAGACGTTGTTTATGACGTAGCGATATAAATCATGTGGTGTGAATTCAGGGGAAGTCAGTAATTTGATCAACACGTCAGGAGGGAGCAGGTTCGGGTCGGTTTCTAAGCTAGCTGTTTACAGATTTTGTAAATCTAGGTGTGTTACGTTCACCGACAAATTAACTTGATTCCAACAACTAGAAGCCATGAATGAACTGTCAAAAACAACTGAGGAAAACAATTTCAGACGCTCTTCAATACTCCCGTCCCTCATTTCCGGTCTCCATCGTGGCGATTTGAATGATTTTGTGACGTAGCTGCAAAGGGTCAACTGGCTGTTCTGGAAGAAACGCATCCATGGTGAAATCAAGACGGTTCATTATCATGGTGCTGTTGCATTTGGACCAATATGTATTACAAATATTCTGCAGATTGCACCAAAACATCTTTTAAGGCCTTTGAACATTTTCAAACTCAGGTAGAGAAAATAAAGAAACATAAAGAACCAAATTAGCACAAAAAGTGTTTCAAAGTCTTGACTTGCAGTCATACATAATCCTTCACTTATCCAAACAAATCGAACTGTGACTCTGCATTCTGTAAAACCACGCTCCGGTTTCTTTCCCCTCAAGGCGGTTCTTGCTTATTCAACACAAAATCTCGTGTCCGTCCTTGTTATGAGACATCGAGCCTCTGTCCAGTTAAGTATGGCCAACAGAGAGTGCTCAGATTACAAAGCAGCAAACAGAGGCACAGCGACTTCCCAGGCTGCCAACACAACATGAGACGGACCGCGGAACAAAACTTTGTCAGGGAAAAATGAAACAGAACGAGGTATATTTACCAACAGCGGACACAGGAATGCCAAGTTGACAAAGCGCCACACCCCTGCTGCTCCAGGAAAACTATTCATCTTAATCAACTCTGAGCATCAAGGAAAACTGTTTCTGTTTTTTTTTTGGCAAGGCAGATTTGGCACTGGGCAAATGCCATCTATAGACGCATGATACAAGCACCAAGTCTCATCCTCTCAGCAGTAATGGAGGAACAGATTTGCCACCGGAGAATGAAATTAAGGCCTCCTTTTCCTTTCATTGCTATTTTCAGAGTCGGCCCACAGGGAGAGGAGCCGGAATGGAAGTGGGAAATGGGCCCTTCGGCAGGGTCGCGTTCGAATGGAAACAATGCGGATGCACTGCTAAAAGTCGAATTTCGATGCCGCGCATTTAAAGGGACACGTCTCTTCTTGTGGATTAATTAAAAATGTGTCAGACCTGTTTTAGGTTTTGATGCCTTTGGCTGCTTTTCGTCAATTTTAAACCAAAATACTTCAGTAATGGGAGAAAAGCTAAGTCAAAGTAAAAATTCATCCATCCAAAGTTACAAAGTATCAGATGCCATTTTTGCCAGAAGTGTGGAGATTTTTAAATGTGTTAAACTTAAAATGACTAAACCCATTCCAGACGACATAATGAGCTACAAATTTCATAAATACAAACAGAAAAATACTTTTAGCAGTGAAGCAAACAACCGATTACATTTATTTGGGTGATAAATGCAGAAGTCATGTAACTATTGGCACAAGCTTTTAATTTGAAAACTTTACACCCTATGTTTCCCATTTTGAAGAGTGACTAACAGATAGCATTATATTCAGACTCCAAGGGAAATGAAATGCCATGGATTACTCCAAATATTTAGAGACAAAGTAAAAAAAAAGACAAATGTTTACGAAAGAATATGGTAACACTTCATTTGCATAAGACTGACATCATAAATACGACATAACAACCTGCCATGAACATGAAGGAGTCTTCATGAATGCACATATGCATTAAAAGTGCATTGAATTGGTACATAATTACATTTTAATGCAAAGTTGCATTAAAACTTACATTAAAAGTAAATTAAAAGAGTAAACATTGCTTGAAAAGTGTAGTTATTTACCAAATGACTCTTCATAACATAACCATAACCCCATGAAGACTCCTTCATGTTTCTGTGTCTTGCTGACTGTGTTGTCAGTCTTATGCATTTCAACTAAAGTGTTTATTTATGTCATTTTATTCCGCCATGATTCTTGTTTTAATTAAAAACATGATTTATATTTGGGGGGGTTTTAAGTGATGGAGGTGAAATTTGGAACATTTCTGTGACTTCAGGTTTTCGTAACCTAATTTCTGGTTCTGGGAGGCATCGTGATCCGTTTAGTGTGACTCGAAACGCTGAATACAGTGGAAAAAGAACGGCGAACGATCGAGCCGCCGGGACACGACCTTCAGGGAGAACGTGGGTTCTGGACGCCGCGCCGCACCGCTCCATCAGAAACGAGGCACACGGTGTCCGGTTCTGGAAGGGCCAAACGGGTCGCCGTCTGTGGAACATGCTGAGCTACAGATGATGCTTTGTCAGCAGAAATCTACTCTGCCCTTCTGAAAGTGACCAAAACGGAGCTGAAGCTGCAGGATTAACGGGCAGCACCAGGACGGCCGGGTCCGGATCCTGTCATCGCCAAGGTGTGAAGGTGTGAAAATGCCAGTTTCTTACATTACACAGGAGCCGTTTTTTTATTAAAAATATAGTAAAACAAAATCGAAAAGTAGGAATTTCAGAAAAATGGACACAAAACAAAGACGTAAGTAGGGAACAAATCATTAAATTAAAATTTTTAGCAGCCTAACATGGTTGAGATGAAAACTGGTTGATTTTCAGGTTCGACTAAACTGAACTGGTGACCATAAACACAGAAATCCGATTTTCTGTCAACCAGTGAACGCACCAAAAACACTGAAAACTTTTACTTCTGGAAGAAGAAGACGAAAAGTGAGAAACTTTTTTGTTTCAGTCGATGTTTAAAATACAATCAGAGGAAACACAAAAGATGTATGATGATAATTAAAGGGAAACTATTTCCAACCTTACAGACCTTCAATAGCAAAGCACTGAACAGATGATCTGATCATTTAAAATGTCAACTTCTGATTCAGTTGGACTTTCTGTTGAAGTTGTTATGCATGTCGCCTCTGTTCCTAAAGCAACAAATTAATGACAGATCGAACAAAACGACTGAAAAGAAAAATATCAGCAGATTATTGCTCTAAAAAAATTTGGTCAGATTTTCATAATTTTTTATTTATATATAAGTTTTCCTATGCCTTTGCATATTTTGAAAATTTTTTTTTGTGTATCAGTCATTTTTTGATTATCCAAAGGCATCATCCTGAGCAGAGGCGACACCACCTCACAATATTTACTGAAATTAACAAAGATTTTGATAGAAATTTGTTGTGTGAATCTATGAAAACTATAAAAACAACCACGCAAAGCCTCCTAGAATGTTTCGTTTTTTTCTATTTCCTGTTGGGATGCTTCTGTATTCTCACTCAGAAGAACAGGGTAAAGCTGCAAAGCTAATTTTAATGAATGGGTTCACCGAAGCGCCTTTTGAGTAAAAGCCACCGCATGCATCTTTTTTCAAAAGCCTCGCATCAGTGAATATTTCCCCCTGAAACACTTTCTCTAAATGCCTATCTCCTCCTGCCACAAATAGACATCCGGCCGCACTCTAGACATTCTTGCTCCAGGTGAAAATATGTTCTTACATGATGTTAACTTCCCAGTTTGCATGAATAGGTTGGAAAAAGTGAAATCCTCTTTTAATACCTTTTTATAACTTTGCACAAAAACTAAAAAGTTTTACTGCCAAATTCTGATTCTCCCAAACTTTGGGAAATATTCACCCAAAAAATGGGTGGATAGTTTGGGGGGAAAAAATTGTTTTTGTGTTTTTCTTTTAAAAAAAGGGAACGAAAATAGAAACACTAAGAACTAAAGTAAAAAAGAAATTAAACACCATCTTTGGAAACCCAATCAAATGTACCTCAGGATTGTTTATTTTATCTGCATTTAACTTTGAATGAATGTCTCCTTTATTACTTGACATTATTTGTTAGAGTTTATTTGACTAATAATTTATGGTACCGAGAGCCTTACTGTTAAATATTGTTTTACTGATTGCAGGTTTTTGTCTTTTTGACTGAATAGCTGCTGCATTTTGGTGAATTTATTGCCAAATATATATATATATATATATTTTTTGTTGTTTTTACCAGATGACAATCATTTATACCTAAAGCGAAAAATTAACTGCCAATCCAGGCGATCGGCAAAGATCGGCCTCATGGGTGATCGGTATTAGAATCGGCAGCAAAAACCTGATCGGCGCATTCCTAGTGATTATTGATTTATTGCTTATTGTGTAACTGCGGTTTTCCAGTTGTGTGGTCAATAAAAACACAAAGAAATTTAACTGAGAGCAATGCGACAATGGTTCAAAAAGACTAAATAATGTCGATAAATGAACCAAGGTGAAGATCTACATGGATTCCTGTTTCCTCTGAAAGATGCAAACCCGCCGGGTTCAATCCGACGCAGCTGAGACGCCTCCGTTAAACAGCTGCTTTACTTTCTACAAGTCCAGAATGAGCCGCTCACATTCGGAGGCAAAAAGAGCAGATAGTCAATGAAACATCAATCGATTAGCAGGCAGAGGGGGGAAGATTGGATGGCTCAAACCTTTACCGATAATCGAAGATGCTACGAGAAGAGAAGGACCCCACCCCCACCACACAGCGCCTCTCCTCCTGTCTGTACCCCTCTCAGGCTCCTGCTTAAGTCCTTTTTCTCCCCTTCTCCATTTCCCGTTTCATGCCCCCTCCGCCTCTTTTTCCCTCTTCCTCCAGCTCACCCTCCCTCTCTCTCTCTCTCTCCTGTCTACTGCAGCAGAAAAGCCAGCACAAACACCAGCTTGTGTGTATATATGCTTCTACATGTGTGCAGTACTACGGTGAATTTTGCGCGTGAGCCTCACGCCATCATGAGCGGTGAAGGTGAAATTAGGAAGGAGGGAGTAAAACAAAAAAATGAAGCTAAACCCAAGGGTAAATCGCTCCGATCAGAACATTGATTACTTCTGCATTACATCACAATCATGCAATCACCCCCCCCCCCACCACACACACACACACACATAGAAATCATTTGAGTAAAGCCACCCCCATCTTTCTTTATGTTTGCTCTCAGCTCCTTCTTTCTCTCTCATCTGCCTTTGGTGCATTTCCACATCGGGATTTCTTTTTTTTTTCTGTCTGAATCACCTTGGTTTTTTTTTTTTTTTTGCTTTTACATTCAGTTTCCACCACAGAGAGAATAAAAAAGGTAGAATCTCTTCACATTGCGTGTCGGAGGAGCAGTGAGGACGAAGCCTGATTGGGGTCACTTCACTGTGTGACATACATGGAAGGACGCAGTGAAACGGGGCTAAATTCACCCAGAAACGGAACCAGTTCAGTCCAAATCAGTTCCACCCAACACCTGCTCTGCACTCCCCATAACCCCACAGCGCCGCCACAACGCCGCCACAACGCCAGGTCCTGCAGCCAACATGGAGCTGATGGAGTGACGTGAAGCAGATCAGATGTTTTCATGTTTAAGTCCAAACCAGGAAGCTGTTTTCATCCCATTAGACACTGGAGTAAAAACGCACCAATCCAACTTTTCCTGACTGAAACCGATTGCTGGGTCTCAAGATATTTTAGGGGTTTTTTTTATTCCAAGGACACGTTTATCCAAATTTGACTAACATGAAGCACAAGCTGAGTCCCATGCAAAGCGTCAAAATAGTTGGAATGTTTTTATGCATTTAGTAAATGAGACTTTCTTTCAGTATTTGACCTGATGATCATTGATAAAAACCAAAACAAACTGAGAATTAGTAGATCCCTATCTTTGAATGACTAATTTTTATTGCCACAGATGATGATATTAGATCACATGAGTTAAACTCAAGGCCCGTGGGCCAAATTTGGTCTGTCGTAGTTTTTTATGTGGCCCCCCGGGTCCTGGACTAAAGACTAAGTGTGGTTAAATATTGTGTAAATTCGTGCAAAATTAACAAATCCCTGCACTTTTTTGTGCTAATACATAATTGGGAGTTTATTGCAGATTTTTCTCAAAAATTGTTAAAAACTTTCTTACTTGTACTAAACAGCTGCCTCAGCCTTAATTAATGGCGGTTTATAGTCCAGGATCTATGCAGCAAGTAATAAGACGTCACATTTACCGTCAAAAATAAGAGCAAATATCGCAAATATTTCCAAATTAGTACCACAAAAATCACAAAAAGTATCACAAAGTCCTGGAGGGACTGAAAAGATTATCAATATTATTATTTCATTTTAAGAATTAATTGATGTTTTAACATTTTGTGATCAAGTTGTATCAATACATTCTGGCACAACCGGTCCTTTAAGAGCTTTCATGACCTTAATTTGGCCCAAAACGAAAATGAGTTTGACACCGCTGACTTAGAAGAAGTCAGACTTCACCTGGACTCAGACAGGAAGTGATTCTGGGATCGAGTTCTCACCACTTGCAGCTCTCCTTTACGACAATAAAAATAAGTAAAGTTACGAAAAGTAAGCCGAGCAATACTTTATTCTCGCAATTTAAGACTTTTGCGCTCGTGATTTAATTTTTTTTTATCATAAAAATCATGGTGTTGCTGGACGTGGTGAGGAATTGATCCCATCGGGGGTCAAACAGAATCACTTCCTGTCTGAGTCCAGGTCCAGACTGACGGATTGGGTGGTCCAACCCAGACAACAACAGCTCAATAGTTTCCACCATTTTGGCTGAGAACTGAAGTCATGTCTGCGTCGGATCCGCCAAGCGCAGATCCTTCTCCCAAAATGGGATTACAGATCCGGCATTAGGGCTGTTACTGGTATCCAGTTAAACCAAGGTTTTACAAAGTTGACCTTTCAAAATTATCAAAGCTTTCTTCAAACATTTTGAATACAATGCAAGCTCACCAACAAATATCGTTAAACTCTGTTACTTAATAAAGTTTTGTTTAAGCCTGTTAAACAAAGTAACATTTAAACATTACAGAAAGCATCGCCACAGCTGTAACACTCAATATTTTAGTATTTTTACAGCAGTGAAAGTATTTCCTGCTTTTATTTTCAAATTAAAGTGAATAGATTATGTTATGCACATTTGTTTTAAACAAATACAGAGACACTGATGTTTTTCCTGAATGTGCAGTTATGCTGAATTTGGAGTTTAGTTATTTTCATCTCATTTTAAATCAATAATTGCAGAAATCTGCTGCACTGACTTTACAGATTAAACTAAAGTAAAAGGAAAATAATTGAATGCAACAAGAGGGTGACTTGAAATATAAAAAACAGGAAGCAGCAGCTCTGATCAAACAGCTGGATTTGCCTGCAACAGAAAGCTGAGAATAAAAGAACCGGCGCAGATCAAAACCAGTCAGGGAGACTTCTCCACCTGTACGTCTGAAAACAAGAGCACTTAGGAGGGATTTCATCAGGAGTTTCCCTGAAAGCAGGAAATATTTCCCTAGTAAGTTGGGTATAATGGACAGAAAACCAGAGGAAAACCATGTATCATTCAGGAGAAAATGTTAAGGATAAAGTAAAAAAATCCATGAACATTTTTACCAACGATGCAACAATAACTTCATACAGGAAGTGTTTGAAAGATGATGCATCACATCCTTATATACAGCTCTGGGAAAAAATCTGGAAAGTCATCAGTTTCTATAATGTTACTTTTTATATTTATATAAATAAGCAAAATGTTCTTTTAATCTATGAACTACTGACAACGTGTGTCCGAAATTGAGTATTTATTTGCAGAAAATGAGAAATGGTCAAAACAATGCAAAGAAAACAAGTTCATAACCATTTAGAAACAACAGCACTAATGTTTCAACTCAGAAATCAGTATTTGGTGAAAAAACCAGGAGGTTTTTAATGGGCTTCAGTGCAGTGAACTCTTCATTTATTCCAGAGCTGTAAATGCATCAAACCTGTTCAACAAATGGGCTGGAACTATTCCACCAACTAAAAACATTTCACTTTAAATCATTATTTTTAACCACATTAGCAGCTATGTCAACTAGTTGTAGGCTACCAACCTCAAGTATCCCAAAGATGGATGAAGACCGCCTTCAGAAACACAAAATCTGACTCACTAAAAGCCAAAATGTATCATTTATTTATGCCTTTTAAAGGTGCTTGGCTTCATTTTGCTCCAAGACAAGCATTGAAAACTGGACTTTAATCAACCAACGTATTTTTCCAATTTAGTCTGGACAACAAAAACCAACTAAAGCGACGTCTTTGTGCATGGAAACGTCTTTTCACCTACTTTTCATCCATAGGACTCGTGAGGCGTCCTTATGTACAAACACATTTCAAAAACCAATATGAAGATGTTATCTGGTACTTTTTGGCTTTATCTTTACACCAATAGACAGCTACAAGTCAACTACATTCCCATTCACATTTTGATCATATTTAGGAATCACAACCAGCTGCAAATGACTAAATACTTATCATCCTGTTGAAAGCCTCATAGCAGCCTGTTTTAAAAGCTGAAACACCAAATATATCTGAATGTGCATTAATACACACGGTGGAAACCATCTTATGGTCTTCCCTTCTTCAGCCAATCGGCAACAAAGGAAATGAAAACCGCTGTGCGTGTTACTGTTTCACCGAAATATTTCAACTTCCAAAGCTGAATTTTCTTGAATATTTCTGACTTGCTCTACAGGAAACAAATGGGAATAACAGAATTGGTTAAAAGTGAACGGCGATGAGGCGAAGCTCCATGTCAGCGTTGTTGGTGTTTTAGCTACATTTAAGCTTCAGCCCATACAAATAAATGTGATTTATTTTTACGTTTAGACCACATTTATGCATCTTCATGGTGAATGTTTCAGTTTGAAGTCAACAGATGTCTTCATGCTGACTTTGTCTTTTCAGGCACATTTCACTTTTAGCTTCACTTCTACATAATTTGATTTATTGAGAGATACTTTCAGACATTAATAAACATTTTTATGAAGAGTTATTTAAATATTTCATTCAATTTTGTTTCTGTATCAGTGGAAGTACTGTCACTGGTTCCCTTCAGGCGCTTTTAGACATCAGTTAACGTCATTAAAATCTTCTCCAAACCGCATTTCTGCACTAAATACATATTCATAAGTTCTGCTTTGAGTCTTTGGACATCCTTCTGCGGTTTACTTGCAGGAGGATTACAGACACTATAAGGCTGACAAACCATTTTCCATTTTTTCCTCAAGTTATCAGCATTAATAATTCAGCATCAGTAAGTCAATACAGGCAACCGCCACTTAATCCTGTCAGATTACATGCAAACCGTTAGTGACCTGTAGTTAATATCGACGGCTTGTTTTTCGCACTAATTAGGCTGAATGGAAGATTTTTTTCACAAAAACCAAAGTTTCCACGCGAATTCTTGGAAACATGCAACAGCCGTGCAGAGGACCGAGCCGGAGACCCGCGGGACTCACCCGGGCGTATTTGGAGGAGTACGGGTCCTCGAACAGAGCCCATATCCTGGGCTGCCAGGTCTTCCACCAGCCCGCCCTGCGCGCGTCCTCCTGCAGGCACAGCCTCCTCAGGTCCCCGTCCGCGCCGCCCAGAGCCGGGTCGTCGTCCGGCGCCTCCGGCTCCGGCGTCTCGAAGCTGTCCAGCGCCTCCTCCGCGTCCCGGTGCTGCCGGTAGTTCATCCAGCAGCACGCCTCCACGTCCGTCTCGTCGATGCCCCAGAAGGCCAGCTCCTCCTCGAACAGCGGGCCGCACACATCGTTGGGACAGTGCAACTTCCCGGTGCGGTAGTAGTTGAGGATGAAGGAGAAGACGGACGGGTGGCGGTCGAAGAAGAACTCGTCCAATTTGGGGTCGTAGTCGAAGTTGCTGAAGGCGTCCGGCTCGGTGAGCCACGACAGGCGGGTCCCGGGCAGCGTCTTCAGGGTGCTCCGGTACGTCTCATGCCGCACCCCCCCGCAGTTTATCACGATTTTCTCGCTTTCCGACGGACAAGTCATGTCTGCGCTGTAACATGCTTTGTTGGACGACTTGTTCCCACCCTTGCGCCCTTTGAAAGAGGATACACACACCGAACTGAGCATAGAGCACCGGGTGGGGGGGAGGAGGGAGAGGATGCGAGAACCCGAAGGGAGGAGGAGGAGGAGGGAGGAGGAGTCTGAGGAGTCTGCGGGAGAGAAAAAGGGCAGAAAAATGTTTTTTAGCGACGAGAAGGGGGAGAAATGTATAGATCTGGATTATAAACATGATTGGGATTACACAGCAACAGCAGCAGGTTTCACATGGATTCACATGATGATGAGCTGGAGGGAGAACAGGGGGGGTGGGAGTTGCGGGGGGGGGGGGGGTGCAGAGGGGCGCAAAGTAGTTTGCAGCACCGAGCATCGTGGAAAAGGGAGAAAGCAGGAAAGCAGGTGGCGTGAGTCAGAATCCGCATGGCTGCTTGTTGACACCACAGAGATGATGAGATCTGATTCCTCCAACTGTCACTTCAGTCCTCCATATCCAGCATCTCGATTCTAACCGCAGCTCAGGCGGGGGGCAGTGTTCCTACCGGGCCACCGTAGATAAGAGCTTCAATATTTTAAAAACAGAAAAAGAGGGGGACCGGGGATCTGCTCCCCACCTTCCTCCACAATACCTCTGTGACGTGTTGCTGCAGAGCTCTGTGTGTGTGTGTGTGTGTGTGTGTGTGTGTGTGTGTGTGTGTGTGTGTGTGTGTGTGTGTGTGTGTGTGTGTGTGTGTGTGTGTGTGTGTGTGTTAATTGCCTCCCGAGAGAGTGTGGTGTCCGTACTAATGTTAGATCTCCTCAATCAGCCTGTGCTGCTCTACACAAACTGCTGCAGCCCCCTCCGACCGCACCGAGATCCAGGCGATGCACAATTATTCCACTTTTCCCATGCACTGCACTGCACTGCACTGCACTGAGCCATGTGTGCGTGAGAGAGAGAGAGGGGGGGGGGGAGCTGAAAGAGGAAGAGAGGAAGGTGAGAAAAGAAGAGGATGAGGCTGAAAATCAGATTTTTGAGCTGGGAGAAAAGAGAAAGTGAATGCAGCAGATTGAGAGGGCAGCTCGTGTAACATTGCCTCTTGTGTAGTAATGGAGGAGAAAAAGAGGAGGGGGTGAGGAGGAGGAAGAGGGGTGAGCAGGAGGAAGAGCACTAAAAGGAGAGTGCACTATAAAAGTGAATGAATTCTGCTGCAGTAAAAAGCAGGAGTTATTTGCTCTCTCCCTCCCTCTGTCTGTCTCTCTCCCTCTCTCTGTTCTCCCACTGTGGGTCAGGTTGTTCGCCTGTGTGCTGCCTCGCAATCCGGAGGGGCTTCAGAAAAGACACGCGTTCCCAGCAGGAAGAAAAGAAAAGAAAAAGCCCACTGTGTTTATGTTGTTAACCTTTTTTTTCCTATTCAGAGAAATGCACCACTCTCCTCCTCCTCCTCCTCCTCCTCCTCCTCTTCCTCTCCTGTGAGTCCTCCCTCCACCCTTCCCTCTCTCTACCTCACTTTCTCTTCCTCTTTCACTCTTGTATTTCGCATAAAGGAGTCACATTTCACTGAAGAAGAGGAATCAAGACTTCACCTCTTCCTTCTTTTTTAACAGCCCTTTTCCCTTCACATACTCTCTCTTCCTCTCTTTCTCTCTCTTTGCTGTCATCTTTTCTCCTTCCATCTCTGCCTCACACTTGGATTCAGTCCATTTCCTTCTGTCTGCTTCCCAAACTTATTTTACTTTTCTCTCACAGTTATTTACTTTTTGTTTTGCATCTGAAGAAACAGATTTTTTTTTACGTTTCAAGACTTTTCCTTTTCTCCCAAACCAGAGGAAAGATTCAGTTTTCCAACCCAAAGGTAAGAACGACTGAAAGCGAGCGTTCTGCATGAGTCGACAATCAAAGAAAGAAAAGTTATTTCTCAGAGGAAGAAGTGAGAAAAGTTGAATAAGTCCGTTTCTCTCGCCTGTTCTTGCTTTGCACTGCAAAGTTTGAGTTGTTCTGCATTTTTATGCCAAACTCCTGTAGTTTGCATGCAGACACATTGAAACAGAGCCAACATTTCAAATTAAAATGCCAATATCTCTCAGTCAAACTGTGCTCTGCTCCTGGTCCAGAGGGGGTTTGTTGTGCTGCCGGGCCGGATCCCGGTCCAGCACCACGGACAGCTCCACGCTGCTGCATTCAACTTTTCTGCTGCAGCTTCTGGAAAAAGTTTCATCGTTTTAGCAACTTTTCTTGAAGAAAACAACTTCAGTTTCAGTTCAACTTTACAGCTTTGCAGTCCAGCTCGCACTTTACAGCTGCAGATGCAGCTTTATTGGGCGAACTGCTGAATATTTTATGCACGGTCAGCCACAAGTCTGTAACTGCGGTTCTGTCTGTTTGTTCCTTCATGTTGAGGCAAGAGGAGCTCATTGATTTCTATCAGAATTCATCCTGGACAGAAGTTTTTTGTTGACTTTAAAAGAAGAGAATTACTTTTATTTACATGGGATGTGGCTGATTTTAAGGAGGAACAAAGAAAAAACCCAGAAAAGTCCAGAAAGGGAGGCTTAAAAACAAGAAAAGGAAAGAATATTCTCACAGGAATATTTGAGAAATGAAGGTTGGGACAATCCCCCCTCCACCTTCTCCACCCTGCAGCACCAACACTTTCTCTCTCCTGTATCATTTCCTGTGTTGGCCACTGTGTCCTGCGCCACCACACACACACACACACACACAGCGAGCAGGAGGAGGAGTGCACACATGTTCACCTGGCTACAAAGAAACGACAAAACGACATACATGTGTGTAACAAAAAAAGACTATTTGAGTAGAGGGGATCATTTCTGCAGCACGGTGCGCCGCACAGACGCTAATATATATTAGCAGAAACACTGCAGCAAGAAGAAGAGGAGGGAGGGAGATTATGGGATGCATTGACTGTGAGGTAGCAGCAGTATCCAGGGGGAAGGAGGGAGGAATTTGGAGGAGTGCTGACTATGCGGAACAGAAACGGCAGTTGGCAGAAAACGTGCAAAACCTTCAGGAGTGGCGGGGTGGAGGGAGAGCAGAGAACAGATAGCTGGAGCAGAGGAAGGGAAGAAATACAGAACAGAACCTGGGAGACGGAGCTGCTGCTGAGCTGGATGTTAGAGGAAAAAACAGCGATGTGTGTGTGATGTGTGTGTGTTTCTGCAGACATTTCTCCCTCCACACGCCACTGTACCTCATCAAAGGATGTAACCACAAGGCTTCACGCTGTTCCGTCCTTATCACCTCCCTCCCTCCCTCTCTCCCCTTCTCTCCTCTCTAGCGCTCATCCCCCAGTGTCGAGGAGACCCCCGCAGGAGAAACCAGAGCACTGCAGCGAGAGCCAAAGCACTGCGGTCACCCCCCCTTCCAGTGCAGTGCCACCCCACCTCCCCACCCTCTGCACCTCCCCACCCTCTGCACCTCCCCACCCTCTGCACCTCTCAGTGTAAATCTGACCGTGTCTGTGTGTGTGTGTTATGGGCAAGTCATGGTAGGAACACACTAAATAAAGAAGGATTGAGTGATTATGTGGAAGAAAGGCAACTAAAGTCAACCAAAAATACCGATAGCCAGAGGTCAAATCAGGTATGGAGTCATTACAGAATATTCCTGTAAGAATCTTTAAATATGGAAACAAGCAGAAAGGTTGTTTTCATATTTAGCCACTTGAATTTTAGGATGTCGGCCATTTTAAAAGCCCTTTTAAACCAATTATTGTCATGAAATGTTTCCCATTTTCACAACTTGGATGAACTTTATGTCGCATCACATGTTTTCTGCTTCGGTCGTCGTATTCATGCAACTTTAAAATGATCAAATGAACCAAAATCTGAATCTGAGGACTTTGCTGTTTGTGAGTCTCACATCAGTCCTGAACTGGAGCAAAAACTGGCACAGACTGGGAGTCAGTTAATGGTTAGCATTAGCTTTCATTATTTCTTTTTTTTTTGCGTAGTAGTTTAGGGTTAGCTTTTGTTCATTTGTGTTCAGCATTAGCTTCTGCTAGCATTAGTATGCATTTAGCACTTTAGCATTAGCTTCTGCTAATATTTTAACATTTTTTAGGTGTAACATTAGCTTTTGCTAACATTGATATGCTTTTAGCAGTTTAGCATTAGGGTCTGCTAATATTTCTGTTTGTTTACTGGTTTAGCATTAGCATAGCTAAGATTCTTACTTGTTGAATTAGTGAAGCTAACTTTTTTGTTAGCTATGCCCGCTACTGGCGATAACTGCTGCCAATTTTAGTGCTAACTTATACTCTTCATTATAACCATGAAGGCCATTTTGAAAAATGTTCAACGTATGTAGGTTATGATTCGACACCAAATACATTCATCTGATTGGCAATTTAATGCAAAAAAATCAGCTTTTGCATAACAACCCTGGTGGCCATCTAGAACAAACAAAAATGATATACACTGGTCCAAATATGTATGATTTGAAACTAAAAGTATTCATCTAGAATTAAATATTGGCAAATTTAATGAAAAAGTAAATCTTTAAATCTTCCCTGACAGCCAGGGAATTTTTCGTGGCTAACATTTTAAAAAAGAAGAAAAGTGAGAACATCTGGGCCACATTAGGTTCTTAGATCCACCTGTGACAGGTTTTTGCTGAGACATTCAGTTATTTGCTGCAGTTCAGGAGGAAGCACCTCTTTTACCCACGGCTGCTTCTCTACTCAGCAACATCACGGTGGAGCTCTTCAGGGCTGACCAATCCACACAGGCTGCAGCCGCCGCCCCCCTCTGGGGTCTTCTGTGTGCATGTCGGTCGCTCACCCCTTCCCAACTGCTGCTGCTCCCTTTTTTTCTATCAAAAACCAAACTCAAGCACTCCTGCTTTGCTTCCTGTAGCTGCCTGGGGATTATTAATACATAAAGCTCTCATCAGCAATGGAGTCTGCAGCAGGAGACTCTGCCAGTCTCAAATCTTTCCTGCCCTGCATGAGGAAGTTTTTCCCTAACAGATGCAAAGTCAGGTTGAGATGTTGGAATGAAACATGAGAAGTGGTAGAAGAAGGTGTTTTGGTGAAGGAAAGGTCAAATTAATCCCTGAAAGTGGCGCTGAAATAAGGGGGACAAGATACAGTGTCATGTCGAGAAGGAGCTCTATTTTTAGACCCCGGGTAAATCTGAGCTAAAATCCCTCGGTGTTCAACTTCAAAACCAGCTTCTTGGAGAATTTGTGCTCAGAGCGGATAGCTTTAATCCTCTCCCTTCACCTCCCAGCTCCTCTCTCAGTCATTTAAACCTGCCGGCTCCTAATTAATGACTCTATCCTGTCGGTGTGATTAGGCCCGTTATGATCTGGCAGCGCAGCGATGCGACGCGCCGGCCGGCCCAGACAGAGGAACGGCACACAGGATGGAGTATTACTACGCTCAATCCTGACCTGTGACCTGGAAGACAATTAGATACTAAAGAGAGAAGTTGGAGATTAGATGCTAAAGAGGTGAGAAAGAGGAGGGAGAGTCTGCATATCTGGACGGAGTTGGAAGGGTAGACGCAATTCATATTTTATTTGCTTAATTCAGTGCAGTTTCGTCTTATGTCTTACTTTAAAAAAAAGTAAAACAAGTATCTTGTTTTACTTTTTATATGTTTATGTTTTTATTCTATCTACTACTGACAACATGTCTCTGAAATTCAAATCAAAAATGCTTTCAGACTGCAAATGGTGTTTATATTCATTTAGAAACAACAATACTAATGCTTTAACCCGGGAAGAGTTCACAAATCAATATTTGGTGCAATAACCACCAGGTTTTCCATTTGGTTCAGTGCAGCTGCCTCTTCATTTTTACAGAGCTGTGATTTAAGTCCAGTTTATTATGCCAGTTTGGACCGAGTTCCTCCTGAGCAAGCACATCTGAGATAACTTGAATTTAAATGGATGTTTTTATTCCTTTTTTTTATCTACTTCTGGATGGATTTTTGTAGCGAGTGAAGAAAGCTGTAACAGCTATCCTTCACCACCAGGAGGCAGCAGTGTTTACATTAAAATGAAAGAGGATTTTGAGCATGGCTAAAGCGGCGTTAGGTTACGATTCAGTTGCCACTAATTTTTTATTAACTTTATCAGTTTGCATTTGATTTAGAAGGACAGATGTGGATTAATTTAGGGAATGTAGTTTTGGTTTTGAGGACAGAAGTTATCCTTTCCACACATTTACACCACAAACAATTTTTTAAAAATAAATCTTTGAAAAAAAAAATCTTTGCAAAGCTTTATCACTGAAAGCTGTATGCATGCGCAGAAAATCTCTGTTTTGCCAAAACAGATTAAATCCAGGTTAAAGATAGCTGCTAGCATGTGAACTTTATTTCATAAACCTTTTAACTGTCTGAGCTGCTGCAGAGGACAGATATTAACACAGAATTAATTAAAGTAAATATAAAGGTTGGAAGTAAAGCGACACCAATGATTCTCCTCTGGCGACTGAGAATGTAACGCATACAAACTGTAACACAACTGTTGGTAGTCCTCTGTCAATCACCCAAAACACACAATGGTTACAGAAACAACTCAAAACTGACAGACGTAATATTGAATATATTGGAGAATTGTGAGGCGCAAAACTCTCAAATATATGGATAAACAAAACAAACCACAGAGACGAGTTCTTACCGCCAGCCACGACGGGTCGGGAGATTTATTAACACGCCTCCCACGGATGCATCATACAAAGCATTGTTTCTCAAATCTCAAAGTTCTCAAAAGCAAAAATCTCCACGTTCTTTGTGTACAGGCGTTTTTATAGCTTCCAATGACGTCAAGGGTTTGAGAGAAGTTTTGACCAATCCAAATATCTCTGTTGGTTTGCGTCAAGATACTTGGCTGCCATTGACTGAGTGTGTGTTGGAGTTTCCCCGAAATACTAATGACCTCTTGATCTGAACATCTGCTCCACACCAGAACTGCAAAACAAGTCAATTAATAACAATTGTTGTTCTTATCTATCTAAACAGCTTACTTTCCGACCCGTTTTTTGGTACAACTTTTGTGCTTTTCCAGGTCAAATCAACCCTACTGGCGCCGGGAATCTTTTCTGCAAAAACAACTCCATAAAAAGTATTTCTGCGCTAACAAATAAAATTAACTGACAATTAAGCAACAAAAACCAGACATTGCTTTTGAAATGTGGTTCAACTGAATCATAAGAAAATAAATAAAGGAAGAACTATAGTGCCTCGAGAAAAGAATAGCCAGAATGCCTGAGGTGCAAAAGTTATAAAAATAATTTTCATTACCCAGAAAGGTTGAGCAATAAAATTATTCTGGTCAAATCATTTTGACCAGAATAATTCTGTTAGTGATGCCTGATTTTCATTGACTAGATTTTGGTAAATTTTTATTTATTATTCCCTTTGTTACCTTTCTGGTCATTAACAGAGGAACAAATTATTTCGTCCACTTCTAATGCTAGAAGTTAAAAGGCAAAGCATTATATTATAAATTATGTGAATAATTTTAAATGATTTTATGCTGTTTTACATTCTCTGAATAAAACTCTAGGAATTTCTTTCTCTGTTTAGGAAGATAATTGGTGTTACACTGCCTCCAACCTTTGTTTCCTGTTTCTGGATCAGCCGCAGACTCCAGAGTCTGAAACTCGTTCCAGCTTATGACTAAAGTTTCATTCTGTCCAGATTTATTTCCAGTTTATTTTAGTTAAAGTAGTTTGAGTTTAAGTAGGGGTCAGAGGTCATGTTTGGCATTAATTCAGGCCTAAAAACAGGCAGACGATGACGTAACATTTCGCGAAACACTGTTTGCTGAGACGTTTTTGAGAGAAAAGTTGCTATAAAACAGCAAAAGTTTGCTTTAGTTTTGGTCCCTCGTTGGATCAGCGATAAGCTTTCGCCTCTGAGACTGAAGCTAATGGTTTCAGACCCAACAGAGTTGGAGATGTTAACTTTTTAAAGCCTTTTAACAAAATCTGCCTTCATAAAACCTTTAATAAGTGTTTAAAGGAGCAGCTGAGGGGCGGCTGTGGTGCGGCGGTAAAGCGGCCGGGCCATAAATAAACACTCAACTCACCGGGGTTCGATTCCTGACCCTTTGACCTTTGCTTTTCTCTCTCTGCCCTCTTCCTGTCTGATCTACTGCAAAAAAAAGGCCAGTAGATCTGATAATAACTTCAGTCCGTTACTGAAGTTGTTATCAGTAATAACTCCTTTATCTGTAGGAAACAGTTTGTAGGAAAAAGTGAGTAAATCCTCAGAGTGGGAAAGTTTATCAGTCAGACTGGAGTTTATGTTTTTACAGATTTCAGCCATTTCAAGCAACTCAAATGGAGGAAGTTTGACGCGGAGTAAAGTTTGGGATTGTTGTCTGTAACTCCTGGTAGCTCAGATCAGGTCTGGATGAAATAACAGCAGCAAGTCTTTGTTCTGAAGGGCAGATAAATGACAGAAAACCAGCTGAAGCTTTTATAAATAAACATAATAAACACTTTTTCATGCTATAATTTCATTAGAGAATGATACTAAAATCAACAGCAGCATTTTTTTAGATGTAGTTTTCTTGGCATAAGGTTGGAAACTCCATGTTTGACATCATTTTCCTGGATTATCAATGTGCCATAAAAAGAAACTTTGAATTTTTCTGGGTTTTTTTTCTTTATTTTTAACCCTACAAAATAAACAAAATGTTGCTTGTGTATATAAATATCAAGAAGTTCAAATGATACCCGACTCCAACGTCTCTCTGCCTGGATCTCTAACTGTGTGAAAAGAGGGAGTGGCAAAAGCAAATGAGGCTGATTAGCAGCGCTTGCTAACAGCTGGAGGTCTAATCCAGGACAAATTACAGTGGAATATAATCTCTGCTGCCTGGAAACTGAGCTGTTAGCATGTTAGGATAGTCATAAGCACACTGCAGCACTGACTGCTACTGGAGTTTCTTCCTGCCCACAGCACCACCTTCCACTGTGATCCAAAAAAACTGGGATTATATGAGTTAGCTCAGCATTTAATCTGGTTAAACAAAGTATAGAAAATATACTTTATAAGTTGCGTCGCTCTGAGGATTTTCTAACCGACCGTCTGTTTACTTTAAGGAAACTATTGATGATAACTTCACAGAATCTCACTGTAAAAACCAGAGTAAATCCTTTCTGAGCGCAGAGAAGCTAAGAAGAGGAAAAATGGGAGCAAAGTGGATATTAGAGGAGCTGGATTTTCTCCAGCAGGTCATCAGGACACATGCGGTGAAGTTTCCAGCTCTGAAGGCCACAGATGAGAGAGAAAGCATGAGAGGCAGGGAGAGATGAAGGGTCCGAGGAAAACAGATCCGTAACTCAATCACAGCTTCCAAAATAGATTCAAACAGCAGCGAATCATTTTACGAGCCGCTCTGACTTGCTCCACCAGAATCCCACAAGGAGAGGGGATTCTTTTTTCCCTCTTCTTTGCAAAAAATCAAAAAGGGGCGTTTCTGGGTTACCCTGGGCCTAAAAATAGCAGCAGCAGTCGATTCATAATGCAGGACCGAGAGCAGGGCTGGGGAAGGTGGCGGAGGGAGAGCAAATGGAGGAACAGAGGAGGAGAGGACAGGAGAAGAGAGGAGCGCCGGAGCCAGCTGTTACGAAACCAGAGGCTCTGTGTGTGAAATGCAAAGGAATGCAGATGGAGGAAGCTGTCAGCGAACGCCGGGATGAGGCCGCGGAGAGAGGAGGGAGAAAAAGTCTAGACGCTCAGCATCCCGCCTCCATCTCTTCTAGACTTCCTGGATGAGATCTCAGAGACACCATGTCCTTCCTGTTCAGCCTCTGCATCTCCTCCTCCATATCAGACCTCCATTTCAGGCCTCCACACACACACACACACACACACACACAGAGCGAGAGAGAAAACTGACATGCAAAGAGAAGAACAGATGCATTCCTGCTAAAAGCACAAAGCAACACACACATACACACACACACACTCTCTCTCTCTCTCTCACACACACACACACACAGCAACAGGGGAACTCGTGCAGGCAGAATGATGCAGGAGGGAGTGCATGCATGCACCCAGAGTCATGAAACTGCTCCGATCTGCTGGAGGAGACGGGAAACACCCAACATTTCAACCCCCGGCCTCCTTCTAGTCACACAGCATCAAACTATTTATCATTTCATTTTCATTTTGTCTGCAGTTTCAACAAGGTTGTAGTTCTCGGTTCCCTGCTAAGTGCTTTGAGTCAGATGTAGATCAGAACACGATTTGATTTCTGGCCGGTGTTGCAGACTTGTTGAATGCTGCTGAACGGATGCAGTTCTGTTTGATTATTATTTAATTTTCCAGGCTGGGAGAATATATATGAAATCACCGATATATGAAATATAGAAACACACACACACACACACGCTGTCACGGTTTAATACTCACTCGCGTTTGGCTCAGGTTCGGCTGTTGTGCGCGCGCGCACACGCACGTGAAGCTTTACGGAAAAAGATCAATCAAAGCGCAGATTTCTCTGCTTGATGCTCTCAGTCCAGCTCCTCATCCAGCTGATCGCTTTTCTTCTGCTTCTTCTTCCACATCAGAAGCGAATCGCGCGCATCTGTTGCTGGAAGCCGCGTTATTATTGCCGGATGTCACTTAAAGCGCGTTATGGTCATGATGATGAAATGAAGCAGAAGTCCCCGCTTATTTGTGCTGTTTTCTGTCTCTCCCACCTTTTTGTTATTGCCAAAAAAGAAAAAACAGAAGTGCCAGTCTTTGTTGTTCTCTCTCTCTCTCTCTCTCTCTGTCTCTCTGGGTGTAGCTCTTCCTCTTCCTCCTCCTCTTCCAAATGTTTGAGTGGAGATGCAGCCTGTAGACTCCTCTCCTCCTCTCCTCTCCTTCTCTCCTCTCTCTCTCCTCTCTGTTCCTCTGGAGGAGCGTCACCTCCTGCACTATTTTTTTCCTCAGACGGTTCATGTGGGCGGATTAGAGAGCAAGACACAGAGGGCGGGAGGCCCCGGTGAATGGAGAGACTAATGCTTTTCCCATATTCCTCCTGAACTTCATGAATGCAGCGGAACTGAAAAAGGAGAAGATTGAAGTGATTCACTGGTTTTGTTTGGTTTGTTTTTGATGTCAAAGCCAAGAAACTGTAGATGGATGGATGGATGGATGGATGGATGGATGGATGGATGGATGGATGGATGGATGGATGGATGGATGGATGGATGGATGGATGGATGGATGGATGGATGGATGCACTAACAGGTTCCTGGCTTTGACATCATCAGTCACGTGGTCTGAGAGGAGCAGGTGATTCACTTTAACAGTGAAACGCCATCAGGCAGATGAATAAATAAATAAAAACACTGAAATTGGCTTTTATTTTAACATCATTTATTTATTGGACATGACAAAAATTAAACAAGAAAAACAAAACTATTATGTCCACTGGCTTGATTTTACATTATTTGTTCAAAAATATTATATATAATATAAAATATATTAATAGAATAGCAAAAAGTTCTTGTCAAAATTCCATATTTTATAGAAATATGAATTAATTCCAAAGCTTTTCACCTTCATCTGCTCTGTAAAATATATATTTTTAAATCTACTGAGATGAAAATATAAAACCCCAAAACAAATCCAGATGCAGAGACCTGCACACCTCCAGCCACCGTTTAATCAAAGCAGCTTTTCATTTGATTTTTTAAAATCTTTTTTTAGCTTCCACCTACATAAAAACCCCGAACCCATAAATAAAATTTATTGTGTCATATCCAACTTTTAAAACATCTTTTAGCTCAAGATAAATATCATCAGTCACTTCATTTTTATTTTTTTGCAAAGTTATTTTACCTAAATCTTCTTTAGGAGAAGTGATTTAAAAAAAAAAAAAACCTTAACAAACATCTTATTTTTTTTTACTTTTTCCATTATTGTAGTAAGTTGTTGATTTGCAAACCAGGTGAGGATGTTTGAGGGCCAGCAGTTTCCCTGATGGACTCACTGATGGGAAGCTGAGTGAAGACGCCTCATGAAATTCACAGGAAGTCAAAATCTGCTCCGTCAGCGCATGAGGCAGTAAACTTCAACCACAAAAAGCAGACAGCGATGAGAGACAGACGGCTGCAGTCCGTTTGACCCGGAGACGAAATGACTGACCTGAAAATCTGGAAACATGAAGGCAAAACCTGACAGCAGTCCAGTTTCTCTTCTGTCAGTTTGATCCAGTAATTTGCAGAAAACACATCATCAAAAAGCAACAACAGCAGCGAAAAGTTTCAGGAAAAACAAACAAAAAAAGCCAAAAGGTTGAATTGCCAGCAACATTTCCTAGAAGTTCAGTGGCAAACAGAAACTGCAGCCAAGTTTCCTTCTGCAAACAGAATGTAATAAAAGTAATGAAAGATTTTTATGTCCCTGCTGGTAAATCTGTTTATGGACATTCTTATTGGGAATAGAAAAATGTCCACAATGGAATTTTTTTTATCAATTTTTTCCATCATATAAGAAAGAGTTAGTAAAGATCCATATGTTTGGATCCAGATCATTTCTGCCCAAAAAAAATCTACAATTTTCAAGAAAGAACCAGAAAAAGTCAAAATTTTTCAAAAACTCAAAATTGTTGAGTTTGACAAGTTGAAAACTCGACAAAAAAACAAACAAAACAAAAAATAACATTTTGTGTTAATCTCAAAAATTCTAAGATTTTCTAACTTTTACACTCAAAAGGTTTTTTGGGAAAAAATTTCTGCATTTTGTTTGGTGGAAATTTACTCCTTTAAAAAAATAAATAAATAAAATGTCTACAATGGCTGTAATACTCCATCACAGTGAGAGATGTGACAGTTTATTTCACCTTTATTTGAATCTCTTTGAGACAAGATATGATTTTAAAGACTGATTGTAATGTAATTAAATATTTCATAAAGGACAACATTCATATAACCAATAAACTGAGAAAATGCAGCAATAAAAAAAGAGAAAACTGCTAATTTGTTTAAATCCCTTCATATTTCCAGTTTCAGGATCTGTTAGTTTTTTTTTCCTTGAAATGTTTGAAGGGAAACGTTTGTGCTTTTATGTCACATTGATGGAAAAGAGCAAATTTTCATCCTTCAGGCAGAATCAGGAATCCTGGGAATGGTCTGAACTTTCCACCTGATCCACAGCCAACAATCAAACCTGCAGGAGCATCAGTGACCTCTGACCTCCTATGAAACATAAACAGCTGGATTCAACGGGAGACATGTTGATTTAACTTTTACACACTTTCTTTTTCATAAATAAAAATCTTAAAAGAGTGGCTTGTGTGCTTTTGTGTTCAATACCCATCAATCATTGATTAAAAACTAAAGAGTTAATAAAATACAAAACATTAAAAATATAAAATATGTCCAAATCTCCAGCAAAGGATCAAAAAATGAGATACGACCTTTAGAGGACGGAAGACTGAAAGAAAGAAAGAAAGAAAGAAAGAAAGAAAGAAAGAAAGAAAGAAAGAAAGAAAGAAAAAGAAAGAAAGAAAGAAAGAAAGAAAGAAAGAAAGAAAGAAAGAAAGAAAGAAAAGAAAGAAAAAAAGAGAAAAAAAGAAAGAAAGAAAGAAAGAAAAAAAGAAAGAAAAAAAAAAGAAAGAAAGAAAGAAAAAAAGAAAGAAAAAAAGAAAGAAAAAAAGAAAGAAAAAAAGAAAGAAAGAAACAAACAAACGATGGATGAAAATATTTCCTGCATTTTCTCTAATCCTGTTTTTCCTGCAATCATCATTTCAAACTGATCAATACTTCCAGAGCAAACCTGGAAACAATTCAGGGAATCATACAGCAGGACGACCTCAGGTTGGTCATGAACTGGTCGGACCTGAAGGTTCTGACTCGGTTCTGGACAAAGGGGAGCTTTCTGGACTTTCCTCAGCAATGAGCAGAAACCAGCAGAACCTGATGTCCATCAGGTCAAACATCAATTTTCATTATTCATGCTGGATCTCAAACGCTGCGCTCTGATTGGATGTCACAATGTTTCAGTTTAATCAAATACATTTCTGTGATTTAAATCATAAAAAGCTAAACTTACAGCTCAAACGTCATCAGATTAAAGCTGCAATGAGACCAGAGTTACATTTATTCAACAACATTCACTTTTTTGGTAAAAATGTTTTAGTTCCACTGGATGATAAACTTTGACAAGGAAACTTGTTTTGTTATAAGTGGATTTATCTGCCAGTGGAACCAGATCTTTTCCATCAATATTAAAGGAATTATTTACTTAAATAAGCCTCTTTATTTTTCTTTGTCTCACAGATATTTGCAGTAGAAACGACTGTGTTTTGCAGTTTAGTGCTTCTCTTACACTTTTGGGTTCTCTGAGGAATAACTGGAAGGTTTTATAAGATTAAAAACATCTGAGACATTTTACGAAACAAAACCTGCAGAACAGATTTAATCTGTAATGATGTGACAAGGTCAAAGGTCATATGAGACAGCGTACAGATGTTGCTGTGGAACGTAAGTTAATAAACGCGTTTTGATAAACATATAATGTTTGTTTCTGCCTCTGAAGGCACAGAGTGGTTCTGTGAAAACGAGTCTGGACCGAGTCCAGTCCTCTCCGAGCCAGAGGCGCTCCGTCCTCCTCCGTCCTCCATCCGTCCTCCGTCCGTCCTCCTTGTCCCCCTCCGTCCTCCTCTCTACCTCGGCTTCCTCTTCTTTTTCGCCTCCGACTCTTTGTTTTTCTTCCTGCCGCTGATCTCGGCTTCCCACTGTTTCTTCACCAGTGTGTAAAGCCTCATGGTGGCCTGAGCGTCCTGCACCTGGAAAACACAGGAAGTGACCTCACTTTAGCTGTGAATCAGCCGATATTCCGGTAAAAGCTCGGATTACTGATGACTTACAGACGAGTGTTCGCCCTGCTGGACTTTTACGTTCAGGACTTCTCTGCAGAGGACTTTGAGCGACGGCCGGCTACTCTGAAGACGGAAAATCAGATCAATACAGCTGGAATTTTAATTTTACCTTTAAAACATATCAATACTTTATGTTTTTATGTTACCTTGGCGATCCGCCTGAAGGGTTTATACTTCTGTGTGTCTCTGATGAACTTCTTTGGATGATCCAGAAGCAAAATCTGAAAACATTTCCAAACGTTAACCAACCATTTAAAGATGGTTTTAAGTGTTTATTGTTTTAGGTGACAAGATGCAGCAGCTGAACCTTTTCACATTCAGTCACATTATACAGAAAACTGGAAGAAGAGGAAGGAGAAAGTCTCTGTTTAAAGAAAGTCATGAGCCACGAAGGAAACAGCCACTCAGTGCCAGGAGGTGATCTGGTCACATGAGACCCGGCTTGAACTTTTTGTTCGACATGCAAATCAGAGTTTGTGTGAAAAAATAACAAACATAGTTGATAAGAGAATGGATGGAGCTGCAGCCAGCGCAATCCTGGAAGAAAACATGAATGTTTTCATCTCCATCTGTGGTTATAACACAAGAAAATATGAAAACATTCAATAAAATTTGAAAAGTCTGTCGTTCACAATAGAATAAGACCCTTAAAAGTTTCAGTTTTAAAGCCTAAAATGCACAGCAATAAATGTCAGTACATAAGAGAAGCAAAAATTCATCAGGGAAACAGAAAATATGAAAGTCAAAAAATTAGAAATTTTGTGATTAATATCATAAATTTTCCATAATTTAATTTTTACAACATTTGAAAATTTTTCACTTTTGGAAAACTTTTTACTTGTGAAACTCAGAAATTTCCAAGTTTTGTCTAGAAAATTTCACAGATTAATATCAGAATTTCTGAGTTTTTTTTTCCAAGCAAATGTTCAACTTGTCAAACTCAGAAACTTCCACATTTTTTCTCTAGAATATTCCTCAGAGGATTCTCAAACTTTCTGAGTTTTTTGAGGGAAAATTTCCTCTGACGTCGGTTTACCAGACATTGTACCTTTAAGTCGTTGTGGATGGCATGTCCAACCACTATTCTCCCCTTCAGGATGTCGGCGACCTCCCTCTGCACCGTCTGAATATCCTCTCCTGCAGTGAGACAAACAGACATTAAATCCAGTCACATGACCAGGAGCTCATGCGGTTGTGGCGGTTTGTCCGCCGCCTCACCGTCCTTGATGTCCTGCGGTCGGATGCCGCTGACGGCTGTCCTGTAGTCAGTCACCTTCTCTGTGGGTTTCACATATTTGTCATAGATGCATTTCCCAAACTTGTTCACCAGGGACACTCGGGCCAGGATGCTCTCTTCACCATCAGGACCGACTCCCACCATCTCACAGTCGATGGCAACAGTTTGGGTTATTCTGGCAACACAGAAGAGCAACCAGGGTCAGGAAAGGGGATCCAGAGGCTTTAATAATCAGCTGCAATGTTATTTGATGGCCATGATGAAGAGCAGACAGACAAACCAATACTGGGATGAGGTAACTAGCTACAAGGTTAGTTGCTCTAACCCTAAAGAGCTAATAATAAACATTAGTTTTGCTAACGCTAAAGCCCAACGCCAACATGGTATTTAGTGGAGGCTAATGCTAAAGAGCATCAATTTAATTTTGACATTATAATTTACATGATATGTCCAAATGTTGACATTATAACATGTCAACATTTGATAATACTTTAATGAATACTACATTTCTTCTGAAGTTAAATTTTTTATTTGCAGTTTCTATTATTTTTTTGTATCATTGATAAAAATGTCTTCATCTTTTATTCATAAAAATATTTTATGCTTTCATAATGTTCTGTAATACCAACACTTAATGCCATTTTTTCTTGCTATTTTAATAAAAACATTTTTTAATCCTTCATCTTCATTATGCTCATATTCATAGATCTGCCAGCAGAGGGCGCTGTGCAACCAGCCACCAGCAGAAGCAATTACCCACATCCCTAAACAAAGAAAATTACTGAGCATAACATTACTAGATATGCCTTTAAAATGATTTATTAACTAGTAAAGTTATAGTTCAGGTTTAATTAAATTACATTAAAACAGCAGCAACTTTTCTTCTGTTTACTCAACAGATCAGTTCAGTCACAATAACATTTTTTTCCAGATGATAAATCGTCCCAGAACTTATTACAATGACAATTTTCAAGTAATATAAGAGTAATAATGGAAGAACACATTATCAAAGATCAATAAACTTTAAATTATGATGAACATTTTGACATTGAAACTGGAAATAAATAAACAAAAACAACAGAAACAACAAATACAATAAATTCTAGAGTCTCTGGTCATTAAATTGTCTTTCAAAAAAGGGAAAGTTGAGACCAAAGCAGCAGATTGACGACCAGCTTTGGTACAAAGAGAGAAAAAAGACAAACGATAAATCAAGCAAAAGAAAATTATTGAGTTTGTTTTAGTTTATCAGGCCAATAATTGATTTATTGAGACAAGCCTAATTGTGATTTTATTTTATAACATAATACCACTACTATCACTAATAATAATAATATCATACAATAAACAAATTCACAAAGCAAAGAGTAACAATAAGTATAAAAATATAATCTCCCTCAGTTTCTTATGAATTCTTTTTTGACTGTCTGTTTTTGCATTAATTCACACTCATGAGCCACATGTTATTCAGCATCATGATTTGGTTTTTCTAACAGGAATGTTTTCCAGAGGCGCCGCCACTCACCCGCTGAAGGCCGACTCCTTCACCAGGGAAGTCTCTGGCTCTTTGCTGCGGACGCCTTGTTTCCTCCTCATGATCTCTGCTGCCTCTGCTCCCATCGTTTCCTCGATAACATCGGGGTCGACGTCGTCGAACCAAAGGTCGTCCCTGAAACAGGAGCTCAGGAGTCAGAGCGCCGCAGTCTGACTTGGACTGGATCAAGAAAATTTGCAGCTTAAAGAATCCGTGGTTCAGAAAGTTGATCTAAGCTGTTACTGAATGTTACTGAATTCTGATAAAAAAATGGATTTAGTTTTAAAATGACATGCAATATATATATATATATATATATATATATATATATATATATATATATTGTTTGTGTAGCCTAATCAGACTGAAAAAAGGCAGACCAACTATTGGCACCCCTGCTGTGAACAGAGTCACATAAAGACAGTTACAAAGTCGGCCTTCGATCATCTGAAGAACATTTCCAGGATTAAAGGACTAACGTTCCAGCAAAATATAGAAAAACTCATCCATGTGTTTATTTTAAGTTGAATTAATTCACAAGTTTGTCTAATAAAGTCAAAAATTGAATTATTTCCACAAAAATATTTAAGCTTTGAAACAGAAACGACTCTTCAGCTTCATCATTTATGATGATGTTCTCATCCTGTTCCAGTGGAACCAGTTCTTTTAAGTCCACTATCTCTCAACCCAAATATAAACATTTTTACAGTGTACATACTCTGTAGGTTTCCTCTCCTCAACCAATGAGATCTTCTTCTTCTTCGTTGGTCCCTCTTCCTCACTGTTTGGCATTTCTTTGTCTTTTTTCCTTTTTGGAGCAGTAGATTGCTGAGAGTCTGAAGCTGCAGGGAGCTTCAGATTCTCTCCAGAAACAGGAACCGTTTTCTGCTTTTCTTTTTTCACAGAGTCCCTTTCGCTCGGAGCAGCAGAGTTCACACTTTTCCTCTGAAAAGCATTTTCTTGGTGTTTCTTCGTTGTGAAGCCATTCTGATGCCTTTTCTCTTGGCTGCTCTTCAGGACCTGCAGGAAAGTTTGGGAAAGGTCAGTATAATCTCCAGTGAACGCTTCTGTTTAGATGCATCCACACTGCAGAGACCAACCTGCTGTAATGCTTTCCAGTTGGCAGAGATCAGCTGGGCTTCCTGTGGAGGTCCAGGTTTCTCCTGCTGCTTCTGTGGCGCTGCTGGCTTCCCAAGCTTCTTCTTCTTCAGGTTCTGTTTGATCCAAAACGTCTTCCTCTTATCTTTAGCCGTATGTTTATGGATCTTGGCGTCAGAATGCGCTTTCTTCTCCTTCGCCTTGGACATTGTGATTTAAAACGCACCGGATGACGACGTCCGATCGAGAATTGTTCACGGAAGTGACTTTACAGTAAACGGAACAGTAACAGAAATAAAGTCTTCAAATATGTTCTTTAAAGGCTCATAATTTTGCTCACCCGTGGGGTTTCCGAAGCCATGCTGCATTGTATCTCTCCGGTGTGCAACAGCAAAATGTTTCCGTCGAAGCAACACTTCCCGATTTTACACGACAAACTATGCTGCTAAATTATTTTTATTTTCTATATAATTGAAAGAAATAATTATGTGTTAGTAAAATTGCATTTTAATGTTTTGTCGGTGACGTTTTTCCCTACATAAAGCGTAACTCCGATGTAGGAACGTTTGTTCCGAGAAATGTTTCGCATCGACCTAATGTACGGTACGGACAAACGTCACGACGTTAAGGGGGTTGTCGGAAGTCTTCGTGGTGATAAAATGTAGGTTATGTTTGCATTTTGGTTAAAATTGTTTTCGTTATATTTATCTGTGATATCTATACTATTATTTAGCTCAGGTAATTTGGGCAAATTGCTTTTTTAGGAGTATTTCTTACAGAAATAGGAGTGTTTGTCATATAGCTTGTTGATAAAGGAAGTAAAGCCCAGTTTAGGTTTATTAGGGGTTTCTCTCTCTCTCTCTCTCTCTCTCTCTCTCGCTGTTTCTCGTTTGATTTCTTTAGTCTTGTGCTTCTGTTTTAGTTTCAGATCATGGTGGAAAACTCCCCGTCGCCGCTGCCTGAGAGAGCCATCTATGGCTTTGTGCTCTTCCTGGGCTCACAGTTTGGTTTCTGTAAGTTTCTCTTTAGGTTTTCTTAGGAGCCATTTCTTCTTGTGGAAGAGAAGTGGTGAGAAGTGAAAACCACCACACATGTTTATATTCATTCTATATTATTCTGTATTTATTGCACATTTTAAGATGTTTATATTGGTTATAATTATCTAAACATAATCAATCATTAGCCACAGCAGACGGTAAGCCGGTGACACCAGAATTAGGTGAAAACTGTTGGACTTTTTATTTTCATACCGATTCAAATTAAAGAAATGTGTATTTTTTGTTAAATCCAGTCATATTCCATTGTTCTTTTCTGGGAAGAAATGAGCCACATTTATGACACTAATAAGGCTGAATACTTCAGTAAATATGGGTGATTTTTACAAGGAGAGTCATCCTTGTAACTGTCTCCTCTCTGTAGTTTTGTTCTGCCTGTGGGCGTATGTACCAGAGGAATGGCTTCATTCAGTAGGACTCACCTACTGGCCTCAGAAGTAAGTTACCTCCCTTGTAATAATAGATATCTCCTGCTGCCTTTGTTACTGTTTTATGAAATGTTTTGTGTTGTTTAGGTATTGGGCTCTTGCGATGCCAATCTACCTCCTGGTTGCATTAATGGTTTCTTTTGTTGTGTTGTTCGGCATTAACATGAGCAACACGGCTCCACTGGACTCTGTGGACAACGTCACAGGTGAGACTCCATCCCATCATTTACTATAACTTCCACTGAACTGCAAGAAATAAAGCTATGCATATTTTATTTAGGACAAAAAAAAAATTCAAAGCTCAACAGCTCTTCAGGCACAACATGTTCTCATCCAGATATTGCTAAACTTCATCTTTCTGTCACAGATGTATTTGCACAAGGTCAGAGGTCAGACTGCCACAGGAAGGGTGGAATACCCCGACTGGAGGACGTCTCCATCAGTGAAGTCAACAAAATGTTCTATTTATCCTCTGAGACGTGACAGTGGGCGGGTTAAGATTCACTGCACCGTCGCTGTTTAGTTCATTTGATTGTTGTTTTCTTGTTAGAAAAAACTCAGTTTTATATGACAACAATTATATAATTGCTATGATATTAAATCCTCAGGTTTTTATTTATTTTTCTTTCTGTATGGGTCAGAAAAATGCAAAGTTTTGTGCAGCAATTATTGTTTTTATAAAGCCCAAAGTAAAGTATGGCTCCAAATCTGTAATAAATATAATTCTTTGAAAGCAATTCTAAAATGAAAGTGCATCAATTTGTGTTGGAGATGTTAACAAGGTAACAAGTAAATAATACTGTTATAAATGATTAATTTGTTAAATTGATGGAATAAATAATAATGGAAGTATCAATGGTAATGCATATTATATTGAAAACCTACATTAATGTTACATTTGTCTTAAAATAATAAATGATAATAACTGTTGTGTTTATGCAGAAGGAAGAAAGATCATTCTCAGTTTATGTCAAATTTTATTTATTATGTAACAACTGATTTATGAGTCACTGAAAGTCTCCATTGTTGCATGTTGCATTTATATATCATTGTTACCGATATCTGGATTTTGAGTAAATGCTAATACTAATTTCCTAGATCAGAAGAAAACCTTTAAATACAGAATAAAATATTTGTCAAATAGTTTTTTTCAAAATGGAATGAGCTGGGTTTAGTTTTATTGAATATTTTTGTTTTTATTAAGTTAAATTCTGTGCAAAATTATCTACAACTACTGTACTTACTGTAAAGATTTTATTTTTTAAATTAACTTTTATTTATACAGAATGTCTCATTGATATTTAAGATCTTATTTACGAGAAAGTATTTTTTTTTTGTGAAAAGCCTAAAAATAAACGGATCTTTATTGCAGTGGCAAGATTTCATTGTACGATGTTCACTTTATTTTTAATCTATTGCAATGATGTTATAGTGAAAGAGAGACTGTACTGACTGCTGCAGCATCCTTTCTGCCTGTGTCATGTCATGTGACCTGCTTAGCAGGCTGTGCTAGCATGGTGTTTGTGTTTAAATGTAATGCATTTAGGATTTAAATATTTTGATTTCTATTGTAGTTTATTTTTAAGTTTTGTAAACTCAAAAATGAGATGACTCATGAATCCTTTAAACAAATAAATACATTGAGTTCATTATTATGAAGTCATATCAAAACATGCTAGCTCAACTTTAGTAAACTGTTAGTATAAAAGCATTGCTAGCAATAGTTATATTAGTTCATTAAAGAAGCTTAGAGAAAGTTATGATAAACTATTTGGTGATGGTTGTTGACAGCTTTGTAGACCCTGAAGCTAATTAATTTGTTGCACTTAGTCTTTATTTTGTTGAGTTTAGTTGATTATTGGATCGATATTTTGGCCAATGAAAAATCCTGAAAATAAAAATAACTAATTAATCTTCCTTGGAGAATATGATCCAAAAAAATGTTAACAAACGAAAATAAATAAAAATATGACCACTAGAGGGCCCTAAGCTCTAGGGCCCTCTAGCAAATCATTCTAATGATTTGTTAGAAGAAGAGTCTTTTGTTTCGCTTTGAGCGCAGCAGCTGTTGTTTAGCATAGCCTGTGTTACTTTATCACTGAGTTTGTTGGACCCGCAGCTGGTTGGAGGTTCTGGCTGGAAGTTCTGGCTCCGGTTTGGACCTCATGGCCTTCCCGGCGCCGGTGTGGCTCGCCGTCCAGGAGGAGCTGCTGGAAGGCGGCGAACCGGAGGAGGACTGCGACTCCCAGAACTGCTTCAACGACTTCACCGACCAGGCTCTGTTTGAGAACTTCCACCTCTCCAGAGCCTGCATAACCTTCATCGCAGACGCCGTCCGCTTGCGCGTTAAGTCGGCCGCCTTTAAGAAGAGCCACCCGCCGGTGGACGTGATGCTCATGACCGCGCTGAGCTACTACGCCCACGGCATGTTTAACTCCTCCCTGCAGGCGAAGACGGGGATCAACCAGCCGACCGGCCTGGTCAACGCGGTCAACATCATCTCCGGGGTGATCGCGGGGATGTCGGACGTGTTCATCTCCTTCCCTCTGACCGCCGAAGCCAGAGCCAGAACCGCGTCCAGGATGGAGGAGCTCTGCGGGATCCCCGGCGTCCTGGGCGTCCTGGCCCCGGCGCACTTCAAGATCAGAGCCTCCCCCTACGACAAGAAGTCCTTCAAGTCGTTCATCAACACGCTGGGGTACACGTCGGTGGTGAGCCAGTTCATGTGCGACGCCGAGGGAAACATCCTGAGCGTGGAGAAGTGCTGCGTGGGCAGCGCGTTTGAGCAGGAGCTGTGGGAGTCCTCGTTCAAAGGGAGGGAGGTGGAGGACGGTCTGCACGGACCTTTCTGGTTTATTGGTGAGACACGAACAAGATGCGCTGAAAAACAAAACCAGAGCAGTGGTGGGTTTTTTTAGCCTCCGCTTGTGTCCACCCAAACCCACAGCAAACCACGACATGTGAAAAAAACACACACTTCCTGTTATGCTTACCTAATTGTAGCTCAGATACCATCTAACTCGTGTGTGCATGAAACAAACCAGATCCTGGTCAGATAAAGAGGTTAGTTTTGTAAAACATAATGGTTGATCAAAGCTGCCCTGGGCAGAAACCAGAATCCCATTAACTCCAAGGTCCTCGGTTCAAATCCCAGCGTGGGGTCATTTAAAAATAACACAAATAAGTCATCTATTCCACTAACATTTTTTAACTATAATATGAGTTTAAAACACACAATTACCTTTACAGGATTCTTGCTTCATCCTGTAAAGCAATATTTACAGGAAAAGTTTTATCAAAAGTTATCTGATCTGTTCATCAGATAGCAAATAGAGTAAAGACAAAACTGCTGATGTCGTCATAATAAAGTTCAACCTATTAGTCACCAACATATGGAAGAGGATTAGAGCCAAAAAAGGAAAATTCAAACTCAAATTTTGAGTTTGAATTTTCTTCTTTTAAGAGTTTTTTCTCAGAACTCTTAAAAGAAGAAGTCAAGGTGAATTATTCTCAGATGTGCATTCTTAGAAAGATTAGCAGAAATTAGCATTACACCAGTAAATCAGCAGAGGTAGCAGGGAAACCAAATATACTGAAGTAAAAGTAGCACAACATATTTCTACTCAAGTAAAAGTAAAAAGCAGCCATAGAAAAGATGGATGCAATTAGGCCAAATCAATAAACACACAATCAATCAAGTTTTAATCAAATGAATTAAAACAAACTCAATCATTTCCATTGGCATGATTTATCATGTCTTTTTTGTCTCTTTCTACCAAAAACTGGATGATAAAAGTTTTCAGTTTGGTGTTTTGGTTTCAACCAGCCCTTATTTTGAAGGACAATTTTGTTCACAAAGACTTCAAAATGTATTTTCTTTGTTGTTTTGTTTGCTTGTTTTGATATTTAAATGTCTTCCAGTTCCAGTGTTACTGAGCTTTTAGAATGTATTCTTGGATTATCTTACTATTACCGTGATGTCACTTAAAAATGGTGTCAAAACAACAATATTAACGTTTATTGCAATAATGTGTGGAACAATTTATCGTCCAGCAAAATTTGTTATCATGACCGTCCTATATGTGATATTTCTATGCTTGGTTTTTGTCTAACTGAACTCATTTTCTCTCGTTTCATGTGAAGCAGGGAAAGGCTACCGGTTGAGCAAACACGTCCTGACCCCCGTGTCCAACCCGGCGTTCGACCGTGAGGTCCGCTTCAACGAGGCGCACGCCAAGGTGCGCCGCGTCATGCAGAGCATGCTTGGCGCCATGAAGAGGCGCTTCAGGTGTCTGCAGCAGCTCGGCTTTGCAGAAGAAGCCTGTCTGAACAAAAAGTCCAACATCATCAAGTCGTGCAGCGTCCTGCACAACATCGCCAAAAAGTTCTCCGTCCCTCTGCCGCCGCGGTCCGGGGTGAGCGAACCGTCGTACACGGGCAAGCTGTATACGTCTTCAATGGAGATCGACCCAGAGGCACTAAAAGCCCGACAGGAACTCATCGACAGGAACTTCTCTGCCTCCGTCAGCAGCCGGGACTCGCCGCAAAGCCAGGAGGATCCGTGAAACTCACTCAGTTTCCTTTGATGCAATTGCAGAAGAAAACATTGAAAGTTTTTTTTCTTCCAGTCAGAAAAACTTTGGATTGTTTAGAATATAAAATGTTTTATTTCTATGTACAGATTACATTTTTCTACTTGAACAATTTTATAATTCTAATAAAATTTCTAACATTCTCTGGTCATTTGAAGGATATTAAGATTTAATAATAATAATAACATAAGGCAGCAAAATAACAAACCGGCAGATGTAAACTACAAAAGCATTTCTATACAGTATGAACACCATGTATAAATGTGCTTCATGTTCAGAGTATAATGACACTATCAGCTCGTCATCATGTCCATCAAGTCTTAGTGCTGGGCTGGTCCCGGTTCCGCCGGCCGGGTCAGCGGAGCTGTCGCAGCGCCGTGGCGTTGACGTATATCAAGTCGTCGTTCTCGTAAATGTTCTCCTCCTGGCCGCCGGGCGGCTGCAGGCTGTCCATGATGCACTGGTGCAGGAACACGTACTGGGACTGACGAGGGACATTTAAAACAAGACTTTTAATAGAGATGTTCGATAACGATTTCCTTTCCGGGTAAAATTCAAGCTGGTATCGGCAATACCGATAAAATACAAATACTTTGTGCTAAAATTTTATAAATCTAAAAAAATTAAGTAATTAAACTCTTCACTGTAAAATAGTACAAAACATTTTTAAGTGTGAAGGGGTGGCAGCAGATTTACTGTTTTCCCTTCAGTCTGTTTCATTTTAGCCTCTGAAAAGATTTTTATTTAGATAAGATCTCAATAATTTAGTTACTTTCTAGAACTTTTGTTAACACTCATCTCAAGTGACAGAAGTACTGGAGTTTATTTTACTGTAATGTTAACCTCCAAATAACCATACGGACAATAAATCTACAAACACCAAAAGCAGCTTTGTTAAGATTTATGGGTGTTTGCTGTGGAGAGCAATAATCCTGCAGTGTTAGATTTACCTCCGTCTGCACCATGTGAGATCGATGCTGCCTCATCTTGGAGACGAAGCTGTTGATGCCCACGGCCCGCTCCTGCTGCAGCTGCTGCAGCAGGACGTCCAGGGCGATGATGGTGCCCGTCCGGCCCACCCCGGCACTGGCAGCAAAACAACAGATACCAGCACTTTAACACTCTGGTTAAACATCATGAACATCAACTACAGGAAGCTACATGTAAATACTTCAGTATCACCATAAAGATATGTTATCTCTTCCATATAGTCAACACTGGACTGTTTGTGTGATTACTTCCTCTGTTGACCCTTTGCAGGTCATCCGAGGCGCCATGACGCTTCGGATGACCGAAGTGAGAGAGACTGAAATTGTTTTGCCAGTTTATTGTACTTATTCAAATCAAGATAATTTGTCTTAAAGTAAAACAAATTGAAAGAAGAGGTTTTTGCAAAAGTTGTAAACAGCTGGCTTAGAAAGCGACCCGAACCTGCTCCCTCCTGACGCGTTGATCAAATTACTGACTTCACCTGAAGTTGTGTATCAAAATTACACGTTTGGTTTCTGTCCTTGTCGGTTTGTGCAGCTGACCGCTGAGGCCCTGTGACCATTTCAAAGTGAAATCAACTAAACAGAAGCGATATCAGGTCACATATGTCTGTTTTTTTTTTGTTTGTTTGTTTTTTTTTGACTAGCTTTAAATGAAGCAGTTGCTGTTTTGACGTTCATCATGCCGGAGTTCTGTAGAGTGTGACTCCTGCTAAAGGTCAATACTGAAGTTTACTTGACTCTTTAAGATGATAAAATTTAGCTTCCTAGCACCTCACTGGTGCCCACCTGTATCAGCAAACAGTTTATAAAATGTGTGGTTGTGGAAGCTGCAAAAATCTAGAGTAGCCTAAATTTAGTAAAGCTACTCTTTTTAGAAACCTCTGCAGTGCGACTCAGAAAGTGTTACTTCCTTATCTGTTTTCTGAAAGTTACTCAAATTAAAACTGCAACCACTGCAGTTTTCAGGTTGATGTTATTTCTCCTTTACTTGCTCAAAATTCATATCTTAAAAGCTCAACTTTCATAACTATGAATTGGAAAGTCGTCGGCATTAATATGTACAAATCAGTTGGTGGGTGTCTGAGTCTCCTTTTCGTTTTGTTTACCTGCAGTGAACCACGGTTGGTGCTTTGCTCCCTTCACTCTCTATGTGTTTCCTCACAAGTCCTCTGAAACGAATCAGGACTTCTGTGCCCTGAGGTACTCCATGGTCAGGCCAGGCAGTGAAGTGGAAATGCTTCACCATCCGTTCCTCTGCATCCTTCGTCTGCATAAAATAAGTTATATTTATGCATTTAAGAGGTTATAACAGGTCAATGTTTAACTATAGCCAATAAAAATCCATATTTAATATAAGCAACATAAAAAAACTGTAAGAAGGGGTTATGCGGAGAGGTATTGAGCAGTCAGTATCTTTCCTTTAGTAAGAAGTAGTTTAAAGTTTACAGAAACAATTTGAAATTTAACAATTTGAAATTTTCAAATAAAAAAAAAATACAAGATGACTTGGAAAAATAATAATTTTTTAAAATTTAAGTGGAGAATTTTTAAACTTAGTTTTAAGTCAATAATTTGTTGGTGCGTCATCAATGATCTTCCTGTGTGAAACACATACTCTTCAAAACTGCTAAATTATGTTCCTAAACACCAGCAATATTTTCTCTTTCTATACCTCTACATGTTTTACACAGGGAAATAAATCGTTGGTGTTTACATGGAAATATATACAATTGCAATGCAAACTAGTTGAAGGTTTAAAGGTTCATAAAAGGGAATATTTACATACACAGCTGTAAAATTTTTGAGGCTGTAGTTATTTTTAATTTGCATCATTTTGGCCGCTAACTAGCCATTAGCTTCTAGCCCTTGTGTTCACTTGCAACCTTTTAACAGAAACTCATCTCAGACATTTCAAACTGTCCCTTTATGTGAACGCTGTTTTGCTCATTTTTATTCTGTATTTTCATGAAGCATTTTCTCTGACTGGGTTACTAAAGTTAATTGTTTATGTGTTTTACATGGAGGGCTATTGCTAGCAGGTAACGTGCTAACACCGTCTTAATTTTAAATAGGTCAGACTACTTAAATTACTATTTAGATAAAAAATGAACTGAAGGAAATGATTTGCACTGACTTTCTTTAGGTTTTGAAATGTAGGAGATTTTATTTACATGTTTCAGTTTAAACTCCCTCAGGACCCAGTTGGACTCTCTCTGCTCAGACGTTTTGGAGACAATCAGATCCCCATGAGTTGAAGGGTTCGGGCCTTCAGGCCAGTATTGCTCACATTTGGTCTGCAATGAAAAAACACACACACAAAATGACCATGGTGCTTTTTCTGATACTGCATTGGTTTGCTTCAGGCTCACATATCAATTTAATCACCAAATATCAAAAGAAACAAAAGATTTGCACACTGTAAAACATCTGAGTTGTGTTTACTATCTTCTACTCTTTATGTCAAGTCAATTTAAGAAGTTTTAGATTTTATAAAGTTGAATAAACAGTTTTTAGATTAGCACTTAAAAAACAAAGAAGAAAAAGAATGGGAACTATTTCCCAGAATGCTTAGCAGCATGTTTCTGTCTCCCGAGATGGAAGTGCGTTATATTGATCTGACTCTTGTGTTATTAAGGCAAATGTTTATTTTAGTGCAGCTGATAGGATGATGTATCACACTAAATGTTTCTGAGCTGAATTCATTGAGATGTTTAATAAAATTCATCATCAGATCAAAAATTTGGTTCATGGGATTTGAAACTAGAATTTAAATGATTCTAAAGTAAAATAAGTTGTTATTTAAACTTGATATTGTGAGTAAAATAATAGAGAAATGTGTCTCCTTAACTGTGTGAGGCCAGTTTTGTTTTTTAGTTTAACTTGCAGCATTAATTTAAAACTCACAATTCAAGATTAATGAACTTAAAAAACAATGTTCAGACAATTTGTCTCTTGTTGTTAAATCAACTTCATGAACTTCAATTTATGAATTAAAACCGAAACTATTTTCTTGTTGACTTAAATTTCATTTTCAAGGCAGCAGGTGGATTTTATTTTCACATTAAACCACCTTCAAATGTTTTACAGTGCATCTTTTTCTTTCGTTTTAGGTTTAAACGTCCCTAATGTTTCTCCGTAGAACATTTTTCAGCAAACATACCCGTCCTGCTTCAACGCAGTTGGTAACCATGACTATTCTCTTGACTTTTTGCTCCCAAACCATCCTCCAGAAATCAGCCAGCGTGTTGGGCAGAGGACCCTGGCAGGCGATGTACTCTCTGCTGCTGCTGTAGCCCTGAGAAAGAAGAACTTCATTAAGCTTTCATACATGAACATCAATGTCAACATGAACACACAGAAAACAACACATTTCCTCTGACACTTCTCTGTAAACCCATCGCGCTTATCAAACTTCTGCTTTCTGATCGAAGCTCATGGATCATCAATTTTATGTCAACATCCTTCTTAACGATTTACTATAAGCAAGGCATAATACCAAGATAAGATTTATTAATGACAACATGTGATCCGGTCCTGATTCAAACAAAGAACACAATGATTAGGAGAACTGAAGCTTATAAATAGAGCAGAAGTCATTAGGAAAGCAAAGGTCAACCCACACCTGTAAATGCAACTAAATGCCCAGAAAACGCCATGTAAAAAATGCTATAAACAAATAAAAGACATATTTGTTGGGGTGATGATTACATAATAACACAAGAGGCATAATAAGATTTTAGCTTACAGTGATTTGATTATTTTATGACCACATCTGCTGAGAGACCTTGAGAACAAAGCTACAGCAATGAGGAAGGCGACTGCTAAGATGCCGTAAAAAGAATAGAAGGAAGTTACCAGAAAAGCTCTATGATTAACAGTTTACCACAGTTCAAAGTCTAATATATAACCTCCTACAAACTGTAACTGCTGCTGTAGTTTGGACTTTGGAGTTAATAAGTTTTTGTCTCATCTACCAAGATTAGAATATGCTGTGGAAAATGGAATCGAGATTATTTTATTAAAGCTCTTGTGATTTGATCCCTCAGTTATCTTGTTCTGTTTGTTCCATCAACTTCCTCCTTTTAGATTTTTCTACAGCTTTATGACTTATGATCACGCCACTCTGGGTTTGGTGAAGCTTTTCTCTTCAGTCCTTTGAAGCAACTTTTATTATTCACTGCTACATATCAAATTTAACACTAACAGCATTGAAATTAAAGTTTAACCATAGAGTAAATTCCTTTATTTGTTTCCTTATGTACATATGTTAACTCCAGCAGGTGATTCGTTGTCTCGCTCTGCAGACTTTGTACAGTTTGTTACAAAATTATCAGAATGCAAGACAACATGAAATAGGAATAAAACATTACAAAAACCCAACTAATAAACGCTTCAGCTTTATGAAAGCAAACTTTAAATCACGATCTGGCGCATTAGGATTCACGGTTCAGTTACCAAAGTGTAAAACTGCTTCCTCTTACAAAACTCACTCAAAATAAGACGCATAGAGCGCATCTGTGTATTCTCTCTCTGCTGTTATTTCTTCTACTTTGAGGGGATATTTGTGCATTTTATAAAACAGATTTATATCTCTGTTTTGCTGACCTTTCACCTTTCCCACATTTTGTCGCATTGCAACGATTAAACTCAATGTTTTTTGTTCAGATTTGAAATATCCTTCAAAGTAAGAGCTAGTTGAGCCCAAAACTCCAAACTGAAAACTTTTATCATCCAGTTTTTGGTAGAAAGAGAAAAATATTGAGTTTGTTTTTAATTTATAATGCGATTAATTGATGGATTGATTATTGTGACAGGCCTTTCTATAACCTTCACCTCTGTCTTTTCTGAATTATGTTGGAAATTCTGACTCGTCCTCCAATAATGAGACAGACATAAAAAGTTTTGTGTCATCAGCATATAGTAAGAGAAGTTGCTGTGCTCCACAGAAGTATATAGTGTCCCAAGAACGGAGCCCTGAGGAACGCCACATGTGATTCTCATAAGCTGAGGTTATAAAACATAGTTCAGTTACTATGATAACATGGTTACAGTCATACTTACTGGTAAGTAATTAGCATTTATGTAGTCCAAGGTATCGTTTGGAGTTGATGTATTTAGTTTCACTCGACTCCAATCATCTAGCGGGAGAATGAAAACGTGATTTAAAAAAAAAAAAGATGAAATGCCACAGAAACACCAACAGGAACACGATGGACTCACAAGGAAGGATGTTGGTGAAGCGGTTCTTCCCTTTGTTTTCTGGCAGAGTCGCAGCTTTTTGGGTTTGGTTTGTGCCAGCAGGAGCGAGGGACTGAGTGGAAGCAGAAAACGAAACACCATGAAATGAAACGAGCAACTTCTGCTCCACAGAACGACAGAAACTTCATCTGGAAACGTAACGGAGGAGATAAAAACCTCATATTCCTGACTGAAACCTCGGTTTTCATCCAAACTCAGCTGGTGGTAGTGGTCTGGGAATTTGGCTGCAGGGATGAGTCTGAAACAAAACCAGTAGAAATGTTAGTTTAATTTGATAAACTTGGTTATTTTTAGGCTGATTTCCTCTGAGCGTTGAGTTTGGAGATAAGGAAGCTCACACTCACTTCCCCTTTGACTCTGGCTTTTTGGATCCAGGGAGGAAAGACTTTTTTCTGCTACGGGAAGAGAAACCAAACATTAATTGATGTGATTATTAACTTTATGGAGGTAATTAGTGGTGTGACAGAGGAAGCACCAACCTGATAATATTTGGCTTTTTAAGGAAAAGAAATACAACGACACAGATGAGAAGAGCAAAAAGCAGAACACCGGCCACAGATCCTCCAATGACTCCTGCAAGGATCCATTTAATAGATCAGAGAAGTTATAACTTATAATAATAAGTTATTATTATTAACAGAAAATGTGTATTTTTGCTCACCTCTGTTATCAGTGGAGCAGATAAAAACAAATGGTTCAGATCTTAAGGGATCAGCTTCTGTTTCCAGCTTTGAAATCACAGAGACTTTATACGTTTTGGCCGGTTGAAGTCCGTTCACAATGAGCTCATTGTCATTTGGATGAAAAGTGAGAGTTTTTCCGTTTATGTTGAGCTCAGCTGCCGTCCACACACCAACCGGTTCGTCCCATTTAACCAGAGCGCTGTAGCCAGAACCCCAGTAGCTGCAGGCTGGAGCTACAGAAGGAGGAACTGGGAGGAAAGAGCCAGAAAATTCATCAGAAACAATAAAAACAATAATTATTGATTATTCAGATTCATAAAATATATTCAGTTTTCCTCAAACACACAGGTCTGATAAAATGTGCATCACATCCTTAGCTTTTATATTATGTCACTTTTTAATTAAATACCTTCATATTTCTAACTAAATGATGGTTAAAACAGTAAAACCATTTCCTGGGAGTTAATTTTAGTGGTTTGCACTTACTGATGGGTATCTTGATGCTACACTGTGGATAAAGTTGAGACGATGTTTGATACTGCAGAGAAATCTGATATGTTGCTCCAGGAAAGAGACCAGAAAATTTCACGTTTTTCCCTTCAGGACTGATGAGAGTTTCAGATCCATTAGAGGCCGAAGCTTTGGAGAACAAGCCTTCAACTGTTCCCTGGGATGATGAGTTGGTGACACTCCAGGATACGGCACTGCAGTCGATTTCTGGAATGTAAAAAGGATTTTAGCTCCTTTGCTTCTTTAATTCAACACAGAACTGCAGCAGAAAAGGTTTCCTGTGTCTCCTGCCTGTGTACCTACGTGTTAATGTGTGATCGGTGTAAGCAGAACTCTTCAGTCCAGAGAACTCTGTGATCACGCTGAACTGATACATCGTCCCAGGCTGGAGGTTGGAGATCCTATATGACACAACATTTGTCCTCGTCGTCTTCTGGGTTATAGATGCGTTTGTGTCATTAACACTCAGGATGTGTTTCCAGGCTTCATTGGGATTCTCCCACTCTAAAGTTACTCTGTCCACTAAACGCTCCGAAACTCGGACCGACGTCACACTGAGAGGAACTGAGGAAACACAACAGGACAATGACCTGTCATCACTTTAAAACACATGATTAATAAACTCTTTGTATAAAAATCAACTCATCCAACTAATGTGATAATAAATTTTAAATCTGTTGACATGGAGATCTTGAAGAATCAGTGATTCATTGATTATTTGTTTATATGGTAGATGATGCCTAAACAAAGCAAATCCAGACATATTATTTTCATTGTTTTTGCTTTTTCAAATGGGACAAAGATCCTGACGTCAAATCTGGTCCTTCTTTCAAACTAAGGACCAAATCTGCAATTTATTCACAGATCATATCTAAAATATATTTCAAAATGCAGCTTTGGATTTTTAGAAACCAAGACGTAAAGCTATCTGATATATTAGTAGGTGGCGTTTGCAAAGCAGCCAATCACAGAGCCCTATTTATATTCGTTGGCACTAATGAATCACCGATATCTGAGCAATCGTACCAGGCAGTTATGTTTTTAAATTGATAGTGGAGGATTTCACTTATTTCTACACATTTGTTGTTCATAACTTCTGAGAATTCAAGAGTTAAAGAAACTAAAAGATATAACTCTTGAATGATCAAGTTTGCTATTTGGTCACAGTTTATATCTAAAGTTATGACATCATCACCAACCTGTAGCAGAAGAGAATAAGAATCCAGAGCTGTTGACTCCATTGGCCTCAGTGAAAACAGTGAAACTATATTGTGTCCCAGCAGTCAGACCAGGAACCACATATTGAACAACTGCATCTGTATTATTGATGTCCTTAATGACAGGAACTCCATTTTCTTCATATTGCAGTTTGTATGTTGAGATGCCATCAACTTTGTCCCACTGCAGAGTTAAACTGTTAACACTCTGGGTCACCACTGAAACACTTTCTACATTTACAGGAGCTGAAAACCAAGAACAGTTTCTATCAAATGGTTGCTTATTTTAATAAATCCATCAATTTCTTGCTAATGATAATAAATCACCAACCTGTAGCAGCAGAGTATATGAATCCAGAGCTGCTGACTCCATTGGCCACAGTAAAAACAGTGAAACTATATTTTGTCCCAGCAGTCAGACCAGAAACTACATATTGTACAAATGTTTCTCCAGTAGCATCACTGATGTCCTTAATGACAGGAGAACCATTGACTTCATATTCTAGTCTGTATGTTGAGATGTCATTAACTTTGTCCCACTTCAGAGTTATGTTGTTAACACTCTGGGTCTCCACTGAAACATTGGCTACATTTTCAGGAGCTGAAAACAGAGAGGAAACATAAACATCTGATGAAAAACTGAAGTTTATAACAAAAAATAATTTATTGTGAAATATATTTTACTGATATTCCTAGATGGCTACTAATCTCAGTCCACTTTTTCCTCACATTAATCACATTAATATTCACTGATCACCAACCTGTAGCAGCAGTGAATATGAATCCAGAGCTGTTGAGTCCATTAGCTTGAGTGAAAATAGTGAAATTATATTGTGTCCCAGCAGTCAGATCAACAACCACATATTGTACAAATGTTTCTCCAGCAGCATCACTGATTTCCTTCATGACAGGAACTCCATTTTCTTCATATTCCAGTTTATATGTTGAGATGTCATTAACTTTGTCCCACTGCAGAGTTATAGTGTTAACACTCTGGGTCACCACTTCGACTTTTACTACATTTTCAGGAGCTGAAAAGCAAAGAGGAAACAGAAACATCTGAATTAATGAGTTAATCTGAGGATATTTTTACTCTCTGCAGGATTAGGTTTGAAGGGATTTATTATTTTACCAATACGTTCTTCTGAGTTGAAGGAAAATTGATATTTGAAAAGGACATGAATTCATGAGGGTGATGGCAAAGAGGCCTTCCATCCTCAAAGATATGGAGATCAGAACCACAAATAAATTGTTGAAATATGACAGAAAGTGTTCAATGCAATTACACTGAGAGTGAAAACAGATTAAAGTTTCACACTATATTCATACATGTGTTGATGTCGTCTGATTTGATTTGATGTCAATTATTGAACCTGAGGGATTTTAGTAAGTGTTGTTTTTGTGCCTGAATAATTTCTGTAATCTCTTCCACCTTTTGTCTCATTTACTATCATAAATCACCAACCTGTAGCAGCAGAGAATGAGAATCCAGAGCTGCTGACTCCATTGGCCTCAGTGAAAACAATGAAACTATATTGTGTCCCAGCAGTCAGACCAGAAACCACATATTGTATAAATGTTTCTCCAGCAGCATCATTGATGTTCTTAGTGACAGGAGAACCATTGACTTTATATTGCAGTCTGTATGTTGTGATGTCATTAACTTTGTCCCACTTCAGAGTTATACTGTTAACACTCTGGGTCTCCACTGAAACACTGGCTACATTATCAGGAACTGAAAACAAAGAGGAGACAGAGACAAAAAATAAACTGATTACATATTTATTCATATTTTTAATGTAAACAGCTTTGAAGTAAGAATGTCCTTTTATCAGAGATGAGTTGAAGCAATATTTATGCTTTGGAGTCAATATTTAATCCTCAATATTAGGATTAAAGCAAAGAAGCCTTCTGACCTCAGTGGATTTAATTATAAAAATATAAATTGTAACATGCAAAAAGCTGGTCAACAATTATAAAAACAGTTTGATTAGTTATGTTTACATAGTTTGTTGAACTGGCTTTTGAGTTCACTAGTAAATACTAAAAATGCAAATAAAATAAAAAGATATTCTATTGTTTTAAATCAATACTTCTGACACTGTAGATACAATTTTAAATATTTTAAGGCGGTCTGTCTCATTTCCTGTCAGAAACCAAATTCTTGGCTGAACAAATTAATCATTTTAAATCTAAATGTATAAGTTGAATCATTGTGGCGAAACAATGTAACTGATTAAAAACTGGTTAAATTGAGATTTGATGTGAACTAAGTTAAACATGTGAGGTTAATTAGTTTTTGTTTTCAGTGACCAACTAATATTATTTCAATCCACCTTTTGTCTCTTTAACAATCATAAATCACCAACCTGTAGCAGCAGAGAATGAGAATCCAGAGCTGCTGACTCCATTCAACTCAGTGAAAACAGTGAAACTATATTGTGTCCCAGCAGTCAGACCAACAACCACATATTGAACAACTGCATCAACATTATTGATGTCCTTAATGACAGGAACTCCATTTTCTTCATATTGCAGTTTGTATGTTGAGATGCCATCAACTTTGTCCCACTTCAGAGTTATAGTGTTAACACTCTGGGTCACCACTTCGACTTTTACTACATTTTCAGGAGCTGAAACCAGAGAACACACAGGGACCATTTAAAAAAGACAGAAAGTCAGATCTGCACAGTGAAATTAAACCATTCAGAGAAGAATATTGATCATTAACTGTGGATAAAAAGAAGTTTATGCTCTGGATGCAATGACTGATCAACTTGGAATGAAAGAAAATAAATCAAGTAGCAGCAGTGTGTAGAGGCTGACTCCACTGGCCACAGGAAATGAAAAGAGTGAAATTATATTGTGTCCCAGCAGTCAGACCAGAAACCACATGTTGTATAAATGTAGCTCCAGAAAAATCACTGATGTCCTGGGAGACAGAACCTCCATTGACTTTATATTCCAGTCTGTATGTTGAGGTAAAGTCAACTTTGTCCCACTGCAGAGTTATAGTGTTAACACTCTGGGTCACCACTGAAACACTGGCTACATCTACAGGAGCTGAAGACAGAGAGAAAACAGAAACATTCTGAATTATTTATTCTGATTGAACTATGTACAAAATGGAGGTGATGCTCCAGAGTGATTATCTTGTGATGAGATGAAACTCACAAATCACCAACCTTTAACAGCAGAGAATGAGAATCCAGAGCTGCTGACTCCATTCAACACAGTGAAAATAATGAAATTATATTCTGTCCCAGCAGTCAGACCAGGAACCACATATTGAACAACTGCATCTGCATTATTGATGTCCTTAATGACAGGAACTCCATTGACTTCATATTCCAGTTTATATGTTGAGATGTCATTAACTTTGTCCCACTGCAGAGTTAAACTGCTGTTGTTCTGATTCACCACTGAAACATTATTGACATTTTCTGGAGCTACAAAATAAAGACAGAGTTTACAGTTGCAGTCAATTATTGGTTAATAAATTCAGCTATTTCAAAATTTGTTAATGTTAATGGAGAAAAATCACCAACCTGTAGCAGCAGGAAATGATAATCCAGAACTCTTGACTCCATTGGCCTCAGAGAAAACAGTAAAACTATATTGTGTCCCAGCAGTCAGACCAGGAACCACATATTGAACAAATGTTTCTCCAGCAGCATCACTGATGTCCTTCATGACAGGAGAACCATTGACTTCATATTCCAGTTTATATGTTGAGATGTTATTAACTTTGTCCCACTGCAGAGTTAAACTGCTGGTGTTCTGATTCACCACTGAAACATTGGCTACATTCCCAGGAACTAAAAAGAGGAGACACTTTAGAAAAGCTAAATGTGACTTATAAACAATAATAATACTTTCCATACTAACCAGGTTCTTTGGGTTCTACTGATGAAGTTCCTATTGGTTCTGCTGTCGTGGAGTTCACTGTTACAACCTGAAACATGAAGATAAATAAACTAAAAACACATTAAAGATGCTGGAGAACTATTTGACTGTCAACAGCATGAACTCCAGTTATCACAGTTTACAGCAGTTTATATAAATACTTTTTCCAAAGATGGTGGTTTGAAATACGTCCTGCCCTCCCTTCCTGTTATTATTATGTTTCTGAACATCAAACTAATTAAATATCAACCAAAGACAACACAAGTAAACACAAAATGCAGTTTTTAAATGAAGATGTTTGTCATTAAAGGTGAAAAATCCAAACCTAGACAAATGATCGTTCCTGATATCTGATTGGGTCACACTGAGTACCAGCATCTGCAATCAGGTGTTTGTGATAAACTTAATCTTTGCTGAATTGTTGTAATTCAGCCTTAATGGAAGTTTTCCCAGCATGAACGTCCTTTTTGAGGTCATTTTAATGTCAGTACTTTGACTAGGCCACTCCAAAGTCTTCATTTTGTTTGTCTTCAGCCTTTCAGAGTTGGACCTGCTGGTGTGATTTGGGTCTCAGATCTTAGTGCTGCCCCCACTGGTTGCTACAACAGACATTAGTTATGATGGGTGCATCTTTTTATCTGCCCCTTCTTAACCTGATGCCCCAATCAGTCTGGAGAGGGTAAATCTGAAGGTCACATGACCTTCTGTTGCTCTGGGCTCCTGTCTATTCTAGTATCTTACAATTTAAAGTTTTTTTCTCCATTTAATTTCACTGAGACGTTTCTACACAGATGGTCAATCAATGCACTGTAAAACATTAGAAGGTGGTTTAACTTCAAAATAAAATTTAATTCAACAGGAAAATTATTTTGGTTTTAACTCAGAAATTAAAGTTCATGAAGTTGATTTAACAACTAGAGACAAATAGTCAAAACATTGTTTTTAAGTTAATTAATCTTGAATTGAGAGTTTTGACTTAATGCTGCAATTTAAACAAAATAGTAAATAGTTCCCACTCTTTTTCTTATTTCAGTTTTTAAGTGCTAATCTAAAAACTCCAGTTTATTCAATAAAAAAATAAACAAGTTTCTGCTGTAAGTTTTTCTTTCACGAACTAAAACATTCAGGTTCAAAATCTAAAACTCGACAAATTTATTTGACTTGAAGAGAAGAAGACAGTAAACACAACTAAATGCGTCTCAAATGTTTTACAGTGTAGAGTTTCCTTTACACTGTGGAAATGTTCTCACTTTCACTATCAAACAAATTACAATTCATCTTCTGTTGAAACTCATTTGTCATATTAGAAATACCTTTTGAAAAAACCTTTAAGCATATTTTTTATTAAATTGATGTTCCTGTAGAAATATGATTTTTCATTGTCCTGATGTAATATTTTAATCTCTGCTGTGAATAAAAAAATCATTTTATTTACGAGAAATGAAGGCTTGAAAAATCTGTCTTTGTGAAATCAGTTACTGAAATAATCTTTTCATTATATAACAACTTCCTGAATGGGTTTGTAGCTGTGAGTTTCTGTTTTATTTGATTCACTTCATTCCAACAAAAGTTGCACCAGCTGCTGATTATGATCATTTCTGCCGTTTCAACAATAGTTCCTCACATTTCTTAGTCTTTAACAGTGTTGGAAACTATTTTATTCATTTTAGTAGCTCCAGAAATCTCCTCAGACGTTTAGTTTGCTGGATGTCTGTCAGTATTTCGACCCGTTTTCAACAGACTCATATCTTCTCTGGATCTCTTTACTTCGTTGTTTAAGAAATGAGAAGCTGTTATTCAACCCCAGCTGCATCTTCGACAGCTGAAAGATAATCATCCATGTATTTATTAACTAATTTGCTTCTTAAATTCAACTTTTTTTTGGTTTTTTTACAGGCAAAGTGTACTTTTGCTTCTCCAGCGATGACTATCTTGAGTCCCTCTGTGGTTAACACTGTTTCCTTTTGTTGAGGTTCTGTGTTTTTTGCACAGATCATCATCTGATCCAGTAAATGTAAAGGTGATACAGAACTTACCCAAAGCAGACTGAAGGAGCCGTAGAGTAACAGGAGGCCTGATGTGGATCTGAGTGATAAAAGCTCCATCTTTGCCATTGATTATTGTCCTTATTCTCATGTGAAGATGCAGAGGCTCCTCTCCGCTGTCAGATCAACCTCAGCTCTTCCTGTTTGGCCACCTCATGTGTTGACTGAAACAGCAAATTTCCCCCAGCTTGCTGCTGATTCAGTGCAGTAATAAATCCAGTGTTGACTTTTAATTCCTAACCAGGTCCTCCTTTTGTAACCTCTGGTCCCTTCTCTTACTCACAAGTGACACAGTAAATAACTGCTTCTCCTTTTTAGACTTGTGTGAGCTCGGGGACCTTTGCCCCGCCTGGCACTTCCTTATTAACGGTTATAGTTGCTGCTTTCAAGGGGACATCGATCAGGCAGATTTGCCTGCTTTGCAGGTTTATTAATGTTGATTGCTTTTTATCAGCTGTAACCGTCCGCTTCACGGTTACGACCGGCCGAATCCTTAAATCATCAGTAAATAAACCTCTATGGACGTCTTGTAACGTTTCAATCTTTACTTCTGTAAAATGTTCGTCTGAGCTGATTTTGTTTAAGATTTTGTCTCTGCCTCCTTCTCTGTTTGCAGTTTCAGCGAGTTGTGATATTTATGGCTTCCTTGCGGTTTGGACCTATAAGGAACTGCAAATTGAAAATGTGAAAGGCAGAGCGAAAGTCCAACCCTGTTTATTGAACTAACACATTTACTTGGCCTCAATAAAAGCTTCACAAAGAGCAAAGAGCCTTTTTAAAAAGCCATCTGACCACAGGGGAAACATGTGAAGGAAGTATCCTTCCTAAATGATCATTTTCCACAACCATTAATGATAAAACTTTACAACAGAACTTTAATTATCTTCCGTGTTTCAAACAGAGCGCACCTTGTTTCAGACACTTTCATAAAGACGATGTATTCAACATTCATGCTGGATTATAGGATTTATTGATACAAATGTTTATTAGTTGGTTTTTATAAAATTTCGAGGCTGTCATGTTCAATGAACATTGATGAACGAGTGAAGCAGTCAAAATGAACGATATTTAATAACTGTATTCATTTAAACACTGCTTCAGTTCCAACTTCTGCCAAAACAAAAAGGCATTTCTGATTAATTCTGTAATTAAAACAATTTTCTGACAGCCATTCCTAAAACCTAAAAAAAGTTGAGTTTTTAATCCTGTTTCCATGATGATGTGGAATAAACAAACAGATTACTATGAAGAATGAAATTAATCACTTTGGGGAAAAAACGTCCAGCGTTGCTAAATGAGGAAAGTCCAGAAGTTCCTGAAATCGTGTGGAAGTATAATTTACTTAATCAGGTCATGTTAACTAACAACTTGTTGTATAAGGAAGAAATAAGTAAGAATGATAACATTTCATTTACTAATTAACATTTCACGCAAAATTACTTTTGTTTTATTTTCCTTTCTTTTTAAGACTATGGGCTAAAGGTTTGTAACCTTTTCAAGCTAATCCTAAATAATCCAGAGTCAATAAATATAGACATATCTCCAAATGTTTGAATATTGTAAAATATTTATATTTTATTTCTTTGTTTAGAAAGTGAAACTAATATGTAGATTCATCACACATTTATTACAAACTGATTCTCTAAGATTATTAAATAAAGATTTTCTTTTAATTCGACATAACTGCTTGGACACCTGCTGACATTACCACCCAGCAAAGGTCAAAGGTCATAGTTAATGAAGTGAGTTGATCAGAGTATCCAAGCATATCAGTGGAAAGTTGAGTCAAAGTAAAAAGTGTGGCAGCATGGAATTAGATTGTACCAATAAATTATAATAACAGAGAAATTTGTGTCAGACTGACACATTATTTTAATGTTTGCAATATAAAAAGAAACACTAGAGGGCAGCATTCCTCTGTACAGTTTAATCCTCTCTCCACACTAAAAAAAAGAAAACAGGTGATCCAATTTAAAAAAGTAAGTCATCAAATTAAGTTTATCCAAATAACTATATTTAAGTTTATTAGGTTGTCATGTTCAATAAATGTAAGTAAAACAAGTTTGACAAACTTAATTTGATTATATATAGTAAATGAAGTCAATCTTTTTAAGTTAGAACTTCATTTTTTTTAATGCAACATAAAAAAAAGTAATTTTGGCTTTTTAAAAATAATTGTAAAGTATTTTACTTTAAATAGAAAGCAAGTAAACTGACAGACTGACAAAGTGAAACATCTCAGACTGAAAATAACTCAAATGCTTTTATTGTACTTAAATATGGAAGCCCGTTTCTGCCACTCTGTTAAAAAAATTATCTCATTATAATGAGATAAGATCTCAAAAATAATGAGATCACTATTTCGAAATTAAACAAAACTTAAAAAATATTACTCTAATCAATTGCACCACTAGATGTCACTGTTTTATTCATGTCAAATTTCAAATTTGAAGCTCCACTTATACAGTGAATATTGTCATTTTCTGAGAAAGAAATATCTGAACACATTCAATAATTATATGAAATAGTATCTCATTATAATGATTTTTTAACAAAGTGGTGGAAACTGGCTTCCATAGTTAAATGTTTACCTTATATCAGATTATTTTGTTATTTATATAACCCAAGTTTGCTTCAAGATAGAATTTTTACATTTCAATGGTTTGTGAAAACTTTTCTTTTTTATTTTGCTGCATTTTATTGTGCTACAAAACCAATACTGAAAATATTCAAGAGCAAATTTTGACAGTAAAAATGCATTTTAACACAAGGAAACAAAAAACAGTGATTAAAATGATAGATTGTTTTATTCTAAAACAATTACTGGGGCTGCGTTCACTCAATGATTTCATTTCTTTTTTTTTTTTTTTTTTTTTTGTGGTCGTTCACACTTCCATAAGCGATTGGAAGGAGATCTCCAGTGTGAACTGCAGACGACCATGATCTGATCTCTGACCTCTTGCTCAGACTGTTGTAAAAAGATTAGACTCAGGTCGCATTAAGGCACAAAACTGGTATTAAATCACTTCAGTCTGCAGTGTGAACGCAGCCCAAATGTGATGAATAACATTTACTAAATGTTATTCAGGATGAGGAGTCACCTCTTCCTCACTAGTGGCATCAAACCAACAAACAGCCAACGCTGCACCACTTCCCCGCTGAGCCTCTGATGTTTTCAATCTGTGGTTTTGATTTCCTGTAAATCTAATCCTGTACTGAGAGTTTGTCTGTGGTTAGTTTCGCTTTGATGTTCTGTTTTATTTATTTTGTATTAACTTTCTATTAAATGTCTATTGTTTTGTGCTAATCAAGGAGCTAAGGCATTGTTCTTGTGTGTTAAAGATAATATTTCAAATTCAAGATATTTTGTTGTATTTTGTCCCTTGGAGTCTCTGAAGTTTATTATTCGGTAAGTTGAATGAATATAAAATCCCTTTTACTGAGTTTTGTAGTTCTGAGTAACGTTTCTTACATAAATATGTTGAGATTTTTTATCAAATTTAAGTCTTTTTTTTGGCCACCCTTCCTAAATTGGCTCCATAATTATTAAAGTTGGGAGGAAGGAAATGTACAATTTCACAAAATATTTTTTACAGTACAAAATTTATTAAACATTTAGTATAAAATAATCACATCTTGACAAGAGGTGTGCATGATACATGTTTTGGTATCGATCTGATAGCAAGTAAATCACCAATACCGATACCGATACTGATACCAATACTGATACTGATACTTTTTATTATTTAAGTTTGTCTTAATAAGCTTCTGACCTATTTTATAGTTTTTCTTTTTAAATGCTAAGACAGAATTTGGAAAAAGTTGATAGGCATCTACAAAATACTTTAACATCAACACAATAAACGGGAAAATAAACTAATTTGTGTATCTCACAATATCTTCTTTTAAGGCAGAGATAAAAAATACAAAAATAAAATAAATTTCAACAGAAAATTTGAAACCAAAGAGTACATTTTAATATCTATCCAATACTAATACCGACTTGGTATCGATATCATCAAAATTTTTATCAATCTGTCCAAAGAACTGGTTTACTATTATCTATATTATCTACCAGTGGAATGAAACCAGTTTTGTGTTAAATAATTTCTTCCAGCTGGATGGTGTTGGCGTACATCGTGTCGTCGTTCTCATAAATGTGTTCCTCCTGCGCCGCGCCCGGCTGCAGGCGGTCCATGATGCACTGGTGCAGAAAAATGTACTGCGACTGGAAAGGAAATCAACAAAATGTCTCATTATTTAAACACAACCTCTTGCAACGTGTCAATTTGACATTATTATAAACAGAACAGCTGAAAATTACTCTAAAGTAAACTGACCTTTGTAATTTAGAGGAAAAAAATAAAAATAAGAAGCTTTAAGGTCGTACAAACTCTCTTTGTTTCTCATGTAAGCCATCACTGATAAAAACAAGAAGTTTTTATCATATTTAAAATCTCTGGATTAAAAAGTCTTGATTTGACACACAAGGGTAAAATGGGCAAACACTTTTTTCCACAACTTATCTCTTTGGTTTATTTTGCTTCCATAGTTATCCTGAAGCAGCAGAAAGCAGTTTTACCTCCGTCTGCACCATGTGTGATCGATGTCGCCTCATCCTGTGTAAAAAGTCCTTGATGCCGACAGCTTGTTGTTTCTCCAGCTGCTGCAGCAGGAAGTCCAGAGCGATGAAAGTTCCCGTTCTTCCCACTCCATCACTGCAAAGAAACACAAGCAGCTCTGACATGTTAAACTGCAAATAATCCACTTTTTTATTCCGAACTAAACAGGTGAGTCATGTTTCATAAGGGGAATTTACCTGCAAATGTTTTCTCCATCGATACAACAAACTATTAGGGTTAGAGTTAATTTTCTGAGCGCAAATGTCCAAAAATTTTAACTTTTCAAACACAGAAATGATCTGAACTTTGTGTGAATTTTATTTTTTTCAGGAATTTTCTCTTAAATTAAGTTAATGCATGAATATTTACATCTTTTGCCTAAAGTACCAAAAATTCAAAAGATTGGATTGAATGAGTGTAAAAACTAAAAATAATGTGCCGTAACATAGTGGCATATTTGCAGGTATATATTTAAAAAATAATCATTTAATCTGAAGTGTTTTGATTAGTTTGGAGCAACAAAACAAAATGAAATATCTGGGTTTATTTAAGTCCATCAGAACCTTGAAATGTTGCAGATAGTTGCTGCAGTCATACAGACCATACTGGGTAATCTGGGTAAACTGGGTGTACCTGCAGTGAACCACAGTCGGTGCCTCTGATCCGTCACTCTCTATGTCCTGCCTCACAATCCTTCTGAACTGGATCAGGACGTCTGTGCCCTGAGGGACTCCGCGATCAGGCCACACAGTGAAGTGGAAATGTCTGACTGATCGTTGCTCTGAGCTTCTTTTCTGCACGGAAACATTAATATTCAATAAAAACATTCAGTGTCTCTTCAAAACACAGAAACTCTACAGAGAAAAGGAGGAGCAACAAACCAAACCAAACCAAAAGAGTTGAGAGTTTTATTGGACTCAACATCAGTATTTAAAGTGAAGTCTTGTACCTGTTTGATGGTAAACTGCCTCAGCGTCCAGTTCTGTTCCTTCAGTTCGGATGTTACAGAGACCAACACGTCTCCATACTGACTCTGCTTCATGTCTTCAGGCCAATACTGAGCACATTTGTTCTACATATAAGAAAAATACATAAAACTTCCATTATTCATGATTAAACTACAGTTTGACTATTCGCTACAATTTGATTACAGTTTAACAAGGAAAGCAACCTATTAACTTTTATTTTGTAATTTAACTTCCTTTAAAATTTGAATAACTTTGTTTTTTTACCCCTCCTGCTTCGATGTGGTTGGTAACCATAACAACTCTCTTCACGCTTTGTTCCCAAATCATCCGCCAGAAATCAGCCACGGTGTGGGGCAGAGGACCCTGCGTGGCGATGTACTCTCTGCTGCTGCTGTAGCCCTGCAGAGACAAGGCTGGTCACTCTGCAGCCTGAAGTGACCCGATTCCGATTTTCATCTGATCGATTCCTGACAGTCAGAGCAAAACATCGGATTTGTTCCAACGGCCACCTGGTTATCGATACGCATCCGATCTTTTAACCGCAGTCTTTCCACCGTATCGCACTGAACGAATGGAACGTCATCGATACTCGACAAACGTCACTATTCTGCGCCCTGATGCGCATAAACAGGAAGAAAAACAACAACCATGGCGGACGATAAAGATGATTAAACTGTTCATGTTCTGGTTTCAGTCGGACAACAACTTCAAAATCTTAAGATATGCTACTCCATTAGCATCTGTGTTTACTTCCGTAAACACTGGGCTCTTCTTCTGCTGTTTTTTTTTTTATTATTATTATCGCGGTTGGAAAATAACTGCGCACTCTCTCTATTGCGCCCTCTACTGCGCATGCGGGACACTTTCACTTCACACTGGAGATCACATACAAGTCGCTTTTATTTGGAAATGTGAACGACCACGGTAAAGAAAGAAAGAAAAGTCAGATTTGACACAAAGTCGGAATTGGGTCACTTCAGGCTGCAGTGTGGACGAAGCCAAAATTTGTTTGTTTTTTCTGTTTTTGCCTCTTTGCAGATCATTGGCTAAATAAAAACTGTTGTATCAGTTCAAGTTGCATTCAGATAAATGTGAATGCACAGTGTTAAGAATTAAAAGAGGAATAACTTGATTTAGCTCGTTAATTCATTCCTCTGATCCCGGATTCTTGAGCCTCAATATGCTCAGTGAGAAAGAGCAATCATATGACGTCAGACTTCAGATATCCAGAGTTTTATCCAGAGAAAATCAATACAAGAAGAATGTTACAATAAGCATCTCACCTAGATTATCAAAAGTCCAAGACATGACAAAACAGAAACAATTACACCAGTTGAAAGTAAAGACAGAAAAATTCATTTTTTCGGAAATTGCGAACTCGGGCAGAAAGCAATTCGAATTCTTTGTTGCAAACGAAAACTTTTATAAGCCTGTGCCTTTCTCTAAAGTTAAATATATGCATTAGGAGGTGTGTTTTTTCCTCGTGGGCCTTCCCATTGATTTTATTACCTCTAAGACCTACTGAAACACCCAGCTCTTCTCGTGCCAGCCTCCTTAGGCGAGACTGATTTACGGCGTGCATCTGGAGCGTTATCTCTGCCTCAAAATGATTCAACAAGAAACCAGTTGGTATTTTTAAACAAACTTGCACAAAACTATTGCTTAATACTAACTATAAGTTTGGATCTAAAACTAACTAATTAAAAACATGCTTTTTAATGCTTAAAGAAATATATTAATATGTTTGATTATATGTTTGTAACAGACTTCTATAGTTTTTAGTGTTTGCCTGAACTATTCAACCCTGAGTAAAGAATTTATTGCCCTGATAGCCAATACACTCCCTGTCTGAAACGCTCCTTAGGGAGTATAAGGCTGCTTTCTGATTAGAAATTTATGTAAGTTTCAGAGAATCACCAGCTGTCCCAGCCTGGATCTTTACTGGAAGTTTGTCTTAACGTAAAAGTTAGCCTGTGTACTATTGTGCTAATTTAAAATTCTATTTCATCAACAGGAAGTTCAACTAATATTTTAAATGAAGGTGCAAACGTCTGAGCGTCTTCAGTCAGACACGTCTTCAGACTCGCTGCAGTACAGACTGCTACAGCAGATACCTTTGCACCAAGAAAACAATGAAATAAGAAAGTTGCTCTAACTGTGACAAGATATTTCCTTAAATATAAATAAAGAAGAAAAGAAACAAATAGAGAAGTTGTACCTAAAAATTGAGTAATTAATATGGACACTTACTGGTATGTAACTGGCATTTATATAATCCATGTCTTTGGGGGCTGATGATGAATTAAGCTTAACTCGACACCAGTCATCTGTTGAGGAGACACAGAAACTCTCGGATGAGAAAAGAAAAGGTGAACATTTCCTAAAACATCTTCAGCTGGTATTTGGTTGTAAACATGGAGCAACAATAAGACCTGAACCCACAAGGCAGGATGTCAAAACGGTTCTTCTCTCTGTTTTCTGGTAGAATCGCTGCCTTGCACGTCTGGCTTGTGCCAACAGAAACGAGAGCCTGAAATTAAATATGACACCATAAAATTAAACTGATGTCTGAAATACATGCATTGTATGAGAAAGAGAAGATTAAATTTATTTTGTGAACCTCATATTCCTGACTGAAGCCTCTGTTTTCATCCAAACTCAGCTGATGGAAGTGGTTTGGAAATTTGTCTGCAGAAACATTTCTGGAAGAAAACAGATTATTATCATTTCATCAATCTGTAAACTTGAAGAAACAAACAAACCATATAACATTTGTTTAGATGAATTTATGATGACAAACTCACTCTCCACTTCTATTTGTTGTTTTGGATCCAAGTCTGAAAGGCATTTTTCTTCTGTAGGAAGATAAAAACTGTATTTTTACAAATATGGAGTTTGAAATGGTAAATTTCATACTTTACATAAGATTGAATAATAGCTCTGTGATTGTGGAAGCACTAACCGGATGCAGTCGGATTTCCTGAGGACTATAAAAGCAGTCGCACAGACTCCAGCAACACAAAGCAGAACACCAACCACTGATCCTGCAATGACTCCTGAAAATATATATTTCATTTATTTATCATTGGACAACACTGGCAGGATGCTCACTTTATTAAATATTACTAGACTTTCATTATTTCTTTTTTGAAAAAATTTGTATAAGTAAAAAATATAATTTTAGGAGCAACGTTCAACAGCTCAGAGAAGTTATAACTTATTAAAGCAAAACAGAAAATGTGTTTTTTTGCCCACCTCTGTTATCAGTGGAGCAGATAAAAACAAATGGTTCAGATCTTAAGGGATCAGTTTCTGTTTCCAGCTTTGAAATCACAGAGACTTTATACGTTTTGGCCGGTTGAAGTCCGTTCACAATGAGCTCATTGTCATTTGGATGAAAAGTGAGAGTTTTCCCGTTTATGTTGAGCTCAGCTGCCGTCCACACACCAACCGGTTCGTCCCATTTAACCAGAGCGCTGTAGCCAGAGCCCCAGTAGCTGCAGGCTGGAGCTACAGAAGGAGGAACTGGGAGGAAAGAGCCAGAAAATTAGGAGTTAATTTTCTTCTACAGTGAAATAAACTCAGACTCGCTTGTCATAAGGTTTTATATATTTACATAAGGTTTTACTGAGTGGTTTGCACTTACTGATGGGTATCTTGATGCTACACTGTGGATAAAGTTGAGACGATGTTTGATACTGCAGAGAAATCTGATATGTTGCTCCAGGAAAGAGACCAGAAAATTTCACGTCTTTCCCTTCGGGACTGATGAGAGTTTCAGATCCATTAGAGGCCGTAGCTTTGGAGAACAAGCCTTCAACTGTTCCCTGGATTGATGAGTTGGTGACACTCCAGGATACGGCACTGCAGTCGATTTCTGGAATGTAAAAAGGATTTTAGCTCCTTTGCTTCTTTAATTCAACACAGAACTGCAGCAGAAAAGGTTTCCTGTGTCTCCTGCCTGTGTACCTACGTGTTAATGTGTGATCGGTGTAAGCAGAACTCTTCAGTCCAGAGAACTCTGTGATCACGCTGAACTGATACATCGTCCCAGGCTGCAGGTTGGAGATCCTATATGACACAACATTTGTCCTCGTCGTCTTCTGGGTTATAGATGCGTTTGTGTCATTAACACTCAGGATGTTTCCAGGCTGGATCTGGATTCTCCCACTCTAAAGTTACTCTGTCCACTAAACGCTCCGAAACTCGGACCGACGTCACACTGGGAGGAACTGAGGAAACACAACAGGACAATCATGACCTGTCATCACTTTAAAACACATGATTAATAAACTCACAAACGTACATCCAACAAACTGTATATTCACAATAAACTTCAAATCTGGTTTGCTTTGTAAACTGGTGTCTTTGAATACATTTAGCCAAACTAAACCAGATTAGAACAGTTTTAACAACACGACTACAGCCTTGTTAAACGCTGATATTTGGTACCATTTGGTGTCATGTTATTTTGTCTATACTGTGTTTAATAATTTATTTCATTTCTTGGTGATTTAATATAACTGCAGAATATAGAACTGTATCCTGTGCAAACTGTATGGAAATCTACAATGACAATAAAGACTTTACTTTTATAATCAATGTCAAAAAATCATAGTGAATATAAGCATCAATAAATCACCAACCTGTAGCAGCAGAGAATGATAATATGGAGCTGCTGACTCCATTCAACACAGTGAAGACAGTGAAATTATATTCTGTCCCAGCAGTCAGATTAGAGACCACATATTGAACAACTCCATCTGCATTATTGATGTCCTTAATGACAGGAGAACCATTTTCTTCATATTGCAGTTTGTATGTTGATCAATTCCATCAACTTTCTCCCACTGCAGAGTTATACTGCTGGTGTTCTGAGTTACTACTACATTTTCAAAAGCTTAAAAACAGAGAGAACAACGTTAATTCATTTGTGACACAGTCTGGACAGAAATCTGGTCTTGTTGTCATCAATTGAGAAAATTCTAATTTAGTTATCAGCTTAATATTATTTAAGGCAGTTCATTATCTTAAGGAAGTTCTACTTTCCAGAAATGTCAACATCTTTGCTCAAATTCATATGAACAAATTGATCACCAACCTGTAGCAGCAGAGAATGAGAATCCAGAGCTGCTGACTCCATTGGCCACAGTGAAAATAGTGAAACTATATTGTGTCCCAGCAGTCAGATTAGAGACCACATATTGAACAACTGCAGCTGCATTATTGATGGTCTCCATGACAGGAACTCCATTTTCTTCATATTCCAGTTTATATGTTGAGATGTCATCAACTTTGTTCCACTGCAGAGTTAAACTGTTAACACTCTGGGTCACCACTTCGACTTTTACTACATTCAGGAGCTGAAACCAGAGAACACACAGGGACCATTTAAAAAAGACAGAAAGTCAGATCTGCACAGTGAAATGACACCATTCAGAGAAGAATATTGATCATTAACTGTGGACAAAAAGAAGTTTATGCTCTGGATGCAATCAATGACTGTGATCAACTTGGAATGAGAGAAAATTCATAAATCACCAACCTGTAGCAGCAGGAAATGTGAATCCAGAGCTGCTGAGTCCATTAGCCTCAGTGAAAAGAGTGAAACTATATTGTGTCCCAGCAGTCAGACCAGAAACCACATGTTGTATAAATGTATCTCCAGTAAAATCACTGATGTCCTGAGAGACAGGAGAACCATTGACTTCATATTCCAGTCTATATGTTGAGATGCCGTTAACTTTGTTCCACTTCAGAGTTATACTGTTAACACTCTGGGTCTCCACTGAAACACTGGCTACATTATCAGGAGCTGAAAAACAAATAGCAAAAAGAAACATTTCATAAAAGTTAAGAGGACAGATATGCAAAAAAGGATTGCATTGAAAAAGAATGTAGATTATTAAATCTAATTTGTACCAAAAGGACATGATGCTCCAGGTTCGCATCTTGGATTCACTAATAACTCACCTGTAGCAGCAGAGACTATGAATCCAGAGCTGCTGACTCCACTGGCCACAGTGAAAAGAGTGAAATTATATTGTGTCCCAGCAGTCAGACCAGAAACCACATGTTGTATAAATGTAGCTCCAGAAAAATCACTGATGTCCTGGGAGACAGAACCTCCATTGACTTTATATTCCAGTCTGTATGTTGAGGTAAAGTCAACTTTGTCCCACTGCAGAGTTAAACTGTTAACACTCTGGGTCACCACTGAAACACTGGCTACATTATGAGGAGCTGAAAACAGAGAGAAAACAGAAACATATGAGAAAAGTAAAACATTCTGAATTATTTATTCTGATTTAACTATGTACAAAATGGAGGTGATGCTCCAGAGTGATTATCTTGTGATGAGATGAAACTCACAAATCACCAACCTTTAACAGCAGAGAATGAGAATCCAGAGCTGCTGACTCCATTCAACACAGTGAAGACAGTGAAATTATATTCTGTCCCAGCAGTCAGATCAACAACCTCATATTGAACAACTGCATCTGCATTATTGATGTCCTTCATGACAGGAACTCCATTTTCTTCATATTCCAGTTTATATGTTGAGATGTTATTAACTTTGTTCCACTTCAGAGTTAAACTGCTGGTGTTCTGATTCACCACTGAAACATTGGCTACAATCCCAGGAACTGAAAAGAGGAGACACTTTAGAAAAGCTAAATGTAACTTATAAACTATAATAATACTTTCCATACTAACCAGGTTCTTTGGGTTCTACTGATGAAGTTTTTATTGGTTCTGCTGTCGTAGAGTTCACTGTTACAACCTGAAACATGAAGATAAATAAACTAAAAACACATTAAAGATCCTGGAGAACTATTTGACTGTCAACAGTAAATACATTAATACTCTTTCCAAAGTTAGTGGTGTGAAAAAAATTTTTCCCTCCTGACTTCCTGCTTTCTGCATGTTTGTCACACTTCAATGTTTCTGAACATCAAACGGGTTTAAATATTAACCAAAGACAACACAAGTAAGTCCAAATTGTAGTTTTTAAATGAAGACTATTATTAATAAGAAAGAAAAACCCAAACTATATCAAACAGTGATTCCCCCTAAACCTAATATCTGATTGGGTCACACTGAGTACCAGCATCTGCAATCAGGTGTTTGTGATAAACTTAATCTTTGCAGAATTGTTGCAATTAAGCCTTAATGGCATGAACATTCTTTTTGAGGTCATTTTAATGTCAGTACTTTGACTAGGCCTTTCAGAGTTGGACCTGCTGGTGTGATTTGGAACATTGTTCTGCTGCAGAACCCAAACTGGCTTCAGTTTTGGTGTAGAGCTGAATTCACTGTTCCATTGATCACAGCAAAGCCAAACAGCCCAGAGCATCATACCACCTCCACCATGTTTTACCATCAGTGTGATGATGTGGTGGTACTTTTACACCAGATGTATTGAGATACACTCTTTCCAAAGAGTCCAGCTTTTGTCCCGTCAGTCCAAGAACATTTTCCATAGGAGTTATGGAAACCTTCAGATGATCTCATATTTATAGATCGTTAAACGATCTATAAATATGAGATTGTTGAAGCAATATCAAAAAACACTGACAGGTCATCGCAGAACATCTGAGAAGTTGGCATTAAATAAGTTCCATACATTGGAAAGTGACCAACAAAATATCTGAACAAGCTAAAACAACTGTAGTAGTGAAAGAAAAATGTAAAGCACTGAGTTTTTTAATTTATTGAAATGTTACTCTGCAAGGAAATAACAATTCAATTACTTCCTTCCAGGAAATAAATGAAATGCTTTATCCTTGCAACATTTCTCAATCACAGATTAATGTGGAGAAATGAGAGAGCAGAGCTACATATCTGAAGAAATCAAATCACTTCCAAGATTTTAAAGACTCATATTTGTTATTCTTCATAAAAAATATTATTGACAATGCATCAGTTTCCCGCATGTTTTGACCAGCTCTCTTAAAATGGTTTAATAAACAGCCTGATGTCAAGAGGTTTTAAAGCACAGATGCATCAACATCAGTGCAGAAACAGAAAAAACATGTTGTCTTCTTTACATTTACAAACTTCACAATCAAAGATGGCTGCCATGCATTTAAAACATAGTAACAGCTGCAGTGTCACTAATCTGGTGGCTCATATCTTCCTAAATCTTCAAAAATGTGCAACATAAATGTACAATGTCAATTTGTCAACACATACTTTAATTGTTTGAATGCATAAAAAGCAGCTGTATGATCTGAGTGCTCTGATTCAGAAAAGTTTTAACTGGTTAATGTTCTGACTCCAGAAGTAACCAAACTAAACTTAACTGTATTAAAAAGCTCTTCACTGCACACTTTCTCTGACAAGCTCCTGTCTGAAGGGATGAAAATATATATATATAAAATACACTTACCCAGAGCAGGGAGACATATATCAGCCGTTTGCAAGAGAAGGATTTTAGGAATAAAGGTTTCATCATCATTATTGCTAATAATCAATATTACACTATGATCAGGTCGTTGCTGCTTTCAGTCCTGCTTCACTGATCTGACCCAGATCTCTGTGCTTCCTTCTCTTTTCCCCAGTGATGAAGTCAATCATTATGTTTCCTTTACAATCACATAAACTTTTACTCCTCCTGCTGCTTCCTTCACAGTCAAACTGCACAACTTTTTCAAGACCCATTGGTGGGAGTTTGTCAAGCAAATTTCTGGAGTTAAATGTTTTTGGTGTTGAATATACAGCTTGTGAACTGTTTTTTATCTTTAGCATAATTTTATTGTCAATACAATGACATTAAATTGTCATTCAACACATTAGAAGGTCAAATAAAATCATTTAAAAACAGATGACACATAACATACACTATAAACACAAGTTTGTATCCATAGATCTTAAAATGTCACGTATATGAAACAGCTATAATTAAGTTTAGTGGTTATTTTATTGCACAGAAGGTGCATTATCACTGGTTTCACAGAGATAATGCATCTCAGTTCCTTATTTGCTGATGACAGCTAATAAGGAACTGGAAAAAGAAAAATATGACTTACAGAATCCAGGTCATCTCATATGAGTTACCTGTCAAAGAGTTTGTTTTCACTGTTCCTCACTGTGAGGAAAAATGGAGGAAGTTGATAAAAGTTATTATTATTTCTCCATGTGGAAACTTTAAAAGAGAGGATTGAGACATAGCAGAAAACCAAAAAAACATGTTATTTAAGAATTGTTCAAAATATTATTTTTTGAATGTTTTTTTTTTTTTTTTTACTGGATCAAAATGCAGAGAGAAACATTGGAGCACCAACTAAAACGCTTTAGCTTAAAAACAAACACCTGGTGATAAACATCCCAGATGAAGACAGATCTATTGGTGAAGCTGACAGAACAACCTTTTCTGTTTCGGCGAGGCTAACATAATGTAACATCATGTAACATAATGTTATCATGAAAAACAAAGTCTTCCCAGAAAACGAACAAAGATATTGCATTCCTCTCATTGCTTCTGTGACTGAAACAATAATTTCACTGCTGTGACTTTGGCTGTTCAGGTCAGTTGAAGGTTTTGACCACTGAAGATCCTGGAATGGGATTTACTCAGTTGTTGCATCCAAAAACTATTTAGGTTTGTAAAAATGAATGTTAATATTTCATTTTCTTGGTTCCAGTTATGCAGTTGAATCTGACTAATAATTGGCTCAATGTTTCTTTACTAATAACTTATTAGTAATAAGTGACTCTTTACTTGTTTACTTAGGAACACAATAGAAGTTTAAAGCAGATTGCGATCATAAACCCAGAACAACCCAGATCTCTGCTCCATCCATCAGGGAGGAGGTTTCTAGTTCCAGTCTTGGGTTCTAATGTCAAGTATTTTTTTTTTTCAGATTTGTCCCTGAATCAAATAACTGAATTAGCTCCTCAGAACAATCACCTGATTACTTGATTCAGGTGTGTTGAAACAGAGACACAGATGTGTCTCTGTAAAGTTAAACACATTTGCAGCCATGAATCAGTGAAAACGTCCAATTAGCTTCAACATATAAAAGCTGAAGAAGAAAAGCTGTCGGATTGGTTAAACAAGATGTCAACAAGTAAGTAATTGTTTCAATATGTTTATAAAATCTAGTTTAAAAAAAAAACGTTGTCTAAAGATACAGTTTGTTTTTAGTCCATTTTAGGAGCTAACAGTGCTAAATGCTCGTTTGTTTTCATTGTTAGCTTGTGGGACTAGCCTGCTAGCTTGTGGGATTAGCCTGCTAGCTGTTGGGATTAGCCTGCTAGCTTGTGGGATTAGCCTGCTAGCTTGTGGGATTAGCCTGCTAGCTATTGGGATTAGCCTGCTAGCTTGAGCTGCGGCCTCCAGCTGCTGTCAGGTGTGATTTGGTAAAAGTAGCAAAGCCTGCTGAGGTTACATCAGTTAAACCCGTCATCACTCAACCACACAGGATGAATGTTTTAGGTTCAGAGCCTTTAAATACTGAAGACATGAACTGGATCACAGACTTTGGGTTGGAAGTCAAACTGTTAGACAAGCGAGGAGTTGATTAGCATCTAAAGTCCTACTTCAACCTAACTCCAGGTACTATCAAGGTCTCTTTATGTTTCTCTTAGAAATGCAGACTGCAGTGAAGCAAAACTACCATGCAGAGACTGAAGGCGACATCAACAAGCTCATCAAGCTGAAGCTCAGTGCTTCCTACACATATCTTGCTCTGGTAAGTTCAGCTAAAGTCTGTCATGTTACAAACTGATGACTGGTTTCTGATGTTTCTTTTTTGCTTTTCAGGGGATGTATTTTGACAGGGATGATGTTGCATTGCCGCACTTCTCCAGGTTTTTCCTGGAGCGCTCCAAGAAGGAGCGGGAACAGGCTGAGGAGCTGCTGGAATACCAGAACACCAGAGGAGGCCGGATTCTGCTGCAGACCATCGCTGTGAGTTGAAGTCATTTTTAAAAAGGGGAAAGGTTTTTTTTACCAATAAAAGTGATCAGGCCAGTTAAAAATTGGAGTTATGTGGAGATGAAAACCTGTATTTATTAGAAAGTTTGCTTCTGTCATTTTTCTCCAAAGTTGAGTGCTGTCATGGCAAGTTTCTAAGAAACTTGGAAGCGCAACTATTGGTCACAAGCAATTTAACAAGAAAATGTTAGAATTTTGTTTTTAAAATTATTTTTAGTCTGTGGGCAGGGATGATGCAGAAGAAACTGAGAAATTAAAACTGGTACCAATAAACAAAGGTGACAATAATGGCTGCTTCTATGGCTTAAAGGACAAACTTTAGTAAAAGACTCAATTTGTCAACTTGACTTTAATTAAAAATATACTATTTCTAACTCTAACTCTATTCAATTCTATAGATCCCCTAAATGAAACCAAGACAGGAGAATTAAACTCACCTGATTGAGTTTGAGAAGAAAAGCTCTTCAAGTGGTTTCAGTAGAAATGCTGATCTAGTCTGATGGAAACATTAAATCTGTTTCTAGAAACCGAGCAGGGAGGACTGGAAAGGCGGTCTGGATGCGTTGACCTTCTCCCTGGAATACCAGAAGTCCCTGAACACTTCCATCTTGGATGTTCACCGCAGAGCCAACAGCAAGAAAGACCCACATGTTAGTTTAGCTGTGATTATTAAAGAAATGAAATCTTCTCTCCAGGTTTTGTTACAGTTTCTTCCTCTTCTAGCTCTGCGACTTCCTGGAGCGGGAGTTCCTCGTCGACAGCCATGACGCCATCAAAAAGCTGGGCGACTACATCAGCAATCTGACCCGCCTCACCGGCGCCGACCCGCACGGCTCCATGGCAGATTACCTGTTCGACAGACTCACCCTCTAACGGCGGCATTAACATCTCCAGCTGTCCACATTTCCAAAGAGGTCAAAGCTGCATTTGTTTCTGTTAAAAAAAACTATTTGCACATTTAACCCTAAACTTCTTTATTTCTGTACAATAGGTCAAACATCAACTTTTCTAAAAGAACCAGGAGCGCCAATGTTCTGAAGTTGTAGCAAAAGCCATAATTTTTGTAATGAGCTGTTGTGAAATATTTGGTTATCATGTCATGCATTCCATAGTCCTATTTTTGCAAACCTTTCTGAAATATTTCATGATCTGGAAGATGAAATGTCTAATAAATCTAAACCTGTGAAGCATTTCCTGTTGCTGTCTTTCAGTCTGAGCTTCAGTCATTATCCAGGATTGACGACATGGATTTTTATTTGGGATTTTCACTTTATAATGAATGAAGACAAGTTAAGTTTTTAAAACTAGAAAATTTTATAAAAACGATATTGCTTCAAAACGCTGTAGGTCCTGGGATTTACTTCAAAAAAAAAATACTAATTGGCAAAGTTTTTTTTTTTTTTTTTTTTTTTAACCAAGACTTTCCCAGTTCACATAGGAACACAATAGAAGTTTACATCAGGTTGAGATTATAAACTCAACCTAAACTTTGAACAATTGTTCTGTTCATCAAATATATACAATATATTGCATTCATGTGTTTAAAGTTTCTCTGTGAATGATTTGATTTCCCTTATCCAAAATGGGGAAAATGTTAATTATTTGAGAATATATTAACTTCCAGTCTTTATATTGATCTATGGGACCAAAATAAATGACAATTTCTGGATGCTCTTCAAAATTTACAGCTGATATCTATTTTAATCATGTATTGGTTTGTCAGAAATATTTGCAACAATTTAAAAGAAATATGTCGTATTATGTGTATCTGACTCGTTTCCTAACTTGGCATAGAAAGTCATCAATGAACGCTAGAGGGCGGTAAAACGTCAAGCTTCAACGTAGAAAAGCTGAAGAAGAAAAGCTCCGTTGCATTGTTTGGGGTAAACAAGACGTCAAGTCAGTAATTATGTCAGTGCCATTGTAATGTAGTTGTATAATGTAGTTCACTAACACGTTGTCTAAAGATAGTTTGTTTTTAGTCCATTGTAGGAGCTAACGGTGCTAACCGCTCGTTTATTTTCATTGTTAGCTTGTGGGATTAGCCTGCTAGCTTGAGCTGCAGCCTCTAGCTGCTGTCAGGTGTGATTTGGTAAAAGTAGCAAAGCGTTAGCCTATTAGCAAAGCCTGCTGAGGTTACATCAGTTAAACCCGTCATCACTCAACCACACAGGATGAATGTTTTAGGTTCAGAGCCTTTAAATACTGGAGACATGAAACTGGATCACAGACTTTGGGTTAGAAGTCAAACTGTTAGACAAGCTAGGAGTGTATTAGCATCTAAAGTCCCACTTCAATCTAACTCTAGGCCTCTTTATGTTTCTCTTAGAAATGCAGGCTGCAGTGAAGCAAAACTACCATGCAGAGACTGAAGGCGACATCAACAAGCTCATCAATCTGAAGCTCAGTGCTTCCTACACATATCTTGCCCTGGTAAGTTCAGCTAAAGTCTGTCATGTTACAAGCTGATGACTGTCCATCCATCAATCCATCCATTTTCTAACACCCTTGTCCCTAGTGGGCTCGGGAAGCAATCCGCTGACTGGTTTCTGATGTTTCTTTTTTGCTTTTCAGGGGATGTATTTTGACAGGGATGATGTTGCATTGCCGCACTTCTCCAGGTTTTTCCTGGAGCGCTCCAAGAAGGAGCGGGAACAGGCTGAGGAGCTGCTGGAATACCAGAACACCAGAGGAGGCCGGATTCTGCTGCAGACCATCGCTGTGAGTTCAAGACTTAAAATGTCATCAGTCTGAGCAGCTGCTGGCTTAAACACTGGACTACAACCTCAGTCTGGTTTCTAATCAACTCTATAAGTTAAATATTTTGGACTTAAAACTTTTGCAGATATGAAGATTTTAAATTTTAAAGTCTGAAACTTCCAGTTAGTAGTTGAGTGGATTGAAATAAAATCAAATGTCTGTTTTGCTAGTTGACGTCATCCTGACTACGTTGCATTTTTAGTGGTAAAGCTGCAAATTTTCTGACCTTTTCAAACCAGGTGACTTTGGGAAATGTGTCCTTTTAAAAAAAATAGTTTAGGGTTTACATAGAAGTGAGTGGAGTTGTAATTTGAAATGATTTAAAAGTACAAGAAAAGGAGGAAAATGAAACCCACCTGACTGAGTTTGAGAAGAAAAGCTCTTCAAATGGTTTCAGCGGAAATGCTGATCTAGTCTGACGGCAACATTAAATCTGTTCCTAGAAACCGAGCAGGGAGGACTGGAAAGGCGGTCTGGATGCGTTGACCTTCTCCCTGGAATACCAGAAGTCCCTGAACACTTCCATCTTGGATGTTCACCGCAGAGCCGACGGGAAGAAAGACCCACATGTTAGTTTAGCTGTGATTATTAAAGAAATGAAATCTTCTCTCCAGGTTTTGTTACAGTTTCTTCCTCTTCTAGCTCTGCGACTTCCTGGAGCGGGAGTTCCTCGTCGACAGCCATGATGCCATCAAGAAGCTGGGCGACTACATCGGCAGTCTGACCCGCCTCACCGGCGCCGACCCGCACGGCTCCATGGCAGATTACTTGTTCGACAGACACACCCTCTAAAAAAAGCATTAACATCTCCAGCTGTCCACATTTCCAAAGAGGTCAAAGCTGCATTTGTTTCCGTTAAAAAAACAACTATTTGCACTTTTAACCCTGAACTCCTTTATTTCTGTACAGTAGGTCAAACGTTAACTGGAATTACCTCAACTTTTCTAAAAGTACCAGGAGCATCAATGTTCTCAAGTTGTAGCAAAAGCCATAATTTTTGTAATGAGCCGTTATTGTGAAATGAATCACATTTGGTCTGTATCATGTCATGCATTCCATGGTCCTATTTTCACTTTTTACCAAATGCAAATGAATCAAATTGCTGAAACATTTCAATATCTGGAAAATGACCTGAAATTTTTAATAAATCTAAACCTGCCAAACCTTTGGAAGAATTCCTGTTTGCTCCGTCATGCGCTCTGAGGTTCAGTCTGAGGTTCAGTCATGTCTGCGGTTGGTTTCTGCTCTGTGGGATCATCTATGCCTCTAATAACCTGTTTTACTGAAACGGATTTGAATAAATGCAGGTTTGAGGTTTGGAAAAGAAAACATCCTGATCAGTTGACCTGATCCGACCTGTTGGAATGAATGTTCCCACCCTTAAATACTTTATTGCCGTATGTTTAGCTTGGTGTTCATAATGACTATAGTGTCCAGATTTACTCATTGTTTACAGACGAGAAATGCCATTTCATAAACTGGGGGAAATTATCCTTTGGGCCTTTGTGATTCATAACCCTGGCAAAAAACAGAACAAAGTTCAGAGAAACTGACTTTAAACACCTGGAAAGTTTTGCAAATTCTGGTATTTCAAAGAAATTGAGTAAAAAATAGTTTTAGGCAAAATATAACTTAAAACATTTTGTTTTAACCGTGCAGGTTTCAGTGTTTAATGCATTAAAATGTTTCAGTAGTAAAAATAAAAGTGATACATAAAAATATGGAGTAATTAAACATGTAAAACTAACTAGTTACTAACAGCCTTTTATCTGCTACATGGAGGAGAAAGAAATCATTTTCTAGACACTTTTACAGGAATCAAGTAAAATTACAAAACGTCCATCAAACAAAACAAATATACAGTACTGACTGTAAAACCTTGTTCATGATGAAACCAAACCAGAAACTTTGGGCCATAATGACAAAAAACATGTTTGCTAAATAAACAGACATGTCCTTTAATGTTCACTGGTGTGTATTTATTCTATTACTATTTTTTGTTAGTTTTTAAATGGAATATTTGTAATTTTCTCTGACTCCTGTAAAGTGCCTGAGTTTCTCTCCACAAATAAAATGTTTTATTTTAGTTTCTTCAGTCTTTCTGCAGCAGAATGGACACTGTCACTCAGAGTAGTTTGTAGATTAACAGCTATGCTGGCGGGATTAGTGACAGACTAGACGCTCCACACAATGTCTGTTGATTATCACACACTGCTGACATGAACACAGCACTGACCTCTCCACCTGAATAAAACAAATTCCCAAATTGATTCTCTTTGTCCGGTTTAAAACAGAGCAGTCGCAGGAAAACAAACACACTGCTGGTTTCTGTTCAGCAGAAAAGCAACAGATGTGTCGTCAGCGTTCTGATATCAGGGGGGATTAAACGATAACGCTGCTCTGGTAATTTGTCAGAGCTTTGATGGGAACGAGTTCAGGAAGCCTGCCAGGAGGAGACGGCGACGCGCTGCAGCTCTGATCATCATCCCAACAAAAAGAACAATTATTTTACACCAGCAAAGAGAAAACATCAGCAGGTAGGAAGAACTAAATTAAGTTTCTCCATATTTTACTTACAGAGTCCAGAGACGGGAAATTATTTAAATCCAAGAGTATCCAATACCGGAACAAAATTATCAGCTGTTTTATTATCTAGAGATGCAAATGTGTTTTGTTTTTGCTAATTGATTATTTGCAGAAAATAGTCAGAACTTTCCTGAAGAACGAAACATTTATTCTGTCAGATCAACTTTTGCAATTAATCTCTTTATTGATGTTTGTTTATTATTCTGTGAATTATTCTGTTACAATCCTTTACTAGACTGATCCATCCATCCATCCATCCATCTTTTTATTTTAGGTATATCTGTTTGCAAGGCTGTTTTTAGATTTATGAATAATCTTTTGTTTAATTCCTTATGTATTTATTTAGTTTGATTTTCTTAGTTTTTTCTTTTTTATTATCTCTTGCATTGGACAGAGTCCTTCTTGCTATACAGTTTTTTTATTATTATTATCACAAATCATGAAAATCACATAAAAATGACCTTTTTTTTTCTTCTGCATTATGTTGAATAAACTGCAGTTCTGGGTACATTAAAACTAGTTCAACATTCTCAACAAAAATCATAAAAATCTAATGTCTTAGTCGACTTACAGGCTGTTACAATGATCTAATAATCGATAAATTGAACATGACAGGGAATAAATGTGAAGAATATCAAGAGATGAGAGCAACTTCTGTGTTGCAGTTTGAGAATCTGAGATTTTGGATTAATATTTTGGAGGCAGAGTTTAATCCAGCCCGGCGGAGAATGAGGCTGGGATGGGAGTGAAGGCGAGGGTTAAGGGCCGCAGGAGATGACAGAGAGCGCGAGTAACAGAGGGATTAAGGTCAGCCATGTTGAGCATCTGGCTTAGGCGATGTCCCATGCTCCTGCTCCGTCCTGCAACACATGATCAGAGGGATTACGCTGCAGACATGCAGAAATGTGTCGCGGCTCGCTGAACGGGCCAACTACGCACACACTGACCTGCTCTGGGTTCCCACAGCTGGCATGAGGCTGGGCAGCGGCGGGCTCCGGCTCCGGAGGGCCGCGGAGCCGTCCGAACCCGAATCCGAGGAATCCACGGAACCGGCCGGTCACGAGCACAGCCATCCGGAACACCACCACGAACACGCGCATCCAGAACATCACCCCGCACACGAGTACGACCACATGAAGGAGAAGTTCATGAACGAGCTGAGTCACCTGCCAAGTAAGGCGCCGGCAGAACCGGGATGAACCGATCCGATGACTGTTTCACAAACAAAACGAAAAGGATTCAGAATATTTGAACTTTCACACCTTTTGTCAGTTCCAACCATGGAAGCACCAACACACTCTTTTCACTTCCGATATCTGAGGTTTAGTATCGGCTGACAGCGATACGATACAGAAAAACTTCTGAACTGATTTAAAATGTTTTTTTTTTAAACATGATATCTGATAACTGCAGTAAATCACTCTTAAATACACCAATAACTGTAAAAACATCAAATCTTGATGCTAGTCGGAAGAAGAACAGCCAATGTAAAATAAATAAAGTGACAAAAACAATAATCAACTTTTGTCGAACATGTGAAAACAACTACAGATGCACCAATCCACTTTTTATCACTTCTGATACCGATATCTGAGATTTAGTAGCGGCCGATACCGATCAGATGAAACGGTGTTGAATTGACTTAAAACATTTCTTCTTTTAAAAAACGCAGACGTAAATGGACTGAATTACAAATTAATTTGATAACTCTGCACCAGGAGGAGACGGCGACGCGCTGCAGCATCATCCCAACAAAAAGAACAATTATTTTACACCAGCAAAGAGAAAACATCAGCAGTAGAGCAAAGTTTGGTCAAACATGTAAAAAAAACTTTAATTTGTTCAGTTAGTGCAAAAAAACGTGACCAACCTTCTTTCAAATGGCTCAGAAAGTGCAATTAAGATTTCTAAATATAATGCAAAATAAATAAAATAGCATAGAATTAGGCTGAATAGATCTGCCACAACTTGTTTTCAGAATCCAAATCTGAATTTGCCCGAACAAAAAATATGAAATTCAGAGCATACACACATAAAGTATAATAAATAAACTTTAGAGGAAATAAAATGAATAATTTTTCATAGCATTTTCCACAAATATCAACATCTCATAGAAGAAATGTATCTAAAAGTGTAAATCTTTATTTTAAAATCTAAAGATCAAAAGAAAACAATGATTTCTTAAACATGAGAGCAAATATAGTAGATATTTATCAAAAATTATAAGCAGGTGTGTAATATTTACAGCAGAATTTCACTTTTATTTACCACTTTGTGTTGGTTTATCTGACAAAATCCCGTTAAATTGAAACTTTTAGCTGAACGTAATGTGCAATAAGTTCAATAGCATCAAGTCTTTGGGATGTTTGTGTTCAGGAATCAGTTCTGTTAAGCTAAAGATTACAGTGGGAAAGGAATGACTTATACTTATGATGTTTTTAAACGTCTACTCCCAGCTGCAGGAGTGTTATTATCTGATTGTGGGGAAGAAAGTGTTTACTAACCAAACACACTCAGCAAACTGTCTGCAGATAAGTGTCAGCTCTGAAAATCCCTGAGGATCAGACAAATGAACTCATCGGTGAAATACTGTGGTTCATTCAAAGTGATTAAAAATCTCATTTGGGTCGGGCTGACTCGCCGCTCTTCTGTAGTTCCTGTGTGGGCAGTGGCGGCCATCGTCGTTCTGGTCCTGGTTCTGGTGGCCTGCTTTATCTTCTGCGTTTTCAAAAAATGTTTTGGGAAAAAGAAAAAGCCGAAGAAAGAGAGGGGGAGGAAGGCCGGAGGTCGGCGCCGGAAGGAGAAGGAAGGAGAAGGGGAATCCGGAGAAAAGGTGGGTTACTTTTGGCTCCGCAGCCAGTCTCACCTCTTCTGCTGTTTCACGATGAGTCATGGAGACGTTTCCTGTTGCAGGATGGAGACGTGAAAAAGGACGGAGAGGAAGAAGAGAAAGAGCAGGAGAAGTTGGGAAAGCTGGAGTTCTCCTTGGATTACAACTTCACAGATTCTCAGGTAGCAACAGTTAAAACAGATTAAAGATTAAAATTAGTTCCAATCGATTCACTAACGATGAATCAGAGCTACTGTTAGTGTGATCGCCATCCACAAGAGGGCGCCACTGGTCAGTCGTAAGCGGAGCCAGCTGAAAGAGAAACAAAGATGGCGGATGTAGCGTCAGCATATTCGGGTCGTTCTAGATAGAAAAAGGATTAAATTTCTGCCAGAAAACAAGAAACTTTGAGATCAATATCATACATTTTCTGGACAAAAAATGAAAATTTCTGAGTCAAAAAGTCAAAAATATGCGAGATAAAAATCTAAAATTTCTGAAATTTTCTAAAGAAAAATTAGAAAATTTCTGAGTTTGAAAAGTAAAAAAATATGTTAGAAAAATGCAGAAATGTTTAGACTGATCTCAGAAATTTTCTAAAAACAGGAAGATTAAATTGTTCTTTTTTTTCTGGACAATTTTTGAGATTGAGTCAGTTTTTATCTGCGAAAAACTTTATTCCTATCTACAATGGGCCTGATACGATGCACTTTTTAAAAATTAGGAAATAATAGAAAAATTGCCCTTTCTGTTACGGAAAGATGATCAACAGCCCTGACGTAAGAGAAAACTCAGGTTTTTCTTTTTTTAAGGAAAGTGTTTGTTAATTATCTGTTAGTCAATCGATAAGATCAATAAGATGACCTCATTAATCAATAACTTGCATCCCTAGCGTTTGATTTGTTTTTCTTTCTGCTGAAGCTCATCGTGGGAATCCTTCAGGCTCAGGACCTCGCTGCCATGGACATGGGAGGAACCTCGGACCCCTACGTTAAAGTTTTCCTGCTGCCTGACAAGAAGAAGAAATATGAGACCAAAGTCCAGCGTAAAAACTTGAGCCCTGTTTTCAACGAGACTTTTATTTTTAAGGTGCTTCAGCGCAAACAGTTTTGTTTTTGTTGACATTTGTGTCAACAAATGTCAACATTTGTTGACATTTGTTGACATTTGTTGACATTTGTCATTAGTCTGTCAATTATTGAAATAATTGTCAACAAACCATCTGCATTTCCTTATTTAACATCAAATGTCATTTCTTCTTAGATTCCCTATGCAGAGTTGGGCGGAAAGATTTTGATTCTGCAGGTTTTCGACTTTGATCGTTTCTCCAAGCACGACATGATCGGCGAAATCAAGATTCCCATGAGCAGTGTTGATCTGGGCCAGCCGATGCAGCAATGGAGGGACTTGGAGAGTGGAGAGAAAGAAGAGGTAAAGTTTAGTTTTTATTGAAAAGGTATTAAACAGGGTTACCTTAATAAGTGGGTTTGGTCACATTCCTTTGGTTTCTGCAGTAAAAATTGTTTTATGTGGTTTAAAATAACTTTAAACAGTCAAAACTGTCATTTAAAGAACAGCAGAATTTATCAAGGTGCATAGCAATAGGGAGGGGAGGGGCAGTGCTACTCTACAGTCTGAAGAATCCATACAAACTTGCTTCGACCTACAACAGACTCTGCAATTATTAACTTGTCAGAAAATTAATAAATATGCTGCTTGTTTCAAAAACCACTTTCCAAAATTTTTGACCAACTTTTCTGTCTTCAGGAAAAATTGGGAGACATTTGCATTTCTTTGCGTTACGTGCCAACGGCTGGGAAACTGACGGTGAACATCATGGAGGCAAAAAATCTGAAAAAAATGGATGTTGGTGGTTTATCTGGTAACTAAGCCTCTCTGGGACTTCGGTCCAAATTCTGTCTCATATCGAAGGAAGATGTTGAATTCTTTTTGTTGTCTTAAAAAGACCCATATGTGAAGATCGTCCTGCAACAAAACGGGAAGCGGATAAAGAAGAAGAAGACGACGGTGAAGAAGAACACGCTCAATCCCTACTTTAACGAAAGCTTCAGCTTCGAAGTCCCATTTGAACAAATACAGGTGAGCTTTAAATGATGCAAGAACTCAAACTCTATTTAGTCTAAAAAAGGTGCAGATTCTGCAGATTTAATCTCCTAAGCCTTTTTATACAATATTATAAATGTGTAAAAAAAAAATGCAAAAATAAAAACCAATAACAAAAACCAATATTTTATTACCAAAATTCAATAACAGAGTTTCTGTTAATCTACACTTGATCGTTTGTATTAGTACATGATTATTTAAATAATAATCAATAATTGTGATCGATTAATCACAATTGATTATGAGTAAATTATTGAAATAATTGTCAACTAATTTAGTAATTGATTAACCATTAATTGGAGTTCTCTGACTCTCTAAGACAGACAATTTGCTGAAGAAAATCAACATATTCAGAGCAGTAATGAAGCCAAAACTGAACAAAAAATATAAACATTTTGCATTTAAAATAAAGACACTTTTAGTCTGTAAAACTCTCCAAGCGGTCGACATTTAGCTTCATTTGGCTGTTGCATTTTGGACAATAAAATGTTTCTTTTCCTATTTTAAATAGGAATAAAATTATTTGTTTATTTCCATCTTTTAATGCACTTCAAAAATAGTTTTTTTATACTATTACATGGAAAGGTTAAACGAAAAATCTGTAGAATGTAACAATTAATTTATTGAGCTTCAGAATAAGCAATAGATTAATCAACTACTAAAATAATCTTTAGTTGTAGCCCTAATCACAATTAATTTAATTGTTTCACTGCAAAAACACAAAATGTTGTATTTTTGCAGTCCTATGCAATGTCACTCATCTTAAAGTGTAATTAAGTGATGTCATCATTTTGTTTTTTCTCCAGAAAGTGCAGGTTGTCATCACCGTGTACGACTACGACAAGCTGGGGAGCAACGACCCCATAGGGAAAACCTTCATGGGTTATGGGGCGACTGGTGTGGGCCTGCGCCACTGGTCTGACATGCTGGCGAATCCTCGGCGCCCGGTGGCGCAGTGGCACACCCTGCTGCCTGAGGAGGAGGTGGACGCAGCGCTCAAAGCCAAACCCCGCTAACAACCGGACTCTGATCCAGATCTGAAATGTCTTCTCAGTTTGTTTGTTCTGTTTCACGGTCCAGTGAATAAAGGCGCCGTCGTTTCTGAAGAGAGACCGTCTCCTCAGAAGAATTTGATTGGATGTGACTTTTTCCTTTTACGGACATTTGGACCCGAGTCGTTACAGAACCCCGTAATCTAGAGATAAGTTTGTTCACCTGTCACTAGTCTGTGCTTTGTATTTTGATGTGCCTGTGTACATTACAAACAATTTTCTTTTTGCTTTTCCTCTTTTTTTTCACACTTTATAGACCAAATCTAAATTTGAAAACTCGAAAAACCGTGAATGTAAATATGGAGGTTCTGTGAAATTCCTTCAATATAAAAGAATAGTTTGTGAACTCTTGTCTTATGTGAAGTCCTGTTGGTGTTTTGGCTCATTATATTGTGCTTTTGTGTAAAAGACTCCTTTAAAATCGAAATAAAAAATCTTTCGACAGTTGTGCAGTTGCTATCTTCACCTTTAGATAATCTGGGTCGGTCCCGACCTTGGGCTCTGCAGCTTATTAAGTGGAAATTTAGTAAGCTTAAAATATGTGTAAAATAAGTGTAAACCTATTAAAACAAGTAATAACTACTTATATTTAGTCTAAGGGTGTTTCCTAATAGTGAGTTGCCATCTTACCAGCAATTTTCATGGAGTTAAATTAGGGCCATTAAGTTTGTTCTTTAAAAAGAAAAGAAAAAATATTATTATTATTATTATTATTATTATTATTATTATTATTATTTGAAACAAAAAAAATTCTGAAACTGAACAAAAAATGTTGAAACTGAAATTAAAAAAAAAATCTGAAATAGACAATTGTTTTAAATTAAAAAGATATATCTGTGAAAAAACATTCACTTCTTTGTTCATTTGGTTATTTTATAATAATAATAATAATTATTATTATTATTGTTGTTGTTATTATTTTAACAAACACTGCAAGTTAATTGACACCAATAGAGCTCCTTAGTATCTTAACAAACGTCGCATGTTAATTGACACAAATAGAGCTCCTTAGTATCTTAACAAACGTCGCAAGTTAATTGACACCAATAGAGCTCCTTAGTATCTTAACAAACGTCACAAGTTAATTGACACCAATAGAGCTCCTTAGTATCTTAACAAACACTGCAAGTTAATTGACACCAATAGAGCTCCTTAGTATCTTAACAAACACTGCAAGTTAATTGACACCAATAGAGCTCCTTAGTATCTTAACAAACGTCGCAAGTTAACTGACACCAATAGAGCTCCTTAGTATCTTAACAAACGTCGCAAGTTAATTGACACCAATAGAGCTCCTTAGTATCTTAACAAACACTGCAAGTTAATTGACACCAATAGAGCTCCTTAGTATCTTAACAAACACTGCAAGTTAATTGACACCAATAGAGCTCCTTAGTATCTTAACAAACGTCGCAAGTTAATTGACACCAATAGAGCTCCTTAGTATCTTAACAAACACTGCAAGTTAATTGACACCAATAGAGCTCCTTAGTATCTTAACAAACACTGCAAGTTAATTGACACCAATAGAGCTCCTTAGTATCTTAACAAACGTCGCAAGTTAATTGACACCAATAGAGCTCCTTAGTATCTTAACAAACGTCGCAAGTTAATTGACACCAATAGAGCTCCTTAGTATCTTAACAAACGTCGCAAGTTAATTGACACCAATAGAGCTCCTTAGTATCTTAACAAACACTGCAAGTTAATTGACACCAATAGAGCTCCTTAGTATCTTAACAAACGTCGCAAGTTAATTGACACCAATAGAGCTCCTTAGTATCTTAACAAACGTCGCAAGTTAATTGACACCAATAGAGCTCCTTAGTATCTTAACAAACACTGCAAGTTAATTGACACCAATAGAGCTCCTTAGTATCTTAACAAACACTGCAAGTTAATTGACACCAATAGAGCTCCTTAGTATCTTAACAAACGTCGCAAGTTAATTGACACCAATAGAGCTCCTTAGTATCTTAACAAACACTGCAAGTTAATTGACACCAATAGAGCTCCTTAGTATCTTAACAAACACTGCAAGTTAATTGACACCAATAGAGCTCCTTAGTATCTTAACAAACGTCGCAAGTTAATTGACACCAATCGAGCTCCTTAGTATCTTAACAAACGTCGCAAGTTAATTGACACCAATAGAGCTCCTTAGTATCTTAACAAACACTGCAAGTTAATTGACACCAATAGAGCTCCTTAGTATCTTAACAAATACTGCAAGTTAATTGACACCAATAGAGCTCCTTAGTATCTTAACAAACGTCGCAAGTTAATTGACACCAAAAGAGCTCCTTAGTATCTTAACAAACGTCGCAAGTTAATTGACACCAATAGAGCTCCTTAGTATCTTAACAAACACTGCAAGTTAATTGACACCAAAAGAGCTCCTTAGTATCTTAACAAACACTGCAAGTTAATTGACACCAATAGAGCTCCTTAGTATCTTAACAAACGTCGCAAGTTAATTGACACCAAAAGAGCTCCTTAGTATCTTAACAAACGTCGCAAGTTAATTGACACCAATAGAGCTCCTTAGTATCTTAACAAACGTCGCAAGTTTGTTAAGATACTAATTGACAAGTTAATTGACACCAAAAGAGCTCCTTAGTATCTTAACAAACGTCGCAAGTTTGATTAAGATCAAGTTAATTGACACCAATAGAGCTCCTTTATATCTTAACAAACACTGCAAGTTAATTGACACCAATAGAGCTCCTTAGTATCTTAACAAACGTCGCAAGTTAATTGACACCAATAGAGCTCCATAGCTGCCTCATCGCATTGGAGACCGTTACCTAGCAACCGAAGCCAAACATTTCCCCGGATGTTCCAGGTCCCTTGCAGAGGTGAGTCCCCACCAGAGAGTTATAATCCATGAGTTATTAGCTTGTTTAGTCTACACACCGTTAGCATGACCAGAGTCACCGCTCGCCTGTTGCTACCTTGTTTCAGCGTCGACGTGAAACGCAGCTGAATTCCGACGGTTCCATGTTTCTGTGAGGATGAGCGCAGGGCGGGTGTCTGAAGGAGCGGGCTGGTTCTCCTGGTGGGGCTTCAGTCCAGCCCGGAACCTGCTCAGTTTGGGTGAGAAGAAGCTGCGCCAGGATGTTTACATCTTTATTTAATAAACGAAAAGGATTATGGGTAGTGGAGCGGTTCCCGATGTGGGGTTCTACACCTCATAAAGGGTCATAAAGGGTCATAAAGGGTCAAATCAACAATATCATTTATTCATAACATATTACATCAAACATGACCATTATTTTGAATTAAACATTTTGCTACCATTGTTGCACCCCCTAAATTGCTGAAATTTGAAATAAAACTAAATATAAATGAATATCTTATCATGGGTCAACTTGTGTTTTGCTGTCTATCCAGGCCCGGTGAAATCTGATGGAGAAATGAATGTGCTGCTGGTCGGCAGCGGGGATCCCAGACATATTTTGAAGACTATCGCTGATTCTCCAGTCGAGCAAAACCTTCATGTGAGCCATTCAATGCAACAACACAAAATTTTACCAAGTAATTTTGTTTCAGTTTCACGTGCAACTATCTTAGTGCATTTACAATAAGATAAAAGGAAGTTACAACTGACTAATTACTTAGTAATTCCTGATAACAAATTGCTTAAGTGAAATCATCTACAAGTGGGACAAGTACTTATTTACTTATTTATTTAAAAGAAGCTCCTATTTCTTGCTGAAAAGTTACTTACAAGTTAGTTTTGTCTCATTTCAAGTGAACTAAAATATTTTCTCTAGAAAGTAGACAAAGACAATTGATAAGAGTTTATGTTTTTGCACTTTATTCCCTTAAGTTTCTGCATTAAACACAGATATCTGTGCAGATACGTGCAGCAGGAATCACACATGTTCTCCGTTCTGCAGATGTGGGTGATTGAAAGCAGCATGGATGTTGTGGCTCGGCAGCTGCTGCTCCTCTATGTTACGCTGATGCCACAGGAAAAGATGGGAATCAACGGTCAGAGCTGCTTTGAGGATGAGTTTCATTTTATTAAAGCCACTGCACTCTAAAATGTTCTGTGTTCAGAAAGGACTGAAGTTTTCCTGGAGCTTTTTGGAAACACGGAAATCCGGAGTCAGACAGAAGAGACGCTGCGGCGAGCAGCATCGCAACTCATTCTCTCTGTCACTGAAATAATGGAGGACCCCATAAATGCCTGCATGAACACAACTCTCCTGAAGGTGAACGGTGCAATTACTCATATCTTATTTCCAGTAAAGCCACTAAAACTGAATGTTTTTCCAGTTTAAAGAGCGGGATGAGCTAGCCAGGATATTCAAGCTGTGGATCCAGCAAACCTCACCTGTAGGTTCTTCTCCTGTCATCATGTCCAAAGCCTGGGATTATCGGGTCAGGCAGCATCTCGGTACCCGTTACGACTCCAAGAAGGGATGTTTCGACTGGGACCTCACCATGAAGCTGCATGAGAAAGGGGTGATGGAGAATATTTACACTTTATTGTTTATGTTGCCAAAAGAAAAAAACCCAGAACTGGTAATTTTAATGTTGAGAACTTCACTGCAAAAACACAAAATCCTATCAAGAATATTTCTTATTACAATTAAAATAAAACTTAATTAACTTACAAGTAACTTTTCAGCAAAAAATATGAGCTTGTTTTAAGTCAGTAATTGTTTAATATTGATCAAAAATATCATGGGATATTTTCCGATGTTATAAGTGAAACAATCTGTCAATCTAAGTAGTATTTTTCATCAAAATTAAGGAATTGTTGACTAAAACAAGCTTCTGTATCTTGCTGTAAATTTACTTGCGAGTTAGTTGTCGTATTTCAAATATACTAAGAAACTAAATTTGTGTTTTTCCAGTGATGAACTCTTTCTGGTTTTTCTCTAAGCAGTGTGGCGTCATCAGCAAACAGCAGTACGTGCAATGGAGAGAAAAAGGTTTGGCGTTCGAAATGAGGGAAGGAATCTACCAAACAACCAACCCCACTTTACTCTCCACAAGAGTTTTTAATAAGGTTTGTGCATATTTGTTTTTGGTGAACTGAAGAGCTTTGAAATTAAATAAACAATCTAAATTTTAGTTTGTTTTTGTCTCAGCAGAAAGGAGATAAAGTTGGCATTCAAGGCTACTGGGGAGACATCGTTTCCAGCCCTTATCTTTCCTTTGGTATTGAAAGTGACGACAAGAAGCTGCTGAAAACACAGAATGGGCAACACCTCAATGTAACACATTGCTTCAATTGTTGCCTTCACATTTTGTCACTTTGCAACCTTTCATTTCTTTTATTGGAATAAGAAGTAGATATATATTTGAAAGCAAACTCACAGTTGTATTTGGAGTGAAATGTAGTTTCAAATTTTTTAAATTAATACAAGTTTACAATCCATTTATAATTTTCTTTCAGTTTATATTAAATGTGCTCACATTCTGAAGAAGACAGCAGTTTTTTTATTTAGCATCTTATTGCCTCCACAGACGGCCCAGGAAATCTCTTTTGCAAACCTGCAGGAGTTGTTCCGGTCCCTGTCCAGCAGGCGGCGCCATCTCACTACTTCTCAAACAGACGCAGAGGCGGAGGAAGAGCCCACTCTGAGTCAGCAAGAATCACTTAATAGTAAAACATCAAATTATAACAGAGATATCTGAAACTGAAAATGTCAGAATGTACATCTAGGATAATATTTTTATAATCTTATATAGTTATGTTCTTTATTTCATTGGTTTTATCAATGCAAATCAACTCAGTACATTTTCTTTTACTCCTCTTCAGATTTAATGCACCTCAGTGGCGTCTCTGTCACATTTCTGCCTTTAGACTCTCTTCAAAAGCTGCCACAGAAGCAGAAATACCGCCACTACTTCAACTCTATTTACTTCTCTGCCAGGTGAGCATCACTAAACAACAACAGAATATTTATTTTGTGTCATCCTGAACGCCGGATATGGCTGCTGAGCAGGTTTCTATCTCTCTGTTTGTAAAGCTGCGTCCACCAGTTGGACCCCATGATGGGACAGATTGCTGCACCAGACGCTGTGCTTGTCGTGGAGATGGCCAAGTGAGGGTTTTTATAGTAACATGGCCTGTTACCATGGCAACTGCACTGTCACCAAGAGTACAGTGGCGGCTCTGTGCTTCGTTTTGCTTATTAACCAACACTGTGTGTGTGTGTGTGTGTGTGTGTGTGTGTGTGTGTGTGTGTGTGTGTGTGTGTGTGAGAACTCGGTTTTTATATCATTGTGGGTCCTATTTGTGTATACAATGCAGGGTTGTGGGGACCACTGCGTTTGTGGGGACATTTTCTTGGGAAATGCGTTTTTTGGGTTAAGGGTTAGTTTTAGGGCTAAGGTGTGAATTGACTTTTGATGTGTGTGATGGTTCGTGTTAGAGTTAGGGTTAGGCTGCAGAAAATTAATGGAAGTCAATGTCAAGTCCCCACCAGACATAAAAACAAGACTGTATGTGTGTGTGCACTTTTTAGGTACATTTTGGACCTGAACAAGGAGCAGGAAGCGGGCTTTGCAGAGACAGTGGTGAAATTGGCGCAAAAGGCAGGATTTGAGCCCTGGTGTGAGGGCGCCAGTGATGGCGGCAATGATGGCGCCCATGCAGTTTTTGTTCAGCAGAAGAAGTGAAGACGGTTTTTCTTCAGCACAGACCTGCAAGCTGCTTCTGATGCAACAACATAAAGTTTTTCTCATGTTTTATTAAATGAGCTTTTTGAGAGAAGTAGGATTATATAAGATTTTTCTTACTTCTACTTCTTTTCTCAAAACTTTTGTTCATATTAATGTATGACATGCCCATTTTAGGTTATAAATACAAAATAAATAAATTTTCTAGATAATTTTCATCATTATGTTTATTCCAATTTCTTCCAAAATGGCAGAATAAGTTAATTTTTGGAAAGTATCTGATTTTTCAGCTGCCTTAGTGGATTTTCAACCATCCAGAACTTTTTAAAACAAATTGTATGTTTATTGTTGTTAATGTATTTGCATATTTGAAATTTCAGTAGTGAATTCAGTTTCTATGAAAAAAACACTGTTTAATTGAAGCATGACTTTTATTAACTGAATGGGCAATTAAACTTGAAAAGCTGAACACAAGAAAAGTACTACAGCTCAAGCTGGGGAAAATCTCCTCCTTAGTTTTCATTGTGTAAATGTGGGAAATGTCACTTCCATCGGCCTCCAACCTTCCCCTTCCCATGGCCTTTCTTACTGCAATCAGACAAGAGAAGCATCAGTAAACAACAGAATATTGTTCACAACAATGTAAAAAACAAAATCTTACCACGTATTTTTGGTGCAGTGCAAAAATCTCAGTACACTTGAAATAAGACAAAACTAACTTACAAATAACTTTTCATTAATATATAGGAGTTGATGAAAACTTGCTATATCTTTTCTTCAAGATTTAGTTTATTTTTCCTTAATATTGACAAAAAAGAACTTGTTCACTAGTTGGTCATTTTTTGCTGATAAGTCATTTATGAGGATTTGTGTTTTTAATAGCAAAGTGAGTCTAACACAACACACTCCGTCAGTTGTCAGTGAGGGTTTAAAAAATAAATGTAGTTCTGCTATTTTCTGACATATTAGTGTATTAGTGATGTTGCTCCCTGTCTGCAAAGATGCGGTGACTAAAAGCTGTGTCTGAATCAAAGATGGCTGACTCACAATTTCTGAGCATGTTGGATTCTGTTCAGAAGGACGTTGATCTGAAAAACAAAGTGAAGTCAAGTGTCACAAGTTGGCTAATTTTTTTCATAAACAAGCTTTTTATTTTCTCACAGCAAAAAACAGAAACTCTTAGAAAGTATTTTTGGTCTAGTTTATAGTGTTAATACACTTAAAAATATCTAGTTGTGAATGGAATAATAGTAATATTAAGGAAATATCAAATTAAAATAAGCTTCTATATCCACTGAAAATGAACATTTGATTTGGTTTTGTCTCATTTCAAGATCTAAAATATTCACACCAGAAACTGGACCAAAAGTACTTTCTAAGATTTTGTGTTTTTACAGTGCTTAGATGAAAATTTACTTCATATTTCTGTTTCTTCATCTTCTCAGTGAGGTCAAACTTCTCTGATTCCAGCTGATGGATCCATTCCCACATCTCCTCGGCTCTCTCTCTGAAACACAGGGAGTTGAGCTGACAACCACCTGATTGCATTTGTAAATTATTTCCAGACTTTTCCAGACTCACTTTGCGCAAACAGTAAGTACAAAACTGGGTAAATGAATCACCTGAGGCCGTCTTCCTTCAGGCTCTCAATACTCAGTGGCTTCCGTCTCTCTGCCAGAGTCTTTTTCTTGATCTCTCTTGCTGTTTGTCTCTTTCCTCTTCTTTGTTCTTCCTGCAGGAAATACAATCTTTACTTCCAAAACTAGGTCTGGAATAATTAATCAAGCTAACATTAAGTTTCTGTAATGGTCGAGAGTTCATGAACTATCCCTAAAAAGCAAGACTTAATTAAATGTTCGCAACAATTTTTGATCAGAACAGGGGTCAGATATCCAGAATTAGGTTTTAAGCCTTCTACACTTTGCTAAAGTTACTTATTTACAAATATTATGAACACAAATGAATATATTGGAAAGAAAAAGCACACTTTGTGACAGACTGGCGACCTGTTCAGGATGTACCCCGCCTCTCGCCCGGAAAGTTAGCTGGAGATGGACACCAGCACCCAGTGTTAGAAAATGGATGTTTGGATGGAAACACACGCTGCAAACTCTCATGTCAGAAAGTGAAACTCATGATAAAGCTTAATTTCATATTCTTGAGTCACAAAAGGTCATTTCTAAAAAAAAATGTTCAGTGCTATATCCAAACATATTCTTGTGAATGTTTTCCTTCCACTAAATTTTCCTGTTTTTGTGTTAATTAGCTGATGAACATGTGACACCCAGAGTTTCCAATAATTTACTTTTCCACAATATTTTTTATTTTCTGAAACACTGGATTTTGTGCTCATAACCACAAAAATCACAATAAAATGTGACAATAAATATTGAATGTTGTTCTATTTACTGGTTGTGATTTTTCACATTCATTTGCTAAAAAGAAACAGAATCCCACTGACCTTTGCAAGGAATCCTCCAAAATGAGCGCCCATGTTGGAGAGCACTTTCTTCTTCTTGGCCTCATCGTCCGCTCTCTTCTTCGCTTCCTCGTCCTCTTTCCTCTGTCGTTCTTCCTGAAAGAGTTCATCTGAAACATTGTGCTCTACAGAGCAGATTTTTAAAATGATACCTGTAATTTTAGAATAATTTACTGCAATCCGTGTCTGTCTGTCTCGCTCTTTTTCAGCCCTCACACGCTGCTGCTCAGCTCTCTCTGCTCTCCTCCTCTCCTACATTAAAACACAGAATAACGCAGTCAGAGCAGGACGGAAAAGGATTAGAGCCACTGGAAAAAAATACAAAAGAAAAAACCTGGGTGTTTTTTTCAGAAAAAACCTGGGTGTTTTTTTCAGAATTCTAATTCTGCATCCATTTATGTCAAAATCCAAGTAAATAACCAAATATCCTTAAGTGTTTGTCAGTTTTTCTGTTATCCTATGAAAACAATACACAACCGTTTTTTTTCTTTTTATAGGATTTGTAAACCTGCAATTTATCCACACTGAAAGACCGTCTCAATTTTATTAGTTAGATTTGAGTTTAAAACTAAATTTGCCTCATGGTGCACAAACTATTTAAACAATTCTGATTCTGATAAAATTTTCAAAATTCTGATAAAAAAAGTCAGAATTTTTAGATTAGATACATAACTCTGAAAAAAGTTTGAGTTCTGACATTAAAAGTCAGAATGTTGAGGAAAAGTGTGAGAATTTTAAGACAAATGTCAGAATTATGGGATTAAAGTTGGAGTTCTGAGTAAAAAAAAAAGAGTTTTTTGTTTTCAGTGGCACTAATCTTCTTCCATACAGCAGTCATGCAGAATCCTTATTTGGGGGAAAAATCAGAGGAACTTTACAATTCTGTCTTTGAGTCCAATCAGCTCCTCTTCCTCTTTCTTCCTCTGCTCAAAGTGAACATCAATCAGAGTTTGCAGCTCCAGCAGATCCTTCTCCATCCTCTTCCTGTGGATATCCTGACAGCAGGAACACAAAGTCTCACTTACGATTGATTTGGACGCTTTTCTTAAGTTATAGCTGAAGGAACGTACGTCAAAGTCAACCCTCTCTCCTTCCGGGATTTTTGGCGGTGCGAGTTGTGTGACCACAGGCCTGAGCAAATATTACAACATATTAACACATATTTGCATTAAATATTCATGTTTTAGTTATTTGTGGGTAAAAGTGAACAGTATTTAACTTACTTGTATCTGGGGCGTTCTTCTTCGACACGGTTGCCAGAACAGCAGCAGAAATAATGAGTTGGGTTTGTTTTGATAAAATGCACCATGAAGTAAAAAATTAAGAAAATTTCAACAAAAAAAATCTGAAAATTTGAGATTAATCTCAGAAAAATAACATGGAAATTCCCAAGCTCAAAAAGTAAAAAAAGAAAAAAAAAAACGATTTCCAAAAGTGGAAACATTTAAACTTTTGGTGCTCAGAAATTTCTCAGTTTAATCATAAACTTTCAGTTTTTTCTTGCAGAAATGTAATTTTCGGAGATCAGAATTTTTTTTATGTTTTTTTCGGACATTTCTGAGATTAAAATTTCAGAATGTTTTGACAGAAATGTACTCTTTTGTTTTCTATCTAAACTGGCCCTAACATGCAATCACACTGAGAAAAAATAGAAATAAAAACTCAAAGTCATAGTATTATGAAAAAAGTAATAGTATTACACAAATAAAGTCAAAATATTATGAGAATGTAGTTGTAATAATAATAATACTACTACTAATAATAATGCACTTTATTGTTGGCACCTTTCTTATATTATTTTTACTTTCTTCGTGTGGACCTAATACTCTATTGTAATATAGTCTAGAGTTTCCTGTATTAAGAAGTTTAATAACAACCCTCTGATTTGTTCACAGCACCAGGCTCACCTTCCTCTCCCTGCTCCTCTTCATCATCTGCAGAAAAACACAGCAGCAGTAAAAAACGAGAGAAAACAATGTGCATTTATTTTAAAAAATGAGTGAATGTTCTTACCCTCCTGATGGCCTCTAGAGGCAAAGAAAAGACAATATCAGACAGGTCTTTAAAAAAAAACAGACTGTCGTGATATAAATATTGAACGTTGGATTTGATTGGCTCACCCATGTTCTTCTGGAAAAGACATGGCGACTGTGGAGAGAAAAACATAACAGACTGGTGCATCTTCAGTGCACAAAGGAGCGTTAACACAGATCCTTCCTCCCAGCAACAGTAATGTTAAACTCTAGATTCTTCACTAATGTTATCTGCAGCTTTTCCAGATTCTAGTAAATATCCTGCCACTGCAAAAACACAAAATATTACCAAGTGTATTTATAGTTAATTGTGCAAATATTTCAGTACATTTAAAGTAAAACTAAATTGACTTATCAGTAACTTTTAAGCAAGAAATAGGAGTTTTAGTTTCACTGGCAGATTACTTTAGCTATAACTAATAAAACACTATATAAGCCTGATATCATTTTATTTCATTTCACAGACCAGTTCTGTCAGGAGGAATTGAAACTTTATCTACGAGGACAATTAAAAGTAAATTTCAGTGCTGTCCTTCTGATTCATTACAACAAAAACACTTTTTTTAAAAAAATCCTATGAATTAATTTTCTCAAAGGGATTTTTAAAATTGCCTTTCTTGTTATTTTGGCAATTAGCAAACTGAAATAATTAAGATAAAACCTGAAAATTGGGATTTTAGTCTGATTAAATGTAGAAACCCAAAATAAAAAGGCTGTCTGGGTGGAGCCTGGAGGGACGAGGGGACAGAGACGTGTTGTTACCCTGCAGGGAAAGACTCGGAGACCAGCTGTTCTCCTTTTAATTTGATTTGGAAGAAAGAATCTGGGATGGAGACATTAAGCATTTTGGCTGGTTGCTATTTATACCCAAGTCCTCTGCAGTCGTCCCGTCTATTCTTTGCCTCAATTAACTGAAACTTTAACAAACTGCAGCCTAGACTGAAAACCGTTACCTCATCAGAGTTGATCAAACTAAGAGAAATTAAGAAACAAAGCAGACATCCGTCCCCTGAGACGTCCGTCTTTCAGAAACTTTTGTTCAGATTTTTCAGTTAATGTCTCAGATTGTGGATCTGAACTGGTTCGAGAGCCAGTGGAGGATTTGGAGAGGAATTCATGGCATTGTTACCAAACTGTCTGAAAGAGGACAGACGGACGGACAGGGAGTCCAAGGACACCAGAAATAAACCTGTTGGTCTGACGATCGGCATGCTTCATTTCAGACCCATCAGCGTTCACTTTAATTATTAAAAAGTGACAGCTAATCCTTTCACAATAAGAAATTAATCAGATAAATAAAATGTTTCCATTCTTTGTTTTTTTTTTACTAATTTTAGAACATTTTGCCAAATGTTCTTCCCAAAATAAAGTCTATTGGACTTTGAGAGGGTGAACCACTGTAGATATATTATTTGAAGATGATCTCATAACATTATTAACATTTATCACAATAATCACTGGGACAATTGATCATCCTAGTGAGAGCGAGCTCTATGCATCCCAAAATATTATGTTTTATTTTCCTCACTCATTTTTATTTTGTACACTTAAAATAAGACAGAACTAATTAGTTTAAATTACTTTAAATATGAACTTGTTTAAAGTAAATAATTCATACTGCTGAAAAAAGCACTAGCTATCAATGAAATAATCTGAAGTTTTTCATCAATATTAGGGAGTTATTGACTTAAAACAAGCTCTAATTTATTGCTGAAAAGTTACTTCTAAGGTAGTTTTGTCTTATTTAAATTTTACTGAATTATTTGAACCATAAACTAGACCACAAAGAGTTTAAAAGATTTTGCAATAAAAAAATGCATAAATACATATTTTTAAAACACTCTGATTGTTTTGCTATTTTAGAATGATTTCATTTTAAAAATGAAGAGCTGACGTACCTGGACAGTAACGGATGTTCACCGACGGCGATGAGTAAATAACTGTTGAAAATGAGGGTTTATAAAGGGAAATCCTCTGGGAATGTCGTGGATAATCTAATTATTCCAGCCCACTTCTGGGTCTCACCTCCCAGTAATCAGCCACATGAAAACATCCAATCGTTTGTCCTCACAAAACTATTTGTAACTGCGAGTAAATCCGCTCCTTAATTTGGAAAAGGCTGGGTGGGATGCGGATCACTGGTGGAGGGTTGGTGGCTGACCTCACTCCTGCGATGAGAGACGAAGGCAGGTGGCCGGCGCTCAGGCCGGCCGGTCTGGAGAGGCTGCAGCCAGACTGCTGGCCGTCCGCTCAGGTCTGGAGGGACTGGAGGAGAAAACACAAAAAAAACTGGGAAAGAGAGAGACAGCAACCTTTACAACCCGAGAGCCATTTTTACCAAACAAATTAAAACGACACTGCAAAAACAGAACACCAAGTATTAAGTCTAGTTTCTTGTGCAAAGATCTTCCTAGACTTGATACAATAAAATGACCAGTAACTTATTTTTATGAAAACATAGGATATTCATTGATTTATTTCAATTATCACAAGATAAATTTCTCTTGCTACAAGTTAAATAATCTGCCAGTGCAATTAGCACTTCTTTCTAAATAGATATTCAACAATTATCGACTCAAACAAGCTCCTATAAAAGTTATTTTTAAGTTAGTACTTAAAGCAAGACAAAACTCATTTATTTGCAGTAGAATTAAACCAAAAAGAGCTGGTAAGATTTTGTTTTTGCAGTGTAGGTTAGAGCCACGATGCAACTTTACTTTTAAAACAAAACATTAACACAATTGTAGAAAATTTGCGTAGATTTTTTATTATGCAATAAAAAAAAGCATATAATTTGCATTTTGGACAAAAAAAACCTTTATAAAATGAGTAATTATTAAACAGAGCGTGTAATTTTTATTTTGGAAATGTTATGCACATTTTGCAATAATAAACCTGGGAAAATTGAATCTATTTTTATTTTAAAACTCGTGATTTTACAGAATTTGAACCAGATGAATCTAAACGACACAATTTGAGGAATTCTGGGTAGAATCTACATGTTTTTTTATTTTAAGTACAAATATGTATATTTTTAGTTTTCTCAACAGATTTCCTTTGAGTCTTTTTATCCCAGTTAATTAATTGATTAATCATAGTTAATCATTTCAGTGACCCAGTAGGAAGAGACATCGAGTATCGTCAGCTTAAAAATTTGTCTAATATTCAGTTTTTATGATCAGCATGATGCTTCCTCTACCTTGTTTCTGCACACCTTGAATCCCAACAGAAATAAATTCAAAGCTTTTCTGTTTTCCTTAAGAATGTTTTAATGTTCCCTTAAAATGTTGCATTAAAAAGCATTACAATAGCAATAATAAAACGATGAGACAAAGTGATTTGTGTAAGGGTGAGAAGTCATTAAGTAACAGAAACCTGGAAATATAATTAACCTCTGATGGACATCTGGAGAGCAGCTCTGCTGCCTGATGTCACAATCCACCCATAAATACGTAGTTTGCATTATGGCACAAATTTAACATACATGTGAAAAACTAAAACAAACAGCAGTGAAAATGAAACAGATCTGTAATAGAAACTCATGGATAGCCCACCTGGAGATCATTTACTGTTTTTATATATGTATATATAAAAATCTGATTTACACAAACAGGAAGGAAGTCACAGACTTCTGAGCTTTTCAAAACAAAGGCTCCCACTTTGGCATGGTAGAAAATGACGTTTTCCCTTTCACTTTAAAACCTCACAAGCAAAACTTCTCACTCAGACCGGAGAAAGTCCAGCTTTTCTTCACAGAACAGAAAGTGAGACGGATTATTCCCTGCAGCGGAGCGACTTCAGGATCTTCTATCCCAGCGCTGGACGGGTTTGGATGAGAAACTGGCTTTTTATTTTAAATTATAAAGATAAACATTGAGTATTATATAGCTTCATTTTGTTAAACTAGTTGTGCACATTTATTTTCTCCACACACACAAAGTTACAGCCGCATCAATAAAAACATAATTTTCATCGTTCTACGCCATTCAAAGAAACTATTTAAACAAGAAAACCTAAAATCCTCCACCTGATGTTATAGGTCCCGCTGTGTGAAGAACAAATCAATGTTTTCACACGTTTTTCCCAGCATCCTTTGCGTCTACTTGTCTTTCTTGACCTCAGGTTTGCTCCGCTCCTTGTTGGGCTCCTTGTAGACGGGGTCCAGCAGCTGGAGCAGGTCGAGCATGGCTGCCCGGATCTTAGCGCCGAAGCCGTGGGCGTCCTGCAGGGGAGACGGCAATAAAACGAGACGGTCTGCTGTTCAAAATAATCGTCAACTCATTAAGGAATCAATTAATAATTGACTAATGAAAAAAAACCTCAGAACCATAATGAAATCTATAACTTCTGCATTTAACGTAAATAAATCCTCTATTTGTAAAAAAGGCTGAAAGTTCCTTGTAAGTTAGGAAACTCGAATTAAGACAAAACGAAGACACTCGTACTAAAAACTAAATAAAAATGCATGCGAAGAGGTTGTGCATTTCCAGGGCACAGACTAAATTAAATGAATGAAATAAATTTCGAGTTAAACTCACAGTTTCAGAACACGAGTGTTTACATGAGATGTGGAAATTAATCATGTTGTCGGCCAAAAACATGTAAGAAACTCCGTAACCATCATCAGCCACCTGAAAGAGACGGATCCCAGTTACACTCCGGATGAAAAACAACATTAATGCAGTGATAAAAGTTTAATAACCACAAGATAAAACACTGTTTGTAGATAGAAATTAAAAGGATTTCTGCCAAAAAAACGCTGCAAATTCGAGATTAACCCCAGACATTTTCTAGAAATAAAACTGAAAATTTCTGAGTTGGGGAAAAAAAAAAAAAAAGAGCTTAATCTCAGAAATTTCCAAAAAAATTTCTGGGTTTCAAGTGTGAAACAAAAACAACTTATAAATTTTCTGATTAATTTCAGGAATTTTCAAAAAACAATAAAAAGCCAGAAATTTTGACTTTGAAAAGTTAAAAATGTTCTTGAGAAAAACTCAAATTTTCAGCGTAATCTTGGGGAAAAAAAAAAAAAAAAAAAAAAAAACAAAGGTAGGAAATTTCTGGATTTCAAAATAAAAAAAATATTGAGATTATTCTCACGAATTTCCAGAAAAAGAAAATCTGAGATTTATGAGTTTGAAAAGTAAAATTAGTCCCCCCCCAAAAAAAATATATTAAAAAAATATCTAAAATTTTTGGTTTTTAAAATTGACAGTTTTTTCACTAAAATTTCTGAGACTAATCTCTATTTTAGTATTGCATTTTGTGTTTGTAAGCATTGAGGGCGATACTAACAGGCCCAAAGCCGCCTCCACAGGAGATGTACTCTGGGTAGTTAACCACGTCGAACAGCTCCGCCTGCTGGACGGGAGTCTGACTCGTCGACAGCCTCCACGGCTCAGACAGAACCTGAAACAGGCACAAACCCTGTTTTTAGTCGGCCTGGCCTTGGGGAGGGCCTTCTGGAGGAAAATGATTTAAACAGAGCAGAGACCTCTTTCAAGAAGGGAGATTCCACGCCGAGGTATTTGGAAACCACGTAGAGGCAAAACAAGTGGCGATCGATCCCGGCTCCGGTCATCGCCATTCGGTACAACTGTTGGTGCTTTTCTGACGCGGCGCGGAGCAAACGCCGGCACACGTCTGCTGGCTGATGACGTGTGTTAAAATAACAAAAACTGATTGGTTTACAAGAAACCTACCAAGCAGAGAAGCAGTTTTAGCATGAAGTCCCCACCTCTCCGCCTTCCAGCGCTCGAACGAAGGCGCTGCTCTCACTGGAGCAGGAGCGAACCGTCTCCGTCCTGCCCTCCCGGAACAGGCGGTCATGGACGCTTCGTACGTCAAACAGAACGTCCCTCGATCCTGGACAGGGAAACAAATCACAGCCACATTTTACTTAATCAGAACCTGTCCGGAAACATGAAGTGAGCAAAACAGTCTGGAAAGAGTCACAAAGCTCCTCCTGCTGTTTTCTTTGCTGTCAGGGTTTATTTAAATCAATCAAGTTTATTTTTAGAGCACATTTCAGCAACAGGGAAGTTGAAAGCGCTTTACATCATAAAAGCACTAAAATCAACACCTGAAACATTTAAATGTGTCTGTGTGTGTCGTCCTTCAGTGAGCGGCTCACCCTGAAGTAAGCCAGCTGAAGAGCCATCTGTACGAAACCATCAGGACTGATGCGGCACTTCTTTATCTTTCCTTTGCCGAATTCTCGGAAGGAGAAAACGTGGAAGTCGACGTCGTCAGCCAGCGCCTGGGCGACCGCCAGAGAGCGGGAGATCTGCTCCTCGCACTGAGACAGGAAACGGAGAGACGGTTAGCAAAAACAGCCGCGACTGCGGTTTCAACAGCCAGGC